>NW_026991718.1:1875000-2500000 GCF_029215605.1 Mirounga angustirostris
GAACTCAGAACAGTATTTTATGATTTTCTTTTTTTATTCATAACTATTCTTAGTACAGCATATTACAGGTGATGAATATGTATATTGAATGAGTCTAGTTTGTGGGAATTTTCCATTTAAACAGTAAATACAAACACTTAAGGAAACCTGTCTGGATCTGAGTCACCTGTCTTTTTTCCACTATGTCACTTTGCATACTGACCTCTATAAACACAAACAGCTCAGGTTACTTTAGCATGCATTGTTCTTCAGAACAATAACACAGTGTAGCATTTAATTTAGTCAAGAAATCCCACCTTGAAATTGACACTATAAGGGAAAACTAAGGTATTGTCCCTGTCCTAAAGAGGTTCATAACGTAGCTTCAGAAGACAAACTAAAACATAACTAAATACAATACATTGTAATGAAGTTAACCAAGGGTCGTGAGAACAAAGTATCAAGGACAAAAAGGAAGAACAATTAATAATTCTGCTTTAAAAGTACTTTGTGGTTTTAACAGAGAAAGGGACGTTAGTCTAGATAGAGTAGGATATATAATTGTTAAATGAAAAAAGAGTAAAGAAATCCCAGACAACAAAGAAAATAAACAGGCATTCAAGAATATGGCATATTTAGGAGTGGTAAGGAATGGAGTTGATAAAGCACATGGGTTTAGAAGAGTTGAGTGGCCTGTAGGGCAGAGGGGGCCAGCCTGTCCAAAGAAGGATTTTATTAATATTTGTTGGCACTGGGAATTATCAATGTGATTTTATTAAATCATTCTATACCTGAATGATGTATAAGAGCTTTTAAAAGCTTGATTTGGAAGGCTAATAATCTGCCCCATTAGTTCAGGGAAAAGATGATAAACGTTAGGATTTCTGAGGTGAGGAGTGTTTATCTACAAAGCCTAGGGCCTGACTGAAGCCTGAATCTGGGAGGGGAGCTTGGTCAATAAAGATCTCGAATCACTGTGTCCTACACCAGAAACTAATGTCCACTGTACTTTAAAAATAGAGAAATGCAAAGGATTCAAACTGAGGCACTTTAGGATTTTTTTTTTTCCCCTTCATCTGTTTTCACTTTGAGGCCCTTTAAATTTGAATTGCATGGCAATATGGAGGGTTGATGTCCAGGTCAATTTTCCAAGTTAAAACTAAGTATCAATGTGTAGATTGGTTCTAACACATGCACAGCGCATTCACTTTATGTGATGAGTCAATGTTTGGGGTTGGATGAGACCCATAGAAAAGTATATAAAGTTAAGAGGACTAATACTAGGGAACGATAATCCTACACATTATAGGCATAATGAACACTGGGGGTGGATAGAAACATGTCGACATTTAGGAAAGGCAGCAAAAACAGGATGCATTGGGTTGAACAGATGAAAACCATATGGTAAATTTGAGTCCCAATAGAACTGTACTTGGAATATATAGAAGTGTTAACCTCACTAATACTCCCAAATTGGTGAGAAAAGTATTTAATATGTTGTCTACCAAAGCTGCACTTCAGGGAAAAAATAAAAATTGTCAAGTTCAGAAAAGCATATGCTTAGAAGTTAAAAAAAAAAAAAAAATCTTAAGGGGATATCAGTAAACTAAAACTAGGCACCTAATGTGGGAACAGCACCTAAAATAGGAAGAGGAGGAGGGGGAAAAGGGAGACGAAGGAAAAGGAAAGAGGAAAAAAAATATCATTCCAGGGCAAAAATCCAAGTAAGCAAATATTTAGCCAGCCCAAAAGAGAAAAGAGAAGGAATAGTTGAAGAGGTAGGAGAACATCCAGAAGAACGTAGCATACTGGACTTACAAAGGTAATTTGGAAAAGAAGCTTCCCCAAAGATCAGACTAAATTAGATCTGAAAAATGCTAATGTCAGTGAGAGTTCTCAGTGACATGTTGATAAAAACAGCCTGAAGGGGTCTGCAGAGATTTGGAATCAAAGGCAATGTGACTGGTATGAAACATCAATTGGTTGGGTGAGGGGTCTTTAGTCCTGATCTACTCGCAGCACTGTCTTAGGGAGAAAGACGGTGCACATAGAGCTAAAAACCTGTTCATGTGAATCAAAGACAGTCTCCAGTGGAGCTAGGCTAGGACATTTAGAGCCATTCCTGAGCTACAAGAGTCAAGGTTACAAAAATAACCTGCTGAGCAATACGTTTTTGTTTTTATGCCCACGACATGACATTGGCTCCCTATGAATCCAGTGCCAAAGAATCAAAAAAAAAAAAAAATATTTAGAATAAAAGGACTAATCCATCTACCCCCAACCACTTTTTGTTTAGTTTTCAAGACCTTTCTTTTTTCCTTTGGAAACTAAGAAAACTCACTCCCCATATTCCAATTACTTCATCTTACCACACAAGATATAATGGGATAAAATGGAGATACTATAGCAAAATAATGCTTTGAAAAATAAAACCTGCTCTAGTATTTTGGTCAATAAATGTTCTTCTAGTCTTATTGGAAGCCAAGAGATAATATCCTTATCAGGATTTTTTTTTTGTGTGTGTGAAGGATCACTGAAGTCATCTTTAGATTAAGATTTTTTCTTTTTTCTTTTTAAGTTCTCTCTATACCCAGTGTGGGGCTCGAACTTACAACCTGAGATCAACAGTCAGATGCTCTACAGACTGAGCTAGCCTGGCGCCCCTGGAAACATCTTAGATATAAGAAGTGTTCTTTAAAAAATCAACATACTCCTATGCTAAGGAAAATGAGCCAGTGGAAAAGGATCAAGATTCAGTATTCTGTAAGATCATGTGTGAAGTTATGGAAGGCAGGAGGAAAAATGGATGGGATTAGGAAGCCAGTTAGGCTAACTTTGAACAGCAAAAGAAAGTCTCTTTATGCCAGGATAAATAAGGACCAAAAATAATTTAAAGGATTTGATGTCCTTTACCTCTAATTTCTGTTAAGTACATGAAAGGGATGTATGTTAAAACCTCAAAATAATTCAGCTACTTCTCACTGACACAGTACCTATATGGATGTGACTTTTCCTTTATACATACTGTCACAGACTCCAAGTGGGGAGATGCAGACACTAAGAAAACCCATTTTTCAAATGGATGACATTTCCTGTGAGTCTATAGAATTCCAAAGCAATGAATGGCTACAGTATATTAATGAGCTAGTTCAGTCTTTCTTATGAAAGCATGATTGAGCTGCAGTGTGGGTGGATTTATGCTCCTCATCCATTTCAATGTCGAGTAGTCCAGCCACAACAAAGGGTAATAAAGACCATTTGAGTAGAGATTAAAAGTTCCCTAGGATCAGAAGTATTTGGTTGCATCTTTAGAGATGGTCCATCACCAGGGTGATTCACCACGAAGAAACCTTCATTTGTATTTTTTATAGCCTTCTGAATTGGAGCCTAACCTGTCTAGACTCCTATGTCACATTGAGAGGGAAAGGGGAATATGCTATTGATCATAGAATAAATAAAAATACTTATCATGCATGTACTAGATGTCACCTATAAAATTGGACTATAAGCCTGGGCATTATATGAAATGTATATAACTTGAATATATGCTGATTAACTTGGAAAATTTAATTCGTAGTGTCCATGTTGTCTCCGATTTTTAAAATATTCATAAAAGTATGTCTGTACATGTTGTTTTCCCACGAAATATTAGATGTGGCTAAATCACCTCATTGTGTAAAAAACCGTGGAGAATAGCCTTTACCATTATGACCCTGCAAGATGCAAATGTCAGAAAAGATTGCCAAACTTTATATGCATCAGCACCATTTTTGCTAGATACTGGTTATATGACATTTATTCTGTATGATCCAACTGATCCTTTCTTCCGGGATGCTTTCTGCTGCAAGTAATAGAAATGCAATTCAAAGTGTGTTAGATCTTCTTATTGAATAAGATCAATAGTGAAGATCTCTTTACTTGTGGTATTTCAGGTCTCTGCTCTGCTGCTTTTTGATTCTCTTGACTTTGGACTTTCTGTGTATTGGCTTCCTGCTCAGGGTGATAGCAATTCCAGGCCATATTTTTCCAAAATGTCAATAAGTAGAGGGATAAGATTCTTGTCTTTTAGAAAAGAGAGCCTATTATAGAATTCTTCTTGAATTCAATTGACCAGCATTGAAGCTCAGGCCATTTTAAGTTAATTACCTTAAAAAGAAAAGGATAGACTTAATTTTCATCAACTAATCAGGGTCTAATTCTGGAGCTGTTAACTTGGGCACTTTTGCTATATGTCCTATATGAAGGGGTGGATAGCTGAATAAAATGTTGCTCCCTATGGGATAATTTTTTTGGAGAGCACTGCAGGAACAATGGTACAATGGTGAACATATCTCCTGCTATCAGGAAGCTTCCTCCAATCTTACCATTGCATGTAATGTCCCATGTTCCATTACATCACTTTCAACCTTCTCACTGGTCAATAATTCCTTCTCTTCCTTCCCCTCTATAAATGAAATAGACTTCATTATGAGCATCTTCCCAAATTGAACTCTGCTACTTGCCAAGACCACATTATCCTTACATTACTCAGCATAATTTCACATCTTTCTTCACCCCACATTCAACAAATTGATCATTAAATTGTAACCACTTATCCTGTACAACATTGGAATATATCTCTCTATTACCAAAAATTGTTCTTGTAGTACTGCAATTGCCCACTAAATGATCAATGGTAATCTTTGTTGACTCTGATCCTTTAAGGAAGGACGACATAGCAGTACACAGAACAAACTTCTAAAGGGAAATAAGGGTGGAAAGAATATAGAAGAATTAAAAGAAACATAGAGCATGTTCTGTGAAAAAAGTTGGTATGTGTTTGGGTACAAAATACACAATTTCACATTTATATGTTTGCATACAAGAAAAATGGAAGTTTCCCATGTAAAGTAAGTTAAAATAATGGAGGAAAAACACATTTACAATAAAATTTACTCCAAAGCCTTGTCATTTTTTTTTTTTTTTAAACTGCAAAGTGTTAGAACAGGATCCTTACAATATGAAGTCATCAATAAGCAATGGCTGTTATTTTCTTTGGTGGTAGTTTTCTGAACTGCAGTCTTGCCCACAACCTCGTTCTTCATCAATTATCCATGGACAGTACTCTGCTGGTCACTGTGGTGCCCTGGCCTTTGGTCTTTGTCTAGTGGCCACTCTGACTCTGCCCTGACTTTATGCCAGCAAGTTGGCCCCACTTAACAGCCCAGGATGGTGCATTTGATGGCTCCGAAGAGTCTGATTTTATGAAAAAAATCACAGCTGGACAGTTTTCTCATGCTGACTCTGTCACTTACTATGGGAGTCCTCATTAAACAAACCATTTTCATTTCTCTGACCTTTCCTGAAGCCATCCATGTGTCTGGAAAACAGGCATCAAAGTTTTCCCTTACTCTCAGGTAGAGATTAAATGATATTATGTACTGGGAGGTAAATACTTTGTAAACCATGGTTTGCTGAATAATTGTGAATATTGTTTCAGGTCTAAGGCCGCTGGGAACACTGGATTAGTGAGGATGTTGAGGAATAATTCTTACTAGAAATACAGGGTTTTAAGTTTCTGCAAGCCTCTGATCACATTTTGATCAACTGATCAATACATAACTTTGTCTTCTGTGTTTCCGTGATAGCTAATTATAATGTTTTATTAACATTGAACTCACAGCCCACAACACTAACTCATGCCTGAATGAAACTTCTCTAGTACATGTATTTTCCCCATGAGGCACATCACCCCATCCTTGTGCTTGGTAACACAATGCAGCACTTTAGCGCTATGGTTGAGCGAGACTGGTCTAAACCGTGAAATCACAGTAACAGGTGCAAACATGGAAGAAAGGTACGAAATCATGAAAGACACTTGTTTATAGTCTAAGAGCTAAAATAAGATTGGTCATCCTGGTTTGACATCAGCTGGGAATGCACATGCTGGGTGACTCAAGTGTTTTGCAGCTCTGCATATGTCCATGAACGGAAAGTACCCTGGGTATTTTGGGGGTACAAATTTTAGCTTCTGCACTAATTTGAAGTATGGACTCCATGAATAATGAGAATGGACTCTAACCCTATGTGAGGGGCAGGTATAATTCCTGCACGGGTACTGGGTATAGGATGGTTATGTTTGCCTTCCCTTGACTTCAGGATTCCTGTCTGGAGCCCAATATTAGTGTACCTTCTTTCTATTGATGTATCAGCCAGAGTTCTCCAAAGAAACAATGACTGTGGGAGGTGTGTGTGTGTGTGTGTGTGTGTGTAGACAATGGTGAAATTCCAGTCCAAAAGCTGGCAGGCTTGAGACCACAGAGGAGCCAATATTTCAGTTCAAGTCTGAAGGCAGGAGAAGACTAATGTCCCAGCTGTTGTAAGGCAGGAGGAATTTCCCTGTCCTTCCCCCCTCAAAATATACCCTAACACATGTACCCAGAATAATTGACCAAATATTGGCCACTGACCGTGGTCTAGTGAAATCCTAAAAGTAACCACCACAATTGGTGTTTTCTTTTTGTGTATATCTTCTGAAAGAATATATATCAGATAAATGTATATTATAAAACTTAAAGCCCTCTATGGTGTTCCCCTGCTATCAAAGCCCAGAACCCTATTTTGGCAATGTTCTCTTCCTTGGATTCCGTACCTTCCCTAGATACAAGATACGGCTTGGTGCTCTGCACTCATGATCTCATGATTGTGAGGCTCTGCCACCTCATCCTTACATAACCTAAGGGTCTCAGGGCACCTGGGTGGCTCAGTCGTTAAGCATTTGCCTTCAGCTCAGGTCATGATCCCAGGGTCCTGGGGTTGAGCTCCAGGTCAGGCTATCTGCTTGGTGGGGAGTCTGCTTCTCCCTCTGCCTCTCCCCACTGTGTTCTCTCTCTCTCGGATATTTAAATAAAATCTTACAAAACAAAACAAAACAAAACTACTCCATCCTGGATTAAACACACTTGTTCTGACTTCAAATCTTGTGTTCATATCTGTTCTGCTCCACTGCCTCTAATGGACCAGCCCTGCTTTCTACTGATTTTTTTTTTCATTAGGAGAAGGAATTAAACAAATTGAAATATTTGGAATATAGCAAATGATTAGATCAGGTATTTATGGAATGTGTAGAGGTAGTTTTATGGGACATCAGACAAATGGCTTGCTTTTATATAGCTTCTATGGAAAATTCCAAGTCTAGCTGTTGGAATGAAACAAGAGTTCCAGTCCACAAAAATGGTTTTTGTTCCCAATCTGATGCAGTCTGGTGTGATCATGGTGCCTTTCAAAGAGATGACAAACATGGGGTACAGCTCATGCCAATTTCAGCCAAATCATCTCTGCCCTTTTGTAGTTTATCTGTGAAAGTCTAATTTCACTTGAGAAGTCAAATTTCTTTAACTGCAATATATTTTTTCCAGTTTTTTTAAACTAAAAAATACACTTAGTTTCCATTTTAAATCTATGTGCTAGAATGAGACATTTTATTCGGCTTTAAATCATAAATGACTAAAATTTGAATTTTGAAATACTATAGGAAAATATATCAGCCAAGCAATGTACCATGAAGAAAATAATGGACTGAACAACTGAAAATGTAAGCTATTTAACTTCTCTGTCATTCAAAAGCAGGGGTGGTGAGATGCACACAAGAGGTTGAGTGGGCAAGACATGAACAAATCACAATATTGGGAGATTAGGAGTTTCTATCACTGTTGCTTTTGTGTGAATATTTTTTGTGCTTTTTTTTTATTCTTATGTTAATCCCCATACATTACATCATTAGTTTTAGATGTAGTGTTCCATGATTCATTGTTTGTGCATAACACCCAGTGCTCCATGCAGAATGTGCCCTCCTCAATACCCATCACCAGGCTAACCCATCCTCCCACCCCCCTCCCCTCTAGAACCCTCAGTTTGTTTTTCAGAGTCCATCGTCTCTCGTGGTTCGTCTACCCTTCCGATTTCCCCCACTTCATTCTTCCCCTCCCGCTACCTTCTTCTCCTTTTTTTTTTCTTAACATATATTGCATTATTTGTTTCAGAGGTACAGATCTGGGATTCAACAGTCTTGCACAATTCACAGCGCTTACCAGAGCACATACCCTCCCCAATGTCTATCACCCAGTCACCCCATCCCTCCCACCCCACCTCCCACTCCAGCAACCCTCAGTTTGTTTCCTGCGATTAAGAATTCCTCATATCCGTGAGATCATATGATACATGTCTTTCTCTGTTTGACTTATTTTGCTCAACATAATACCCTCCAGTTCCATCCACGTCGTTGCAAATGGCAAGATCTCATTCCTTTTGATGGCTGCATAATATTCCATTGTGTATATATACCACATCTTCTTTATCCATTCATCTGTCGAGGGACATCTTGGCTCTTTCCACAGTTTGGCTATTGTGGACATTGCTGCTATAAACATCGGGGTGCACGTACTTTTGTATCTTTGGGGTAAATACCCAGTAGTGCAATTGCTGGATCATATGGTAGCTCTATTTTCAACTTTTTGAGGAACCTCCATACTGTTTTCCAGAGTGGCTGCACCAGCTTGCATTCCCACCAACAGTGTAGGAGGGTTCCCCTTTCTCCGCATCCCCGCCAACATCTGTCATTTCCTGACTTGTTAATTTTAGCCATTCTGACTGGTGTGAGGTGGTATCTCATTGAGGTTTTGATTTGGATTTCCCTGATGCCAAGCAATATTGAGCACTTTTTCATGTGTCTGTTGGCCATTTGGATGTCTTCTTTGGAAAAATGTGCTTTTGTGTGAATATTAATAGCTTCCTTCTTAAGATCACAAGAACCCTGGTGATGTGATTTCCCTACCTAGTTCTCTCTAGTCTCCCCAACAGGCTTCCCTATACATCCTAGGTCATTCATAATGAATATTGTCTGGACCTTTAACCTTGTGTTTTGCCTCTGGGAATCCTCGTGTTTTGTTTTTTCTTTTTATTGGGTGACATCCAACCTGAATCACCACTTTGGTTATTTTTATGACCTCCTTTGGCATTTAGCCCAAACGCCACATCAGTGAGGGGCTCACTGGCCAAGATTTTGAAGGAGTTACTTGTGTTATCTGAGAGTTCAGAGCTTATACTTCATTATTTTAGAGTTTAAATACCTTTTTCTATATTCCTATCATCCCCTCACTAAAACGCCTTTGAAATAATAGCCACATTCTGCAAGACACTGTGTAGATACTTCTTGTTCTTTCAATTCATGTATTCAGTAACTACTTGTTGAAAGACTTTGTGCAAGCATTCTTTCAGGTTCTAAGGGACCCTCTAGTGACAAAACCAACAAAACTCTATGGATTTCACATTCAAGTGATTGCAAATGCATACCGATGTAGACAAGTGTTAACAGGAACTGGGACATTCGAAAAGGAAGCAGATGATAACTAAAGGAAGCAAATGATCAGAGTGTAGATTGGCTTGAGGAGATTTCTGGAACCAGCAACTAGAAAAATGACCAACATCTTTTCTTTGTTTTCCTTTGTTCTATCCAGAAAGTCTGACTTTTTTTTTTTTTACATTCTTTCTCACAGCTGTGGATTTTTATGTGGCCCTGTAAATAACCACCCACATGACCCAGAAATATCCAGAAATCGAATCTCGTGTTTTTTGCCCATTCTAAGAGAATGGTCTTTGGTTGCACTAGCTTGGTCAACTTTTGACTTGCGGTTTATCAACTATGACCAAGTTTGCTACCACCACTATAATCTCATAAATTAGAAGATTAAAAAAAAAATGAAACTGCAGAGAGCTCTGAATTCTCTTGACCTCAGAATATCCATATGGCAATGTCAATTCTGATTCCCCTCTGTACCTGATAATCAGGTAAAAGCTATTTCCCTTTGGGATGCTAACTGCTGCATGCACCCACGTGGCTACTCCTTGTTTTAAAAATTAAAGGCAATGTAGGTGACTTTGTTTCTGGTTGGAAAATGATTTTGTAGGACTTAAAAGTAATGAAAGAGATAACAGGGAGTAATTTCACTATAATAAAGTATTTTGAATAGATCTATATAAACAATATAAGGTACAAGATGTGTGTCCATGGGACTTGAGAAATCTCATCTAGCTATTTTTTTTTAATTTATTTTTTAGAGAGCGAGCGAGAGAGAAACAGCATCAGAGGGGAGAGGGTCAGAGGGAGAAGCAGGCTCCCCGCTGAGCCGGGAGCCCGATGCGGGACTTGATCCCAGGACCCTGGGATCATGACCTGAGCCGAAGGCAGATGCTTAACCATCTGAGCCACCCAGGTGTCCCTCTCATCTAGCTATTTTGAGTTGCCATGAACTTATCTATGAAAACTTCATTATACAATGCATATTTATTTCACATTTTCTATGTGAAGTTTTCCAAGTACTGGGGAAAAAAAAAATATTTTCCTGCTTTCTTGACAGTGTTTTTGTGAAGATCAGGCAAAAAAAAAAAAAAAAAAGAAATGAACAATATAAATAATTTATAAAGTACATAAAAAGGGAAGTGATGACTATGAAACAAGATAATGTTTTTAAAAGAATGTTGCAAATTCTAAAGCATGGCTATATCTGCAGTGTATTTATCAGGCTTTCTGGGAGATTACAGAAAAGATCTGGGGCAGTATCAGCTAGCCATCTTGTGGAGTCTGAAGGAATTAGAAGACAGAATCCCTTTTCCTGCTGCATTCATTTTTGCTTGATTTTATTATGTATATCCTGAGCCCTGCTTTATATTTACAAGGCTCGCTGGTCCTCCCTACTCTGTATGCTTCCTTGGGGAAAACCTGAGGAACAACAGCCAAACTTTTGAGCGTTTGCCCACCCTTGTAAGAGGTAGCAGGAACGTACCAGGTGTCCATTAGTGATTTGAAGTCACTGCATTTGTGTTCTTCCCTACATGCTGAGTTCATTCTTATAAATAATACTTGCTGTATGTAGTTCTTAGCCCCAACAAGTAACATCTGGAACTTTTTGGCTGAATAATATACAGCATATCATTCCTGAGGATATTTTTTTTATCTAAGAATCTATATTTTTAATCAAATAAAAGTAAACTGTTGGATTAAATATTATAGCTTGAGTGCTTAGACTGGGAAACCCATGAAATTGCTTTAAATCTAGAAGCCAGTGCTAACTTCTTACAACATATTGCAAATGGTAATTAGAATGTAAACAATAATATGAATTAAGTGAAAATGCTCTTCCCATTAACTAACCTTTTCTCCATTTTTGCCTTATATGTCAACTGCCCTATTGCATACTGACTGGTCACTGCTTATTGTTTTAGCCTCAAGCCAAAAGTCCTGTCCTGCTGGACTTCTTCCCTGACTTTCTCTCATTCTGGTTCTATTCCTTATCTCATTATCTTAGCACTTAGCACAGCTGTTGGCTTATGGAGGTGACTGGTGAATGGATTGTGTTTACAGCACTGTGGTAGGCAGAACAATTCCCTAACCCCTCACCTCCAACACACACACACACACACACACACACACGTCCACAGTTTCATCCTCAGGAACTGTGAAAATGTTAGTTCACGTGGCAAGGGAGAAATAATATTGCAGATGAAATTAAGTGTTCTCATCACCTGAATTTGAGATGGGAAAGATTCTTCTTAGGCTCCATGTAATTTCAAGGGTCTTATAGGTGAAAGGTGGTGGCAAGAAGGTCAGTGTCAGAATGGTTCAGTGTGAGAAAGTCATGGCTGGCTGTGCTGGCTTTGAAAATGGGAGGTTGGCAGGAGCTAAGGAATACAGACAGCCTCTAGAAGCTGCAATAAGCAAGGAAGCAGACTGACCTCCAAGCCTACAGAAGGAATGATGCCCTCCCAACACCTTGATTTTTAGCCCAGTGAGGCCCGTTTTCGACTTCTGATCACCAGAACTGTTGAGCATTACACAACACAAATTTTTAACCTTGAGTTTGTGCTAATTCTCTATGGCTGCAATAGGAGAGACTAACACACCATAATATAAATAAAAGGGGTTTTGTTTCCTCTGTATATGAATAGCTAGGTTTTCTCCCTCTAACAGGGATGAAGTCATGTGCAATGTCTTTCAATATCTAAGGAAGTATGATCTAGTGAAAATACAGTGAGTTTAGAAATTCGTTGGCTCTGGAATCCTAGCTCGCAGAGGACATTTGTGACCTTGGGCAAATCACTAAGCTACTAAATAGTTTGGTTTCTAGAGATGATCTGCATTTCACAGGGGTATTGTGAAGATGAAAAAGAATACATGTCAATCATCTGCTAATGTGCCACAGTATACAGTTGGAATAAAATAGGTGTACCGCAGTGGAGATCATCACTTTGTGTAGTGAATGCCATAAGGCGTAAGCACTAAACGAGTAACGAGAGTTCTGATGAGCTTTCTGGAGGACCTCAGTACTGACGTTGGCCTTGCATGAAGGGAAAGTTTCACCTATGTGAGTCCAGGGGAAGGCAGGGCACTCCAGCCTTTATCAAACTGTGTTCAGTAGAAGGCAGGGGGGTGCTGCCCAACAGTTTCAGGCAGCGTCATCAGGTGCCAGCAGGTGTGGGCTCTGGAGCCAGACTGCTTTGAGTCCTGGCTCCACAACCTCCAGACCATGACAGCTTCGGTCCACTGTGTAAACCCTTTCTGCCTTCGTTTGCTCAACTGTAAAAGGAAAGGTAGCACTGGGAATTTATTGTGTAAATATGTCTAAGACACATATTCAAGCTCGATAAAGTAATACCTACTGTTCGTGTTATTTACAGCACATATGTGGGGATGTTAATGTGAGGAAGGTGTTCCGAGATGCTTTGCAGCCAAGCTAACTGGAGCAGAAGCTTCTGTAAACCTACAGGAAAATGTGTCCAATGGAGGACTTTCAGTACTCTTAGGGGAGTGGGCAAGAGAGTTCAATGAGAGTTCAAGTTCAGTGGGAATAAAAATTATATCTTGCTGTTGTTGCAGTTCACCAATTTATCCCTAAACCCCACACGATGTCTTGTCCATAGGAGGACTCTTTAAATACCTACTGATGGACTGTACCCGTCTAAAGTCCAGACTATAGCATCCAGTCCTTTATCAGTCCTAGTCTGTGTATAAACTGGAACGTAAGGAGCCTGAGTGAAACCTTTGAGGTCTTCCAAATCAAGCCAGGTGAGCCATAGCCTAAATTACCCAGGGGAATCCATCTGTACTGTTCTACCACCTGCCTGTGTGACTTTGCATGAGTGCCTCCAACTCACTGGGTCTCAGATTCTACCTTTCATGAAATGAGAAATCTGAGTTCTGTTCTATTTTGATTTTACAAAATAACATAACCTAATCATGATTGTGGAAACTCTAGTTCAGATCCTATCTCTGTGTCTCCTCCGCATAAATGGATACCGATCCATAGTCCATGCTGAATGAGCCCCTTCCTTATTTCTCAGCCCAGCTTATGGAGGGTGGCTTACAAGTACAACGGTATTCCATAGAGTCCTGGGCTGAAGAGTAAGAGATTTCATTGAATTGATTCCATGGCTTGTCTCTTCAGGACTCTTATTTATTTATTTATTTATTTATTTATTTATTTATTTATTTATTTATTTTATTTATTTATTATTTTTTTAAATTTTTATTTATTTGCGAGAGAGAGAATGAGAGACAGAGAGCATGAGAGGGAGGAGGGTCAGAGGGAGAAGCGGACTCCCCGCTGAGCAGGGAGCCCGATGCGGGACTTGATCCCGGGACTCCAGGATCATGACCTGAGCCGAAGGCAGTCGCTTAACCAACTGAGCCACCCAGGCGCCCAGGATTCTTATTATTTAAATGGAATTGTCTTGTTTCTGAAACTGGCATTTTACAAATAAACTCTGTCATCTTAGTGCCACACAGAGCATTCTATCACCACTCATATGTCATTTTTCTCAGGGAATGATATCCGTATCAAGGTGTATGGTAAGAAAATATAAATCTTTCTTCCACTAGGCTGAATAAAAAATTAAAAAGGAGTAATGATTCTATGAGATTGTTGCATAAGAAAAATGAGGCTGGATTATTTAGGCAGTGTTGATTAGAAAGTAGAAAACAATCATTTGCTGCAGTTCCTGATTTATGGCACCCTCTTAGTGCATACATTGGGGTTATTTGCTCCAGAAGGAAACTGTAGACTAATTCATAATTCATAATATTTAGAAATGTGCATATGATGAAGTAGCTAGTAGTAATAGGGGAATAGGAAAATAGATATTCCAAGGCTTTCTCTACTGTTTTCAGGATGTTGATGGTACTGTTTTTATTATCATAAGTGTGATTTTAATGCTTATCAATGCCTCTTTTTCATAATGGCTATATAAGATACCATAGGTATAATAAGAATTAGGAAAACTGGATTTGAGACCAGCTCTTCCAGTCTCTGGCAATGAAATGCATTCTCTTAATTTCATGAACTTCACTTTTCACATCAATTAAATATCCCTAATATAGTTATATACAAAAGCACTTTAAAATGATAGTGTCATACCACAATTATTAGCATGTGAATGTTGGTTTAACACTACTATAGTGTAGTCCTTTTCAAACATGAAAAATGTAGGCATTTATTGTGATCTCCAAAGAGTGTCTTTTCAAGCATGAACTATAGATATTGACCTGGATGGTTGGTTGATTTTTTTTTTTTTTTGTAGGTTTTCTGGTAACTCTGTCTCCTATTTCCTACTCTCTGGTGATTCATTTTGGTCCAGCACAGTATTAGGTTTTTTAGATTGTTCAAAATCTTCTAAACCAGATTATCTAAAGATGTTTCAGAAAAATTAAATCTGTTAAAACGAGCTATCACATTAGATAGACATAAATTTGGATACTACCTCTGCCACATAATCCGTGCATGATCACAGAAAGGGTAATCTTTGTGAAGCCTCACAATAGTACAGGTCAGTAAGTTTTCTTCCCAACTTTGTTATTTAGATTTTGCTTTTATATCTCCATAGACCTTTGTCCTAAAAGTTCGTAGAATTTTAAACCTGAATCTGTTCAGCCTCATTAACTCTGAATCACTCTGTGATGCATTCCTGTATTCTTCCACCATTTCGTTACTGATGAGGTATAAGGAATTATCACTGCAGCATGAATTCCCAATTACTGCCACCATCTTATATTCAGACACACTGTTGGTGAGCCATCTCTGGGTTAGAAAGGCAGAACAGAGCATTAGTCATGTAAAGACGTACAATAACAAGCTTAAGGAGGTTTAATCTCAGCCTCCTTAGGGTAGGAAGTGTCCGGGAGGAGTTCATTTTACTGTGCATCCATCTCTGAATACTTTCATGGAAACAATCATTTTTGGTTCACCCAGTTAGGAATCTGGTTGTCGTCATTTTTCTGATGTATTGCCTGTGTATGACAGCCACCAACAATTGACTTTGAACTCCTACCCCCACCGTTGGAGAGAATTCGGTGTTTGTTAAATTTTCCCTATAAGATGCTGCTTAAGAGTGCACGTGTGCATACCCAAACACACTTGTTCAGTGTTGACGGCAGGAATTGGTTTATATATTTCATCTAATTTAAAATTCACAACCTGGCATGGTAAGGGTTATAATCCCTACATAATTTATCATAAGTTAACACATGAAAGTAGTAGAATCAGCACCCATAGCCTTCTGGTTCCAAATATATAGGTGTGTCCTTAAAAAATAAAACTGATTGCCACATGCTAGGAATACAAATCGAGTCAAGAGTCAGCTAGGTGATGCTTTCCTTCAGTCAGTTTGTACTATTGACAAAAAACCTCTATCAGATGTTTGTAATAGGAAATGCACAGGAAGCTAACACTGCTGTCATTAAGTGCAGGTTCTCCCATGTCCACCCTCACCCCTTGCTTTATTTAGTGCCTGCAAGATTGCTCAGCTACATAGATCATTTCTAGTTTGGGAGTCCAGTATCCCTGACTCTTGTATCAGTACCTTTTATACTAATGTAACACCAGTTTGAATTTTGGGGCTGATAACAAAAAACATGTGTTTTCTTAGAAGTGATTTATCTGATGTCCTGGCCCAAATTTTTGAAGATCATCTTCTCCATAGTGAATATCCTCACTCCTTTTCTGAAAATCACTTGACCGTAATGTGAAGGTTTATTTCTGGATTCTAAGTTCTATGCTATTGATCAATATGCTTATTTTCATGCCAATAACACACTATCATTTCTGCTTCATGGCTAAGTTTGAAATCAGGTAGTAGAAGTCTTCCCACTCTGTTTTTCCTTTTCAAAATAGTTTTGATATTTAAGGGACTTTGCATTTGCGTATAAAATTTGAATGAGTTTATGAATTTCAACAAAAATATATGCTGGGGGAGGCGCACATCTGGGTGGCTCAGTTGGTTGAGTGACCAACTCTTGTTTTTGGCTCAGGTTATAACCTCAGATATGCAAGATCGAGCCCCACCCCCTCCACATCGGGCTCTCCACTCACTGTGGAGTCTGCTTGCTTCTCTCTCTCTCCCTCTCCCTCTACCCCTTCCCCTGCTCATGTGTGTGAGTGCGTGTTCCCTCACATTTTCTCTTTCTCTCTCTCATCTTTTTAAAAAAAAAAAAAATGTATGCTGGAATTTTGACAGACATTACATTGATTCTATAGATCAATTTGGGGATGAATTGCCATCTTCTCAATATTAAGTTTCCAATCCATAAAAATGGAATGGCTTTCCAATTATTTGGAACTATTTTAATTTATCTTGGCATCGTTTTTTGTAGCTTTAATTGGACAGGTCTTGAAACTTTTTTTTTTTTTTAAAGATTTTATTCATTTGTTTGACAGAGAGAGAGACAGCGAGAGAGGGAACACAGGCAAGGGGAGTGTGAGAGGGAGAAGCAGGCTTCCCGCCGAGCAGGGAGCCTGATGTGGGACTCCATCCCAGGACCCTGGAATCATGACCCGAGCCGAAGGCAGACGCCTAACGACTGAGCCACCCAGGCACCCCAGATCTTGAAACTTTTTAAATCTATTCCTGTTTTATTTCTGATATTATAAACTATTTTCTTTTTTTCATATTGAATTATCTGCTGCTGGTATATAGACATGCAGTCGATTCTTTACATTGATCTGATACCCGGCAACCTTGCTACATCACTTTCTTACTTCTAGTAGTTTTCATGTGGATTCTTAAGGATTTTCTACCAGATTATGTCCTCAGAGAATGGTGGTTTTGTTTTAATTCCTAGTAGAAGGACTTTTTTTTTTTTTTTTTTTTCTGATTAACTGATGTGCCTTATTATACTGGCTAGACCAAACAGCACAATATTTAGTGGGAGTGAAGAGTAAGGATGTGTTGGAGGAGGTCATTGATATGACATGACTACAAGTTGACTCACAAGCTGGGCATGAGCAATTGGAGGCTCTTTTACCCCTCTCCTGTCCTTGGAATGTGCATTCAATGTACTATTCCCATACCAGCAACCATTTCAAAAATGCATTCTTGAGAGTGTAAGACCATCTAGATGGTATGTGACCGAACACAGTGAAGACCTCTCTATCAACTTCTAAGATTCTTGCAGACAGTTGAGGAAATCTACTTGCCTTGCAACACCCAAAACAAGCTGTGTAATTTACCTTGCATCTTAAAACTGCCACATACCAGTCTGGAGTGGCTTGCCTCTTTCTCTGGTCTCTCTTTGCCCTCTGTGTATAGGGGCCGGTTTTAGACTTCACCCCAGGAACTCCTGAGGTTTTGAACAAACAGGACGTCCTTGGCTTGTTGCTGATCTTAGGAGGAAAGCATTTACTCTTCAGTTATGAGCTGTAGGTTTGGAGAAGATGTTCTCTGCCAATGGAGGAAGTCCCCTGTTCTTCTTTAATGCGTTTTTGTTTTATTATGAAAAGTTGTTAGCTTTTCTTCTTATCCTGAACTGGTGTTGAATTTTTTTTTCTTCCTGTTTCAGATGAGATGAACATGTGGTTTCTGTCCTTTATCTACTTGTTTAAAACTATTAAACCAATCTTGCTTTCCTGCAATAAACCCATGGTCATGATGTTTCTTTATAAATGTTGCTGGATTCACTTTGCTATTTTGCTAAAGATTTTTGCATCTGGTTTTGTTTTCTAGTACTTTTGTCTAGCTTTGGTGTCAATACTAACATTTTAGAATAAATGGAGAAGTGTTCTCCCCTTATCTATTTTCTGAAAGGATTTGTGAAGGATAACTATTTCTTTTTGAAATACTTGAGGAAGTTCCTGTGCTCAAGTACCGCCTGAGATTTCTAAGGCTAGTGGGGCCCCGGGGTCATCCAGAAAAGGGAGAATGGGCCAGTGAACACCTGCAGCAATGCTGAATTGCCTGGGGGTCCCCAGCAGGTGCATTCCTGCAAAAGCTGCCTTTTTATGGTGGGCAGGTTGGTGATCACTCAGTATTGCCCGCTCCCCGGGCCCCTACCAGGAACCCCAGACTGCCGTGGTTTCTCTCTCAGCAGGAATAAACAGTACTGAGCTACACTTAAGAGCATGAAGGCCCAGGACCGGGTCGTTATGACTTGAAAATACCACCAGTAAATTCTGTTACTTCCTGTTCTCAATCCAAAGTACCTCGATTCCTGCCCACTTGTTCGAAAACCCCTGGCCCAGGAGCATACAAGTCTTCAGTGCAATTCCCCAAGCAGCCCCCCTATGTGCACATCGGGGTGCACATAGCCAAAATGGGCCAAGAGAATAGCCTTTTCTTCAACAACACAAATGGCTTTTAAAATAAAGCCATCTTGGCCCTAAGCTATTTTGAGTTTAGCAAGTTCTTCTGTTCAGAAAACTCTATTTTCTGTTCTTTAGGAGAGTTTGACTACAGAACATCATCAATTGCCCAGGCGACCCTCCTGCCCGCCTCTCTGGAATAGTCCCAGCATAATTTCCAGTTCACTCTCGAAAGTGTCCTGGTTTGAATAATAAACTGGGCTCACTCTGTTTTTAAAAAAAAAAAAAAAAAACTTGATAGAATTCACAATGAAGCTATCTGGGCCTAGGTTTTTCTTTTTTGAGAAGTTTTCAATTACTATTTGAATTTCTTTTTATAGGCTTATTCATGTTAAAAAATACTAAGTATCAATAGTTTGTAATGGTCGCAATGTGTCTATTTATGTAACTTGTCCAATTACTTGACAATTTATAACAAACATCCCCTTAATTTATATAGAATCAATAGAGATTTCTCCTGTTTTGATTTTGGCTATTTATGCTTTTTCTCATTATTTCTTGGCCAGTCTAGCTAAAGGTTTGGTACTTACTCTGATCTTTTCAAAGAACCAATTTATTGCATTGGTTTTGGCTATCATCTTTGGTTCAATTTCTGCTTTTTTTTTTTTTTTGCATGATTGTTCTAATTTGTCCACTTTAAGTAGTTTCTAAAACTATAAATTTAAACTTTTGATATGGTACTTTATTTACGTAGCTTTATTTAAAGCTTTAAATATCCAGATGCATTAATTGCATCTGTAATTTTTTATTTATTTTAAATTTTATTGTTATGTTAATCAACATACATTACATCATTAGTTTTTGATGTAGTGTTCCATGATTCATTGTTTGTGTATAACACCCAGTGCTCCATGCAGAACGTGCCCTCTTTAATACCCATCAACAGGCTAACCCAACCTCCCACCTCCCTCGCCTCTAGAACCCTCAGTTTGTTTTTCAGAGTCCATCGTCTCTCGTGGTTCCTCTCCCCCTGATTTACCTCCCCTTCATTCTTCCCCTCCTGCTATCTTCTTTTTTTTTTTTTAAACATATATTGTATAATTTGTTTCAGAGGTACAGATCTATGAATCAACAGTCTTGCATAATTCACAGCACTCACCATAGCACATACCCTCCCCAATGTCTATCATCCAGCACCCCCATCCCTCCTACCCCCCACCACTCCAGCAACCCTCAGTTTGTTTCCTGAGATTAAGAATTCCTCATATCACTGAGGACATATGATACATGTCTTTCTCTGATTGACTTATTTCGCTCAGCATAACACTCTCCAGTTCCATCCACGTCATTGCAAATGGCAAGATCTCATTCCTTTTCATGGCTGCACAATATTCCATTGTATATATATACCACTTCTTCTTTATCCATTCATCTGTCGATGGACATCTTGGCTCTTTTCACAGTTTGGCTATTGTGGACATTGCTGCTATAAACATCGGGGTGCACATACCCCTTCGGATCCCTACATTTGTATCTTTGGGATAAATACCCAGTAGAGCAATTGCTGGATCATATGGTAGCTCTATTTTCAACTTTTTGAGGAACTTCCATACTGTTTTCTGGAGTGGTTGCACTAGCTTGCATTCCCACCAACAGTGTAGGAGGGTTCCCCTTTCTCCGCATCCCCGCCAACATCTGTCGTTTCCTGACTTGTTAATTTTAGCCATTCTGACTGGTGTGAGGTGATATCTCATTGAAGTTTAGATTTGGATTTTCCTGATGCCGAGTGATGTTGAACACTTTTTCATGTGTCTGTTGGCCACTTGGATGTCTTCTTTGGAAAAATGTCTGTTCATGTCTTCTGCCCATTTCTTGATTGGGTTATTTGTTCAGATGTATATAATTTCTAATTGGAATTCTGCCCTAATATTATTGACTTGTTTTTAATTATGGGCAAATAAAAAGTGGCATTATAGTTAAAATTATTTTCTTTTGTCATTAATAATCAAGTGACTTCATGGTTTTTTTAATCATCCCCCTCTTATTGGAAACTTTAATATACTTTTCTTCACCTTTGTGATTCATATCAAATATGGAGATCTTTGTGCATACTATTTTCCATATACTGTTTCTTTATATTTGACTCGCAGTAGAGGAATTATTGGATCAAAAAGAATAGCAGTTTGAAGGCTCTTTAGATTACCAAAGTGCTATGCAAAGTTATCATGTGAGTTAACAGTCCTACTTGCCTCTCAATGAGGCAGTGAAAAGTGCAAAATGCCCATCATGTCACTACTTATTCACTTTACAATTCAGCCACTTCTAGTGGCTGTCATCTTCTGAACAGCTTGGAGAAATAAATTTGTACAATAAACTTCCTAAAGACCCAAAGTGTTTCTGGATATTATTTAGGTGTAAAAACATTAGTAAATGGTTATCCAGTAAGTAAGATGCTGTCCATGAGTTTGGCATAAACTCTGAGAGGATTTGGTGAAGTGTGCACTAGGTCATAACGGAAGAAGTGGCAAATTCATCATAAATCTGGTGCCCATGAATGGGTTGCTAGTTAGAGATCTTTCATGCCTTCAGCCTGCCCATAAACTCCAGCTGTTTATTAATCTCTCATCATCCCATTTTTCTTTTGTCAGCATATTTTGAAATCTTATAATAGTTGAATCTAGCATTACCAAGAAATCTGGAAGCAATTCACATAGCTGGTAGTTGCCACTGTAGTCCCATTTGCTTCTCTGGTGTAACATTTAAATAAGCGAAACTGATAGTTTTGTTCACTTACAAAGTACATTTTGTTTTTATTCACTTTCATAATTTTTTTATTGAAGCATAACTGGATATGGAAAAATTCACAACTATGTCAGAACACAGAATGTTATCATGATCCAGAAACCCCCAACCCCACCCATGATGCTTTGAAACCCTTAACCCCAATCCCAGGGATGACCGTATTCTTACCTCAAACCATAAATAAACATTGCCTATCTTTAATATGCATTACTGGGATCATAGAACATGCATTGGGCCTGTGTCTTCTTTCATTCAGATGCAGGTTTGTGAGTTTTTTTGCAAGTTTATATGCATATTGTGCTTTGTTCATTTTCATTGCAGTTGAGTATAAATATACCATATTTGTATATCATGTATTCCTTGTGTATACAGTTCTTGAGTGACAATTTAGAAAATGTCTTTTGGTGGAGGTATGTACACAATTGTTCGGAAGGAGTGTAAATACTGAGTCATGGTATGAATGTTTGATATTTTCCAACAGCGTTCCAAAGTGATTTTATAAATTTAAACTTCCAGTACATTATTTTTTTTATTCTTATGTTAATCCCCATACATTACATCATTAGTTTTAGATGAAGTGTTCCATGATTCATTGTTTGTGCATAACACCCAGTGCTCCATGCAGAATGTGCCCTCCTCAATACTCACCACCAGGCTAACCCATCCTCCCACCCCCCTCCCCTCTAGAACCCTCAGTTTGTTTTTCAGAGTCCATCTTCTCTCATGGTTCGTCTACCCCTCCAATTTCCCCCGCTTCATTCTTCCCTTCCCGCTACCTTCTTCTTCTTCTTTTCTTTTTCCTTAACATATATTGCATTATTTGTTTCAGAGGTACAGATCTGAGATTCAACAGTCTTGCACAATTCACAGTGCTTACCAGAGCACATACCCTCCCCAGTGTCTATCACCCAGTCACCCCATCCCTCCCACCCCACCCCCGACTCCAGCAACCCTCAGTTTGTTTCCTGCAATTAAGAGTTCCTCATATCAGTGAGATCATATGATACATGTCTTTCTCTGTTTGACTTATTTCGCTCAACACAATACCCTCCAGTTCCATCCACGTTGTTGCAAATGGCAAGATCCCATTCCTTTTGATGGCTGCATAATATTCCATGGTATATATATATACCACATCTTCTTTATCCATTCATCTGTCGATGGACATCTTGGCTCTTTCCACAGTTTGGCTATTGTGGACATCCAGTACATTATTTTTTATGTGATAAAATACATACAACAGAAGATTTGATTTTTCAACTGCTTTTCTGCTTACAAATCAGTGGCACTAATTACAGTCACAATGTTGGGCAAATATTATCTGTTTCCAAACCTTTCCATCACCTGAACATAAACTCTGTACCCATTAAGCTGTAACTCTCCATTCTTCCCTCCCTTCAGCCTCTGGTATTGGTTATACTTTCCATCTCCACGAATTTACCTATTTGAGATAATTACAGATAAGTGGAATGCTACCGTATTTTCCATTTTGTGCCTGGCTCATATCACTTAGCATAATGTTTTCAAGTGTCATGTTGTGGCATCTATTAGAACTTCATTCTTTTTCAGGGCTGAATGTTTCATTGTGTGTGTGTATACCACATTAGTTTATACATTCTTCTATTGATGGACACTTGGGCTGTTTCAACCTTTTGGCTATTAATGATGTTGCAATGAACATTGGTATACAACTATCTGATTCAATGTTCTAAAATTTTCTGGAGTATATACCCAGGAGTGGGATTAATGAGTTGTATGGTAATTTTATGTTGAGGTTTTTGAGGAATCACCAAACTATTTCCACAAAAGTTGCACTATTTTACATTCCCATCAGCAAGACATGAAAGTTTTAATTTTTTCACTTCTCGGCCAATACTTGTTATTTTCCATTTTACTATTCTTTTTTCCCCATTTTATTATTTTTAAGATTTGAGAGTGAGTGTGTGCAAGCAGGGGGAGGGGCAAAGGGAGAGGAAGAGAGAGAATCCCAAGCAGACTCTACACTGAGCATGGAGCCCTATGCGGGGCTGGGTCTCAGGATGCTGAGATCAGGACCTGAGCCAAAATCAAGCATTGGTTGCTTAACTGACTGAGCCACCCAGGTGCCTCAGCCATTTTGCTATTTTTATTTTATTTATTTGAGAGAGAGAAAATGAGCACAGGTGGGGGCGGGGGATGAGAGGGAGAGGGAGAAGCAGGCTCCCCACTGAGCATGGAGGCCCACACAGCTTGATCCCAAGACTCTGGGATGATGACCTGAGCCAAAGGCAGATGCTTAGCCCACTGAACAACCCAGGTACCCTGTCTTTTGTATTTCTAAATTAACTTTAGAAAGAGCATGCCAGTTTCAACAAATACAACAGAAAAATCATACCAGTTTTTTTATTTTAAAAAATTGAATCAAATTTATTTGGGAAAAATGTCATTTTTATAATTTTTTTTAAATTTTATTTTGTTAGTCACCATACATTACATCATTAGTTTTTGATGTAGTGTCCCATGATTTATTGTTTGTGTATAACACCCAGTGCTCCATCCAATATGTGCCCTCCTTAATACCCATCACCGGGCTAACACATCCCCCCATGCCCCTCCCCTTTAGAATCCTCAGTTTGTTTCTCAGAGTCCATAGTTTCTTATGGATCCTCTCCCCCTCCGATTCCATCCCCTTCATTTTTCCCTTCCTACTGTGAATTGTGTAAGACTGATGAATCACAGACCTGTACCTCTGAAACAAACAATACACTATATGTTAAAAAAGAAGATATATTATTTTATTGGTATATATTATTATTACATATAAAATATATAACTATATATAATGCTAATATATTAATATTTTTAAGTTTTTTGTTTTGTTGATTTGTTTTCTGTTGTATGCTTATTTTCTAGCTAATTGACTTCTGCTTTTATAGTTATTTTTTTTCCCTTTTTTTGAGTTTAATTTTGCTGTTCTTTCTCCAGCTTCTTTTTTTAATCATTATTTATTTTTTATTATGTTAATCACCATACATTACATCATTAGGGGTTTTTTTTAATATTTTTTTTTTAAAGATTTATTTATTTTTGAGAGCGCGAGAATGAGAGAGAGAGAGAGTACATGAGAGGGGGGAGGGTCAGAGGGAGAAGCAGGCTCCTCGCTGAGCAGGGAGCCCGATGTGGGACTCGATCCCAGGACTCCGGGATCATGACCTGAGCCAAAGGCAGTCGCTTAACCAACTGAGCCACCCAGGCGCCCTACATCATTAGTTTTTGATGTAGTGTTCCGTGATTCATTGTTTGTGTATAACACCCAGTGCTCCATTCAATGTGTGCCCTCTTTAATACCCATCACCAGGCTAACCCATCCTCCCACCCCCCTCCCCTCTAGAACCCTCAGTTTGTTTCTCAGAGTCCATAGTCTCTCATGGTTCATCTCCCCCTCCGATTTCCCCGCCTTCATTTTTCCCTTCCTACTATCTTTTTTTTTTTTTTAAACATATGATGTATTATTTGTTTCAGAAGTACAGGTCTGTGATTCAACAGTCTTACACAAGTCACCATTTTTATAATAAGTATTTTACCCAATCAAATTGAATATGATGAATTTGTACATGTTTGTACATACATGGGAATGTATATATATATTTTAATCTCTAATTATATTAATGTTTTACAGTTTTTAGTGTCAAGGTTTTAAGTACTTCTTAGTTATTTGATATTAATATTATGAAAACCATTTTGAAATTCCATTTTTTAATTTTTTATTGCTAGTATATACATGTAAAGTTGCCTTTTTTTTTTTTTAATTTTATATAGCTAGAATGCTAAATTCACTTAGTAATTTCTGGAGTTTGCCAGGAGATGCTTTTGGATTTTCTCTATATATGTAATCAGGTAATCTATGAATAATGACAGTTTTAGTTCTTTCTCTTCAATTTTATGCTCTTCATTTCTTTTTGCTCTGTTACACTGGCCAGGACTTCTTGTAAAATAGTGAATACAAGTGGTGAAAGCAGGGATGCTTATGACCTTTATCATTTCAAAGGGAATACTTCTGATAATTCACTAAAATATAAAATTTACAGTAGGTTTTTGTTTAATGCTGTTATATAAATTTCCATTTACTTCTGTATTGCTGTGAAACTATTAATGGGTAATTTTATCAAATACTTTTTTGAATATATCAAAAATATCTTTTTTAAATTAATATATGATGAATTATATTGAGTCATATGTAGGGAATACTTAAGTGTGATAGTGGAGCCAATTCACTTTCCATGTTTTATGTGTTTATATGCCATTGACTTGACCATTAGCTTTTTGTATATGCCCTTACCTCCTCTCTTCCTCACTCTAACATCCAGGAAATTGCCAAGCCCTATCAATTTTATTTTAATTTTTTATTAATTTTTTTAAAATGTATTTCTTAAGGACCTTGCAAAACTATCCATTTTTTTCAACTCCATTGCCATCCTTTCATTAAAAAAAATCTGATTTTAAATTTAACTTACAAGAGATTTACCAATTTCCTTAAACTTTATTTTTTTTTTAATTTTTATTTATTTGAGAGAGAGAATGAGAGAGAAAGAGAGCATGAGGTGGGGGGAGGGTCAGAGGGAGAAGCAGACACTCCGCTGAGCAGGGAGCCCGATGCGGGACTCGATTCCGGGACTCCAGAATCATGACCTGAACCGAAGGCAGTCACTTAACCAACTGAGCCACCCAGGCGCCCCTTTCCTAAACTTTAAAAGAATCCTTTGTCTTGTGAATTTTCTCTATCACTATGGGAGTCAGTTGCATTGGGAGTATTGACTGAATCTTCTTTTGGTATTTATTATATATATATATATATATATATATATATATATATAATTTTTTGTCCTCACCTCTTAAGTTCAATCTTGTCTTATGACTTACTGTTACAGGCTGGATGTTTGTGTTCTCCCTAAAATTTATGTGTTAAAATCCTAACCCCCAGTGTGATGGTATAAAGCAGGGAACTTTGGGAGGTAATTAGGTCTTGAGGGTGGAGCCTTCAGGAAGGGGATTAGAAAAGACCCTGGGAGCCTCCTCTCCCCCTCCCTCATGTGAGGATGAGAAAAGACCTCTGCAACCCAAACAAGGATCTTCAACATTCTACCATGGTGGCATCCTGATTCTTGATTTCCCACCTCCAGAACCATCATAAATAAATTTGTTATTTATAAACCACCTAATCTATGGCATTCTGTTAGAGCAGCCTGAATTAAGACACTTTTAAGAATAGAATATAGCAAAAATGTTACTGTACCAATTCTTGCCTAAATTTTGAGAAGATATACCTTTGTTGGGGGGGGGGTGGTGCCTGGGTGTCTCAGTCGGTTAAGCATCTGCCTTTGGCTGGAGTCATGATCCTGGGGTCCTAGGATCAAGCCCTGTGTCGTGGGGAGTCTGGGGAGTCTGCTTCTCCCTCTCCCTCTGCTCCCCCCCTACCCCTCACCACGACTCACTTGTGTTCTCGCTCTCACGCTCCCTAGCTCTCAAATCTTAAAAGAAAAAAGGTATACCTTCATAAAGCTTCCATTTCTGAACCTTTAGTAGGAGCTCTAGAATCATGTCACAATTCTAGATGAAATCATGTTAAGAGAAAATAGGGAGAGCCTATGTGGAGAGGAAGAGGCCCTGATTCCTTGAGGGAGAACTGAAAATCCACACAGGACTTCAGTGTAGCTCTTCTAGCTGGCCATCAACTTTTCAAACCTTCCTAGCAGAGACATGAGACCGGGACTAAACTAGCCATTGCAGATGTTCCAGCTCTCTCAGCCATCAAGGTGAGAATAGGTAAGTCTACTGCCTTCTGTGAAATCAGGATAAACAATCAAGTGATTGCTATTTTTTTTTTCAAAGATTTTATTTATTTGAGAGAGAGCACATGAGAGGGGGGAGGGTCAGAGGGAGAAGCAGACTCCCTGCCGAGCAGGGAGCCCGATGCATGACTCGATCCCGGGACTCCAGGATCATGACCTGAGCCGAAGGCAGTCGCTTAACCAACTGAGCCACCCAGGCGCCCAGTGATTGCTATTTTAACATACTAAGTTTTGAGGATAGTTTGTTAGATGGAAGTAGATAAAAATGGATAGAAATTGGTACTGCAGTAACAAACTCAAACTATGAAGCTCTGGCTTTGGGATCAAGAAACAGGTATGGGGCTAAAGAACCTTGAGAAGACAGCTGGAGAAAAAGGGACCTTAGTGATATCCTATCAGATTAGTAAAACGGCCACCCACAGTTCTTGGAAGATGGAAAATATACCTAATGAGCTCAGGAATCTGGCTAAGAAAGTTTCCAGGGAGAGTAGAGAAAGTATCAGTTGCCGCCTTTATTTTGTCCATATGCTAAACAAAGGGAGAGAAGGAAAAGGAGGGGAACCCACTAAGCCTTTTCTCTAGTTTGTCTCTGTGTATTCTAATTTAAATGCAACACCTCCTGAGTCCTTGGTTTGAGAGAAATGGAAGTAAGCAACAGGAAACCACCCAGGGAGAAATCACTGCACACAACAAAAGGATAGAGTTTCGGAAGCTATGGTTTACAAGCATCATGATAACTTCATAATAAAAAGGACTTGGGAGGTCTTTTAGCCTTTTGGAAACAGGTCTACTTTACGCATATTTGACATATTAGAAACTACTCCAAAGGAGAAGAATAAATTGCCCAGTGTCACACAAGCTGGTAAGTGGCAGGGCTGGAAATAAAATCTAGTTCTGACCTCCTTGCCACACAGCATTGAAGCTTTCTCCCCTTTACAAAGTGAGCTAGGCTTGCTGTAGAGGCATCTGAAGGCTTAACTGTCAAACTGAATCCAGGCTCCTTGGCAGTGTCACGGGGAGAAATGATCTAATGGGCTGAAACGAGGAGAGGAAAATAGTTCTCAGCAAGTGGTATCAACTTACTTGGCATTTTTCTCTCCTGATATTGTTACAGACATGTTAATGGCAAATCTGAGAAGGTTCTTTTGTGAATCAGGTAAGGGCTACAATTGTTCAAAAAGCTCATTAGCAATTTATGAAGAGCAGCAAAACTCATTTTCCCTGAATGTGAAATCACTTCAGCCCTGTCACTTAGAGGAGGAATTGTTGGGAAGTGAATTGACCACATACAGATCCATTCTTTAAAAAAAAAAAAAAAAAAAGTCCTCCAAAGGAAAAATACCTTGCAATAATAAGATATGTGCAACACTCAGTTAAGCTCTGGTTAATATAGTTTCTGAATTGGGCTACTTTTCTCATTTGCCTACTGTGGGCACCACTCAGGTAGACTTCATAAACCTGAGTTATCTGTCTATTAAAAAGCAGCAGGGGCTGCTTGACTCAGAATTTCATTAAAACAACAAAAAGATTTGTTGGGAATGGTTGAATTTGCACTCTGGAATGAGAGCTACATGGAGTTTACTACATTCACATTTCATATGAAAATGATTAAAGTGACTGGAGTGGGTTTTGATCTCCATTCCTGGCTCTTCTACTTCAACAATGATTGTTACCCAGAGTGGCTGGCGGATCGCTCTGTGCTGGGTGAGCTGATTTCGCTCTGTTCTGTGTATGGTTCCTATAGGCTCATCTCCTGTTCTGTCACTTGGGATATCCAGATCTTGCTCCAGAGTCTTTCAAACTCTTTATTTTCACACCAGTGCATTTGGCCAAGGTTCAGCATTTAAGCAGTAGGTCTTCATCTGATATTTTGTGCCCTGGAAATTTGTCTGTTTAATCCATTAACCCCCAGAGATTCTGTGTGGCACTGCATCTTTCTGATTATTCTAGGCATGCATATCTGCTTTCTTTCTGCCAGATCATTATTGTTCTGACCTCTGGCTTCTTTTTGTTTTTTGTTTTTTTTTTTTTTTGACATTGGAAGCTTTATTTTTTTAACCTCATACACATACCCCTGTCCCGACGATGGCCTGGGCACCCTGGGCTGCAGATCCACCCAAGAGCCTTTGACAAATGAGGGTTTATATTCTTAGGTTGTTTTGGAACTTGAATTAGTTTTCTAGATATTGAAAACACTTGGATTTCCTAAGTACCTGGTGAAGTCATCAGGTAATTTAAAGGACTTTGGAGAAAATTCCCAATAAACTAGCTTGTATATCCCCAGAGAAGTGTGTGCTTTGTCATAGGCAGCAACTGTATAAGTCAGTTTGATCTTCATAAAGCAACAGTTGTATGATTTAAAAAAATTAGGACAGTTAATGGAAATGATCATTAATACGAATTTTTATTTTGTTCTGTAACATACTTTTTGGAAGATTAACTAGAGATTTCAAAAAAAAACGTTGTTTGAGATTAGCCATTAACTCTTCTACCCACGGAGGTAATTTCACGAAAAAAATTAGGTATCATTTGATTATTGTGATGGTTCTATCAACAAGTTAAATTTTGAAAAGTCTTTTTTTTTAAGATTTTATTTATTTATTAGAGGGAGAGAGAGAGAGAGAAAGCACAAGCAGGGGGAGTGGCAGGCAGAGGGAGAAGCAGACTCCCTGCTGAGCAAGGAGCCCGATGCAGGACTCGATTTCAGGACCCTGGGTACGTGACCTGTGCCGAAGGCAGACGCTTAACCGACTGAGCCACCAGGTGTCCCTTGAAAAGCTTTTAAATCCTATTTCTGTCAATCCAAAATAATATTGCTCACAGTTATATTTGAATGATGGGAAGATAGATTTAGCATTTTGGGGTGTCTTAGTTCATATCCATAAAAGTTCATTTAGCTGAATGTTTCTAAGTGGAGTTGTACCAATGTTAAGATCTCACCAGTCCATATACTTACACATGGCTTAATAGTCAGATGCTAACATGTAAGATGTTTTTTCCAATATAACCACTATTCCACCTTCTAGATTATTTGTTGAAAATGATGCTACCTGTGTTAGTTGGGTTGCTATAACAAAATACGACAGACTAGGTGGTTTATAAACAACAAATTTATTCTCCTAGTTCTGGATCCTGGGAGTCCAGTATCAGGGTGCCTACATGGTCAAGTGAGGGCCCTCTTCCTGGCCATAGACTTCTGGTTGCATCCTCACCTGGCGGGAAGGGGCTGGGAGCTTTGTGGGAACTTTTATAAGAGCACTGATTCCACTCATGAAGACACCACCCTTACGACCTAATTACTTTCCAAAGGCCCCACCTATTAATTCTATCACCTTTGAAGATTAGGATTTCAACATGATTTTAGGGAGGACATAAACATTCAAACCACTCCCCTGCATGGGAACCTGCAAGAGTTTGCAACCTAGAGAAAATTGAGAATAATGACTAGCAAGCTATAATCCAGAAATTCCTTGAAATAGGTTTTTATCCCAGAATTTGATAGTGATCATTTAAAAAGTGAAAATATATCCTGCCCTTGGTTCTTAAGACTCCAATTTTAAGATATTAAACATTCTTTAGAAGTGGCAAAACCATATATAGAAAGACATTTTATAGGTTAGGTGCTGGAGGACAAGAGATAAACCTTCCCTCACAGGCCTGTTTTTACTAATGCATGAAATCATGTTGATTGCAATGAAAATATCATGTTATTGTAATCTAATGACTTTTAATCATTTTAATGGGATAGAACAAATAGTTACTAAGCCATCATTTGATCTCCAAATTAGTTGAGGTAACCACAACACTTCCATGTAGTTCTAAAAATATTCCCAAAGATGAAAAGTCAAAGCTTCCTTTGTATGTCCTTTTATAACCATCTTCCCAAGAAATTGACTAGAGGAATAAGCTTTGTATCAAAATTTCTGGATACAGATATTAACTCCCCAGTCCACTGACTGAAGGATATCTGGAAGTTATCAAATTTTGAGTATCAGCTGTTAATAAAATGGGAATTATATGACCTGGTTCCATAAATATTTGCAGAGTAAAGTGGATATATGGGAGGTCTGTCAGTGTTTGATCTTTGTTTTTGGAAAAAGGAAGATTCATGTTCAGGCCCTGCATATTCTTCTATGTCATGCTATCTTATGATTTTTTTTCACTTTTTTTGGATTTTTGACGAAGTTCAATTCCATATTAAAAACTGGAACTACGATGTTGAAGTGGGAGAGCGAGGTTCTTGTCTCAGAGTCGAAGAATGAATCTCACAAACAGGAGAGTGAGTAAAGCGATAGTTTTATTAAGTAAGGATACAGAAAAAGCACTCAGGATTTAAGTTCCCTGGTTAGCCTTCAATAAAAGACCAACCCTAAAAGCCCTCAGTTTTCACTTTCCCAGGGATTACACCTCTTTGTGTCTCATTCGGGCTTTGTCACAAGCTCTTACAACTGAATTCATGGCAGCTTGAGCCCTCCTAGGTTTGCAAAATGGCACATTAGGGTCTACAACTTACTATTCTGCTCTCCCACCTTGTCTGCCAGCCCCAAAACTAAACTCAGCTCTTCCAGTTTTCTAACCCGAGCCTCTGATCTGCATCAGTGGCCAGCTGACTGCCCACAGTAGAAACTAGCCCACTGTAGCAACCCTTCTCTGCTGCAATGTGCTCTGTGCAGTTCCTCAAACAAGCATGTTAGACTAGCTGGCATTTTCAAGGCATCCCCGTACTCACGTAGCAGTCCACAAGCATCTAACAGAGGTTAGATGGCCAAATCAGGATTCCTTCCACAGATGCCTCTTTCCCAAGACCCATTTCTTTGGTCTCTTGCCTGGCTTGCCAATCATTAGTTTGTGACTTCAGGAGTTCCCCTGGTGGCCCCAGTGCACAGAGGGCAGGGAGAGCTCAAAGAAAGAGGCAGACCACACCAGATTGGTAGGCGAGAGGTTTAATAAGCAAGGGAACTTCTATAGGAGGCTTGTCTTGAATGCCGCAAAATGAGTAGATCTCTACACCTCCCTGCCAGAATCTTAAAAATTTATATAGAGGCCTTAATGGGATTCAGTCCATTAAGATGGTCTCAACAACACCTTAGTCTCTCAAAGCCATGTCCTTGAATCAGCTCCAGCTGTGGGAATGGCAGGTAGAATATGCATTCTAAGGACCGAGAGTTGGGGGGAGGAGCCTGAATTACTGGGAGTCCAGCTTCAGGGTCAGTCAACCAGTGTTCACATCCTCTCAATGACCTCCTCCAGAAATAGAGCAAAAATGGAAACATTTTTATTCCTTGTAAATGCTATTCCAGATATTTCTTAGACTTAGGTATGTAAATAGAATAAACTGATACAAATGATTACAGAAATTGGATTCTATATCATACTACACTGTTTTTTTGTTTTTAGAATATTTAATGGAATAAAATGAACCAGAAATTAAGTGATAGGGTAAGTAAATGTTAATATTCTGTCAAGAGAGATTTTTGTCCAAAAACAGATTTCTAAATTAAGAACAACAAAAATATAAGATGATAAAGATAAGGTAAGATTTTGACTTTTTTTTTTTCCCTGTGGTTTAACTTTAAATGCATCTCCTCAAATCCCTATTTAATAGAAGATAGGATATTTTTACCTCCTTTCTCCACATGGATTGATAGTTTTGGTTATGTTATTAAGCTTATATTGTCAATGCTTTAAAACATTATTCTCTCTTTAACTATAATTTACACAAAGTTCTGTTTTAATTTTATTTCCATATTTATAGAGTTCCTGGCATCATTCATTTTTACTAAATCTTCACATTCTTTGGTCTTTTAATTTCTGTCTGGCTTGACTAGTTTTCATCATTCAGTAAGGTATAAAAGTAAACCTCCTGGGTGTTTTATTCCATTACATTTGCAAGAACACATGGCTGGTTTCAGAATTCTAGGGTCCCATTTCTTTCAGAATTGTACTCATTGCCTCCTTGCCTTTTGGTATTGAGTGTTGCTGGGGAGAGTCCACCCCAAAGGCAACAACTTTGACTGTTTCTTCTAAGAATATACTAGACTTCCAACTCTTCTTACTGAATATTTTCTGTTAACAATTGTATTTCTTAATTTTCAAAAACTCTTATTTTTTATCGCTTCCTCTACCTTTGAGCTGTATATGACGCCATGTATTTTCTCTCTGAAGATAACTGCACATCATTTTCTGAAATTTTCTTCTGTTCCCTCCTTACAGTGCATCTTTATTATGAACTTATGAATAATTAAAGGCATTGTCAAATCTTGTGTGTCTATTCATATTTAGGAGACGAGAACCACACTGCTTGTTGGAGGCGCCATGTGTGGGAGGTGATACGTCTGTTGGTAAATTTCTCTGTGGAGAAGTTTCTAGATGGTTTTAAAATTTAGTAACCATAAATGTTAGGTTTTTGGCATTTCAGCTCGAGCGTGGAGGTCTAATGCTTATCGCCAGTAAATGGAAGTTATGAGGGTGGAATACAATTAGTGTCAGAATGGAGTACACCCTTCTGCTTTGCAGACTGGTGTCTACTCTTGTGCTGTTTGAATTGTGTCGTCAAGCCTTGAACTTTCCTTATTAAATTCCTCTGGAGAATAAATATCCTATACGTGGTTCTGCAAGGAATAGGCACTTGACTTCCTGGGACGTGGATGGAAAATGGAAGATCTTTCTGCCCTTTAGGTGGACTTTCCCACCATGCACCCCCAGATGCAAAAGTGCTAATGCCTCACTCCTAAGCTTTGTTGGTTTTGCAGGGCTCACTCCTTGTTCTTTCTGGTAACCGTAGACATTTCCAATTGGCCCTTCGGATCCACTAAAGATTTTCTCATCAGGGTTTGCCTCATAAATTAGAGATTGTCTTCAGCTGTCTCCTTGCTGTGTTGTCTTTTTTTTTTTTTTTTTAAGATTTTATTTGAGAGAAAGAGAGAGCGAGCGAGAACACACAGGGAGAGTGAGAGGGAGAAGCCGACTCCCCACTGAGCAGAGAGCCCAAAGCGGGCCTGGATCCCAGGACGCTGGGATTATGACCTGAGCCGAAGGCAGACGCTTAATGACTGAGCCACCTAGGCACCTGGTATCTTACTGTTTTCTATGCTTTTTGAGGACAGAAAAAGGCACAAAGTTCTCTGCCATCTTAAGGTCGGATACTCTTATTTTGTTCTGCTATTTTCAAACTTACAAACTTGAGAAACACAACTTTCTTGATTTATTATCTTTCCATGTGTGGTAGTCAGAATTCTAAAATGACCTGCAAGATTCCTGCCCCTAGTCTACATGTAGTAAGTAATCCCCTTTCCTCAAGAGAGGGCAGGGCCTTGTCTGATACTTGTTTTAAACCTTATCTTTTTTTCTTCCAGTTTAAATCAGTATAAAATTATCTTTCATTTCCTTACAACCATGAGGGAGTGTTTGTTGACTTTTTCCTTTGTTTCCCAGATTACTTCCATTTGGAATATGTATTCTTCATTAGTCTATTGATTATGTTCCTTTCCTCATCATTGCTACCACCACCAGTCAGCCCTCTTCCTGCCCCCTGTCCTCTCTACCCCCAGTATTTCAGAACGTGTCTTAGGCAAACATCCCAAAAGAAATCCTATCTTTAAATGGGGTCAAGTATTTAAATAAAAATGTCTAAAGTGGTAGTGAAGTGAGTTGGGGAAACCCAGAGCTGTCATTCAGGTTTTGTTTTTGTGGTTTTGTTAGTTTTCATCAGTACAAAACAATCTTGCCAAACTTTATTCTCTCCCTTGAAGGTATGTCTCATCTAAATTTTAATACATTCAGTTGTTTAGTCCTGCATCCAACCAAAAAGATTTGTTCTGTCGAATAAAAGCACCATGAACTTACTATTTTTATTCTTTAGATGCTATTATTCCCTCTATCTGAAAGCCTCCAGTACTTGATGGCTGCATTAATAGTACTTAGAAACCAAATCCACAATAGTGAATTATTTTTAAGTCTTTCTCTAGTTATCCTCCTATAAGGAGGCAAACCCTTGAAGTGGTTGAGGATTTCATACAAAAATTCTGAAGGGCAAACTTTATCTTATTTCCTTGGGCACACTGATTCATCCTTTTAGCTGATCTCTGAAGGAATCCATAAAAAAATACTTGTTATTATTTTTACCCACAGCAGCATAATTTAAATTCTAGTTATAGAGGCTTGTAAAACAAATCTGGATAACCACAATGGGAAATGATCTTCCCAGTGGTATAGCTAAACTAATAAAGTAATTATGGCAGGGATGAGCAATTATAGCCCAAGCAATGTAGACTCAATTCACATGTATAAAACCACAGAGGCAAGAGGAATGTAGACTGTAGATAAGATCAGAGAAATAAGAGGGTGCTAGGAGTCATGCTTCCATATTCTGCCGATAGACATAATCTACCCACTTTCCCACGAGTCCATCATGGAAATGCCTTCTCTCCAACGCATTGTGATTAAGGATGTAATGATATTTTATGCAAAAACTGTTATTTTGAAAAGCAAAAAAAGTTCTAGGACACAGTGAATATTTGCTTCAGCAATATTTACCAACGATTTATAGATTTATTTACATAAAGTTTAATCAGTGAATATTTTATGTTGCTTTAGCTACACTACTTTAGCTTACATACTAAGTCAAACACCAAGGTTTAATCCATTTAACAACTTTAAACAAACGTTGATTTGACTCATGTTTCAGGGACAGTATTAGTTGCTAGGGATACAAAGTGAATAAATCCCTGTCCCTGCCTAAAAAGTACATGGTCTTTAAAGCTCAAGACAATAGAGTCACAGAGTGTTTTAGAATCAATTTATTCATTATTTTATTCAATAATTATTTTGTACCTACTACGTGAATGTATTACTGTCTATAGTTTGGTATATGCACAAATTCTATGCATAAAATGTTTCACATTCATTTTAAAATAAACTTACATTTGTTTTGTAATATGTAAGGATTATTTTCAATATTAATCTTTGAGGTCATCACTATTATCCATACTTTGCTGTTTATCCCCTCATAAAATTCTTTTGGACTGTCTTGGCATCTTTCCGAAAGCTACCTCTATACATATGTACTCCTTATTCTTTAAGACACAGCTCGATAGTCACCTCTTCCATCCCACAGTCATACCTATGTACATATATACCTTTCCATTGGGAGTAATCTGTCCCTCTTCCAGATTTTCATAGCATTGTCTGTCTCTACACGTTTGCTGTGTACTAGAGTGTGTTGTGTATGGGCTGCGGCTGCCCTTATCGTGAGCAGTAACACCCTGTCAACATCTGGTGAAGGGCTGAGACCTTGTGTTTCTCTAAGGAAAGGCTCATATGTGATCATTTCCATGTTCCTCAAATTGGGACCAGTTTCTCATACATAATAGAACTCCATTAAATTATTTTTGTATATATATTTTGTATACAGTTGAATTTTACAGTTGAATTTATAATGCGTTTTAAAATCTTTGACCTACAAATTATATATTCCTTGTATACTTAATAATGAAGTTGAAGTGGATGAATTAAAAATGATTATCCCCCAAATTGGCCCTTAGTTCTTTTCAGAAAATATTTGGTTAGTAGACAATGAGACTTATCTAATATGGCATCTCTGGACGTCAAAAATCATGAGGGTGCTTAGTTATTATAATATCATATGTTGTCACAATCCTTTCTTCATCTAGTCTGGTGTTGAATCCCTCTAGTGAGTTTACAGCTCAGTTATTACATTCTTCAGCTCTGTGGCTTCTGTTTGGTACTTTCTTACATTGAGCTGGTGATTCTTTTTTATAAAATGATACCATACATCCTACAGAATTTTCCCGTGACAAAGATGATCGATCCCAGAATTATGGAGGCCCCCCCCCACCTCAGTCATTCTTTTCCTCTAATTCAGGTCATTTACTCAAAACAAAAAAACCCAAACAACAACAAAACAATAGGATACAGCTTAAAAGTTGAAATCAACTTTGGTATTAACCCCCATTTTTTTTAAATAAAATAACATTTCTTCTAACAAATTTTCAGTGCAAATGTCTCAAATTTATTTCATATCTAGATTTTTACAAAAGAGATTTTAAAAGTTTTTCCAAACATGTTTCAATATATTCCTTTAAACTGTAAATTCCATAGCTTACTTTGGGATTGGGAAAATTACTGTTGTGGAAGGTCTTCTTTTTCTTAATTTTGATATCACACAGAATGCAAATGTTATTTTCTTAATTGATGTAAGGTTATTATTTGGGATTATCATATGAACTCCATCCTTTTTAATAATTTGATAATATGTTCTCATTTTATATAATCTATGATATAGAAATTTTACTGTGCAGAAAATCTCCACTTTTTGATGTTTTCTTGATATTTTACACAAATGCCTTTTTTTTTTTTAAGATTTTATTTATTTATTTGACAGAGAGACCCAGTGAGAGAGGGAATACAAGCAGGGGGAGAGGGAGAGGGAGAAGCAGGCTTCCCGCGGAGCAGGGAGCCCGATGCGGGGCTCGATCCCAGGACCCTGGGCATGACCTGAGCCGAAGGCAGATGCTTAACGACTGAGCCACCCAGGCGCCCCTACATAAATGCCTTTTAATCTGAGAATTCTACATGATATCACTGCATGACATATACTAGACATTGATCACACTAAAGAATCTGCACATCACTCTTTACAATACAGGAAGATATACTTAATTTTTCTTGATTTTTTTTTTGACCTATTCAATTCAACTAATTGAGTACAAGCCAACCAAAAAAGAGCAAATGAGAAATTATGACAGTGCATTCTGCTCAATTTCTAGAGCAGTAAAACGTGAAGGTATTTGTTTCTTTATTAATAATTTTAAGATCCTTTTATGTGCAAGTCACTATAATAGAATATAATCAAGGAGACAGACCTAGTCTTTCCATTCTCAAAAATTCAGTCATTCTTCCACAAAATATATATATGTAATAATGTGTATGTAATAGGTAAATAATTATTTACATATTAATTATGTAAATATGTAAATAATCTGTATGTATGTATAATACCAATTCTTTGTGGTGTTAGGCCAAATGTAAATGACCTGATCTTAACATTTTTTGGCTTCTAGTTTGCATGATCTTATTGAACACGTCCTCAAAAATGGAAGAAAAGAGAATATCTAAGAACAACAAAGCAAAATACAGAGCTCAGGTCCCATTTTTGAATTACATTATAGTAGCAATAATGTTATATTCATGTTTAAAATGATTTAAATTTTATAAGTAATGTTTGTGACATGCAATTATAAAATCAGTTATATTTTAGCAATTTGTTGAGTATAGATAAAAAATACCTGTGACATGAATCTAGTAAACATGCCATCTTTATAAATTATTCTCTGTTCTATTTTCTAACTGTTTAGTCTCTCAATCTATTAAAATATTTTTTTAGCTTTATTTTCTGCAGTTTATATTTTTTAAATGGAAATTTTTCTTATGGAATTATGGAAGAGAAAATTCTTTGAGGCACCCTACACACATTTTTCAATCCTTTTTTTTTTTAAGCTTGCAAGACATAAAGGGAATCTTCAGTGACAATCGAGTTGAAACTGAAATGAGGAAGCATGTATGAAGTCAGGGAGCTGGGCTGGAAACAAATGATTATTGTTAGCATTATAATCTGTACACTATGTCTTTAGCTATAAATTATAGTAGCTATAGCTGAAAATCCCAAATTAATCCAGGGACACTGGAAAAGAATAAAATGCTTCAGTTCAGTTGTGACAATGTTGCCCACATATTAGAGAAAGAGATCTTATGTTTAAATTTATATTGAATAACCTACTTAAACAGGCCAAGGTATTTAGGGAAATAAAACAAAATTGAAAACAAATGACCAATAATTTTGGTAAGCAAAGGGCATTAGAGTTTGGAATAATCAGAAACTGATTAAAATAATAACTAAAATAGTTAAATAAAATACAAAGATAAAAACATGACAATGCAAGAAACTGTTAAATAACAAAATGAATTTTTAAAAGCAACCATGTACAAATGTAGAAATGAAAAGATACTTTTATAAAATTTTAATATCTGAATGGTATAACAGGAAAGTAATAGGGAAAAAAACAAACAATGGAAACAAAATCTGCTTCTTTGAAAATATCAATGAAAGTGATAAATCTCTAGGCTAACCACCCCAGTCCTCCAAAAAGATGACCGATGTCAGAAATGAAAGACTGGGCATTTTTGTTGATTCCTTGGGCAGTAAATGAATCCTCGAGGTAACAAAAGAAAATGAAGGAATACTATGAACAAAATTGTGCTCATAAATTCTATGGTTTGAAAAAATATAAATCTATGAATCAATAATTAGAAGCCTTCCGAAAAAGAAAGCTTGAGAATCAGAAGGTCTCACTGGTGAACTACTATGGTCTGAATGTTTGTATCCCTGAAAAACTTGGACATTGACACCTAAACCCCAAGGTGATAAAATAATTTTTTTTTAAAGATTTTTTTTTTATTTATTCATTTGAGACACAGAGATACAGAGAGAGAGAGAGAGAGGGAGAGAGCATGAGAAGGGAGAGAGGGAGAGGGAGAAGCAGGCTCCCCGCTGAGCAGGAAGCCCGATGCGGGGCTCGATCCCAGGACCCTGGGATCATGACCCGAGCTGAAGGCAGACGCTTAACCATCTGAGCCACCCAGGCGCCCCGGTGATAGAATAATTTTAATAGGGAATGTGATCTTTGAAGTGACCACATAATTGTCCCAAAGACCATTTCTTAAAAACAGAAAGGCTTTCCTATATTTAAATGGAAAATTTCAGAATAGTTAGCCCCCATTGTAAAAAGATTTAGTAGCTAACCATTACATAGCACTTACTTTGGACCTAATATGATTCTAAATATTACCTACACTATAATGCATTCATCCCAACAATTGTCACAGAAGGTAGGTGACTGCAATTATCCTTTTGCAAATGAGACTGAGGCACAGGGAAATTTCTCAATTTATACCATTAAGAAATGGCAGAGCCTGGGTGCAAAATTGGGCAGATGGCTCCCAAGTCCAATACTTAATTACCTCGGAGAGGACGGTGACACACAGGAAGATGGAGAAGACCAAGAAAGCTATGTTTTTATACACATGAACTAATATATATAAATTCTGGCCCCAGTATACTCTCTTTTTTTTTTTTTTTAAGATTTTATTTATTTATTTGAGAGAGAGAGAATGAGAGAGAGCACATGAGAAGGGGGAGGGTCAGAGGGAGAAGCAGGCTCCCTGCCGAGCAGGGAGCCCGATGCGGGACTCGATCCCAGGACTCCAGGATCATGACCTGAGCCGAAGGCAGTCGCTTAACCAACTGAGCCATCCAGGCACCCTATACTCTCTTATAGTAAGTTCATGGGAGAGAATACATTTTCCTTGATGCTCCTGGTGTACCATTTTGGCTTCATTCCATAACTTTGAGATGTAAATGATCAGTATTGTTTAGTTTTAAATATTTTTCATTTTCCTTTTTAGCACATTGTTTAGAAATTTGTATTTAATTTCTAAAAATATAACTATTTTGCTTGTTGCTCTTTTATAATGGTCAGTGAACTTTGGCTTCCCAAGTAGAATTATATGGGTCTGTGGTATCTTTTATAGTTTCTCTGGGTGTCCATACTGCATCTTGACCACAAAAATTCTCTTTCATCTATTTGATAGCTGCTAAATATTCGCTAACATGTAAAATAACTTTTCTGTTATTTTTTTGGCTTTTAGTTAGAAATGAGTAAATCTAGCATGTGTTCTATCGTTTAAAAAGCAGACATTAAGAAAATTGTTTAAGCCCATAGAAAGCAGTGAATGTCTTTTTGTTGCCTTCAGAAAAATGACTGACAACTTGGCAGCATGTAAAATTCTTAGAACATAGTTTTTTCTTTTAAACCTCCATATATGTTGCTAAAATCTGGCATCTGATTTCCTGACCAGTTTTTCATCCTTCATAAATAGTCTCCCCAAGCTTACAGTTTCTTTTTCCTTCATGTCAAGACATTCCTGGTGGTGGTTTGTTTTTACATGTAAGGGTCTCTCCATTAAAGAAAAAAAAAAATCTATGCATTTTCTGCTTGAAATGTCAACAACTAAGAGGGACATGTTAATATTTCCAAAGTCAGCTGGGCTTTTGGACACTTCTTACCTTTTACTAGATTATTGCAAAAAAAAAAATCCTGAATATTGTTCAGGTATCAATTGTGTATTAGATAAATTGTCAATATAATGTAGATTGACCCAGGTCATGCTATTTCATATTCTTTTACTTATGTTTCTATGACATAAATATTATCACTTGAACTTTATTTGGTCTTACCTAGTGTGTCATTGTTTTACTGTTTTTATATAATTGTATAAATTATCTTCTTTTAGCTATACTTACTGAAATCAGCATAGAATTTCAGTTTTAGATTTCCTTTTTGAGTAGCTTTGTCAAATGTTCCCAGGCTCTCCAGTCAATGTAATAGGAACAGGGGAGCAGAAGGCCAATATTGTAGGAAACAGCCAATAACTAATTAGATTTGGGCATATCAGATTAGTGGCTGCCTTTTACTTGAGCAAAGAATGTGATTTTGCTGATTTTGAGATTGGCTATTTGTACATATTTCCTTAAATAGAAAAAATAACTGCATAGTTAGCTTGTATAAATCCTTCCTGAATGATGATATAAGCTAAAGCATAACAGGACTGTGGCACAGCAAAAAAACTAAGCATGTCAGGATCAGCAAGATCACCCCTGCACAGAGTAGACTAAGACCAGCTATACAGTTCCATTAGGGACTCTCAGGAACTTTGGGAAACTGAACTGGGATAAGCCAAATATGTTTCTGTTCTCTGTGGCATACAGATGAAGCTGCATCTCTAGATTCTTGGTTAAATAAACTGGAATGTAAGTCTAACTTTCTAATAGGCAGTCTACATCACTTAGATCCCTTGTCATCCAGCAATCCTTTGTCTCAAGAGTGATGTAACTAATCACAGATACATGAATGATGACTTCTTGGAGACAGTCTCAGTGCTCAACGCTGCAGTGCTCAGTCCCCTCATAGGTGTCTGTTTGGGAGGCACAGTTGAGGAGTTGAGTTTCTGAGTTGATTTCAAATATAAGAAGTGTGGCAAAGGATACATGCATGTGAAATTCATGGTTGCAACTGTTAGAAAAAAAATCATGTTGATGGTAAGACAGACTTTACTCAGAATGGTCACATGAAAGCAAAGAGATGGGGCTCAACTATGAATACAAGAAGAGCAAGTAGGGATTTAGAGCCAACTAGCAGAATGAGGGAGTAGTGGATGGAAAATTACTAAGAGCAGCCATCAAGGGGTTCTTGCTAAAGGCAGGCCAGGGTGATCCCATAGAACCTGGATAGTGGTGGGGGTTGAGGAATTTGATCAGATATGGAAGGTGATCACATAGGGAGGCTGTCCTTTGAATTAACATTGTAAACGGTATCTTTCAGAGTTATGAAATATGACAGCCCTGTATTTGAGAATACATTCATATTTGGCCATTTTTCTATTATGAAGTGAATACATTTAATTTTCCCAATTTCCTGTTGTTGTTTTTTTAAAGCCTTATTTGTTTGAATTTATAGGTCCTGGAAACTTGAACTTTGTCGATTATGTATGTTGCACATAACTTCACTTTGACTTTCACTTTTTTGGTAACTTTTGATGAACTGAAATGTGGTCAGTTATAGATCTTTTCTTTTATGGTTGATAATTTTTGTAATTTAAGGATATGGAGATAATCATTCAGTTACATTAATTTATAAAAGCTTTATAGTTATACTATCTCTGTAATCTATTTAAAATAGTTTTTTAATGCTACAAAGTAGGATTCTATTACTTTTTATTTCCCCTCAGTTGCCCTACCACCACCCACTTCTTGATTATCCACACTACCATTTCTGTATGTCATGTATGTTTGGGTAATCTTGGAAGCCTCTATGTTATATTCAATTTGTCAGTTTGTACATACCTTTTCCAATACCACACTATCTTAATTATTCAGAGCTTTACAATAAGACTTCATAAATTCTTAAGGCCTCCCTCTTTGGTCCTTTCCCAGAATGTTGTGCTGGTTTTTTTCTTATTTTCACTTCCATATTAATTGTAAAATTATACCTTAAAACCTGGAATTGCGTTGAATATGTAAATCTATACTGGGAGAACTGCATCTAACATATATTGACTTCTCCAAACAGAACATATTTTACCTCTCATTCATTTAAAAATAAATTTTCATAATACATTTTCTTCATGTATCTTGTGAATCTTTGGTTTCCTAGGTACTTCATAAATTTTGGTATTTTTTAGAAGTATATTTAATCTTTATTTTCTAACTTATTTCTAATGCATCAAAAGGCAATGATTTTTATGCATGGATTTTTACTTAAAAAAAATCTTACTGTTCTTAACTGTAAAAAAAATATATCTGTAAGATCTTATAGATTTTCTATATATAATAACCATATCACCTGCAAATCAGTTTTTTTTTTTTTTACCTTTCCCATCTTTTTTTTTTTTTTTTTTTTTTTTTTTCTTTTTAAGAGGGAGAAGGAGAGCACATGTATGCAGCAGAGGGAGAAGGAGAGAGAATCTTAAGCAGGCTCCATGCTCAGCATGGATCCCCACATGTGGTTCCATCTCATGACCCTGAGATCATGACCTGAGCTGAAATCAAGAGTCAGGCACTTAACCAGCTGAGCCATCCAGGTTCCCCCTTTCCCATCCTTTTTAATTACAACCTTTTATGCCAACTAGGTATTCTAAGCCAATATGAAATAGAACTCATGGCACCAGATATCTGTCTTTTTTTCTCATAAGAAAAGTTAACAATTAATCATTAAATATGCTTGCTATACATTTTTATAAATAACTTTTATCAGATTAAGGAATTAACTTCTCTTCCTAGGTTTGAGACTTTTTTTTTAAATCATAAATGGATCTTTAGTATTAATTGTTGACTTTTCTGTGTTTGAGAAAAGCTTACGTTTTTTCTTTAATATGGAGAATATATAGAGAGAAAATATATATGTTCTATATATAGATATACACATCTATATATAGAATATATATAGTGTTAATATACATAGTGTTAACATTTTCAGGGTACAGGCAGATCAAGAAGTATTTGATCCATTTTATGCTGCTGAATCCAGTTTGCTAATATTTTATTCTGATTATTATTTATTCTGATGTTCATGAATTAGTCTGCCATTTTCCTTTCTGCTACTGGCTAAGAGTTTTCTGGTTTCAAGTTATGCAAAGCTTGGGACACCTGGGTGACTCAGTCAGTTAAGCATCTGCCTTCAGCTCAGGTCATGTTCCCAGGATCCTGGGATCAAGTCCTGCATCAGGCTTCTTGCTCAGCAGGGAGCCTGCTTCTCCCTCTGCCTGCCACTCCCCCCACTGCTTGTGCTCAATCTCTTTCTGTCTGTCTCTGACAAATAAAATCTTAATAAAAAAAAAAAAGTTATGCAAAGCTCATAAAACAATTTGGGTTGTTGTTGTTGTTGTATTGTTTTCCAAGCCTTTTTTCTCAAATAATAAATACTTAGAGGACCTAATATCTGTCCAAAAAAAAAAGGGGGGGGGGGCTTCGATTAAAAACAGATCTTCAAAATGAACCAAAAACTGAGAGGACTTTAAGGAGAGGTAGACAAAATTTATAATCATATTAAACATTTCTTCAATAACAGAACAAATAGAAAAACAGTGGGAATAGAAGAGACTCCACCAAAGGTCTTTTTTTAGGTGATCACAAGTTTAAGATTGTTACTCTTAATGAAATGACACACTTTATTATTAGCAAATGATCTTATTTTCTCCTGGTAATATCCTTTGATTTAAAATCATTTTGTGTGTGTAATATTAATAAAGGAAACTCCAGCTTTCTCTTGATTTGTGTTAATATGTGTATTTTCTATTGCTACCTTAAATTACCACAACTTTAGCTTTAATGCAACACCCATCTATTTCACAGTTCTCTAGGTCAGCAGTTGAGACATAACCTGGCTCAGCTGGTTTTTTGCTTGGGTTTCACTAGGTCAAAGTCAAGGCATCAGCTGAACTGTGTTCCTTTTGAAGACTCTGGAGATGAATCTGCTTCTAAGGGCATTTAAACTCTTGGCAAAATTCAATTCCATGTGATTGGCGGACTGAGGTCCTCTTTTCCATTCTAGTTGTTGATGGATTGTTCTCACCCCTAGAGGTGCCTGCATTTTTTGGCTTGTTGCTTTCTTCTTCCATCTTAACAGACAGCAACTGAAAGTTGATTTCTCAGCTTTGAGTCTCTCTGACCACCCCTCCACATATCTTTTCTCCCTCTTCCACTCTATCTCTTTTGTACTGACAAGGGACTCATGAGACTACATTGGGCCCACACTGATATTCATTGTATTTCTCTGTTTTAAGGTCAGCTGATTGGCAAATCTCTCATAGTAGCATCTAGATCAGTATTTGAATAATTAGAGGGTGGGAATCATGGGTGGTTGGGGGATCTGCCTCTCTCAGTATGATATATTTTATCCTTCCTTTCAAATGACTTGCGGCTTCATATTTAAAGTGGCTATGCTTTAAGAAGTATAGAGTGGCTCTCCTTTGTTTTGCCTGTTTTATAATCAGTGAAAATGTCTTTTAATTGAGATGTTTAGGTAGTTAACATTTACTGTGGTTATTGATATGCCTTTGCTTAAATAGATCATCTTTCTATTTTCTGTTGGGCCCATCTGTTCTTACTTCACTCTTTCTTCTCCTTCTGCTTTCTTTTGAATTAATGATGCTTTTTAAAAATTATTTTATCTTTTTTGGGGGGGCTTATTGGCTATAATCCCTTATTTTTGTGTTTTATTAATTTTAGGTAGTTGATAGGAGTTTAACTTCTATTTTACTTATGACAGCCTGTGTTCAAATGATGTATATGTTTACTTATAGTGTAAGAAACTTACAATAATTTATTTCCCTTCATTCCAGACTTTGTATTATTGCTGACATACACTTAACTTTTATATATATTATGTAGCCCTCCCAAAAGAATTATTATTTTTAAGACTTGATTAACTTTTAAAGAGTTTTAAGTACATGGTAAAATTTGTATATGCAGTTTTATATACTGTAATATCATAGTATCACTTGAGCATAGAACACTTTGGTTCTCTGTGGAATCCTATATTTGGAGACCATGGATTATCTTGAATCAATGCATTCATAGGTTTTTTTATACTGAATTTAATACACATATAGCCTTTTTAAAAATATGTTCTATTTCCTTCACCTTTCTCTTCTAGAATGCTTGAGGATTTTCCATAGTTCACTAGTCTTTTTGTTACTTTTTTTTCTGAGTTTTTCCCTAAATATAGTTTTGATTGCTATGCCTTCAAGCCTTTAATTTGTTTGGTTTGTTTTTCAGTGATGTCTAGGCTACTTTTAATCCTGCCGTTTTTTTTTTTTTTTTTTTTTTTTTTTTAATCTCACCCACTTTCGTTTTCGTCTCTCGAAGTTTAATTTTTATCTTTTTTATCTCTAACATTTATATATCTACTTAACTTCTTAAACATACGGAATACAGTTATAATAGTTTTAATTTCTTTGCCCACTATATCTAACATGTGCTGGATATCGGGCCTTTTTAATCAATTGATTTTTCTCATTATTGCAATTCACATTTTCCTATGTTTTTTGCATGCTTGATATTTTTTAACTGGATCCATACATATTGTAAATTATGCATTGCAAATAGAGTGCTGGATATTTTTTGCCTGCCTTTGAAAATTCTTGAGGTTGTCAAAACCTAGCCATTGCAATTCTCTTGGGCTTTATTTCTTCAACTCTGGGAGTCAGTTGGGTTCTGCCTGGGTTCCTCTTCTACACTATAAGAGTGCAGTAACTCTTAAGGCCTTAAGCTGAGGCATTTATACAACTGACTTAGTTTGTTTCCCGTCTTCCAGAGATCAGTGTTTTGTATTGCTCACTTGCCAGCATCTTGAAAACTACTGTGTCTTATATTTTGTCTTTGTGTATTTTTCTAAGTGGTTAAATTAGATCCCTATTCTCTTTATCTTGCCTGAAAGTGGAAGTCTACACTCCTTTTAGTATAATGAAATTTCAAAGTTTTCTTTTCCCTTTTGCCTTAAGTTTTAACATTACTAAAATTTATTTTTGTTAATGATATGAGGCAGGAATCTCAGATGATTTTTTTTGTCCCATAAGAATAAGCAATCATCAGAGCACATTATTGGATATTCTATTCTCATTACACTGGTACCTGATATTTTATAGCCAATTTAAAGCCACAATACTCCTTTATTATTTTGTTATATGCTTTAAGTAAATTTAAGTGAGGTGTTGTCCTAGCAGGTTTATCATCTTCTTAAAATAGCTACGGAAATTAAGGATCATCACAGTGTAGTTACTTGTCCAAGATTATACTGAATTAAGTGACTGAATTGGGAATGTAATTCATATGCATGAGCTCTGACTGAAACATTTGTCATCCCTGCACTCAGTTCCCCTGAAGAAGTGGTTTCTGTCTTAATGTAGAACTATTTAAAAGTGTGATCAGCTCTTAAAAGCAGGAAACACTCCTTTGACTGAGGAAATTTTACTTCTAAGCCTTATATTTATTACATTGTGCCATATTTTTCTCACTTCTTCATTTACCATACTCACCTCTTCATTGAATGCCATCAAATTATAACTGAATAATTTTGTCACTGGTATAACTTGGTTCCTTCTTATGGTTATGGCTGCTGCTTTTAAGTTAATTATTTAAATTGTAATGACTAGTGAATTAATATACTCCAAATTTATTTCTAAAGTAAAGGCTTATTAACCGATTTTTAGACTTTTATTACATCTATGTATGCTGTGTGCTAGCATGAGGTATAACTGTTTGTATATACTCACATATGAATGGTCAAAGGTAGATCAAACATATGCAGATAAATAAAAATAATCTTTTTTTATCTGCAGGCTTCTATGTGCCATCTTTTGTGTGACGTGTAAATATTAACTCTATACATTTTAATCTTATTGGGCAAGTGCTATTTTTCTACTTTAGATATGGGAATCTCAGAAACATTAATTAGCTTGTTTGATGTCATGCAGCCAAAAAATGCTCTTGTAGAGATTCAAACTCAATCTTACCTGGGACTCTGAAACTCATGCTGTTCTCATTTCTCTGCACTCAAAGGTCATAGACTGTTATTACAGCTCAACAAAATACAGAGTACCAGTAGGTATAAAGCCATAATAGTAAGTGCAGTTTGTGACACAATTCACTGAAGTCCACAGTAATTTCCTCTCATATTGTATGCTAGAACTAAAGCAGATTATCTTTACTTTAAGATAGCATCACCTTTTCAACAACTGTTAGAATTTTATTTTTCTGCCTCCCTATGTTCTGTATAATAAATGAGTTGGATTAGAAAGTGAGCCCATCTGGAGAAAGGCATACAGATCCATTTCTGACATTATCTCTCAAGAACAAATGTTTCCATGTTTCTTTACACTATCAAAACAAACACCAAGAAAAGGATGTGCATGATCTTGAATATCAGTCTTGGTGATTAGATCTTCTGCATGAAGGAGTAGTGACATACTATAAGAGCAGGGACACTGAAGAACTACCAGGGAATGCCGAGGATGGGGAAGTGATTGAGAAGCTCGCCGATAGGTAGAATCATAGAAGGAACTGGAATATCTGCGTAGGTTGTTGACTCGTGGGAGACATTAAATACACTTCCAAATCTCTGGCTGTCCTGTGGATAAGAAAATTCTGTGTGTTGTGTCATCCCATAAATCTCACTTGAAGAGATTATAGTAAGCAAATGCTGATATGATGAAGTGATTAGCTACACCTGCTCCTCAAGATGGGCAAATAGAAGTTGGATAACCAAAAGTCCTTCAGAATCCTGTATCCAAGAGTCTTTACTCTTTAAAGGACTGAATATTATAAGTGTTTTAGGTTCCTTTCTAACTCTGGTCGTCTGTGATTTTGTGAAGTTAAGACACTTGGCTATTTCTTCCCATACTCATCCACAAATGGCAAGATAGGAATGTATCTGTAGTATGGGAGTAGAATGGGTCACCTTTAAATTACATCCTGAGGGTCTCCTAAATTTTCAACACATGAGAAACCCGTTGGTTCTAAACAATCTGGAAATTAACTCCAGTATTCTTGGCATGGATAGGACAGACTTGTATATTAGTTGTCTTGGCAAATGTAAGGCAAAGATGTGTGGAGAAAATAGAAGCCGAATTTTGACCTGTAGTCTGAACTTTGAACTGCTTAGATTAGAAACTAATGGCCAGTTAAAGAAACCCTGAAGCACTCTGGCTTTTGTGGAGGTAATTTCCTTGGAGCCCTTACTTATTTTTTTGACCTGTCACATGGATTTTTCAGTCCATTACAGTGTTTCCTTTCTTCAGAATGTTTTCATTGCCTCTCGTCATTTAGCTACTTACAACTTGGATTTTAGAAGATGTTCTTACTTTCCACAGTTTGACTCTCCTCTATCTTTGGGGACTTGGATTCTCTTTTTATTTTCTTGTTTTTTCTAGCTACTTTGAGTCAAGACCTCACCCTATAGAGCTCCATTACTTGGACACCAATCTGGGCTGAGCTTCCTTTTGTAGGGGGCATTTGTCACATCCATCCTGAACCTTGTGTGATAAAGACAAGATAATTTACATCAATTTACGGGTAGATGAAATAAAGTTTACAAAAATTTGAAGTATACCTGCCATTAGAAGAAAGTCATACTTTGACTATTGTCTACTCCAATAGTTCTTAAGTTCCCTGAAAACAGGGCAAACCTTATTTTTTGCATTCTCTTAATTTTTAAATTTTTTGCATTCTTAATACTTTGACTTGAATTTCTCTAGGAGAATTTCAAAGTTCTGACAATCACTACATCCTAGGAAGAATCTTTTTTGTGCTCTAAAGGCAAAATGAAATGATAAAGAATATCCATTGAGTTTATGGTATAAAAGGGTGACTTATTGAAATAGTTACCAAGGGCAAACAGAGCCTTCATTTATGTTTTCTGAACTGATTTTCTAAGTACAGAGAAAACAATTTTGTCTGTCTATGTCTGACTGTCTGTCTACCTGTCATCATCTCTCTATCCTTTCACCAATGAGCAGTAAGAGTTAGAGAACCAGATGGATCTTGGAGACAGAGCAGGAGAGAAGGACAAAGCAGATTCTTATGCTCCACTACTAAATTTGACCTGATACTAAAATTATTCAAGAGGTGTCTTGAAACTTTTATGCAGCTTAGTTCTAATTACCAAAGTTGGAGGCCAGGAGGGGAGTTGGAATGAATTGAAAGAGAATTTGTGAACTTTAACATGCATTTGGGATTAGTACCAAAATGAGAATCAGAAACCTAAAACCTTTGTTTTACAAAAATGTTGGTGTAACCATGATCTGACCTGACGTTGAAAAATAAATGCTTGGGCACCTGGGTGGCTCAGTGGGTTAAGCGTCTGCCTTTGAGTCAGGTCATGATCCCAGGGTCCTGGGATGGAGCGCTGCATCACGCTCCCTGCTCAGGGGGGAGCCTGCTTCTCTCTCTGCCCCTCCCCCCTGCTCATGTTCTTTCTCTTGATCTCTTGCTCTTTCTCAAATAAAATCTTAAAAAAAAAAATAAATGCTCTATTCCACAGACTGTATGAGGAAGGATGAGACTGCAGAAATGTATAGAGTGGCAGATATTCAAGTTCACACAGATTAATTGCATGGTGGCTCTGGGTGAAGGATCATTTGGCAGCAAAAGTGCTGATGATAACTGGGATTATAAAAGATAGGTATTTGCCTTTCTGGGTTATAGGGGCAAACCTAAGCCAGAAATTAGTTGTCAGCCCTAATATGAGAAGATACATTCCAAGAAAGCAATGACTGACTATGCATGTAACCAAGAGAAAAGACAATCCATCTTCCCAAAAGGGCAATGAACAGTAGAGGGATAAAGGCAAGGTGGGCACATTTTCAGTCTTAAGACAACAATAATTTGGGATCCAGCCACTGTGGAATACACTATTGTTCACATACTAAATGCCTTAGTCATGAATGATTCAGGAGCTGAATGGAGCTTAACCCAAAATACAGATTTCAGTGGAAATAGCTGGAAAAAGCAGGATCTGGAAGTACAGTTACTGAACTAAAGTAAAAGCTTGAACTTTATACATGTGGACTAATAATTTTAGAGACCATAAAACTTAATCTAAGAAACGAGTGTTTTCAGCAAGAAGTAAAAGACCAGCTTTAGTCCAAATGTTACATAAAACTACAGACCGTGTAGTATAGACCCAGAATAGGACAACAAAAGATCATTTTTGAATGAAAATCAAGAAAAACATAACTGACTGCTAACCAATGCCCTAGAACCTAGTGAAGAGTAATGATCTCAGGGTTGTGAGATGGAGCCTCACATTTTGCTTTGCATTGGGCATGGAGCCTGTTTAAGGTTCTTTCTCTCCCTCCCTGCCCCCCCTCTTAAAAAAAAGTTTATTCTTCACTTTCCTATCTCTGCCTTCTTTTTTAAAAAGTAGGTATATTTGAAGGCTAAGAAAGTGCTACTTCCTTCTGACCATTTTAAAACCTTTCATTTGTTATTTTACCAGAAAACCATGTCAAGTGTCTGCGTTGAAAATAGAGACCCACGAATACCAACATTTCATCATTTTTGGTATTTTGCCAGCGGACAGTTTAGCAAGTTATTATGAGCCATAAAATTGCCAGTAATTTTGAGATTAAAAACATGAACATTATAAATTTGACTGCATAAAAACAAAGCCAATGAGTTATAACTTCCATTTGTGGACAATTTCTGAGATTAAGGATGTAGGGCATGAGAGATTCACCAATTAAAACATCTTTAAATGTTGACATTGAAAGAGCTTTTAGAGAATAACTAATGCAATTAATTGCCATTATTTTCACCTTTTTTTTTTTTTTTAGAGCGCTAATACAATATCAGGAAGGAGCTGCAAACTGAATTCAGAACAATATGAATTTGACACTTGCTTCCATTATGTGCCAGATGTTTGACTTTGGACAAATCCTTTGCCCCTGATTTTCAAATCTCACATATGTAGGAGAAAATGAAGCCCAATTTTAAGGCTATAGTGAAGATTATTACTAATTATATTGGTCCTTGGCACAGTGACAGACTGGCTTTCATTATTAGTCATGGAGCTATAACTTGGGTGGTGGTAGTTTAATAACCCCTTAATTATATATAATGTTTATGTTTCTGAAGCTCTTTTCATATATAATCCCTAATTTATAAAAAGGTTCAGTAAAAGGCATGTTAACAGCAACTTTCTTGACTGCTTACTACAGGATAGGCACTGGGCTAATAATCTTACATCCATTACCTCATTTTATTCTACAAACATCTTTGGTATAGGCATTATTATCAACTCTGATAAAAGGCTTAGAAGAAATTAATAAATTTGTCACTCGAGGCTACTGGCAAGTGACAAGTGTAAAATCAGCATCTCATTTCTAACATTTCTGAGTTCATAAGAACTGAACAGTACCACTTACTAAAAAAAAAAAAAAAAAAAAACCTGATTTAATTAAACTAGAATTTAAATCTCATATGGATGACACTGAATTTAAGTGACTTGAGTTATATTTGCATTTCTTCCTATGTAATGGGAAGATTTTAAAATACTCAAATATTTTCATAGTATACAATGACCTCCTAGAATTTGGAACCTGCAAAAGAATTGATCATCTTGTCTAACCAATTTTTAATATCTTATTCATCATCAGATTTAGGAAGGCATGTAAAACAGCTTTACTGTAATTATATATAGTATGAGAGATATAGCTGAATATAAGTTTAAGAAATATACATTTGCAAATATTAAGTTAAATAATTTTAAGTGTTTCTTAAATTGTTCTTTTCTAATAAAAATAGATAATTTATGGCTATGAATAAAGAGGTTCCTTAATTTGAATTTCAGTTTTTAAGCTTGTGATTCACTGAATTGCAATTTACTGACTTTGCATTTTCAGGTGTAAAGTGCTGGTTCATAAAAAAAGACTATTGCATAAATGATATCATTGCACAATACATATTAAATAGTGATTATAATGATATATTTATGGAATTTGAGTTCCTGCTTCATATATATTTGTGGATATATTTCTTATGGCTACTATTTTTTTGTGGTGGTTTATGCAATTTTCTGCTATGCAGAGACCTAAGTGAAATCAAGAAAACATCCTTGCTTCAGAACTCAATTTTTAAAATATATTTATTGATTTCCAATGTCAGTGGGTAGGTTCCTTGGGGAGCAAACTCTTGAGATGGAGATGAGTGTGCAGAAAGTCTACTGGGGTATACTGTAGGGATTAGCATCTGCAACAGGGAGGGAAAGACTACTACTCTTTCTGGGCAGAAAGAGAAGGGCTCTGTGAAGGATTAATAGCAAGGATTCAGGAAAGCCTACAGGAACACTAGAGCTAAGAGAGCCCTGCAGAATTGTGAGGAATTGGGGCAAGGTGACTAGCCCTTTAGATCTTCCTTAACCAGTCATTGAATTCAGGCTGTCTCTAGGAAGGAATCATGGCCTTTGTGAGGTGGTTCTCCTCAGTGGAGGGAAATTACCCTTAGGAAGCAGAGGATTTGTACTGCTTAGAGTGCCAATGGTAGGTAGCCCTCGGTTAGTTGCCAGTTTCCTTGGAAATCACCTCAACTGAAAAGGACCCATCTGTCCAAGGCCATGAGACATTCCAAGTGGCCTACATCCAGTTATCAACTGATGTGGGGGTATAAAAACCTGACCCTTTGTTTATGGTCTTATATGGAATTGCATATAATCTGATTTATATGCTAAAGCCTTAACTCCCCCATACATCTGTATTGGAGATGGGGCCTCTAAGGAGGTGGTTAATGAGGTAAAATGAGGTTATAAGGGCAAAGCCCTGATCTGGTACAACTGCTGTCCTCATAAAAGAGGAATAGACAATAGAACTGACTCTTTCTCTGCCATATGAGGACAAAGGGAGGAGGTGGACTTCTATAAGCCAGCGAGGTGGACTTCTATAAGCCAGCAAGAGCACTCTCACTTCTCGCTAGAATTTGAACCATGTTGGAACCCTTGATCTTTGACTTCTCTAGTCTCCAGAACTGTGAGACAATACATTTCCATTGTTCAAGCCACCTAGGTTTGATGTCATTGTGACAGCCTGAATAGACTAAGGCACCCTTTCATTCTAATATGCAGGAGGTCTGTTTCCTAGGGAACCCAAATTCTGGTGGTTGGAACTAAGAAGGACATATGAGAGCAGCCACTGAGATGGAATTTGGGGCAGGATCATCTGACACCCAGCGAGTAACCACTGCAAGTGGTAAGTAAAGCACATGTCACCCTTGGCACAATGTGGTAATGTAACTATTGAATTTCCTCACTGGGGAATGGACATGGCATACCAATGTAAAGAAATCCTTTGGCTAGTATGATTTATCAAGGATTTGAGGAATGTGGGTGGAATACCACTGAAATTGCAATGGAATTGATGACTACTGCTAAGGGGGAAGAAAAGATAATGAAAAGTTGATCAATTAACTGGCAATTCAAAGCTAAGTTTTAAACTCAGAAGGCTTCCTTCATAACACGTAAAAGGAGTCCTCATCTCCTGCGGTGATAGGACAGAGAAAGCTTGAGGACCAGAACTTAAGAGTAGGTGAGCCCCAAAGAAGCTTCAACTATTAATACAGACTGGTTTGCTATGCCAAGGTCAAGGAACTGGTTAAGAAGGAATGGGGTCTTGACCTACAGGATGGAAACACCAGGGGGGATTCCCCTGAAAATAATATAATCCCAGGTTACTTGGGATCCTCTGAGTCTGCATAATGGCACATGGAGGTTGCAAAAAATATAGCATTTACCAAAGCAACATCTCATGTTCTGGTGAGAGGTCAATAGCATCACTTAGAAGTTCAGCAGTGGTCTTGCTCTGTATGCCAGGGCTGATGGTAGGAGATCCTGCCATAGAATGACTATTGGCAATGGATGTGATGGGACCCCCACAGCAATAGAGGACAGGACGTATCACTCACCATCAGAAGGCTGACGGTCACAGTAATCATAATGAGTGGCAGAATTGCAGGTGCAGCTGAGTGAGCCGACCTTCAGAGTGTTAGAAATGGTTCATATGGCATCTCTAGGAACAAAATAAATGGGCAATCAAAAAGATACAAGTCAGTCTATACAATCAAGAGAAATCAAGGGTGGAGAGTCAAGAGGCTGAAGGGCATCTTCCCAATGAAAAGTTAATATTCCTTTCTCAGTGTCAAAATTTGAGGGAGCTTTCAGACTAAGAATGGATAGATTGAAGAGACTAGGTCACCAGGAGGAGAAAGCCTAAAACACTGCTCGTGTACATCACATTGCTTCCTAGTCCTTGCCTACAGGGAGTATGGCATTTTAGTTGCTTAACCGGGCACAAGAGGAGTGTTCCAAACTTGTCAGGACTGTTGAACACAGAAGGAAAGCTGACCAAAATATCATCAGGGTCATGTTATTAGAAAGGGAACATTTTGAGATCAGGTCATAAATGAAGTCCTGCCCCATGTTTGGGTCATCTGGGTCCATTTGAATTTTAGGCCCATCCTTTAGTCATTTATAGTTTCCAAATAGATGTACCTGTTCATTAACACAAGCACCAAAGTCATTCCTTAGTCTTTGGGTTTAGAGCTGTGATTTTGGTTAAGGCCAAGGGGAAGCCTCTACACTGGTCTTCCCTATTTTCAGCAAGATAAAAAATGAAAAACAACCTCACATCTCAGGTTAAGTGGCAGGGATTAGTATCCCCTTTAAAGATCTCACAAATGCAAGAGTTGTTTTCTTTCATATCTCCATGAATTTCAACAATCTCTTGGGAGGCGGGGGGTTGATGGAACCTGGAGAATAATAGACGATTCCTGCAGACACAACCAAGTAGTTAGTAGCTCCAATTACTGCTGCCGTGTCAGATGCAGCATACTGGCTGGAAAAGATTAATGTGACCTGTGATCCATGAACTACATCCATTGATGTAGCAAATGAGTTCCATCTCTATCAGAAAAGAAGATTAAAAATCTGTATTCACATGGAACTGGCAGCCTCATACATTTTAAATTTTGCTACAGAGGTCTGTTTAAGCCTCCTGAGTCCTCTCTCAATGTAGTCCCAAGAGATCTGGACTATCTGGAGGTTCCTTAACACAACAAAGGGGTGCACCTTATCAATGAAATCACATATTTGGACCAAATGAGCAAGAAATGGCTAGCATGTTGAAGTCTCAGGAAGACATTTGACCTCTAAAGGGTGAGAGCGAAAAGACTTAAGGGCCTACCACATAAATAGAATCTTAAGGGAGTTCAGGGGGTCTGGGGCATGCTAGAATATCCTCCAAAGGTAAAAGACAACTTGTACCTTGTACATTTCACAAGGAGGAAGGAGACACTGTTTCTAGTAAGTTGCTCTCCATTTCTGAGGCAGAATATTACATTTCACCTCTGGGAATACTGTTTTGACCTGCCTACTGGGTGACACACAAATTTGCCAACTTTGAAAGGAGCTCAAAGGAGGAAAAGGTTTGTAGCAGATGCAAGCTGTAGTATAAATAGCCCTGATGTTTGGCCCACGTGATCCAGCAGATGCCATGATGTTACAAATACCATTCATGGGAAAAGATGCTTTGAATAGTTTATTATAAGCATGGATGGGAGAATCATAATGCACGCCATAACGTTCTGGAGCAAGACCGTGACAAGTGCATGGGATGATACACATTTGAAAAATAGCTCTTGGCATGCAGTCAGGCCCATGCTTTCAGTAAGAGAGTCTGAATGTGAGTCATCAAATGACCATGCAGATGTAGATGGCTGTCATAGGAGGGTTTTGTGAAACCAGCCAAGTCATAAGATCAGGGGATCCCAACCACCAACTAGATAAAATGACATGGCTATTGGACTTCTGTTAGCCTGTCTTGACCACTCCAGTGTTAGTACAATGCACTTATATATTAAGTAGCCATGGAGGCAGGGATAGAGGCTATATATGGTCCAAGACTATGAGCTCCCGCTTACCAAGACCGATTAGCTACCGGTATCAGCAAATACCCAAACTGCCTGGAGCAGAGAACAAGTCTGGGTCCCCACTGTGGTATTATCTTTCAAAAAGACCAACAGATTTCCTACAAGTTATTCATTTGGGCATTTTTCTATCTTAGAAGAACCAGCTTTTTCTGTATTTTGGACATGGTTTTGTTTTTCCCGTCCTCAGGGACTCGGTACCACTACCTGAGGACTTAAAAGAACTTTTTTTCTGGGGCACCTGGGTGGCTCAGTCGTTAGGCATCTGCCTTCGGCTCAGGTCATGATCCCAGGGTCCTGGGATCGAGCCCCACATCGGGCTCCCTGCTCCGCGGGAAGCCTGCTTCTCCCTCTCCCACTCGCCTGCTTGTGTTCCCTCTCTCACTATATCTCGCTGTCAAATAGATAAAATCTTTAAAAAACAAAACAAAACAAAACTTTTTTTCCAGCTGTCTGTGATAGTCCAAAGATGCATTTTCTAGCCACAGAGGTGTGGAAGTGGGCCCATAACATGGATTCTACAGGTTATATTACAAAGCATACTACACAGAAGCTGCCAGTCTAATAGAAAGTTGGATAAGGCCATTGAGACCTTGGGTAAAGCGCTGGTTTATAAGCAAAACTTTATGAGAAGGGACGATATTTCCCTGGGTGCAGTACATTCTTTTTTTTTCCCCATCTTTTTTGAGTATGGTTAATAAAAATTATATATATTTAAACAATGCGATGTTTTGATATAAGTATACGTTGATTCCCACAATCATTATACAATGTTTTTGTGTGTGGTAAGATCTTGAGATCTACTCTCTTAACAAATTTCAGGTATAAAATACATTATTATTTGAAATATGGAGAGACATGGTTCATGTACTCACTTAATTGGTAGTGTAATGTAGAAGCTGTATGTACTGATGTTTATAATAAAGTGTCTTCTTTCTGATATTAAGCAAAACATAGCTCCATGTAATTGATTTCCTTGGTAATGATGTAAGGTGAAGTGCGAGTATCACAGTAGTCTTACTAAGAGTTTCACTTTGGGCGCCTGGGGGGCTCAGTTGGTTAAGTGACTGTCTTCGGCTCAGGTCATGATCCTGGAGTCCCTGGATCGAGTCCCACATCGGGCTCCCTGCTCAGCAGGGAGTCTGCTTCTCCCTCTGACCCTCCACCCTCTCATGCTCTCTCTCTATCATTCTCTCTCTCTCTCAATAAATAAATAAAAATCTTAAAAAAAAAAGTTTCACGTTGGGAAGGGGTTAATTGTAGTAATACAGTTGTGGTTTCGGAGCTGTAAGGCATCTTTGGAATTGTGTGGTATAATCACAGTATTTTACATAATAGAAGACAGACCCAGAGAAATCAAGGGGCTGATTTCCTCACTTTCTCAACAGTGCTATTTCCCCTCCTCTGTCTTGCTCCATAAGAAGATATACAATGAGCAGCTGCTCAGCCTGCTAAGATTGTTTTTCTTCAAATTGAGTCTGGTTCTAATCAATCTGGATTTTTGAGTTCTGTGATTGAGCTTTTTTATTGACTTGAAGGAGAAACCCATTGTACTCAACTGCTACCTTTTATCAGCAACAACTTTTTCAACTGCCTGGCTTTCTAAATACCTCATCAATACTTAATGTCCTTTCCAGATTGCTCCATAAAATAGGCGAGGTTTCATAAGAAAAGTTGCTCAATACACGTACAAACGAAATGATAGTTTATATACTTTATTTTTATATGAGTGGGTTTGGGTTTTTTGCAAACACGTCAAGATGACTGCCTCAAATAATTCCCACCTTCCTTACACTTTAGAGATTACCCCCTCCCTTCCCTGCCTGGTTGTTTCTCCTCCTGTGGACCAGTAGGTCTGTGAAGCTGGATGTCATGGGACAGTGCCGCTCTTAGTCGTGAGTAAAGGAATTGCACACACTGAACAGGATCGGTTCTGTTTCTCATATTTGCCAAGCTCTATGCATGTCATAAATAATTTTACTGAAACTTCATGGCAAATGCATAAGGATTTAAACAGTCCAAATAACTTTATAGGTGGAAAAACCTACAGAGAGTTTAAGAAAATTACAGAGAAATAGTAAATAAGGTTGCTTCATTGTATCCGGAGCACTCATTTATTGATCACTTAACAATGTATTAGCCTGCTAGTTACTGTCTTAAGACAGATGTAAGTAAAGTGTGTCTTTGTCCTTAGAGAAATTGCATTCTCTCATTTGACTCTTTCTCTCTCTCTCTCTTTTTTTTTTAAAGATGTATTTATTTATTTGAGAGAGAGCGGGGAGGGGAGAGGAAAAGAGAGAGAAACTCAAGCAGGTTCTGGGCTGAGTGTGGAGCCCAATACAGGGCTTGATCTCATGACCCTGAGATCAGACCTGAGCTGAAACCTGGAGTTGGTCACTTAACAGACTGTGGCACTCAGGTGCCCTCAGGCAGACTCTTAATCAGAGTAAAGTGATGTGAGGGTTGAGAACGTGGGTTGTATTTTCAGAAACTTTGATTGAAACAATAGGTGGGAAGCACATACAGATTTTAAATGGAAAGCCTGGAGGTGGTGGCTTCATGGGAGCCAAAGTGAGATGGTAATCAGCCTGTGAGATGCCACTGAGGGAAAATATAATGTGGATTTTTTTAAAGATTTTATTTATTTATTTGACAGAGAACAAGCAACGACAAGCAGGGGGAGCGGCAGGGGAGAGGGAGAAGCAGGCTCCCCGCTGAGCAAGGAGCCCGATGCGGGGCTCCATCCCAGGACCCCAGGATCATGACCTGAGCCAAAGGCAGATGGTTAACTGACTGAGCCACCCAGGTGCCCCTATAATAAGGATTTTAAATGGAGTTTATTGTGATAGTTGAACAGAAGAGATTCACTAGAAATTTAAGAATTTGTGAAGGAAGAATGGAATGGAAGCTGGAGTGGGACATTGAATCAAAGTATCATGGTGGTTTTCTCCAAGCTGGCTACGTTTTAAGAAAAAGATCCCTACAGGCCTATCAGAAACAATGGACAATGAGAGGTGCAGAGGAAATAGGCTTATAGAGCAGATGATGGATAAAGTAAGTTTTTCGTGAAGGTGAGGTAACAGAGGACCCAGAGCACAGGTCTCGGCGGGAAGACTAGATCTCCTTCCCTCTGCTGGGTGAGAGGAGAGGCAGGTGCAAATCTCTGCTAGGTGTGTGGAAATTGGAGAAAGGTCTAATCATAAAAGAAAGGAAACATGCTGGGTAGGACATTTGTGGAGATTAAATAACCAAGAAAGCAGGTTGAGGGAACAGAAGAGCCAACTTACCCGAAAAGGAAAACAGATGGACTGTTGGCGCTCTGTCAGTGTTTGAGAAAGCCTATAGACTTTTTTTTAAGATTTTTTTTTTTTAATTTATTTATTTGACAGAGAGATAGCACAAGTTGGCAGAGCGGCAGGCAGAGGGAAAGGGAGAAGCAGCCTCTCTGCTGAGCAGGAAGCCCGATGCGGGGCTCGATCCCAGGAGCCTGGGATCATGACCTGAGCCGAAGGCAGCCGCTTAACCGACTGAGCCACCCAGGTGCCCTGAAAGCCTATAGATTTTTAATGGCAACAATCAGTGTGTTTATACAGATTTCGTTTTTCTTGAGATGCCTAGGACTGTGGGGTCTTAGGGGGAGATATGATATTTTAAGTGTTTTGGTGAAAGGGGAAGCAAAAAATGAAAGTAAGAAAAGCTAAAGAAGGAAAGTAAAAGCAACCATAAGACATGGGGATACACTGGGTAGAACAGTGGGTTTACGTCAAATTCGTTTATAGAGTTATTTAAGAAACAGACAAGCTCTGCACAGGCTGTGATCTACTTTGTGGAAGAAGTGTCCTTTTATTCCAGGAGTAAGGAGTCCCAAGCAAATTTGTAATTTAAAAAATTGTAAGTCATCGGATATGCAGTCAGAGTAGTAGACCGCTTTGAATAATCCTTGTAATCTCAGCATGTTAGGAATGGATATGCTGCAAGAGAATGAGGAAGACCGTGTAGGGCAAAAGGTTTTAATCATGTTAAAGCACAAATATGGTATTTGGAAAATAAAGGAAGAGAGCAGAGTTTTTACAGCTTGAGTTTGAGTGGTACTGGGACTGAGCCCATAAAAAGGGATGGGGAGGGATGCCTGGGAGACACAGCTGGTTAATTAAGCATCAGACTCATGGTTTTGGCCCAGGTCGTGATCTCAGGGTCATGAGATTGAGCCCCATGTCGGGCTCTGTGCTCAGCACAGAGTCTGCTGAAGATTCTCTCTCCCTTTCCCTGCCCGTCCCACTTGTGTGTGCTCCCTCTCTCCCTAAAATGAATAAATAAATCTTAAAAAAAAAAAATGGAGAAAGTAGAGAGGAGCAGAATTTCCATTCCTTGACCTGAGAGATAGGGCATTAAATGGGCCTTCCAACTTTATTTTGTTGGTAGGAAGGAATCAACTCTTTTAAGCTACACAAATTCTCATTGATAAAGTGTGGATTTGGATGATCCTTATGATTAATTTCAGCTCTAAGCATAGTGTGAAATTATGAGCATGATTCAAGTCCCGTTATGATCTATGTGCATACAAAACTATTTCAGTTTTACTCAATCCCTGAAATTCCTTAGACCAAAAAAATTGATAAATTTATATAATTCTGTTACTTAATTGTATTCATTGGGTTATAGAGGAAAATTAGATTTGTGGGGGGAAAATGAACTTTAACATATTTATATTTGTGAGAGGCAGCAGAAAATGCTATCTAGTTATTTTCACTGTATCATACATACTCATATTTGCTGTTTCTTATAAGTCAGATAAAGTTTAGGGAGTTAATTTGAAGAGCCTTCAAAAAACAGTAGCAACAAAATGATTCATGAGCACTAAAAAATTAGAGAGCAACTGAATTTTTTTAAGAAGCAATTCAATTACATCAACCTGAGGAGCCAAAAACTTCAGTTTTTATGGTTTTATTAAATTGTAATTATCGAAAATACAGCTTGCAAACAAGAAGACGTTGAAAATTCTCTCTACAAAAGCAAGTAATAAGTTGAAGAAATTTAATTTTCTGAGCCAAAATGATATGGAGGATTTCATTTTGGAATTCTATAATTGCATTTTGAAATGTATTGACTTGGAAAGAATCTTCTGACAGAACTCTAGTTCCTAATAGTTAAGTTTATATTCTGTATAGGTGTAAAATGAAATTGAAAAACCCAATGATTTTTCAACATATAATTCGGTAAGATGTTTAAAAACTCATAGATACAACTAATTTCAAGCTCTGTTTTATAAAAGTATATTTCAAAGAAAGATACACTGAATAGAAGTAAAAGTATTGTTCTCATGAACATCTTAGGAACTAAATATACATTTTTTATAAAGTAATGGAACTGAGGAATATCTTCTTTTAATATATGCTTTGAACTTACCAATGATCTCAGCACTTACATGAATAATATTTTCTCAGTTAGGAGTATGATCTGCAGGGACGCCTGGGTGGTTCAGTTGGTTGAATGTCTGCCTTCGGCTCAGGTCGTGATCCCAGGGTCCTGGGATTGAGTCCCACATTGGGCTCCTTGCTCAGCAGGAGAGTCTGCTTCTCCCTCTGCCTCTACCACCCCCCCGCTTGTCCTCCCTCCCTCCCTCTCTCTCTCTCTCTCAAATAAATAAATAAAATCTTAAACGAGTATGATCTGCAGAAAAGAGTAAGCTGAAGGAGGAAAAAAATTATTTTTTCAATTAAGTGCAACTTCCAAGAAGATTGCAATATTATGAAAAATGCTTACAATACTAAAACCATATAGAAAAAAATGTGTCTTGCTCAATAAGATACCAATAACATGCCATTAATAGTGACTGATGTGACTGAGAAACTGATTACAGTATGTTGAACATGTTCCAAGATGATTATTCTTCTATTACTACTATGATCTAAATAATGGAAAGTTGTTTAATTTGCTTTATCATGGGTACATTTATTATTTAGTTTGAAAATATAATTTGAATAGAGCTATTTTTTTATGTTCACCAATAAAATAACACCAATTTATCAAGAATTACATCTTTTTTTTAATTGAGATGTAACTGACATGTATATTGGTATACAACATAATGATTTAGTAAGTACATCATTTTAATTGTTATGACCCTTTTCATTCTCAGAATGTCATAGCTTTGAGAATAAATTGTTTGGTCACCCTCCTCTGTTTTAGCATTGAGCAGCTTAGGATAGGTAATAAAGAATCATTGAAAAGTTCTGTGATATTGCTTCACTTTTGTACCTGGAAAGATAACTTCAGTCTGTACATGGAGAAAAGGAAGAGAATGAAGTCAGACTGTTGAGGAATTAGTACAGACAGGGATGTGTTGCCTTATACTTCTTAAAAATTTTAAGAGAAGGGCACACTAAGGAATTCAAACAAAACAAAACAAAAAATTAAAAATATACCTCAGTTAGAGAAGCATCCTAATATATTTTGGGTTTTTTTTGCTCTGAAAATCTTTAGAGATGTTTTTGTTTTTTGGACTGAAAAGCATCCAGATGTTTTTTGGTGGATGTTGCAAATAAATCATCGTTGGGCAAAGGAAAGTATTCTAGCTGTACTTCACTTTATTCTGAACTTGGAAAGTGAGAGCATATTGAATTTTAATAAATGGAACAATTTTAAATTCACCAGGCAATAGCATTTTAAAGGGATATTTTTATAATGGAAAGAAGCCTTTTGTAGTGCAAGTTACAACTCATAACATGTGTTTTGTAAATTCAGATTTACAAAGTTTTTAACTAGCAGAGTCAGTGTGTCCATACTCAAAAATGAATGTCTTTCCAGAATCTGTTTTAAAAAATAATTCACTTATGCAAGAAAAAGTGAATGGATATTAATTCATTACCTTGGCATCACTCACACAGTCTGAGCAGCTAGTAGTATAAAGGGAACTTGCTCATGCTAAGGAGGGATGATAATGAATATGGCATCAGATTTATCCATCAGTGGTTCACAAAGTAAACAAGGAGGTAGACATACCTATGCTCCTAGGAAAAGCACCATAAAATGTTCTGGGTAAGTGCAAGCATAGCTAGAAGGGAAGAAAGAAGGAATTGATATTGCCAATTTCATTAATTTTGGATCTGAAAAGGTCTCATGGAGGACATAAAATATATGTAGGGTTGCCAGATAAAATATAGGAGGCACAATTAAATTTGAAATTCAAATCAAATGAATGATGTTTTAGTGTAGACATGTTCCATACCACAATGACTTCCTTATACTAAAAATCTGTTGTCTGCCTTTTTTTTTCTTTTTTTTTTATTATGTTATGTTAATCACCATACATTACATCATTAGTTTTTGATGTAGTGTTCCATGATTCATTGTTTGCATATAACAGTGCTCCATGCAGAACGTGCCCTCTTTAATACCCATCACCAGGCTAACCCATCCTCCCACCCCCCTCCCCTCTAGAACCCTCAGTTTGTTTCTCAGAGTCCATCGTCTCTCATGGTTTGTCTCCCCCTCCGATTTCCACCCCCTTCATTCTTCCCCTCCTATATCCTCCACTTATATTTGCTAAATCTGTCCATCGTAAATGTAAACTAGGTTTTGGAAAATAAAAACTTTCCAAATTAATAGCTTCATTTATTAAACATCTATGACATGTGGTACACAGTCATATGCATTATGTCCTAAAGCTCTTAGCATAAAGTAGGAATTCTGTTTTAAACTCCATTTTCTAAATGATGAAAAGCAGGCTTGGTGAGGTTAAGTAAGCCACATCGCACAACTAACAAAAGGCTGAACCTGAATCTGAAGTCTGAGGCAAGATTTGTTTGTTATAGATTAAATTAATTTTTAATTAAAAAAAATTTCCAGGGCACCTGGGTGGCTCAGTTAGTTAAGTGACTGCCTTCGGCTCAGGTCATGATCCTGGAGTCCCTGGATCGAGTCCCGCATCGGGCTCCCTGCTCGGCAGGGAGTCTGCTTCTTCCTCTGACCCTCCCCCCTCTCATGTGCTCTCTCTCTCTCATTCTCTCTGTCTCAAATAAATAAAATCTTTAAAAAAAAATTTCCAGCTTTATTGAGGTATAATTGATACAAATTGGTACAAATAAAAATTGTATGTGTTTAAGGTGTGCCACATGATTATTTGATATGCATATTCATTGTGAAATGATTACCCTGTCAAGGTAATTAACATACCTATCACCTCACTTAGTTGCCTTGTGTGTGTGGGGGGGTGTGTGTGTGTGTAGTTAAAACACTTTAAGATATACTCTCTTAGCAAATTTCAAGTATACAACATAGTATTATTAACTATAGTCACCATGCTGTATGTTAGCTCCCCAGCATTTGTTTATCTTATAACCCAGAGTTTACATCCTTTGACCAACAACTACCCATTTTCCTCACTCCCCAGACCCTGGTAACTATCAGTTTATTTTCTGGTTCTAGGGATTTGACTTATAGATTCCACATATCAGTGAGATGATACAGTATTTGTCTTTCTATGTCTGGCTTATTTCACTTAGCATCGTTTCTTCTAGTTTTACCCATGTTGTCACAAATGGTAGGATATCCTTTTTAATGGCTGAATAATACTCCTGTGTATGTGTGTATATATACACACCACATTTTCTTTATCCGTTAATCCACTGACAGACACATAGCACTTACGTTGCTTCTATAGGTTGACTATTGTGAATAATGCTGCAGTGAACATAGGGGTGCAAATACCTTCTCAAGATACTGGTTGCATTTCCTTTGGATCTATATCCAGTAGTGGGATTGCTGGATTGTATGGTAGTTTTACTTTTAATTTTTTGAGGAATCTCCTTACTTTTCTCCATAATGGCTCAACCAATTTACATTCCCACCAGTAGTTTACAAGGGTTCCTTTTTCCCCACATCCTCACCAACACTTTTTATCTCTTTTCTTTTTGATAATAGCCATCCTAACTAGTGTGAGGTGATCTCTTGTTGTGATTTTCATTTTCATTTCTCTGGTTATTAGTGATGTTGAACACCTTTTCATGTATCTGTTGGCCTATTGTATGTTCTTTGGAAAAAAATGTTTATTCAGGTTTTTCCTCATTTAATTATTATTTTTACTATTGAGTTATATGAGCTCTTTATATATTTGGGGTATTAAAATTGGATTGTATCAATGTTAATATTTAGTTCAAATAACGTATTAAGGTTTTGCAAAATGTGATCATTGGGGAAACTGTGCAAAATGTATTATTTCTTGTAATTAAATGTGAATCTACAGTTATCTCAATAAAAATTTCAATTACAAGGAAAAAAAATATCAGTATTATCAGATACATGGTTTGCAAATATTTTCTCCCATGACATAGGTTGCTTTTTCATTTCATCCTCTGGCTAGGACTTCCAGTACTAGCTGGACACCCTTGTCTTCTTCCTAATCTTAGAGAAGAAAGCTTTAACCTTTTACCATTGTATATGATGTTAGCTGTGGACTTATCATATGTGGCCTTTATTATGTTGAGGTGCATTCCCTCTAGACCTGATTCACTGAGGACTTTTATGACGAAAGAATGGCAAATTTCATCAAATGATTTTCTGCATCTATTGAGATGATATGATTTTTATCCTTCACTTTTTAAAATGTGGTGCATTATTTTTATTGATTTGCAGATGTGGAATCATCCTTGCATCCCAAGGATAAATCCCACTTGATCATAGTGTATGATCCTTTCACTGTGCTGTTGAATTTGGTTTGATAACATTTTGTTGTGGATTTTTGCATCTATGTCCATCAGGGATGTTGGCATGTAATTTTCTTTCCTTTTGAAGTGTTTTTATCTGGCTTTGGTTGGGGCAGGGGAGGAATACTGGCCTTGTAAAAAAAAATATCTGGGGGGGTGTTGCCCCATCTTCAGTTTTTTGAAAGCCTTTGAGAAGGATTGGCATTAATTCTTCTTCAAATGTTTGGTAGAATTCACCAGTGAAACCATCTGGTTTTGGAATTTTTTTTGTTGGGAGGGTTTTGATTACTGCTTCTATTGCCTTACTATTGGTCTGTTCAGATTTTCTGTTTCTTCACGATTCAATGCTGACAGATTGCATGTCACATATTTGTGAATTTTCCACCTTTTCTCATGTTTTGATTTCTAGTTTTATACTACTGTGGTCAGAAAAGATGCTCAATATGATTGAAATCTTCTCAAATTTGTTAAGACTTGTTTTGTGGTTCACCATATGATCTATCTTGAAGAATGTTCCGTGTATACTTGAGAAGAATGTGTATTCTGTTTTGGGGAGCAGTATTCTATATATGCCTGTTAGGTTCATATGGTCTAAAATGTTAAAATGTAATTCAGGTCCAGTGTTTCCTTACTGATTTTTTCTTTTTTTAGTGGGAGGTCTGCATAGTCTATCCATTAATGAACTTGTGGTATTAAAGTCCCTACTATTATTGTATTGCTGTCGATTTCCCCCTTCAGTTTTATTTGCTTTATATAGTTAGGTGCTCCGGTGTTGGATGCATGTATGTTTGTAATTTTTATATTTTTCTGTGAATGTATCCCTTTATCATTGTATAGTAACCTTCTTTATCTCTTATGACCATTTTGACAGAGTTTATTTGCCTGATATAAGTACTTTTTTGGCTGCCATTTACGTGGAAGCTATTCTCCGTCCCTTTATTTTCACCCTCTGTGTGTCCTTAAAGCTAATGTGAGTCTCTTAAGGTAGCATATTATTGATTTTGTTTTGTTTTTTAATTGAATAATTTAATCGATTCATGCTTAAAGTCATTATTGAATAGCTAAGGACTTACAATTGCCACTTTCTTAATTATTTTTTCTAGTCCTTTTTCTGTTGTCTTCCTTTGTGATTCATTTTTGTAGTGGTATGCTTCAATCTCCCATTATCTTTTGTGTACCTAATGGAAGGGTTTTTTTGTTTTGTTTTCCTTGTAGTTACCATGAAGCTTACATAAAACATTTTATAATAGTCTGTTTTAAGCTGGTAACAATCTACCTTCAATTATACACAAAACTCTGCCCTTCTGCTGCTTCTCTACTCATATTTTATGCTACTGACATCACACGTGACATCTTTTTATATGTTGCATCCATTAACAAGCTATTGTAGTTAGTTATTTTTAATGCTATTGTCTTTTAACTTTTATACTAGACATAAGTGATATACTCCCCACCATTAGGGTATTAGAGTTTTCTGAATTTGACTTCTATATTTATCTCTACCAGTGAGTTTATACTTTTATATGTTTTTATTTTTTAGTATCCGTTCATTTCAAATTGAAGAAGTTCCTTTAGCATTTCTTGTAATGTGGTGAACTTTCTAGTGGTGAACTCCCTTAGCTTTTGTATGGGAATGAATTTATCCTTCCATTTCTGCAGGATACTCTTGCCAGGCATGGCATTCTTGGTGGAAGGTTTTTTTTGTTTTTGTTTGTTTTTTGTTTGTTTTTTGTTTTTGTTCCAATGCTTTGAATATATCTTCCCACTCCCTCTTGGCTTACAAAGACTTTTCTAAGAAATACACTGAGAGCCTAATGGCTTTTATGTATGACAAGTCATTTTTTTCTTCTTTCAAAATTTTTGGGGGCACCTGGGTGGCTCAGTTGGTTAAGCGACTGCCTTCGGCTCGGGTCATGATCCTGGAGTCCTGGGATTGAGTCCCACGTCAGGCTCCCTGCTCAGCTGGGGGTCTGCTTCCCCCTCTGCCCTCGTCCCTCTCGTGCTCTCTGTCTCTCATTCTCTCTCTCTCTCAAATAAATAAAATCTTAAAAAAATTTTTTTTTGTCTTTGATTTTTAACATTTTGATTATAAGGTATATTGTGGTAACCTTGTTTTGGGTTGATGTTGCTTAAAGTCCTTTGAGCTTCATGTACCTGGATGTCTACATCTTTCCCAAGATTTGGGAATTTTTCAGCTATTATTCCTTTTTAAATAAGGTTTCTTACCCTTCCTCTCTCTCTTCTCCTTCTGGGAATTCCATGATGTGAATGTTTGTTCACCTGATGTTATTCCATAATTCACAAGTAATTCACAAAAGCTTTCTTCACTCCTTTTTATTATTTTTTGTTCCTCTGACTAATTTCAAATGATCTTCAAGTTTTCTAATTCTTCTGCCTAATTGAGTCCGCCATTCAAGCTCTTTATTGAATTTTTCAGTTCTGTCATTGCATTCTTCAGTTCTAGGATTTCTGTTTGGTTCTTTTTATGGTTTGTATTTATTTATTAAACTTCCCCTTTTGTTCATGCATTGTTTTTCTCATTTCATTTAGGTGTTTATATGTGTTCTCCCTCATTTCTTGGAGCTTCTTTAAGTTGGTCATTTTGCATTCTTTCTCGGACAATTTGTAGTTCTCCATATCTTTGAGGTCAGTTACTGAAGCTTTGTTTGATTCTTTTGTTGGTGTCATATTTGCCTCATTCTTTGTGATCTATGTATACTTCTGTTTGTGCCTATGCATATGAAGGTGGAAACCTCTTTCAGTTTTTACAGACTAATTTTGGCAAGTAAAAACTTTCTTTGGTCAGTTCCTGGGCTAATGAGATCATCTCTGGGATCAAAGTTGTGCTGGTTTGGAGCTGGGTCATGAGGCTCTTGCTGGGCTTGCAGTCATGTTTGCTGTTGGGGAGCCCGTTACCAGGGGCTTAGGCAAGCAAGATTCCTGTCTGGCTATTGGGTAGGAAGTACTGACCTTGTTTAGTATGGTGGTACTGGGGCAAGTTTCCACAGTTGGGTCTTAGGCCTGTCCCCAGGTTCATGGATAGGCGTGATTCCCACTAAGCTCTCAAAAGACTCCTGCCAGGTCACAGGGTATATCCCTGGGTGGGCAGGACTAGCCCTAGTATGTAACCTACAGGAGCTGGAACTGAATCCCAGGGCTGCTTTAGGGTCCACAGTCTAGATTGAGGTGTGTTTCCTGTCAGGTCCCTGGGTTGGCTGGGAATGCTCCCTGACCATGGCTGGGAAGGGCTGGAGCTGAATTATAGCGTTGTTTCAGGATCTGCTGTCAGACCAACTTTGCTAAACTTACCTTTAGGGGCATGGATGGCTGTGTCTTCTGGTGGTCCTATGGATGGGCAGAACTGCTTGTGGACTGCAGGTAGACAGCGTTAGAGCTGAGTCACAGGGTCATTTTGGGATCTGCTAACAGACTAAGTTTGGTTGGCCTGACCCCAGGGGCACTGAGGGCATGTCTGGAAATATAAAATAATCTTTTAAAATATATCTGGAAGGATAAAGTAATCCTTACATTTGGTGACATCAAAAGAGGAGGAATATCTTCATAAATGAAAACTGAATAATGCCCTAATTACATGCCTGTCACACATAGCTATTTGTTTATTCTAGCTAATGCAATCTATTTACCAAATTCTAATAGTCTATGTTGAAACATATAAATAATGCAAATCAAATGAAAATATGAATTATATGAGGTTATTAACTAATAAAAATGAATGCATTTCCATCATAAAAATACCTATCAGTAGGATAAAAGGGCAGGATATCTGGATCATTATGCAAATGGAACCAGGGAACTTTGAAATAATTTAACTTTTTAAAACTTGCTCTATCCAGAATTTCATCTTTGGCCCTCACTGAGGGACACTGCCAGCTCATATGGTGTCTTTACCTAAACTAGAAGAAAAAGGTACTGATTTTAGTTGGGTATTTTCAGACACAGACACACTCCTGCCAAAATATCCCAGAGAAACACTTGACAAGAGACACATGGGTTGGATTTCGGTGGGTCCCCTTCACCCTTATGACCAAGGTCTCTTCCAGAAGCCACCACCTGTACAATTGTATAACTTGGCCAGGACTCACTGGGTATAAAGCTTCCATTGATAAGCCCTCCTCTATTCCAATGGAAGCAGATAGAGAGGATGGGTAGCAATGTATAAGTACGGAAGGATAGCTTAGCTTACACAAAATCCACACTCAGAAAGGCATTCTTAGACACACACAGGCACACACCACGCAAATTGTGAATTGGCATCAATAAAAGTCGATGTTCACATTGCAATTTTCAAGTGACAGAGACAGAATTGACAGGAAGACAGGCTAGCAAAGCAAAGATTACAGTATTGGAAATGAGAGATTATTAGCACATTGAGGAGCATTTTAGTAGGAGAGAGAGAGCGAGAGAGAAAGATTTAACAGCACTGTATCTCTTCTATTATGATTGCTTTCTTGAAATCCTCTTAACCCAGAGCTAAGTGGATTTCAAAATGATTCCCTGCTAGTCACCGGAATAATATTCCACTGGAACTACCTATACCATTGAAAACGGGTATTTAGGGTTCAGACTTGCAGATGAACGAGAAGAAAGAGAAGATTGCATATAGAAAGAACTTATGAAAAATTCAGAACATGGCCACCAAGAATTTACTTAAAAAGTAACTTAAAAAGTTTTATTTATCCATTAAAAATTTTTAAGAGTAATTTATGAATGGAATTAGTATACCCAAGTAAGCTAAGGTTGCTGTACATTTCAAATGATTTTTTGACATGGTTATTATATGAAATTAAGAGTAGTAAAGTAAAGTAAAGCAAGACCTTCATGGAAAGCAAAACAGAACTATTTAGCATTACCAGAAATAGCAAGCTTCTTAATAAAAAAAAAAACATAATTTATTTTCCTCCCTCCTGTATTAAGTCTCTCTTTCTCTAATCACTGTCTTCTGTTGAAATAAACTGTTCACAGCACAGTCGATAAAATCAGTGGGAGGAGGAAGTCAGAGTGAGGATCAAGGTTATGAGACAAGACTGAGAATGTATGCTGACATCAGGCGTGTCCATCATTTGTCCTGCTGGGATGAAACCAATCAGCAGAAGTTAATTCCTTCTTGATCCCTAGGCAAAGGTTTTATTGTGCCTCTTAACAACCACACGATCATGGAAAAGAGAAGGGTACTCACCTTTTCCAGTGACCTTTGGAAGAGAAACTTGATAAATGTGCACCAGAAACTGACAATGATAAATCAACCAGTCCTGACTTGATTAATAATACATTCTTTAGTCTCTTAATGGTTCATAATTGCCGGTTGAGAAGAATGAATAGAATAATTTTGGCAATATACAAATTTAGAATGCAACTTCCTGAAGTGAACTGCTTTATAAAAAATGATGACAAGTTGACTTTAGAAAAAGAAAGGCCTAATGAGAGTGGAGGCAAGTCTGTTACATTCAGTTCAAGACAGCTCCGCAAGTACCAAATGCCACCTGTTTTCAAGGCACAGCAGTTTCAGCTTCCTTGCCTCAGTGGACAGTTCTCCGTGGACTTGGGGTTACGAATCACTGATGTGAGAAACCAATCATATCTGAAAACCAATTTCAGTCCTGAGGTTTACTCCCTAGGATAAAGGCAAATGTACCTCTAGTCAGAGTCCTAAAAATGAAAACCCCAATGTGTACTCTCTAATATCCAGTAGTATATTCTCCAAACTTGAGGACAAAGAAATTACTACTTTTTTGCTCTGGTAACTGTTTCAATACCAAATACTGAGAAACAAGAGGTTAGTAATATAGATTATGTCAGATATGTAATTGGAAGTGAGCAATTGCGCATAGCATATCTCTCAAGTATAACAAACACCAGGGTATCTTACAAGTATAACAAACACCAGGGTATCTTACAGGTCAGTGAGGTAATTCGTATTGAGAAATATGGTCTCCTTAAACATAATTTGAAAGGTTTTCAGTGTTCGTTATTGTTTTCGTGGAAAACTTGTGTCCCTGAGAATCTGAAGATGACTGTTCTAAATTTGGTGTTGTCCATGATGGCCCCAGCATCAGGCCAAATGTGTCAGTCTGATGGGCAGTACTTGTCTCAGGAAAGAAAATGAATTCATTACCCATGTATTAATGTAAACAACACACATGACATGAGCCAGGCACCAAAAGGTCTTTGGGGGGAATCAGAGTAAGAACTGAGTCTTGTCTTCAAAGGAGACTAATTCACCTTATTGAGGGGCAGGGGAACAAGTTGATTATTACAGTGGTAGCCAAGGATCATACCAGGCTACTTTGGGATACAGAGGAGACCTCTCTCCATTAGACTTGCTGGGGCTTATTTTAAGCCATAAAAAATGAACAAGAGTCATCTACGTGAAAATTGAAGAACAATTCAGAGATGGGATGGCATGGTGTGTGGACTTCTCAACCCTGTCGGTCCTGCTGGCATGCTTGAATGGGCTCCTCATAAGCATATCCAACCTCATTGTTCCAATGCAGAATTCACCAACCAATGTTTTTGCCCCATCAGCTTGTCCCTCAGCAGTGCTTCCAAAATGTGGTTGGGGTGTCAGTCTACAAACTGTTGATGGATAGTGATGAGAAGACAGAAATCAGTGATGTTTAACATTTTAATAACCATTTGCATTGCTGTGATATTCAAGCAGATGCTGAGTGGCCTGTCTCCTTGAATAGGATATTGACAAAAATGATCCGTATGCTATTGTCATGGGTTGCATTGTGTTCCCACCCCCCACACATCCCAAAAAATATGTCAGGTCCTTACCTCAGTATTTGTACCTACATCTTTGCGGATGTAATTAAGTTAAGATGAAGTTATTAGGCTGGTCCCTACTCCAATGTGACTATGTCCTTATAAGAAGAGGTAACATTGAGCACAGCTGTTCACAGAATGCCATCTAAGGGCAGACTCACACAGGGAGAATGGAGCTACAAGAGACAAGGGAAAATTCCCCTCTACAAGTTTAAGGGATAAAGGTCCTGCCAGCACCTTGATTTGGACTTCTAAGCCTCTGTAATTGTAAGACAGAAAGGAAACTAATACAGCTATGAATTGAAAAGTAAAAATATAATCACTAGTCCTTTCTCACAGATATTTGAGAAGTTCTGCCCTAGAGCAGAGGAAAAATTAAATCAGCAGTGGCACAGACAGGGGCCATAAATAACCCAGAGATAAGCAGAGTCTAAAGAAAATTAATGAAAGCAGCAGAATCACACAGTCATTAGAACTGAATGTCTCAAGCAAGGGGGAGCAAAGCAGAGAAGGTGACAATCTGCCTGGGACTGTTGATTACAACGAGAAACACTTTACCATGCCTCTACCCACTCCCAGCCCCATATGTTTCTAAAGGTGACTTAATTTTATCCAGGACATCTTGGTATTTTCAGAAATGTTTGGGAAAGAACTACATGGAACATACAAATCGTTAAGTGGAAACTTACAACTCTAAAATGTGAATTATAAAAGTAGTTATATTCGACGTGGATGGAACTGGAGGGTATTATGCTGAGCGAAATAAGTCAAACAGAGAAAGACCTATATCATATGACCTCACTGATATGAGGAATTCTTAATCTCAGGAAACAAACTGAGGGTTGCTGGAGTGGGGGTGGGAGGGATGGAGCGGCTGGGTGATAGATATTGGGAAGGGTATGTGCTCTCATAAGTGCTGTGAAGTGTGCAAGACTGTTGAATCTCAGATCTGTACTTCTGAAACAAATAATGCAATATATGTTAAGGAAAAAGTTAGCAGGAGGGGAAGAACGAAGGGGGGAAATCGGAGGGGGAGACGAACCATGAGAGACGATAGACTCTGAAAAACAAACTGAGGGTTCTAGAGGGGAGGGGGGTGGGAGGATGGGTTAGCCTGGTGATGGGTATTAAAGAGGGCACGTTCTGCTGGAGCACTGGGTGTTATGCACAAACAATGAATCATGGAACACTACATCGAAAACTAATGATGTAATGTATGGTGATTAACATAACAATAAATTTTTTTTTAAAAAGTTATATTTTAGGGGTTGAAAGAGGTCACAGGCTTCACTGCTGTGCATCATACACAATTCCAGACCCTTACAGATATCACTGTGAACATCAATGAGAATAAGTTATATTAATTTTTTCATTTCAAAAGGAGAGGGGTGCCTGGATAGCTCAGCTGGTTAAGCATACGACTCTTGATTTTGGCTCAGGTCATGATCTCAGGGTCCTGGGATCAAACCCTTCATCGGGTTCCACAGGGAGTCTGCTTGAGGATTCTCCCTTTCCCTCTGCCCCTCTTCCTGGTCACTCATGCATTCTCTCTCTCTCTCAAAAAAAAAATATTTAAAACAAAAAACCAAAAGAGTGGATGAGTAACTTGCTCAAGATAAACAATCAGGTCATGGGAGAGCCAAATTCCAAACCCAGATTTCTCTGGTCACTTCCCCAGAAAAGTTGAGTGAAGTATTTTTTACCACCGGTGAGACTTGAGAATGTGTGTTTATATCTTTGCGTACATATAGACCATTTTTAGACACTCAATAAATGCTTGGCACAGTAACAGACAACTTTCTATCAATTCTGACTAACACTCCATTATAAAACCCATTTTACATATGGAGAAGTAAACTCTGGTTCTTTCAATGTTTTTAGAACTGAAAGAATTTAAACAGTAGAGAATCCACCATGCAACCCCCTTCCACAGCCCCAATTTTTTTTCTCAGTACTCGGGTCAGGTCCAATAGTGAAAGCACAAATGTAGACTCTTTTCAGGAGGCCCTGCCTTGTGGAATGTGATAGTTTTTCCATCTGTTATGTTTTTGCCAGAACCTTCAGGCATATGCTTTTAAGTAGTTTGACGTTTAGAAGAAAGGACATGGATACAATATGGAAATTTTCCCTCAAATTGATAAATTCTAGTTTAATTACATTCCACACTATTTCCTCTGTTAGAGGACACTGTTTTCTCACAGAAACCGGGGCAAACCAAGAGGCTCTCATCTATTTGGAAGGAGAGACCACAGTGTAGAGACTCACTGTCTACAGAGTAATATCATAAGTCCAGAATCTAGTAATTGAGAATCAGTTTGGGGATTCTGAATAATAAAGGACATTCTTAGAGAATCAAAATGATAGAGTACTTGTAGGCCCCAGGAATAGAATTCCTAGGTTCAAATCCTGGATATATTTGCCACTCGATATAATCTTGGGATAGTCACTTAACCAATTTGTATCTCAGTTTTATTATTTATTTATAAAATGGGGATAACGTCTTCCTCACTGGATAAGACAATGTTGGCGTATAGTTCATGTTTTATAAATATTTGCTAATACTAGGAGCAGCTCTCCAATATCAGTAGGAATTGTTGTTTGTGAAACAATCTTATAATTTGTAGTAAAAATGAAAGAAAACCACCTACCTGTCCAGCAGTTTGTTTTTCTTAGATGTGTCTTCTCTAAATATTTGTGTTTACCTCCTCAAAACTGCCCACCTCAGAAGTTTGAAGCGGGGGGGGGGGGGGGGGTTGCTTAAAAGTAGAGCCGCATCTTCTATGTGTTTAGTGCAGCTCTTATCTTTACAAACACATTTTCTCCTCTACCTTCTCGATGTTTTCCTTGACTTGTGCATGCCGTGGCAACAGAGAGTGGTACATATTTTAAGAACTGGGAGTCAGAAGACCCAAGCTCTGCTTTTATTGTCCACATTTCTGTCACCACTGTAATCCCATCAGCATGTTTCCTTGTGTGGAAATCGGATTGGTAAATCCCTTCCCTGCTTATTTCAGTGAGTTTCTATGAAGACAGAAGTGAAATTACTTTGAAAGATGTGCAATAATAAATAGAGTAGATAAACCTAGAGAATCTATTTATTTAGTCATAAAGGCCAAAAGAATGCAGTTTTGCTGTAAATAAAATGATGTGTATAAAAATTGTGTGATTTGAGTAAAGTAGAATGAATTTTAAAATGTATCTTAAAGGACGCATAATGCAACGTGTACCATTCGGAGCATTGCTCTCTGATAACCAGCATATTACCATTGTATTTTGATTAAGATAGAGTACGGAAAGAATTTTGTTTTTACGAAGTCATTTTTTATGAACAAGTGTACAATGAGTGGTCAGATCTCTAATAGCGTGTTTATCAAACAATTAACAAATCTGAAGGGCCCACTTTCTGCAAGGCAACATAAGGAAACAAAGCAGAGGAAAGAGAAAAAAATGAGATCACAGGCACAGAGCAAGGTTCTTCGCATTTATCTTATAGATCCTAAAAATAATACTAAGCCATGGCTATTATTTCAGTTCTACAGACAAAGAAGTGAAACCAAGAAGTCTGACAACTTGCTGAGAGCCACAGAGCTAATTCCAAGCAGGGGCTGGATTCAGACGTGGGTTTCTAGAGGCAAATCCAACATGGGGCCATGTGTCATGGACTCTTCCTTCTAGTTGGAGAAGAGTTGATCATAAAAAAATTAACCTCAAGAGTGCCGTTGATGTCAAAGCAACAGAGTACTTGAAAGACTTTAAGGGCTTTGGAAATAGTAAAGCTAAATAAGAAATATAGGATATTACTAAGGATAAGGGCAGTGATGGGCAAGAGTGCTTGGAGGAGTGGCCAGACATGCCAGCAGTGGTGGGGTTTGAAATACAGCTTGAAAGTCAGGTAGGGTAACCAAAGATTGGTGGGGATTTCAAACATTTCCTACAGGATTCAGAGGCATAGAAGTGGGAAAGATCAGAATGCTAAAGTGTTGGCTTACTTGAGGACATACTCTGTGAGGTTTAATTGAAAATTACAGGCAAATCTATGACAATAAGTTTGCTCTTATGCTTTTTCTCTGTATAGAAATCTCGAGTCAGCAAAAATGAGTGATCATACATTTGTATCAACATATCAGAGTTTTTCCATCTAAAACCTGTTTTTCTGCCTCAGTGAGTAAGCAGTTGGAGCCTGAAATGTAAAAGGTGCACTTATTTCTCATGCAACACACTGTAATGACGGGATGCTCTTAATAGTCCAATCAGAAAGGTCACTGGAGTTATTCAAGTCACCTTTTCAGAGACCACTGGATTTAAATTTAGAAAATTGGATGCAGGCTTCAACTCTAATAAATACACTATGTGTTTGACCCTGGATAAGGTACTTAGTGGTCCGCAGGCTAAATCTTGCCCTCTTTTTTGCAAATAAAAATTTATGCGTTTTTTTTTCACTTGCAGAAACACATTCATTTTCATATTATTTATTGCTGTTTTTATGCTATGGCAACAGAATTGAGTAGTCGTTACAGATATGGCATCACTTGCAAAACCTGAAGTATTTACTGTCTGGCTCTTTACAAATAACATTTGCCAACCTCTGATCTATGGCGCATAACCTATTTATTCCTTACAGTAACACCATGGGGTAGGTAGGTAGTATTCACATTTTACACATGAGGAACCTGAAGCACAGAGATGTTTTGTAACATGGGCACAGTTGCAAAGCTGTGCAGTGCAGGAGTTAGTATGAAAATGACTACAGCATTAAAATCAAGAGATACTGTTGTCATGCAGGAATGCACATTGTAAAGCAGGGAAGATTCATGAATCAGCTCATAAGAAGCAGTATGCCCCTAAACATCCATTGTCGAGGCCACATACAAGAGTTTTCAAACTCTAGCTTCTCCACCTTGTGACTTTGTGCCAACTGCTTAAACTGAGTCTCTGTTACCTTATCTATACGTCCGGGTAATTATACTCACCTTGCAAAATTTTGCTGTGAAAATTAGAGCAACTCAATGCAAGACGCCACATAAAAAAAAGCATGGTACCTTGTGAATGATAAAGTAAGGCTTCCGCTGGCTTTATTAATCTTTGTTTTCACAACACTGGCCTCCATTACAATATTTAACATTTAAGATTTAAATTTATGTCCTTGCCTACCTTCCTTTATCCTTCACTAAACTGTGAGCCTCTCAGAGGGAAGAGACATTGCTTATTTGTTTCTGTGCCCCCAGATTTTTGCACAGTTTGCCATAAGAGTGTCAGTAAGTATTCATTGACTAGATGACCAGTTTCTAAAGCATTAAGGTGGTAGATCTTGTCATGCTCATTCCTTGCTGGGCCACATTAGAGGGGAAAAATGTGCTTTTTCCATTTTAATATTTTTAGGTATAAAGAATGATGCTTCATTTGTTGGTTCTGCATTACGGCTAGGCTTGGGATTTATTGTTGCATTGGGTAGTCCGCTTATTACGGCCATTTTTATTCCTTCTTGGTAGAATCAATTAGGTGATCAAGATGAAACATGTGTCTATTATTGGATTCAGAAACATTCCATACTATTTCTTCAAGATACTTCTAAATCACCCAGGAACGTGCAACAAATCAGAATGCTTAATTTGCCAAACTCTGATTCTTCTCACTGGGGAAGAAAATGAACATATGCTAAAGGTCGTTGGACAGGTCTATAGTACTCCCCCTGTGAACGTTTCCTAAAATGGTGTCTCTTCTATCACCACAGGCTGCTTAATTCACTTCAGAGTGATTACTTTTTCTTATGCTCTGAGGCCTTAGACCAACATGTATTTTCTGGTCCACAGAACATCCCTCAGTACTAGTGAGGTCTCCTTATTCAGGTCTCAGCCATGCTTCCATCTGTAAAATGGGAGTCGTGATTTCTCCCTCACAGATGTATTAGGAAGATGAATTGAAATTACAAATGCAAGGGAACTGGGAAGGTGCCTGGAAAATTATGCTTCACAGTACATGATGATTCCTTCTTGTTGCTTTTTTAATTTTTTTAAATCAAAGATGAGCATTGAAGTTTAATTCATTACTTATATAGCTTATTCTTTCCAAGGAAGCCAGACTAATGACAAAACAGAACAGACTGAATAAAGACCACTTTAGATTTCATATAATACATCTGATGTGTGTTTGTGCATGTATGTATATATGTGTGTATATATATGCTCTTATTATATGCCTATTAATTTCTGTCCTGTCTTTCTCAGATTAGGCTGCTTTTATGCAAATCCTCACCCTGATATCTAATAGTTACTAGCCCGATGATCTCAGTTGCTATTGAGGAAAATTATGTAATAAGCACTTTGTAACTGTTATCCCTTGAGTTATTGATATAATTAAAGTATTACTGACTTGGGGCACCTGGGTGGCTCAGTTGGCTAAGCGTCTGACTCTTGATTTTGACTCAGGTCATGATCTTAGGGTTGTGAGGTCGAGCCCCCTGTTGGGCTCTGCACTCAGCAGGGATTTTGCTTGAAATTCTCTCTCTCCCTCTCATTCTGCCCCTACCCCACTCGTGCTTTTTCTCTAAAATGAATAAATAAAAATCTTTTAAAAAATAAAGTATTACTGACTCTCTTAAGCTATTTTTTTTCTTTTCTGATTGTTTTCCATCCTTTTCAATCTCCTTTCAAAAATGTTTATTTGTACCTTATATTCATTAAGAGCTATGGAGATAGAAAAACTGTTGTATAGTTCTTGACCTCAAGAGAAATTGGTCATCTCAAATACATGTGGACTATAGCAGAAAAAGAGTATAGATAAGAAATAAATGAATCATGAGATAGACTGGTTAGTAGATAAAACAATGATTTTTTTTCCTGAAGTAGAGAAAAGGCTGTGATAGCATAGAGGAAGCAATTAAATAATTTTTGCCTGGCAGAATATGGGAAGGCTTCAAAATTCAAAGACTTTTGATCTGAGTCCTAAAAGCTGAAAAGTCTTTCTCAGATTTACAAACTTGAAGATGGAAGTTTGAGCAGAGGAAAAAAAACAACACACAAAATCTAAGATGTGTGAGAAATACTTTTATGCTTTTGAGCAAGTAGCTTGTTTTTTTGCTGTAAAATATAGATTGGAACTTAAGTGGTAAGAGTTAGTACTAATTAGGCAGTTAGTACTTATTTGTCAGACCAATGAATTTAAGGCTTGATCCTGTTAAGGGAGAGTTGTTTAACAACTTTAGTCAGTGTTATGACATGATTATATTTGCATGATCAAAAGATGATTTCAACAACAGGAAACCTGGTAACAGGTATTTGGAAGATTTGTGAATTAAAAATAGGGTGATTGGTATTGAGGTTTTTGCAGTCAAGGTAGGTAAGAGTCAATGGCATCCAGAGGGAGCTAATGGTAAATGTTGGACAAAGAGTGTATATATACCTCTAATATCAGAGCTTTGTGTGTGTGTTTTTAATGAGCCAATATTAATAGAATCTGTTGTCTAGTTAGATGCTGGGAATAATGAAGTATTAAAATAAAAGTAAGGCAAATAAAATGACTTCCTGACTTCCCTATAACATCCCAAATCTCTTATTACATTATGCTGTACTTGGGAGGGCATTCATCCTATGTTCTACCTATAAGCTAGCCAGAGTGCCTAGAATATATTAGTTAATCAATGAGTAGTTGTTGAATCCATCAGTGATGAAATTTACAGATCTGGATAATGGAGGATAGAGAGTAGATTTATGGGAGCTAGATAGACATCAGTTTTGGAAATATATGACATGTCTGTGGCTCCATGTTATATACTTCTAGCAAGTACTTCTATGCCTGAATGAAGAGCTCTTGAGAGTGGTGATTTAAGATACTGGTATAAAGGAGATCATTTCAGGAGAGAAATGCTGCTCTCTCTCTCTTCTCTTTGTAGTCAGATTCTGTCCGTCTAACCTGTCCTTTACCCTTCCGATTCTTCTTTCCTTCTGTATTTCTTTCCACTTTATTTTTTACCCAAAGATTGTATTGATCTAGAGTAGACCACTGTTTAAATGGAGTAGAGCACTGCAAATACTCTTTTGATGATGATTGGTCTTTTTAAGCCCAGCCCCCTACCAAAATGCTTTATCAAGTGAAAAGTCAACTTTCTGCATCCTGTTTATCATGAATAACAACAAAGATTCTATCCACTTCAGGAATAAAATGAACTCCATTGATTTTTTTTTTTAAGATTTTATTTATTTGACAGGGAGAGAGAGAGAGCACAAGCAGGGGGAGAGGGAGAAGCAGGCCTCCCGCTGAGCAGGGAGCCCAGCTCGGGGCTTCATCCTGGGACCCGGGATCACGACCTCGGCTGAAGACAGATGCTTAACCAACTGAGGCGCCCCTAATTTTTTTAACTTCTTTTTTTTTTTTATTTGAGTATAGATTATACACAATGTCAAATGAGTTTCAGGTTTACAACATAGTGATTCAACAAGTTTGTACATTATACCTTGTTCACCACAAGTATGGCTATCATCTATCCCCATGTAATGCTATTACAGTATCACTGACCACATTCCTTCTACTGCGTCTTTCATTCCCATAACTGGAGACCTGTATCTCCCATGCCCCTTCCTTAATCTTAACTCTTCTATTATGTAGGACCATGCATGTGTGGCAACTGACGTTAGGAATTAGGATGTGATGATTTACAGTGAAATTTCTGCATCATCAACACATCTAATTAAAGCCAAAATTAATGCATCATGCAGTTATTTCTGATATACTTCTTTCTGGTCAAAGGTAGTGAAAAATTAAACTAATCACTTCTTGTACTACTTTAAGAACACACTCATTGTTCATCATTTCATTCAGTGAGTATTTAATATTGTTAGTTTTATGAGCCATGATTATTCTATTCTAACTAAGCCAGTTACACTGCCCCACCAATTTAAAACCCCATTTATTCATAGGACTCATAATTGTGAAATCAATGAAAATTGCACTGAAATAATTAAAATGGAAATGGAATATTTAGCATCTTCGAAGTACTGCACAAACATTTATTCATTTTTGTCATGAGCCTTAAAATGATGCTCTGAGTATTATGAAAAGAATTGCTTCCTATTGTAGGTAACTTTGAGAGTATAGTAAATCATTTGTCCAATTCATATAGTTAGTAACTGTTGGACCTTAAATCTGAACAAACCCAACGTCCATATTCTCTTCTTTTCATTCATCATGCAACCCCTTAGTAGAGACAACTTGTCTATTAGAAATTCTTATGGATGATTTTAACTGGAAATGCCATTTGGCTCCTCTGATAATATTTAATCACAAATTTAAATTCATGACTTATTTTACTGTGTTAATATTCCTAAAACTTTTGATGAATGTGTCTAACTTCATTGCATTGATATAATTTGACATGAAGTACATACTGGAGTTCTAAAATCAGCAAAGTGTAGCAGAATTTCAGTGAGAAATTGAGGAAAGATTGAGAGGCATTGCCATGAACATGCAGTACTAAGAATGTTGGGTGCAAACAAGAAGAGACCCTCAGGATTGGCCTAAGGAAAGAACAATTCATCTGAAAATCTGTCCTGCTTTTAAAGAAAAATACAGAAGAGCTCAGGAGAGAGAGTTTGGGAGTCCACTGCCTAATTCTTTCACCTTTCATTCAAATTCTGTTAATTTCAAGTATAACTTCTAAAAGTTGATTTAATCATAACCTTTTCCTGCAAGACAGATGGCTGGTAAACTTGGTTTTAAGTAACTCATGTACTTCCAAAGTGTAGATATGTAACTTTAATATCCCGAACTTGGAGTAAGACCATCATGCCCCATTTTTATAGCAACTATAGTAGGACCACAGCATCTGGCAATTGGTAGATATTAAAAATGCTCAATGAATGATGTCATACTGTTAGGTTTTGGAGCAACCACTTTCCCTTTCTACTCCTTACATGCACTTTTGTTTTCAAACACAGTATTACCCAGCATAATCAATGAAAGCCAGGACACAGTGCTCAGACTTATCCAAAAGTTCATATCCAGTTTAGCTAAATAAACAATCCCTATATGGTATTGAAAATGCCCAGTGGAGGTATACAGAGAAACCAGGGAGCATCCATAAACAAGTACATCTCATGTTAACCTAGCAAAATATATGTGATGAGGACTGAGGAGAATCTAAGAACATTCTTGGGCTCTTTTAATGTTATGAATGATCACATGTGATTTTCAAAAACAACATTGCTTTCAAGAAAGATGAGCACTACTGATAACAGAAAAATCCTATTCTTAATGGCTTAAGAAAGAAGAATGGCTAAAAATTGAGAGTAAGTGCAGAGGAAGAAAATGAAACCCAGAGAGAGGGAATGAATGAAATATAGTGGAAATCCTCAAACTGTTGGTGATGATGGGCTTCATCTCTTTGGATTATACTTTCCTTATCTACAGTATATTTTTCAGATCTGTTCCTGATCTATTTTTCTATAAGCAATGATTTTGTTGAAATTAGCCATTCGTGTGGTCTGTTTTTAGGATGGGGATACTTCAGCATATAGGAAGATCCACTCTGGTAGAATAATTTTCATGGTAAGTGTTTGAAGTAAGAGCCTGTGTAGTAAAGACTTTAACCTTGCCCCCAAAGAGATCTGGCCTTTGCCTTGCCTCCTGAGAGGTAAACTTTGTTTGCCTGGGAGCCTTGTTGTAGTCAGTAACAGTGTGGTTTAGAGTTAGGGCTGGATATGCCAGAAAGACCAACAATATAATTTAGGGTGGAGGCTTTGAGTGATGAAGTAATAGTCGATCTATAAACTGAGATCAACCACATTGACATCCAATCAATCATGCCTACATAATGAATCCCTAGTAAAAATTCTGAAATCGAGGCTCGGGTGAGCTTCCCTAGTTGTCAGAGCTCTGTCTCATCACACATCAGGGCCAGGAGAGTAGCAGGAGATGATGGAAGTTCTGTGTTTGGTACTTCTCCTGGACTCAGCTCCATGCCTCTCTTTTTCTGGCTGACCTTAGTCTGTATCTTTCTTTTTGATAAACCATAACTGTGAGTATTATAGCTTTCAGTCAGTTCTATGAGTCTTTGGAGTGAATTATCAAACCCAAGAGTAGTTTGGGGAAACTTTTGAACTTGCAGTTGGTTTCAAAAGTGAGGGTGTTCTGTGGATTTCCACGGTCCCTCTGAACTTTGTAGTTGGCCAGTTCTCACAGTTGGCCTAAACTTCTGCAGGACCATGATAGAGCCATCTTTGAATTTATTCCTATGCAAATCATTTATTTCTTAACACCTATTATCTGGACTGTCCAGTCCTATAGGTTATGGGTGATATGAGGGAGAATAAAAATTAATACTGGTGTCTTAGGATCTCAAAATTCAGTGAAAGAGATAAGCATACACTACAGTTGTAATGAAAGACAAAATGCAGCATGATGTGTTGAAAGAGACAAACAGAGAAGAGAAAAGCAGCCCTGACAGCAGAGAGCTAGTTTGGCACAGACCGTGGTGTTTCTAGAATCTGGCCTGGCACTCTCAACTCAGCCATACTTTTCTTCTGTTGTATATGAATAGTTTCATAGAATAGTAACATCAAACAAGACCACCCTGTGCTATGATGATAGGACCAAAACAAGATTCTATAATCATTTCTGAATAAGGACAAAAGCAGGAACACTGTTCAAAACCCCCAAATGGCCAAACATCCTTTTTCATGGCTAATGTGAGCAATCACTGCTCTTGTTTGTTTGTTTGTTTGTTTGTTTGTTAATGATTATAGCTTTAGATTTATTCCTCCTGCCTTTAAGATTAATAAAGATGCATAAGTAAAAAATAACCACTGATTCCAGAATATACCCATTTAAGAGCAAAAGTCTTCTTTCTGAAACCCTCCCTCTAATCTAACACTTTCCCAGACCTTTAATAAGTCCTTTTAACTTTCTTTTACTGAGAAGCCCACTCTTTCAATGGACTACCCTCCCCTCCATTATCACAAGTCAATAAACCCAACTTTATTGGACTTTATAGCGGTGTTCCTGGTAGTCTTTAATGGGCATCAACAAAGCTGTGGTATAAGTATGGTTTTTATAGGAAAGAGGTAGGAATCAGAACAATGACTCTCAGTTTTAACAATACTGCTGTTGCTATAGTACTTGCTGGTCCTGAATGAGGGGACTTGGCAAAGCCTGCATGGCAGCTCAGTGACTGAACCAAGATTACAGCTATGAGAAAACTCCTGTCTTCCAGAGCAGTGCTCTATGGATTACTCCATTCTGTTTGTTTATTTTCCTTACTCTTTAGACAATATAGGTTATAACTAGAATAAAATTTAAGGCAAGTTAAAATGCTGTAACTTTCAGTATATAAATATGTGACTAAAATGAAATTAAGAAAACATCCTAAGGCTTCCTGATTGCAAAGGAGAAATTTAAGACTATTGATATTCTTTAATCAGAATGTCGAATCTGAAAGAATAGCTTCTATGTCTTTATGTTAGCCCTGTTTCAAACTACGTAGTTACTTTATCATACCAATGCAGACCATGCAATTTTGTTTCCCACAACTGAAGATTTATAGTTGTGCTTGTCAAATGTAGCTCTATTAATATATTAAATGAAAAAGGGGGGTCAGTAATCAAATAAATTAAGGAAATGCTAGGTCCTTTAAGGGGATATTTCTCAGAGCCTTTAGTTTATTAATGTCTATCATGAATATTGAGGACAAGAATACAATGCAGGACACTTTCAGAAAGTATCTGACAATTGTTCCTGTACCTCCTCTCCCTGCAAGGAGGCTTGGTGTGAGATTAGTAGTCTTCAGAACAAAATTTGAAACATAGTGACTACTTTATTTCCTTGATTACCTTGTTATTTTCCTCTCACAATTTACTGAATGTTCGTGATGCTTGACTTTCGGTGGGAAGTGGGGGGAGGCAATAGGTAATATAAAAAAGAAGCACACAATGCTCTCGATGTGCAGGAATTCACAATCTAATTGGGCTAAAGCCATGAAAAAAATGTGATATATTTTCTTAGTATACATAATTACTATTTAGGTGAAGGGGGAAACACTGACATTTTCCCTGTTGTATTTATTATAATTTTTGCTGCATAGCAGAACATCTTTTGATATTTTTCTTCAAGAAAGTTGCAGTTTTATTTACCTCTGAACACTAATAGTAATAATCATTAGCACAGTTTGAGGGATCACTTTGTGCATGACACTGCAATGCAATTTGCATATAGTGTTTAATTAATTCACAAAACCCTTTAGGATATAGATTCCATAGAAAGGGAATCTGAGCCTTTGAAATTAAATTTTGCTAAGAACCATGGTTTGTAAACAAAAGAGCTCAAAACTGTCAGCGTTAGATTCTTAATCTATAATCATGATTCTGGAAATACATGACTCATTCAACTCTACATTCCCATAAAAATCTACCCTTAATCATTCAGATCTCACCATTCAATTCAAGATTTAGAGGACAATGGGCATCAGAGATCAGGAAGCATTAAGATAGAAGATATCATAAATTGTAATTCTTCGGGGCGCCTGGGTGGCTCAGTCTGTTAAGTGTCTGCCTTCCGCTCGGGTCATGATCCCAGGGTCCTGGGTTCGAGTCCCGCATTGGGATCCCTGCTCAGCGGGAAGCCTGCTTCTCCCTCTCCCCCTGCTTGTGTTCCCTCTCTTGCTGTGTCTCTCTGTCAAATAAATAAATAAAATCTTTAAAAAAAATTGTAATTCTTCTTTGCTGTCAAAATTACAAGGGAAATAAATCATTTCCCCACATTTGCATTTTCTTAGATCCTAAGTAAATCTAATTATTTAATAGCAAAAATATCTCTTTTGAAGTCTAGAAACATTTTATAAAATTTGAATGCTGCTCCGTTAATTTGCATGCCACATTAATTTGGACTATTTTAATCAATAATTTTAAAGCAAAATGGATTGCATGCAATTGGGAAATATTGTAAATCACTGAAAGTTGTAATAAATGTCAAGGACCTAATAGGTCACTTAAACCAACTGAACAGTGCAGCCAGATGAGAAAGAAAAGTTAGAGAGGGAGGTAATAGCTCTTCACTATCTTGAATTTCATTAAATTGAAAAACAAGCATTAGGCAATAACCTCATTTAGTATCGCTCTGTCTAGGTTTCACTACTAATGTGGCCAGGGTTTCTTAAAAAATGAGAATATGATAAAGTTCAAAGTCCACAGAAGTAGAGACAAAAAATAAGACTTTCATTTCAATCTTGTCCCTCTTGCTAACTTTAATATGAGCAAATTGGTAAACCTCCGACCATTGGTAGTAGGTCTTGGAAGGGCAAAGGGAAGAGTTGCTTTTTGTCTCTATTTGACCCCATATCTCCTCTAGGATTCTCTAGGATTCACAGGAACACTATTAAGAAGAATATTGTGATAAACCAGTCAGGCAAGAGACATAGGTAGTAGTAGTAATAGTGAGAAGTAGTAGGATTCTGAATATGTTTTGAAGTTAGAGCTGACAGGACTTTTTGATGCTTTTAGTAAGAGGGAAAAACACATTATGATGAACACAAGAGATTTAAATGAGTAGGATGGAATTGGTCTTTTCCTGAGATGGGGAAAATTTTGATAAATGCAGGTTTGGAGTGTGAGGAAAGGAACTAAGAGTTTGGTTTTGAATACAGTCCCTGTGAAAGGTCTTTTAGATATCCAAATAGAAATGTTCAGTAAGCAGTGCATATGCATGTTTTGAATGCTATACTTCCAAGATTATATATAAATCAAAATAACCCTTGTGTTTATTTAGTCCCATGATAGAACACTTAGACCTTAATTGATTCAAACAGATTCAACAAGTATACTAAGTATAAGATTATGAGAATGTGAAAATTATAAAGAGAGGTTAATAAATAAAAGTTTAGGATGAAATATATCAAAACAGTAAGAACTCTTAGAGTAGAAGTGTGTTTTTTTGTTGTTGTTGTTGTTGTTTGTTTGTTGTTTTCTGTAAGGTAACACTTTGCAGATTTAACACCAACAAGGATACCTTACTTGGATCACTACAGTTTTTCCCTAACTAACCCCCTCTCCCATTTGTTTTTGCCCAGTTCTAATATAACCCATGTGGAATGAAAACAATACTTTAAAAAGGGGGGGGGGATCTGATCATGTCTCTTCCAGCCCAACACTTCAACACACTACTCTGGATCATAGTGTCAACTGCTCTTATAGCAAACAAAATCTTTTCCATAGTGAAAAAGCTCCTTCACCTGTTCCCTGCCTTCTGACCACTTTCACTCAGTACATCTCCCTACCTCTCCGCTCCCCTTAACTCTGCTTTCATTGGCCTTTTTCCATTCCTCCAATGCTTCATGGACCATCATCCCTTCTCAAGGACCTTGAACCCAAGGTCTTCTATGTGCTTCTCCTTCATGCTTTATCCTACTGTTAACTTTCGCATCCCCCAAACCTTCTCTGAGTATTTCCTTCACTGTGTACTCTAAATTAATGTCCACCCTTCAGGTACAAAATCTGGTGTTACTCTGTACTCTTATTTTATAGATCTTACAGAGATTATGACTAAGCAATCACTTATGACATAATCTGCATGAATACTACTTACCCCATGGGATGGTCACGTCCCGTAAGGGCGGGGTATATATCTAATTCAGTCTTTTAGGTGTAACTCTTAGTAGAGTGCTTTACACGTAATAAGTGTACAATAGCATTCAATGCACATGCAAGAAAAAGGAGAAACTATTGTTTCAATAAACACCAAGAATTGATGAAAGAGAGAGATTTTAGAAGATACAGGTGGAGAGCTCCCAGATGTCTTAGTTTGAGAGAGGCAATGGAAATAATGTATGGATGAGTCCCTTCATTGCGTTGATTGAATTCACACTGAGAATGATAGTGTTTCTTACAGAGAATGAACAGTGATAACAATCACCTTGTGTTTTGATGCTTCTATTGGTTCTAATTTAGTCTTGGTTTGAAGGTTTTAGAAAACATGTAAATTTTTAATTGCTTTTATTAAAGCTGCTTCATTAGGTATGCTTTAGGGGATGGGGAAAGAAAATTCTTGGAAGTGGTGTGGGGCAAAGATCACAGATTTCAGAGTCAGGTTTTGTTGCCATCAGGATCAACAGTTTATTGATATTGGAATACTCATATTTAGATTATCATAATTTTGGCTTTTCTTACCTGAGAAATGAAGAAGATAGACTTTAACGAGATCTCTCAAATTCTTTCAAAACTAAAATCCCATGATTTTGTTTTTAGCTCTAGTTCAGTCACCCTTAATGTCCAGCATTTCGTGTATTACTGCCATTCTATCCAGTAGTTAATTAGTAGTTCTAGTTACCTCTAGTCTTTTTTTAATCATGATCTGAATAGAAGTGTCTAAATTAAGGAATATAAAACAATCTATTAATAATCTTATGTAAGTATAAAAAAAGTTCACAGGTATGGCTTGATGGATAGGATGATTAGTGAATTAAATTTAAAGGGAATTGAAGGAATTTTCATTAAATTACATTAATATCTATGAATGAATCTATTGCATAAACACTAATATTACTATCCACTTGAAAGGAAATGAATATGACTAAATTAGATTACATTAATAATCCAAAGATAGTTTAATAATTTTGAGTTTTGTAAGAGTGAAAAAGACAAGTAAAAAATGTAGATAAGAAAGAAAGATAAGAAATTATGGGAAGAATTAGGAACTTTTATAGATTGTCAAAGCAAAACTTACACTAGGCAAAGTTAAAAAGATAAAAGGGACTTTTTTCAGGGCTATGCAATAGGGGAGAAAGCCCAGAATGCAGTCTTACCTCAACTCAGCTGGAACAAAGGGGCAGGGGGAATTTTTAAGAGGTGGGGTGGGGGGATCATAGGTCACCTTTGTTTGCTTATTGTTGTTACTCAAAGGAAAAATAACCTCTTTTCATATTTTCATGATAGGAAGTTGTTCTACAAATTAAGCAAGTCTCCAAGGTAGTTAGGCTCCAGCCTACCACAGAACCTGGGAGACACGAGTGCTACTTTCTTCAGTGATTACATTTTTTTTTTTTTTTTTTTAGAGAGGGACTGAGGGTGGGGAAGAAGGAAAGGGAGAGAGAGAATCTTAAGCAGGCTCCACACCCAGTGCAGAGCCCAAGATGGGGCTTGATTTCACAACCCAGAGATCATGACCTAAGCCGAAATCAAGAGTTGGACGCTTAACCAGTTGAACCACCCAGGTGCCCCTTGATTGACTACATTTTAAAGAGATGGCTCTCAGGCCTTTGAGAAAGACCTAAGGTCACAAAACTGGCAAGAGCATTTTTAAAGATTTATTTCTCAAAGGGACAGAGAATTTTCAATCCCAGGTTTTCTAAAATAAATGATCTAAGGAAAAGGAGAGGGCAGAATCTCTGTGCTTAGAGTAAGTGGATTCTGTAGGAGCAGGGTTGAGAAAAGGGAGGTCAGTGGCCCAGAGGTACGAAGAAGCTGCTGGTTTAAAATTAAGTGAGCTGAAGGAAACTTAAGGGCATCCTGGTTAGGATTTGTGACTGAGAAGACTGTGGACAAAGGATTGTTTTATTTTACATGTAGGTGATGTAATAAAATGTGTCAATGCTAATTGTGTGATAGATTCAGGAAATACAGAAACCACTGCATTCTGTTGGGTATTGAAAATGTTAATCATTTTAAGGTGCCATTTAGTGCATGTAGAAGGCAACATTTTTGAAGACTTCTGGGATTTTAAAGGGATAGGAAGACACCATTGAAAGCTAATCGCTAACAAAATGAATAGCTTTGCAAATAGTATGCTGGTGATAGAAAACTCACAAAATCCTGCAATCTGGAATACATTCTCTAAAGTTAATGATATTAACTGAATGAAAGATAGAAATAACTAGATATCTACCCATCATCCATCTATCTCCCTTCAGAAATTTATCTTTCTCCTAATTTCAGAATTGATAATCTCTCAAAAATCTTCAGAAAGGAAACATTCATCCATTCTAAATAATTGACTACCTACTACTTATTACCAGGTTTGCATAGACATCAATTTCCCCTTCCTTTACTAAAAGGTTTATCAAAGTGGTTAAGTTGTTATACAATCTAAGTGGATGCTGTGGTGAACCAATCAAATCTCCATTTCAAGACTGAGACTCACATTCTCTCAGTTTCTGGGGATGTTAACTGACTGACCGCTCTCAGCTGGAACCTGGTTTGGGGAGCCGTTCCCTAATATTCCACCTCACCCAAGACTGAGTTGTTTCCTGAGGACATACTAACCCCGCTGACTAGTCCATAATGGAGCAGAATGGGGTATAAAGGAATATCCTCTTGCTCAAAGTGGGGTAACTTGAAGGTTAAGCACTGTTCCAATGGAATCAGCTGCAGCCTTTTTTGCAAATGCATTTCAGTTCAGCTTCTCTCTCTGAGCCTACTTTTTTTTTTTTTTTTTTTTTGCAATGAACAGACCACCAGCACACAAATCTCAACCTGAGTTTGTTACCCAGGGAACCCAACCTATGGTAGTTAGTTCCCGAATGCATCTGAGGAAGCATGCACCCCAGTGTTCATAGCAGCAATGTCCACATTAGCCAAACTGTGGAAGGAGCTGAGATCCCCTTCAACAGATGAATGGATAGAGAAGATGTGGTCCATATATACAATGGAATATTACTCAGCCACCAGAAAGGATGGATACCCAACTTTTGCGTCAACATGAATGGAACTGGAGGAGATTATGCTAAGTGAAATAAGTCAAACAGAGAAAAACAATTATATAGTTTCACTTATTTGTGGAACATAAGGAATAGCATGGAGGACATTAGGAGAAGGAAGGGGAAAATGAAGAGGGGGAAATCAGAGGGAGAGATAAACCATGAGAGACTATGGACTCTGAAAAACAAACTGAGGGTTTTAGAGGGGAAGGGGGTGGAGGGATGGATTAGCCTGGTGATGGGTATTAAGGAGGGCACGTATTGCATGGAGCACTGGGTGTTATACAAAAACAATGAATCATGGATCACTACATCAAAAACTAATGATGTACTATATGGTGACTAACATAACATAATAAAAAATTATAAAAAAAAGAAAGTTATCCCCCCCAAAAATAAAATAAAAGGATATTTTAGAGTTGGATCACCTGCCAGCTGGTTTGCAGTGAGGAGTCCTTAACCACTGGTAGGAGGAGCATTGGTAATCCCTGCCATTCTGCAGCATTGCCTTTGTTAACATCTTTACCAGCAGTGAACTGGCCAGTGGAATATCTGAGGCTTTTGAGGGATTAAAGGTAAGGGCTATTTATAAGGAAAGTGGAATCTGATGGCTATTACTAAGTTCCATTAATGAACTGCAGGAAGAAAAGGCAAAACTAAGAATGCTTATTCAACAGTTGAAGGCAAAGTGTGAAAGTCAAAGGATCTCCACTGTAGAACATAAACAGAGTGTATCTCACACCAGAGAGCAGGAAAAGCTGAAGATGAGGTCCAAACCTTAATTTTACCAATAGCAGAGTTCCACAGAAGGAGAATTCTTGGTCATAGCCAAGTCCATAATGTCAGGTTTAGGGTCCTAGTTGGGAAGGGGTGGATCTGAGACTTGAAACTGGGATACCTGAATGATAAACCTGAAAACCTCAAAACCTGAATTCTCTCTAGATCCTCTAGCCCTGCAAGAGTGGCCCATTTCTTTTTGGTAGGAGGCTAACACATAGCCATTTCATGAAGATGATGTAGAGACCACGGCAATACAAGGCAACATATGACCCCAGTGTGATCTTTTCTGGTGACCAGATCAATGACTATGATCAAGTCACAACAACATCTGACAAGGTTCTGCTAAGCCTACTACAGGAAGAAAGGAATTCTATTACAAGGATCTGTAGGACCTAGAGAAATTGTACTTCAAAAGTTGAAACAGGGCTCATTCATGAGGATGTTGGGTCTGGAATTTTCCTCACTTGGTAGTAAAATGTAAAGAAATTGTCTGACTATAGAATTATCTGTAATACCCAAAAGAGAGAGTTGTCCAGCTCATATATTTATGCATTTATTTCTATAAACAAAAGAAATATCTATGAACCTCTCCTAACCTCTGACTTTCAGTGGTAAGCTCTCTATAGGGTCAGCTAATGAACTTCATGTAAAGTTTTTTCACATATAAATTGATCTCAAAATCTATTTACATAGGTGTGATTACCAAGTATTTATAGGAAAAACTTACGGTAACTAAGACATTGCACAGATAATGTCAGTGTTAAGCCCCCTCACAAACCATTTTAGTAAACAGTTATATCTCAGTCATTGTTATGCAGAAATTTTTGACATGACTGAATGATTTTGAAATATATATAGTTACAGCTATAGAAATGTCAAAGACAGGTAAGGCCTTGGGGAGGGTAATCAGAAACATGAGATTTTCCCCTGCTAACCCAGACATGAGCTAGGTTCTGAGTGACTCTTCATGCCACACAGTGTCAGTGTTCACTCACTTATAAACTAGAATGCCAGTTGATTTACAGTTGGAGATGAACCTAGCTAAGGAAAACAAAATTTCATCATGTCACTTCTGGCCAAAAACACCCACTGATTTCCACTAGCCTTAGGGTAGAATCCACACTTCTTGGCTTGTCACATGGGTTCCTGCATATTCAGCTTCCTATCACCACTCCAAGTCATCTTCCACAGTCTCTCATCACCTCCGCACACAACCTCAATGAATGACTCAGTAAGAACAGCCACACTCTCTCATCTTCCTGATTTTTGAAATGTTGTGTTACACCTCCTTAAATCCATGCCCTTGATTCTTTCCTCTGTCCACTGGGGGTCCACCCTCCAACATGCACATTTGATCCAGTCATCTTGGGATTGTTTTCCACTCGGATGGCCTCTCTTTTTGGAAACCTGCCCCGTGTGAATTCCCCTGCTGATGGGCAATCAATCAATTGAAAGCGTTAAAATGGTTATGTTCAACAAGGTGGGCAGTTAAACATATCTCCTTTTCTGACTCTAATGATGTTTCATCAAGGTGTTTTGACCATGCTTAATAAATGGTAATAAGCCCTTATTTATTTGTCAGGTCCCTTCTCTGTTAGTCATCCTCAAAGAACCTCATGCAAAGAAAGCCTAATCCAGCTGACTCACAAGAAGACAGGAGGTTTCTCTGGACTCTACAGAATAGAGCATGGTTATTCTCATGAGGGCTTGACAATTCATCCTTTGGGATGGACTGTGTTTCTCTATAGGACCTTTTTTTTTCTTCCCCCCCCCATTTTGTGGTGATTTGATCAGTTTTATTTTCATAGGGTAACTTTGTTTCAGTATTCTAGAAGTGTCTTTATCATTTCTACATTCCCTGACTAATTGGGTGTGTATATACAATTTTTTTTCATCCTTACATAAGCACCATGACATACCGAGAGAGCAGAGGGGGTGAGCATCGTCTGCTCCGTGGGTACCCGATGAGTGTGTTGTCAGAAGAGAATTTGAAAAAAAATAAAGCAACTTGCTTACAGTAGTGTTACATGCAAACTGTGGCATACTGTCTTTGCTAAGTGCCAATTTAACTTGCAAAATATTTTACTGAACTGGAATAATACCTTTTAAATAGAAAATTAGGTTTTTTAAAAATAACTGCATATTTTAAAACTTAGGGAAAAAGTAAGTAGAAATTGTATTGTCACACTCATTATTGTGACAGACCATTAAAGATATACCTTCTTTCAAAAAATTAGTGCATGTTAAGTCTCTTATTTATCTCCTTTGTTTTCTGTAATATGTATTTTACTGATTATATTTTCTGGAATGATTACTGAAATTAATTTTCTTAATATAAAGGGTTAAAAAGTGATCTACCCCAGCATGAAATACACTAGGTATATCACAGCGTAGATGGGATATTGAAAAACTATTCAAAGGAACTTGGCTGGAAGAGTTTATTCAAGATCCCATAGCACATTAACTTATTCACACATATATTCATTCATTCATTCATTCATTCATTTAATCACTGAGCACCAAATATATTCCAAGCACTCTGCTAGGCCCTGCAGATACAAGGTAAGTAATCTCAGAATTTTTTAGTGTAAAAGGAGAAGAGAGTCAGAAAATTCAGTAAATAAAACACTGAGCAGGAATCTTTGTTCTGTTTATCAGTTTATCCCAAATGTCTACTCCAGAGGGCGTTAAATAAATATTTTGAATTAATCCATGCTCTGAAAGAAACATGCACAACAAGGGAGCTCAAGGAGCATCTGAGGAGCATTGGCAGTTGGCAAGATGGGGGGGGCAGGAAGAACAGATTGCATGGAGGAGGTGATATGAATTGCCTAATGTTAACAGATGAGTAATAATAAATTGTAGCTTCAGCCGCTACATTTTTGGGTGATTCTTTACACCATTTTTTTGTGATAATAGCTGAACAATGCAGATGTAGGACAGGGTGGGGGGTGGGGATATGGGGAACTAGCAAGAACTGCAGTAGACCAGACAAGAAATAATCAAGCCCGAGGTAGGGCAGCAGTACTAGTAAATGAAAAGAGGGGACCAAACTCCGGAACAAAGCCCACTCTCTGATCAAAATGACAATGTTGGGTGGTTCAGATTTGAGAATTCTGTAGAAGTTAAAATGAAACAAACAAACAAAAAAAACCCTCTCCCAATAAAAGGTACTAACTCCTTCTTAGAGTTAGTACTTTTTGGAGAAAAGCCAATTTCTACGTGAAACTTTGGAGTGTCACTATTGGATCACCATAATTGATCCAGGGTCACTGAGTAGGTCCCTGAATTCCTGGGTGTGAACATTAATAGGATGTGATTTCATACTGTTACTAAGCCAGCACAAAAATACCAGACCTCCCAACACTATAAATATTTTACATGTCAAAAATGAAATGAGGCGATTAGAAAAGAAATGCAAATATAATCCAAGACAGAGTTTTCTTCCCTAGGTGGAAAGTAAATTACAGCCTTTCATAATGAAATTAATGTTTATAAGCACTAGCACTAAAATCAAATTCATAGGCTAACTCCTTTAAAGATGGAATACTCCTTAAAATTTATCAAAGATTATTCTGTTCCAGTTTTTAAATGATTTCCTAATGATTTGTAATAGATTCTTATTTCTTTACAGCATATATAATTTGCATTAGTCTCCATAAGAATTTAAAAGGCAGTTTTTGAGTTTGGTCAAAAGAATTAAGATCTTTGAATTTCTCTTATATCTGGCATTTTCTCTGACCTTTTACAGCTGTGTAGAATCATTCCTTTCGATGGTTATTTTATTTTGCACTTTTCTTTGTGCTCCAGAATCTTGTTTCTGAAAGTGTAGGGTTATGTCATCTAGTAAGTACCAACAGAGGGTTCAAAGATCCTAAGTGTCTGCAAAGGCATGGACTGGATTTAAGAGTGATGTTCCACAAACTAAAAACCTAAATAAAATTACATATGAATGCTCCTAATGTAAGACAGATACTCCTAAACCCGCTTTTTGTTTGAGTTGAACTGTATTTACATGAACTCTCTGTAGTCACACTAATGCTCTCATTCTGGGCATTTTATATTTGCTGTTAGATATGTTTTAAAAATGTGATAAAATTAAAAACAAATTAGGTAAGAACTAAATGTGGACCTTATGAGCCACTGTACAAATCTGATCTCCTTAATTTACTTGAAAAGAAACTGTGGTCAAGTGATGAACCAAATTCTCTTAAGTGTTTGATACTTAATACTGAACTTTCTTACTGATTGTTGGTACAGAGAGAACCTTGCAATATTGATACTATGTATTAAGAATGTTTAACACTTCAACCTACCTGGGTTTTCAACTCTTCAAACTTATCCTGAGAAAGTAATCTGAAATGCCTAACAATTTTTATATGTAAATATTTTCTTTAACTACAAATACATATTGTAATAGGTAATAACAAACCAGAAAAACATTAAACAGAAAAAGAAAGCGAGACTAACTTTAAAGTAGTATACAGGGCGCCTGGGTGGCTCAGTCCCTTAAGTGCCTGACTCTTGGTTTAGGCTCAAGTCATGATCTCACGGGTGGTGGGATTGCCCACATAGGACTATGCTCTAAGAGGGGAGTCTGCTGGAGATTCTCTCCCTCTGCCCCTCCTCTCTCTCTCTCTCTCACTCTGTCTCTGTAAAATAAGTTTTTTAAAAAAATAGTATGCAGGTATAAGCTATATCCATCCGAACATGTACCCGTTAAAATAATGTTTACTTAAAGCATATTGTAATATACAAAAAGCCCACTCTAATATTAAGGGAAAATTATAAAATTCAAAATAATCTTTGGTTACATAATGAAAAATAATATCTGCAATTTAAAACAGGAAGTAAAATGTATAAATATATTGTGAATAGTTGGATCCATTTCCTTTTTATAATTTTCTATATGTAATAGATGAACTTTTCTTCTATAGTATGTATATGGCAAATACACATATTTCAATACAGTAGTTCCAGCACACTTTCATATCCAAACATCTTGTTAATGAAAGAATGATATTTCACTCTGCCTACTTAACATAGGTTTATAAAATGACTCCTGTAATACTAATTGCAGTCAGAACTTTTTTTAGATACATTGTAAAGGTTTTTCAGAACATAACTCAATGTCATTGTTGCAGTTTGATATCTATAGCTAAATATATTTAAAGCATAGAACTTTTGCCTTGATTATTTGAATTTTACGCCAAATTCATTCTCTGATCATATTCCTCATGGAATTTTCTGCCCATATAAATCATTATTAATACCCACTTGTTCATATGATGAATACTGGGAATATTTCCAAAAGAGTTCTGCTTTAGATTTTACCTATGTGCCCTGTGCTGTCGGTAATCATAGGCAACCAGGTAACTAGCCATGCAATCACCTGAGCTAGGTATTATTTATTCACATTTTATAATTGAGGAGATATAAGCTTATAAAGGTAAAGTGCATGTCCAAATTCACACAAATATGTGCTCTGGACAAGATCTAATCCAAGCTTTTGGGTTCACAGATGACCAGCTTTATGATGTCTGTTCACTGATCTCTGAGGCTAAGTTCCTACAAAGTAAACATAGTTATTTTTATGGGGTCTTTGTGATAGCAACTACTTAGTTATGTGTCCACAAGTAGTAATAACAGTAATAATAATGAACAGTATAAACCTCATTTTAATACATATCAGTTTGAGTTTTCTACCCCATTTGAGTACAGACAGACCCATTGTTAGAAATATTTATTAGTTTGCCTTTTTTTTGTTTTTAACCCAGAGTCCAGGCCAATCAAAAAACGTTTCTCTTTGTACCACTGAATAGAGTGAATAGCTTTCCCTCATAGTTAATATTTTCATTCAGTTTAAAATGTTTGGCTATCTCAGATTAATGTAGGGTCTTATTTCCAATCCTGTGCCTCAGGTAGGCTCACATTTTTGTCTTCTTTCTCCATGTGACTCTAAAGCCCAAAAGTCCCTTGTTAGAATAATAATCCCTCCAGAATAGCTACTGACTGCATGGTCTGGTTTATACTTCATGGTCTGATTTTTTTTGGACTCTTTTCATTTACAAAAGGAAGATTGTTCTTCATCTGCTTGCAAATGCTTACATATATTTTATCTTCACACATATACATACAGAAACTACAGTGTCAGCTGGAGCACAAAACTTTTCTAACACTTTGACAATAAAATTCAATGTCAAATTTTAGATTTTACAAGACAATTTTTGTTGCTAGATTGATGTAAAGTACTGTTTAAAACCTAGTAAACAAGAATATTTTATTCTGACCAATCTTCTTGAACTGATTTTAGGGATTTCTGCAAGTAGTTATCTCCTTTTTTTTTTTTTTAAGATTTTATTTATTTATTTGACAGAGCTAGAGAGCACAAGCAGGGGGAGCAGTAGAAGGAGAGGGAGAAGCAGGCTCCCCACTGAGCAGGGAGCCCAATCCAGGGCTTGATCCAAGAACCCTGGGATCATGACCTGAGCAGAAGACAGATGCTTAACCATCTGAGCCACCCAGGCGCCCCTCCTTCTAGTTTTTCATTGAACTCTGGTCTCTTCATTAAGATAAAGTATTTCTTTCCCATGGAAAAAACTTTATGGAATAGATTTTAAATTCCTTTGTGATAAACTCAGTGACAAAATGGCACTAAGGAATAATCAGGATAGGGATTGGACCTCACTCTGAAGATAGGAAAATATACAGAGAGGCAATGAGAAAAAAACTGTATTAGTGGTTTAACTAGAGTGTGCATCCAGTCATCAGGAACTTTTTTATTACATATTTTTCCTTTTAAGTAACAGAATTTTCTCTGATAGGACATTCAATAATGGAGCTAGACAGTAGGACCCGAGCCAGCCCCTGACATATGCTTTCCACCCAGGATGGTCTAAAGAGATAATATTTTATCAATTGATTCAATAATTTAATTTATAATTATGTATTAAGTTTCTACAGTGTGACAAGAATTAAGTGAGAAATGATTTTTCTGCTTTACTTTCACTTAAATATTTAGACTCTTTGCTCTCCAAGTAGGTCTAATGCTACCTTGTAGATGAAAGCATCCTTAAATCAGTTCCATTTCTCTGTTGTAGAGAAAGTTATTGACACACAAAACAGTGGTCAGTAAATGATAGTCATTGTAGTTCAGTGCTACAAATTAGTAACATTGAAGTGTGGCTACATGTTTCATTTCTGTCCAATTTTAAGGCTCTATTGAAGATCCAGCTCTCCCAGGAAGGCTTTCTCTGACCTTTAGCATTATTCTTCCAACCAGTGTCAGCTAACAGAGAAGGTATTTGAAGTTGGAATAATCTAAGAGACCAAGTGACAATACTTTAGTGCTTATTCCATTTTCTTTTTTTTTTTTTAAGATTTTATTTATTTGACAGAGACACAGCGAGAGAGGGGAACACAAGCAGGGGGAGTGGGAGAGGGAGAAGCAGGCTTCCCGCCGAGCAGGGAGCCCGATGCGGGGCTCGATCCCAGGACCCTGGAATCATGACCTGAGCCGAAGGCAGACGCTTAACGACTGAGCCACCCAGGCGCCCCAGTGCTTATTCCATTTTCTATTATTAAATGTATTTCTTTACTTTACATAAATTCACTTGTTAATATTACTGCTTCATTTATTTAATGTAAGGGCAGTTGCCAGATTTGAATGCCACGATACTCAGGATAAATTTTGTAAATTTGGTTTCCTATAAACGTATTTGCTTTTTTTATTTGTTTACCCCAAGGAAGTGTGATCAGGCTAATAGGATAGCTTTTCATTTCTTTTGCCATAAACACATTTAACCAGATGCATAATATAGAATACTTCAATACAGAATTTTAATAATTGGTTTGATGAATAATCTGTCCAAATATTCACAATGTAGGTTACTATCAGTGGTCTGTAAAAGCGTGGCATATTTTAGCTTTTAAAATGAATATAGATGGGTGGGAGGCAAAGGTTAAATAACCACAGTGTGGAAGGCTTATAAAAAGATGCTTCAGTGGTGCATGGAGTACTTGAATCAATCAAATTTTCATCTGATACATGAAGAGATTCTTGTAGATATCCTATAGAATCTAAAAATTCTAGTCTGGTGTCTTAAAGACAAGACACACATTGCTTTGAAGCCCATTCCTACTGCTTGCAACTCTGTGACTTCTCTCTGTTCCCATTCACCCACTGTAGAATAAGGGCATAAAACAACCACCTTAGGGGTTGGTTTGGTGGTTAAATATAACCTACAATAGCCTGTCAAAGTATGTGGGCAAGTATAGGCACTCATCAAATACCCGTTATTAAATTTAATCAATTCCTACTCCCTTTAAGTACTCTTCAAAGCCACCCATGTAAAATAGAAAGAGTAGTAAATTCCCTCTCCTGTCTATGTGGCTCTGGATATCTGCACCGCCTTTTCATAGCTCCAGTACACTAAACAGTATTTATGGGCTACAGAACATCTCTTACTTAGGAGAAATATCCATCCGTGGATGATCCTTTACAACATAAAGACCAATTAAAAACAGAAAATATTAACTGGCTCTATGCAAAGTGGAACAATTTTGAAGTTGTGAACTTAATCAGAGCTTTAAGTAAAATTCGAGGATTGCTACTGTCGAATGTATCGAGATCATTAAACAAAATTGGTAAGACGAAGTAAAAGCAGGAACTCATACACCCAACTTCCTTCCCAAATAGTATTTAAGGTCATGTTTTTCAGATCAGACACAAGGAAAAGGCCACTCACTAAATAGGAACAGTAATTTTCATGTTCCTTATGAAACAGATTTTAATAATTTTTTTTTTAATTTCTGGGAATTTACTCAAATGTATTGCATGGGAAGTCAGAAATTATTCCTCTTATCTGCTGTTTCCTGACATTTTTCTCATGGCGCTGGGTAATGGGAGCCTCTGAGGAGAAAATTATCAGTTCTTTACTTTCGACTATAATCAAAGCCTATTTCTGTGAGCAAAAAGTCCCCCACCCCAAATCACCAGTATACACCAGTTTTCAGCCTGAAATTCAGCACATTGAACTGTGGCAAATAGCAGGCATGGTGCAGCCTAATAAAATGTGACTTCTCAGACTGAGAATGACTCAGACTGAGGATGATGCATCTGATTAAACCTCCACAGGTCTGCTTGGTGATTCTTTCCCACTGACCAGGAAAGATGGATGAGATGCACATTATGTCCATCCAACTTTCCCAACATTTATTAATATTAAGTGGAAACTGATAACAGATTTCTTCAATGTGGAGAAAAAGGAAAAAAAAATAATAAATGTACTAAACTAGAAACTACAAAAATGACCAGCAGTAGTTTTCCAGAGAACATTCCAGAGGAGAGATTGAGAATGTCCAATCAGTAACTTCCAAAGTTTTAAGTTTATTTTATAATATATGTTGTTGTATGGAAATTTGATTCACTTACTATTTCTAAGCAACTTATAATATAAAATATATAATTCTTATCAATCTGTGGGGGGAATTAAGTATATCATTATTGCACAGCATTGTGAAGTGAGCTCCATAATTTTCAGGTGCACAGCGTTCTCACTAACTTTGAGAATAATTGTTAGTTAAAATGAATTTTTAACTCTTACAGTCCCACAGTCTTCTTCATTTTGGAGAAGTAACTTCTGTGTGCTTTTATATCCATCAAAACTAGTAACTTAGCTTTTATCTAATGAATTTCCGTGTGTCTTTTAGACACATGTTAAATAGGGAAACACTTAAAAAAAAAAAAAAGAGGATGTTTTCAGTGTATCCACAATATGGACCCTCATAAAAAGTCAGTCGTTCCTTGAGCCTGTACCTGGGTGGAGTTTTTCTACCTAAAGATGTTTTGGTTCTGTATTAAATGCTTTTAACTGCTATGGAAATGAGATGTCTGTCCCAGATAGGTTTCTCTCAATCCTGCTGAGATTTTACTGCAAAGGCAGGGAGCTGTCAAGGGTCACTGAGTTTCTTCCAAGTACTCAGCTTTTCTTGACACTTGACAAGCACAGATGAAAGGCTTGCTGATTCATAGGTTTCAGGATCTCTGTCAATTCTCTGCCATCCAGAAGAGGAAGAAGTAAAGAAGAGTTCTAGAAAAAGCCAGTTTGGGTTTTTGCAGGGGAGGGGGATAAAATTCATAGTTTTGAAATTGTGCAAATAATGCATCATATATTAACTGGAAAATGGGGGAAGTATGACAAAGCAAACAAAAAATAGCATTGTGAAGCAAAGCTTGATGTTCTGAAGCTTTCACTTCCAAAATATTTTTAGCATAAAATATATTATCTAGTAGGAATCACTCTAAATATATACTTTTACCCTTTTTTTTAAGTTACATAAAACCATTACTATTTCATGTGTATTCAGATATTCATTTTAATTCTTAATGTTTGGATGCTCATGTCATAATTTATTAAACCAATTTTTCAACATCTGGGTGTTTATAATCATCACCGTGGGATACACAGTCTCTACGGTGGTCCCCATTAATGCTATCCCCTGGTGGTCACACCTTGGAACACTGTCCTCCTCTATAGGGCAGGCACAGGACCTGGGACTTACTTCTAACCAATGGAAGACAGCATTAAGATTATCCCATCTATCTTGCTAGAAAATTATCTGTTGCTGCCTTTGACATAGCAAACTGCCATGCTATGAGTGCCCTAGGAGAGGACCTTATGGCAAGGAACTGAGGGTGGTCTCTGGCTGACGATCAGCAAGAGATCAAATTCCACAGTCTGGCAGCTGATCGTGAACTAGATGCTTCTAACCATGTATTGTTTATGGGCAGATCTTTCCCCAGTAGACCCCCAGCCCTGAACTAAAACCTTAATGGCAACCTTAGAGGAGCTCCAGCTAAACCAGGCCCAGACTCCTGACTGACAGAGCTATGACATAATAAATGCATGTTCTTTTTGATTATATTGCTATGTTATATTACATAACGAAGAAAAACTTATAAATAATACTAAGATAAACCGTATTATGTAAAAAGGACCGTTCTTTAAGTTTACTTCCAAGGATATACTTCAGAATGGAATATTACTGGCCTGAAGTATTAACTATTATTATAATTCTGATTTTGAAAAAGTATTTGTGTAATACCCCAAAAGAAAAAAAAATTGTAAGAATAATTTTACCCTGGAAAATTCAGGAAATCCAATATCACCCACTTAGTGAGAAAACCATAAATAATCTTAAATAGCAATTGTTACCATATGCCAGATACTATGCTAAGAAGCACTTTACATGTTTTAACTTATATTGAATTTGCGGACAAGCATGTGAGAACTATACTAATATGCTATATTATACTATACCCAATTTACAGATGAGAAATTTGAGGTGAAAGGGAGATTTGCTAACTTGTCCAACATCCCAAAGTTCCTGAAGTATAGAGCTGGGGTGAACCAGGTAGATGGGCTCTAAAAGCTGTCCTCTTAAACAGTTTGCTGAAGTGCTTGCTAGATAAATGGGCAGCATATATCAACAGTGTTATAAATAAGTTATAAAATATGGAAAATATCACCAAAATAGCCCTTAGTTATCACTTACTACTTTTTGTCCAAGTTCTGTTGACCTTGGGCATTTATTCACTGTGCATCACGTTTTGTTCACTTACTCATCTAGCAAATATGAATTGATCATTTGCTAAGGAAGGCATTATATGAAGCTTTAGATACGATAGTAAAAAACAACAACAACACACAACATATGGGTTCAGAGCATGCCTCTAGCATGTGAGACCTATAGTGTAACCACAATTCCACAGTTGTGAAAAGTGCTCTGAAACAAAACACATGGTAATTTAAGAGGATGGGGAGTGAGGTCATGCTTCTTTGAGGAAGCAGTCTAATCTGACATCTGAAGGATAAGTACTAATTAATTACATGGAGAAAAAGAGATTCACATCTCAGGCTTAGGGGCCACCATGTGTGTGGGCCCTGGCCCTACGAAGCACGGTTATTCCAAGAATTTGAAAGATGACCTGTGTTTCTCAGTCATACAATAAGCCAGTGGCACAAAATACAGCTGGTGAGATTTGCAAGTACAGAACATGGAAAGCTCTATAGATCTAAATATCTGGCTTTTTTTTTTTGTAAAAGTAATAGACAGTAATGGAATAGATTTAAGCAGAGAAGCCTCCCGCTTATATTTGCATTTAACATAAGGTATCTGGGGACAATGCAACTTATGGAATGGGCAGGGTACATGATATACCCCAATCCTAATAAGCTGGTCAACTTAGAAAAGCTGGGCAAAATTCAAAAACCACCTGCTTGTGGGCTGAAGAGCTAAGAAGAGTGTCAGGAATTACTGGGATAGAATGGTGCAAGTCCAGAGTTGCAGGGTGTGTGCCTTAATCCATCCAGGCTGCTGTAACAAAGCTCCAGAGACTGAGTGACTTAAAACAACAAATTTATTTCTCACAGTTCTGGAGGCCAGAACTATGAGATCAGGGTGCCAGCATAGTTCAGTTCTGGTGAGGACCTGCTTCCTGGTTCAAAGATCACCATCTTCTTGCGATGTCTTCACATGGTGGAGGGTGTTAGGGAGCTCCGTGGGGTCTGTTTTATAAGGGTGCTAATCTCTTTCACAAGGGCTCCACTTTTATCACCTAATCACCTCCCAAAGATTCCATCTCTTAATACTATCATAGGAGGGCTATGATTGCAATAAATTAATTTTGGGGAAACACATTCAGTCGATAGCAGTGTGGAACCAAGTTTGAGGATCTGCTTTTGTCCCTGAGGCCAATTCTAGCTTGGGAACCTGAGTCCAGAGTCTGAGACATGTTGTTAAAGTCTCTCCAGGTTCAGAGCTAAGGGATTGGTGTTCAGGTCTCCCTAAGGTTTGGGGAATAGCCCTTCAGAGCCCTTTTCACGTGAGATTGGAACAGCTAAGTTCTGCCAAAAAGAAGGATGAACCAGAAATGGAAACCTGCACAGACTGCTGGGAAACTTCAAATTACCTATCTCTGAAATTGGATTAAGGAGATTCTTGAATATGAATGCCAGGTGCCTGGCAAAAGCATTTGCAGTTCATCATTGGAATATTACCCTCGCTCTCAAGTTACCTCTACCACCCTCTGTGGTCATGTACCCTTTAATGTTACTGCATTTTAAATGAGGGATATGAAGAAAATTCCTGTGCCTTAAGCAGAAGGCAAGGTGCAATGAAGGAAGGAATGACCACCAAGAAGCTTGTTTTAGCATGCTTTTTGAAGCCTATTGCATTGGTAGATTCATTCTGCAACTTCCATGAGAAAGCCTATAATTTCTGCAAATCCCTAAAGGCAGCCTTAGGTCAATATGACTGAAAAACAAATTGAGGTCAGAAGGTTGCAGATTGTTTCATTTAGAGAGAATATTTAAGCTCTGTGGATATTTAAGTTCATGGCACCATCCCAAAGGGGTGTGCTACATGTCCTGAAATTGTCTGTTACCCACATGAATAAGTCTTACTGGCTTCCCATCACCTGTAGATAAAATTTCCTAGGATTTCTCTTTGAGATCTGACTCCAACCTCCCATTCAGGCCTCTCACTGATGCTCTGGACCTCACACACGATTATTGTGTTGCAACATAATCAGTTCGTACATATGACTGGCCTTGTATGACTCATTGAATCTGCTTGAAGTGCCCTTTCTCTCCTTGCTTTCCTACAGAAAAAGAAAATAAAACAAAAAACTATCCTGCAATGCCCAGTTTGTGATACTTTCTCCAAAGTTCTTAGCTAGAATCTCCACAATATTCTATGAAATCCCTATTCCTGTAATCATCCTCATAACATTTATTTTAAATTCCCCATCCTTGAAATGAGTGAGAGGTTTAAGGACCTTTGCAACTTGTTAACATATACTTCCCTTAAAAATTGCATTTGGATCCATCTCAGAACTCATTTGATATCTGATGTTTATCATATCTTGGCACCTCAGTCAAAACTTTGCATTTAACATTCTGTCATCATCACATAATTTATCATCATCCATGCTTGTGTTTTGCACCAGACCAGAAGCTGGGACTGTCTCATTCTCTTTTTCACTTTATATGGGTTATCACTCATATGTCACTGTCCCAGAAAGCCCTTTCCTGACTATCTTATCCAAAGTAGCATTCCCACTCATTTGCTATTCGACCCCTTTTCAATACCAGAGAGAGATAAAAATTGTTTCTTATCATGGAATATAAAATTCAAAAAGCAGGGGTGTTGGTTTTTGTTCCTCATGGCAGTTCTAGCCCCTCCCAGTTCCTGGCATAAATTGCTAAATAAATCAATAAGTATGTGTTGAAAGAGAGAATAAATAGATAGATGATGGATACTGGATATATTAACAAATCTTTCTGGGTAGTAAGTATTTAGTAAACATTTGTTAAAAGGATATTTTCAGAATGCCCCCAGATGTCAGACCTTAGCAGGTACAGTACAAAAGGAAACAAAGAAAAGTAAAATTTAGGCAAGAAATAGTCATTTTCAGCCTGTGATACTTTTTATTCTAACACTTATTCTGACCGTTACTAGTGTCGTAAAAATTGATTTTACTGAAGTGTTACTATGTACCCAATAATATATGCTTCTCTGTTTTTCACACAACAGGATTAAAAGGAAGACATTTATAAACTTTGGATGGATAAACGTAATATAGATAACTATTGATTATTTAACTGCATGTCTGATTGCTTTCGTTACTCATTTCATCTTCATCACCATACATTGAACTAGATATTCTCTCATACTTTACACTTAGATACACTAGAGCTCAAAGAAATTATGTAACTTGATTAAATTCTAATGATAGCAAATCCCCATTTCTTAACCTAATTTTCTCTAACTCCAAAGTCTCTGTTCTTTCTACTGTAATAGGTCATAGTTCAATATATATGGTAGCATTACTTGAATTTGTATATTTGTGAAAAAAAATATTCCTCTAAATTCCTGGGGATACTTTGTATTCTTTCCATGCTATTTGACAAAGGATTTTGTTTGAAAAGGATGAGAGTCCGTGTGACTTGTTTAACTTGGAGAGTGCTTGCTCATTTCACTTGAAGTTGCCTCTTAATAAGCATGTCCACTAGAAATGTCAATAAACTGATCAAAATCATAAAAGGGTCAAGCAGAGAAGCTTCGCACTTCACTCAGAACCTTGCCATGTTCCCTGTGATTTGAGCAAAGAAAGGTTCACTTCAGCCAATTAAAGAAACATGTTAAAGTCAGAATAAGAAACATTGCAATACAAATAAAACTAAAGACAAACTCAGTGTTCAAGATGTGGGAATAGAGAGAAAGTATACAAGTTAATAGTTGTATAGGTTATAAAAATAAGTTGTAAAAACACTTCTCATTCGAACTATTATAATTTGGGATTACTGTGTAACAGACATGAATAAAATATTCTTTTGAAAACATTCCTGAAAGGTTTTTATTCTTTAGTCTCTATGCTGTAGGGCAGGAAATAATGAAAGGAAAATAAATGCTGTGTATTTAAATAACTTTCTTTACATTTTAAATATGAGAATATCATGAATAATATTCTTTCCATGAGCCTGACTGGAACAAGGCCTTTTCATTTCCTGGCTTAGTTCTAATCAAAAGTCAGAATAACATCTTTAGAAAAATTATTTTGTATATCAACAGAAATTCCCAACACAACTCTACCTCCACAATAGGCAGATATTTTTTATATCAAAGTGCTTTATGCACCCATATATTGTACTTTTACAATAAAATATAATTATGTATTCATGTATTCAATAAGTATGAATTTAGTTCCTACTATGCACCAGGCACTCTTGTAAGCACTGATAATTTATTGATTCGTAAAATAAATTGTCTCAACACTTGAAGAATTTTCATTCTAGGCGAAGAAAAAATAAATTCACAAATGAACACAAAAGGTAGCATTGATAAATGCAGTGAATATGTAGAGGATAAAAGTGGTATTGTTATGGAAAGTGGCAGGCATGGTTTCTTTCAGTCTCTGCAGAGGGAAGATATATATATAAATTGTCCTCTAACTGTTGTCATACCAAAATCTAGAAGAGGCTTTTTTTTTTAAGATTTTATTTATTTATTTGAGAGAGAGAATGAGATAGAGAGAGCATGAGAGGGGGGAGGGTCAGAGGGATAAGCGGACTCCCCACCGAGCAGGGAGCCCGATGCGGGACTCGATCCCTGGACTCCAGGATCATGACCTGAGCCGAAGGCAGTCGCTTAACCAACTGAGCCACCCAGGCGCCCTAGAAGAGGCTTTGAAAGAGATGAAGAATAAGTATGAAGTCTCTGAGGTGGAAGCAACTTTGTGTCCAGGAGACAGAAAGCAGGCCAATGTAGCTTGATCATAGTAAATGGGAGGATAAGGAACAGAATTTGGTGATCACAGAGGACCTTGTATGCCATAACAACATTTGATTTCATTGTATTTTGAAAGAGTGTGTTAAGGAGGGGATGACATCTGGTTAATTTTGTGAGTTTGATCTAAATCTATAGCAATGAAAATAGAAATGTGAAAAAGAATATATTTTGGGGGCAGAGGCTTCAAAATTTATCGATGGGTTGGACATGAGAATTAAAGAGAGAAATCAAGGATGACTCTTAGGCTTTGGGCCTTAATATCTGTGTGAATGGTGAGTCAATGTACTGTAGGCCAAAGAAGCAATAGTTCTGTTATGGTCAGAATAATCCTGAGAGGGGTAATAGATGAGATGCTATATAGGCACTTGAACAGAATGTAGCAGACAGAAGAGTCTGGCTCTTGAAATATACACTTGAGTCATATATAAATAATACTCAAAGTGAGTGGGCTGCATCAGATCATTTAGAAGAAACAGTATAAAAAGAAAGTAGAGAAACCTAAATGAATAGCTCTGGAGCGTCCCAACATTTAAAGATCTGGTAGGAGGACTTCCACTTCTGCCCATGAAAGATTAATTGTTACAGAAATTGCCACCCTGCCAATAAATAACTAGAAAACTGAATAAAATATATAAAACTATTTTCAGACATTGCACAGTAGTCAATGCCTAATTGCAAGGATGTGATCCCCACCAAAGAGAAATCAATGAACTGAACCCTATAATTTTCCCAGCTTACCACCTGAAAGCAGTTGTCAGGCTGCCCAATAAGTAGGGGAACTCAAACAGGGCCCAGCAATCTTTTTAAAATGAGGGCAGAGATTGCATTTCAGGGAAACAGAGTCAGCTAGCATTTGCAGAGCTGAGTACTAGAGAAGAGAGTGTTTCAGAAAGAGAGCTCTAGATGTCTGCAGAGGGTCTTTGAGACCTTGGCTGAATGGCATGATCTGCACATGCATGAGGTGAAACTGCATGAGGGTGGGGAAAGATAAATTATATATATTATTGTATTATATTTATATTTCATATATATATATATATATATATATATACACACACACACACATAATGAGGACAGGATGATCATTTTTTAAAATAATAAACCAGGTAAGGGAATATCTCAATTGGGTCAGCAAATTGATAGATTAGTATTACAAGAGTAAGTGGGCTAGAGATGCTGATGTTCATAGAGAGAGATGTTTGAAATCATAATTTTAGAGTGTGTATCCTACAGTTCCAAGACATGACAATGGAACTATGTGGCTGAGATGAGCTTCTGGAAAGATAATTAGAGTCAACAGCTCAAGCAACGGAGATAACAGGATATTGAACAGGTCACTTACATAAGTGATTCTTATATCAGACCCAGTGATCTCTTTTCATAAGTTTTTTTTTTTTTAAAGATTTGATTTATTTATTTGAAAGAGAGTGAGCATGAGTTGGGGGAGAGGCAGAGGGACAAGCAGGCTCCCCGCTGAGCAGGGAGTCCAACACAGAGCTCTGTCCCAAGACCCTGAGATCACGACCTGAGCTGAAGTCAGATGCTCAACGAACTGAGCCACCCAGCCCCTTCATAACAGGTTTTTATTTATTTTTATTTTTTAAATTTTTTTAAAGATTTTATTTATTTATTTGACAGAGAGAGACACAGCGAGAGAGGGAACACAAGCAGGGGGAGTGGGAGAGGGAGAAGCAGGCTCCCCGCAGAGCAGGGAGCCCAATGCGGGACTCGATCCCAGGACCCTGGGATCATGACCTGAGCTGAAGGCAGTTGCTTAACCGACTGAGCCACCCAGGCGCCCCCAACAGGTTTTTATTTAAGTCATGAAACTGGAAGAAAATATTTATATCCTATATTACACATGTAGGGCTAATACTCCTATTATAAAAGCACTTTTAAAAAGGAAGAGAGAATAGTTTTTGTACTTGATAAGCACACTCCACCCTGACTGTCTTTTTGATCACAACTATAAAGCGTGGATAGAATGAATGGATCTGTTATCTGAGGACTCTAAGAAGTAAAATAGTAATAGGAATATTGTGGGTGAAACCAGAATTCTGAATACTACTTTTATAGACTGACTTGTATTTCCCAACAATTCATATGTTGAAGTCCTAAGCCCCAATGTGACTGTATTTGGATATAAGGCCTTTCAGGAGGTAATTGGTGTTAAAGAGGTCTTAAGGGGTGAGATCCTCATCCAATAGGTCTGGTGACCTTATAAAAAGAGGAAGATGCACAGAAGTGTGTGTGCAGAAAAATGACCATGTGAGGACACAGCAAGAAGGAGTCTGGCTGTCAGCCAAGGAGTGTGGCCTTATCCGAAATCAGCCCTGCCAATACTTTCATCTTGGACTTCCAGCCTCCAGGACTGTGAGAGATACATTTCTATTATTTAAGCCCCCCAGTCTGTGGTATGCTGTTATGTATCTTGAGAAGCCTGAAATAACTATGAAACCAGCCTAAACAATCCAAAATATCTCTGGATATGAAGAATCCAGAAAATTCCAACTTGCATTGGAAAAATAAATCAGCAAATATTAACACTGAGGGGTGCCTGGGTGGCTCAGTCGTTAAGCGTCTGCCTTCGGCTCAGGTCATGATCCCAGGGTCCTGGGATCGAGCCCCGCATCGGGCTCCCTGCTCAGCGGGGAGCCTGCTTCTCCCTCTCCCTCTCCCCCTGCTTGTGTCCCTCTCTCGCTGTGTCTCTCTCTGTCAAATAAATAAATAAAAATATTAAAAAAATATATTAACACTGAGATGACACAGATGTTGGGATTTTGTGACAAAAACTTGAAAACAGTGATTCTACAGATGCTCCACTAAGCCATGAAAAATAGTATTGAAATAAAGTCATTTTAGAAGTAAAAAATGAATGGTTAAAAAAACAACCCACTGAATGGGCTCAATAGCAAAATGGAGGTAACAGGAAGAAGAGTTTGGGCACTGCAAGAAAAATAAAGGGAATTTATTCTGTATGAACTAAAAAGAGAAAACATAGGATTAGAAACATAAGCAGATCCTCAGTCTTACAGGACAAAACAAAATATATAATATTTGCCTCAGTGGAATCCCAGAAGGAGAGGAAAAAGAATGTAGTGTTGAAAAGATATAAACTACAAAGTTAATAAACTGAGCAGACTCCAAACAGGATAAACCCAAAGAAACACATGTTAAATATATCAAAATTAAGTGGAAAGCTAATGAAAAAACAAAAATGCTTGAAAGCAGAGAAAATTGGCATGGTTTTTGTATATATAGGGAAATGATGATTTGAATTACTGCAAATTTCTCCTCAGAAACCATTGAAGCCAAAGGAAATGGTACAACATATTGTAAGCACAAAAGGAAAGAACCTGTCAAAATTATACATTCAGTGAAACTATCATTTGTGAATTCATGAAATGTAGACATTTTTAGGTGAAGGAAAATTTATTGCCAGCACATTTTTTTATTCATTCACGTATTTATCCAAAAAACAATTTTGAGCATCTGTTGTAGTTGGGGTTCTTCTCAAGGTACAAGATAGTATATTGTTGGCTATGGATATACATTCTGTAGCCATTCAAGCTAAGAGACTATTTGGAATATGTTGATTAAAAAAAAAAAAAGCGTTCAGTTTCTCAAAGGGGAGATAAAAGTGGCCTACATATTTGCTTTCCTCTATGGTTTCCACTAGCCCCAGATGGCTACTGATCACTTGAAATGTGAATTGTTCTGAAATGAGATGTGCTGTAAGTATAAAATCCATTATCAGGTTTTTTAGACTCAGTGTGAAAAGAGAATGTAAAATATCTCAATATTTTTTATAATGTGCCATTTTGGCTATATTTGATCAGATAGTATATTATTACAAATAATTTCACCTGTTTTTACTTTTTTTTTTTATTCTTATGTTAATCCCCATACATTACAACATTAGTTTTAAATGAAGTGTTCCATGATTCATTGTTTGTGCATAACACCCAGTGCTCCATGCAGAATGTGCCCTCCTCAATACCCACCACCAGGCTAACCCGTCCTCCCACCCCCCTCCCCTCTAGAACCCTGTTTGTTTTTCAGAGTCCATCGTCTCTCATGGTTCGTCTACCCCTCCGATTTCCCCCGCTTCATTCTTCCCCTCCCGCTACCTTCTTCTTCTTCTTCTTCTTTTTTTTTTCTTAACATATATTGCATCATTTGTTTCAGAGGTACAGATCTGAGATTCAACAGTCTTGCACAATTCACAGCGCTTACCAGAACACATACCCTCCCCAGTGTCTATCACCCAGTCCCCCCATCCATCCACCCCACCCCCACTCCAACAACACTCAGTTTGTTTCCTGCGATTAAGAATTCCTCATATCAGTGAGATCATATGATACATGTCTTTCTCTTTTTGACTTATTTCACTCAACATAATACCCTCCAGTTCCATCCACGTCGTTGCAAATGGCAAGATCTCATTCCTTTTGATGGCTGCATAATATTCCATTATATATATATACCACATCTTCTTTATCCATTCATCTGTCGATGGACATCTTGGCTCTTTCCACAGTTTGGCTATTGTGGACATTGCTGCTATAAACATCGGGGTGCACGTACCCCTTCGGATCCCTACTTTTGTATCTTTGGGGTAAATACCCAGTAGTGCAATTGCTGGATCATATGGTAGCTCTATTTTCAACTTTTTGAGGAACCTCCATACAGTTTTCCAGAGTGGCTGCACCAGTTTGCATTCCCACCAACAGTGTAGGAGGGTTCCCCTTTCTCCGCATCCCCGCCAACATCTGTCGTTTCCTGACTTGTTAATTTTAGCCATTCTGACTGGTGTGAGGTGGTATCTCATTGAGGTTTTGATTTGGATTTCCCTGATGCTGAGCGATATTGACTGTTTTTACTTTTTAATGTGTACAATTCTGACACCAAAATTTCAGTGTGTGTGGTGTTTCTACACCCCCAAGTCATTCTCTGACACCAGTGGGGTGTTCCCCATATTTAATTGAACTTTGGCACTATCTCTCTAGAGATAGCATCAGATCCCACAGGTCAAGGGCTCACTCCCACAAAACTGCCCCTTCTTTTAAAGAAATGCTAGAGAAGGAAAATGATACTAATAGGAAATTGGGAAAATCGAGAATGACAGAACTGTGATTTTTCTTTTTTTACTTGTATTATTTGGAGTTTGTGTAGTTTTACTTTTCCCTTCTTGTTATGTTCTATTGTTTTTCTGAGGAAATATTGGGAAAATAACTGAGGCATAAACTGCCATTGTCTAGAGCCTGGAAGTCTCAAATATTAATTTAATTAACAATTTTAATTTTAATCATAATATTGAGGCGATGAGGCAATACAGAGGCAGTTATCCAACTGCATACTATACAAACAAAAGTGAGATAGAATAACTTTAACCTCTTAAACCACTTTAAAAACAAGTATAATTGCACTGAGTAAACTATAAATGGACTTTTATAGACCTATTCTCTGTTAATGTATCATACTAGTGTTTCAGTATAAGTATGTTTTTCATGGCCCGTTATAAAAATGATCTTTGGTAAATATCTGATATGAAACTTAGGTTTTGGTCATACAAAAGGTAATTTCCAAGATAAAATTTCCTCATGGTTATTACAACGAGAGACCTCCAAATCCAACAACGTATACCGTTCCAGAGGCTTCCTCCAAGGGTAGGACTCAGGAGATGCATTATTCATAACCCAGTATGACACACAGTAGAGTCAATTTATTGAAATAATTATCTGGTAAAGATAACAAACACTGTACATGATGATTTAGGTCAACTTTTTGAGTATTTATCATAGCGAACCCACTGAAGAGATCAGTATAGAGCAAAAGTAACCCTTGGGGCACTAACAGTTACTATCCATGAAATAATATTTTAAATTTGAAAGAGCTCATTTTAAAAATAATGGAATAACTTCAGCCACCAAAATATAAAATGTCAATTTTCAAGGAAATTATCCAATAAATCAAGATATTATTCACATCATCAAAGAAATTAAAAATCACAATGAAACTCCTAAATGGAGAAAAACTGTATGAGTCATATTAAAACACAAATTCCTTTCAACACTTTATAAAGTCCATATAAAGTCAAGGTTACTGTAATTTTGTTTGAAAAAAGAAACCAGACCAGATTAAATGAGAGGAAAATATAATAGAAGTTCACAGAAAGGAGAAGGCCCAGAGATATGGAGAGGGAAATATCAGTCATTGACTTTGTAATTTAATCAAAACTGAGTTTTAATAAAATTTATTCTCCTTGGGTTTCTGGAAGCATATCTGCCTGATCTATTTGTTGACCAACATCAAATTAAGTATCCATTAAAATAAGTATAGGATCGACAATCACAACATTTTAAAGAGGAACAATCTAAGGGATATTAGCATATATAAAACAGCAAATTAGAGTTGTATTCCTTTCAAATTAACATGATGTACTAGAAATAATACAGATGAGCTCTCAAAGAACAGGAGTATTCATCGCAAAATCCTCCTGATCCCCTTTCTTACTCTTTATATGAAAACTTTTTAAAATTTTCTAATGTTTACTTCCATAAATATAAATAATAAAGATTTATCTCTATTGTATTTTGAAAATTTTTGCTCATCTATAGTTACTGTTGATTTTAAACTCAACATTTCTCCGAGATAAGTTTATTGTTTATTTTCTTTTAGTTTTGTTTTCATTCACATTGTCCTTAGGATTATAACACCGTTCTTTTCCAATTTAATACTTACTGGTTGGATTAGTTGTTTTCCTATGATTTATAAGTGATGATTATTTTTAACTGGTTATTTTGAAATAATCTGAAATTTATAGTTTGCAAGAACAAGAATACTACAAAGAGCATCTATATGCCCTGTCTTAGTCCATTCGGTATGCAGTAATAAAATGCCACAAACTGGGTAGCTTGTAAATGACAGAAATGTGTTACTCCCAGTTCTGAAGCCTGGGAAGTCCAAGATCAAGGCACCAACATGGCCACATGGCAACGTGAGGAACCTCTTCCTGGCTGATAGCTCATGTCTTTTGCTGTGTCTTTACATGGTGGGAGGGGCTAGGGATTTCTGTGGGATTTCTTTCATAAAAACACTAATCCCACCAATCCATATGATTTCATTTATATGTAGATTCTAAAAGACAAACAGAAAAACAGACTCTTAAATACAGGGAGCAAAGTGATGGTTGCTAGAGGGAAGGTGGGTGGAGAAGAAGGGTGAACTAGGTGAAGGAGATTAATGGTACAAACTTCGAGTTATAAAATAAATGAGTCATGGAGATGAAAAGTACAGTTTAGGGAATATAGTTAATAATATTGTAGGAATGTACGGTGATGGATGGTGATTACACTTACTGTGGTGAGCATTGTATAATGTGTAGAATTGCCAAATCAACATGTTGTACACTTGAAACTAATATAACCTTGTATGTCAGTTATACTTCAATAACAAAAAACATTTTGGAAAAAACCCATTATTTATTAATTTTTTTCAATGAGGGACATGAGGCACAGTTATTGGGGAAAATAGGAAGAAGTGGTAGAGCAAGGATTTTTATAAGGAAATGTGGCTCTTGACCTTGTGCTTTTAAATACTACTCCATAATGAATAAGTATTACCTTTGCAAAAGGGGAAAAAATAATTTAGAAATACATATAATTTCATATAACGGTAATTTAGAATAATTGTAATATTATAAAACACGAACACAAGCAGTTTGTTATTCTGAATGTGATTGTTATACATAACTCTGATTTATGAGTAAAGCCCTATTCAATGAGATTTCCAACAAAATTCAGTTATTACACTTTTCCATCTGATGGGATCAGTTTCACATTCGGAGAATAAAGGGTTCGGATGCTAATAGGCTGCTGTTGTTTAAAAGAAAAAGAAATTAAATAGTCTGTGGATCATCCACTGTAAAATGTACTAGATACGTTTGAAAAATGAAATGTACTATTGAAATAGAATTAACTTTCAATTTCTCATTTCCCTCCCAGGTAATATTTCAGAAGATTAGCTATTGTTAAGAAATTTAGATGCAGTGAAAAATTATGGTCCAGAGAGAGGAAGAACTTTTGCTGAGAAAGCAGTAGAGTGTACCACCTCCAACCAGGCATAAACATATCAGAATGACCTTAACGCCTACCTTATTTTTTATGTCTGCATAAAGCTGTGAAGTATGCCTGCAATTAGGACAATAGGGTAAGGAGAAAATAATAAAAATGTGAGAAAGTAGAATCTTTACAGGGAAAGGATAGGGGACTGTTTTGGGACTTGTAACATGCATCTTTACTTCAAATAATATACCTCTCAACATACAGTGTTAAGACCTTACAGGGACATACTGCTATTTTCCCCTTTCATCCTGTGTGCTCTAGAGTTGTTTGACCCTTTTTTGGTGTTATTTCCTGTGTGCAGATAGGATCCTAACCAAAAATCAGGGGTATCCTCTGCAGATCTCTGGAGCTCTCTGTACAGCACCCCTTTTCTTTTCTTTCTTTCTTTCTTTCTTTCTTTCTTTCTTTCTTTCTTTCTTTCTTTCTTTCTTTCTTTCTTTCTTTCTTTCTTTCTTTCTTTCTTTCCTTCCTTCCTTCCTTCCTTCCTTCCTTCCTTCCTTCCTTCCTTCCTTCCTTCCTTCCTTCCTTCCTTCCTTCCTTCCCTCCTTTCTTTTTTGGCAATAGTGTGCCCTGCAAATGCCAACTCCCTCTGCATTTCTGGTTTCACATCTCTCTCTCTCTCAATTCGGAGACGTTGTTGTCATCTGTTTGGGTTTTTCCTCCCGACTACAGCCTGGAGATTGTCTCCAAACAGTAAGCTGATGCATTTTTCTTTCCTCTCTGTGATCAAAATCCTTTGCTGCTTATGCACTGGTGGTGCTGGAAAATAGTCCTTTCATAGCATTTGTCAGTGAGGGCAATTTCCGTGGCAGTTAATTCTCCATGGGTGGAAACCTTTGATCTTCTCTTCCACAGTCTAGTTTCCTCATTCTGCCATTTCTCTATTTGGTCATGGCTTCCTTAAGCTTCCAAAGCCATTTTAGCAGTGTTTTGTAACACAGACTCCTTGGGGGCTAGCCAGGCTGCTAAGTATTGTGGATCCACAGTATTTAATAGGGAGAGCATCCCCATATTAACAGTGTCTCTCTTTTTCCCACTTTATGTGCCCTTTCACTTAGCAATGCCAGAATCCTCTCCCACACATACTCAACTGGCTTCTGTCGCTACACGTGGGCTAGGTCCTACAACTCCTGGATATAGTCACTTTCTTCTCTTTGCAGGACCTGCATGTCTGTCACTAGGTCATGCTATGACTTGACCCTAGAGGGACTTCTCTAAAAATCAAAGTTTATTAATTTTAACAAGTAGGTAGTGCTTTGGGGGTTCTTAGAGAAGGGGAACAATTCATTCCGAGAATAGGGGAGACATTCAGAAAGGCCTCACCAAAGAGTAAATCCTGAATTGGATCAATAGTTAGATTTTAGCCAAAAAAGAAAATTACTAGTTTGGATCTTGGATGTTAGTGCACTCACGTTGTATAAAAGGCCTGAGCTAGTCTAGCCTGACAGCAATCAATTTTCTCACACTCAACATAATATTATATAAGGCATCATCAAACAGGAGAACAGACATAATAAATGATGGAAAATAAGGAATTTCTAATGGATGTCTCAGTTCATCCTTAACTATCGTGACACTAGATTTTTCCTATTTAAGGCAATAGTTAATGATGCAAATCCAAGATGCCAAAAGGACCTAAATAAATTGAGCTAATCTAGCATAAACACACCTGTGATTGGTGTGTAATTGAATTCCAGTGATGTATTTTTATCACAACAGAATATATGTGTATCTTGTAATAAGATTATATTCTATTCTGCTTAGCTATTAAGTAAGTCTTATAACAGATAGAGAATCACTTGAAATGATTGCACGGCACTGGCCTGAATGAGATTTTTAAGTTTGTGGGGGGGTGGCCCTCATATACCTGTGCCAAAAAAAAAAAAAAAATTTGCCTTTATGCTTCAGTGGACATCTTCATGAATAATAGTTATATACACAGATTCTTTGTCACTTACCATTATAAAGCTGTTTCTCCTTTGAAAAATCCACTTGATGTTTTAAGGTGACTTTTTTTTTTTAAAGATTTTATTTATTTATTTGAGAGAGAGAGAATGAGAGAGAGAGAGAGCACATGAGAGGGGGGAGGGTCAGAGGGAGAAGCAGACTCCCTGCCGAGCAGGGAGCCCGATGCGGGACTCGATCCAGGGACTCCAGGATCATGACCTGAGCCGAAGGCAGTTGCTTAACCAACTGAGCCACCCAGGTGCCTTAAGATGACTGTTAATCTTAGATTGTTTTAAGATTCGCAAGGAATGGCAGTATCGTCCGGTGACACATCTGATGCTTCCATTCTACTCTCTTCCTGACAAGCAATTGCTTACTCAGACTCTACTGAACACTTCACTGCTTTGTGAAGGAGTCTAGTCCAGCTGAGATGATTAAAATTTTCCAGCTAAGTCTTTGTTCTCAATTTCCAACACTGGTTCTGGATATTACTTGACATTTATAGAATAAATCAAAATTTCTCTTCCACATAACAGGCTGTCAAATATCTGAAGACAGTTTGAATGATAAAATTAACAGACATTCTGCGTACTAGGGAGGGGGCAGGAGAAGACTAGTTTCCTTCCTCAGTAACCTAGACCCTGGTTGGCACAGCTAAAATGTCATGCATGAGACGTCATCCAGAATCCGCATATGCTAATGCTTTTCTCCAAGATATTTCTAATATGAATTATATGTGTCACCCCATATAAGTTGCATGAGAAGAGATATCACAGGTCCTCCTATTTTTTTCTCAACTTGCAACATGTAGAAGAAAAGGATTTTGCATCTTACTAGTTTTACCGATTTAGGAAGCACTTATTGAGTATCAATTATCTGTCACACACTACATGCCATTTTCAGGAAACAAAAATAGTAGGATCTAGAACCTATCCTCAAAGACCTTATGGTGTGCTGAGAAAGAGTTCCATATGTAATTTTCCGTATAGCAAGTACCTGACTGCAAAGTGTTACCAGAATACAAATGAGATCATCCTTCCTGGGTTGCAGCAAAAGATATTTTAGGAATGGAGACACGTAAGGTGAGATGTGAAGAATGAGAATTTATAAAGTAGATGAGGGAGAATGTTCTAGAAAGAAGCAGGAGTGTTGGAAAAATAAAAATGTATGAAAAGCACACCACCAGGAGAAGGAATCTACTTCAGTGTTCTGAAGGATAGGGTCTGTATGTAGGAAGTGAAGAGAGATGTGGCTAGATAGATAGGTCGAGGCAAGCCACCTTCTCTGGGTGCGGGGCAAATGGGATTTCACAGTAGTTTATAGGCCCTGGGAAACCACTGACGGGTTTGTTTTTTTTTTTTTTTTTTTTTTTTTTATATAAAAGCAGTAACATTCTGAGTACATGTTTTTACAAAAGTCACTAATTGTGCAAAGTCAACTGATGTTGAAGGAAATAAAGTTTAAAAAAATCAGAAAAATTTCAGATTGTCCAACTGAAAGGTGAGCCTGAGGTGGAAATCAATCAGTATGGAGAAGAATTTGGGATCTGAGTGATATCAGAGTCTGAGCTAGCTCAATGATTTCTGACTTTAGTGGACAATTGGAAAATGGCTTCATTCACTGAAGTAAGGAATAGAGGGAGATAAGCCCGTTTGGAAAAGAAATATTGAGTTCTGCACATACTGATTTTAAGATGTCAGTGAAAATTAAAGGTAGCAAAGCTTAGCAAGCAGTTAGAGATACGTGTCTCAAATACAGCAGAGGTATCTGTATTGATGAGTGACAAAGAAAAGATATACGTGAAAACAGAAGGTGACTGAAGAAACAAAATTGTTGAAAGATGTGCAGAGGAAGTGGTAATGATGAACATACTAAGAATTACACTAAGAATACCATTGCACCCCTATTAGAATGGCCATGCATGTTGTAAACTTCTGCTTACATCCCCCAAAGCTATTTAATTCAGTGTCTGAAATCATCTGATGGCTACTATTGTTTCCCCCCCCAGCTTTATTGAGATATAATTGATTTATTATATGATGTAGTACACATCATATAATAAACAGGGGAAAATGACAGAGTTAGAACCTTTCAAAAAAGCATAGGCAGAGTTGTATTACCTTCCTCCAATCCTGTTACTTACATGTATAATAAATATTATTCACAGTATTAATAATGTATTTAAAGTATATTTTTTAATGATAGTGCAGAAAACCAATTTGGTTAACGGAGACATGAGGAAATCCACAAGAAACAAGTATAAAACTGATAAAATTATTAAAAGCAATTATTTCAGTCACTGGGAAATGACCAAAGGCAGGTAACTAGTTGATCAAATTTACTCTTGAAAAATAGCTTTTGCATCAGTAAGAATGGCAGTGACGGGCTAGACTCCTTGCCTGGGAGTAATCCCTTTGCCCCAGCTCTGATAATAAAATCACAACTTTACTGGGGGCAAGAGGTGACAGAAGAGGCTGACAGTGAAAACTCACAGCTTGTGTAGGTAAAAGATCAGATTTGGTTCAGAAAAAGTGGTAAACCTGTAGTTTCACTGGCCTGAGGCTACAACCTCAGTTAACTAGACTGACCAAGAATAAAGGGAGATAAGATACAAATGACCAATATCAGGAAAGAAAGAGGGGCATCACTAAAGAAGCTACAAAGATTATAGGGGAATATGATACACAAAAGTATGCCACAAAAATAGACAACCAAGGTGAATTGGATAAATATAATGTTACAAATGAATAACATGTATTGAAAAAGTAGACAATCTGAATAGACCTAGATCAAGTAACAAGAATGATTTGATCATTAAATACATTCCTAATAAGAAAATTCCAGGTTCAATTGATGGAATTGATCAAATATTAAAGGAAGACATAATACCAATCCTGTCTAAACAGTTTCATATACTAGAGGAGCAGTGAACATGTCTCAATTTATTTTATTAATAAAGTTTTATTATAAAAGCTGCAGATGATATCTCTCAGTAACAAACACAAAAATCCTTTAAGATACTTTTTATGTATTACAGAATAGCAATATATAAGAAGAATAACATACCACTACCATCGAGGGCTTATTCCAGGAATGAAAGGATGATTTCAGAGCTGAAAATAAACATAAATCACTAAACAAAGGATAAAGCCATATAATCATGTCAATAGCTGGATATAAAGCATTTACCAAAATCCCATACACAAACATGAAAACTCTCAGCAGAGTAAGAACAGAAGGCAAATTCCTCACACTGACAAAGGGCATCTATGAAAAACCTGGAAGTACTATAATCATACATGGCAATATACTGATTGTTTTTTACCTAAGGTTATTAAGGCAAAAATGTCCACTTTCATGACTTCTATTCAACATAGCACTGGAAGTATTAGCCAGGGCAATGTGTCAAGGGAAATAAATTAAGACATATAGATCAGTAAAAAGGAAGCAAAATTGTCTTATAATTCACATAATTCAAAATTATAAATTCACATAGAATAATTCACATAAAGTATAATTCAACATAATTCACATAAAAATCAATCCTACAAAATCTACAAAAATAGTTAACTAGAGTCAATAAGTACATTTGGCGAGGTGGCAAAATGAAAACATTAACATACAAAAGTGAATTGTATTGTGTATTCTAGTAACATTACAAAAACACAGTTTAAAACCTTCATAGTATCATCAAAATATAGAATACTTGAGAGAAATTTAACTACACAAGATTTCTAAGAAAAATTAATGGGAGATCACCATATGCATGGATTGGAAGACATGATGTTGCTAAAATGGCATTTCTGCCCAATTAATCTATAGATTTCATGCAATCTGTACCAAAATCCCTCCAGGCCTTTTGAGGAAATTGACAATTCTAAAATTTGTAGAGACATGAAAATGGTCTAGCATAGCCAAAACAATTGAAAAGAAAAAAAATTGTAGAACTTCTACCTAATTTCAAGACAACCTATAAAGTTACAATAAAAAAGACAGCCTAGTATTGGCATTAGTGTTAATACCTACGTATATATTAATGTACCAGAACAGAATCTAGTAATAAACCCACATGCATATGATCAACTGATGTTCACCAAAAATGTCAGGAAAATTCAATGAGAAAATGACAGTTTTCTCAACAAATAGAGTTGAAATAATTAGATACAACATATCCTCAAGAATAAATAATAACGTATCATAGACCTAAAAATGGAAAAGTAAACCTAAAACCATAAAATATATACAAGAAACATAGGAGAAAATCTTTCTAACTTTGGGGCTAGGCAAAATATTCTTTTTTTTTTTTTTTTAAGGTTTTATTTATTTGACAGAGAGAAGGACAGCCAGAGAGGGAACACAAGCAGGGGGAGTGGGAGAGGGAAAAGCAGGCTTCCCGCGGAGCAGGGAGCCCGATGTGGGGCTCGATCCCAGGACTCCGGGATCATGACCCGAGCCGAAGGCAGACGCCTAATGACTGAGCCACCCAGGCGCCCCTAGGCAAAATATTCTTATGTAGAGCACCAAAGCATAAACCACTAAAAAAGTGATAATGAGAAATTGACTTCCTCAAATTTAAAAACTTTTCAACTTTTCAAAAGACAGAAAATTAAAATGCAATCCATGGATTTGAAAAATATATTTACAAAACATATGTAGAAAACAACTTGTATCTAGAATATATAAAATACTATAACAATTTAAAAAGGAAAAGAGAAAAAACACACTATAAAGTGAGCAGGTGGGAAGTCTGGGTGGCTCAATTGGTTAAGTGTCTGCCTTAGGCTTAGGTCGTGATCCTGGGGTCCTGGGATCGAGCCCCACATCGGGCTCCCTGCTCAGCAGAGTCTGCTTCTCCCTCTCCTTCTGCTGCTCCCCCTGCTTGTACTCACTCTCTCTCTGTCAAATAAATAAATAAAATCTAAAGTGAGCAGGTGATTTAAATACTCTACCAAAGAAAATATACAAATGACAAGCACATGAGAAGGTGCTTAACATCATTAGTTATTAAGTAATTGAGTATCAAAACTGTAATAACATAACATGCTCACTGGAATGCTAAAGATTTGGAGAAGCCTCATCTATAACTGGTGACGTATGTAAATTTAAAACTGTACAACCACTTTGGAAAAGAGTTGGCTGTTCCTTAACACTTATCCTATATCCCAGATCTAACGATTATTTACCTAAAAGAAATGCAAACCTATGTCCACACAAAGATTTCTATGCCATTAACTAACAGTATTATCCATAATACCATACCTGGAATTGGGTGGTACAATAAAAAGAAAAGGAGGAGACTACAAATGCATACCTCCACAGGGGTGAATCAATAAGAGATAAATAAAATGATAAAAGAAGTCACACATAAAAGACTACTTAGTGTAAGATTTTATTTACAATTTTCTTTTCTTTTTTTTTTTTGGAAATTCAAAACTATAGCATCAGAAAGCATACCAGTGGGTATCTGGGGCCACAGATGGGAAGGGGGATTGAAAAAGGGGCATGGGGAAAACACTTGTGGATGGATAATGAGGTGGTTGTAAAGCAGGATTGTAGCAAGGCTTTCACTACTATATAAATTCATTAAAACTTTAATTGAACTATAAATTGGGTGGATTTTAGGGTATGTAAGTTAACCTCAAACTAAGATTTAAAAAGATAGTATATGTACTGAAAATCACCAAAAAAAAAGTTTTTTATGGCATATATTTGCTGATGGAGGCAGGAATTCTGGCCAGAATAGTGGAGGAAGGATATGCCCAAGGAAAAATAGAAGCATAGTATGGGAACTAAATGGATTCTCCATAGAGTATGGAGGACAGACCTTCATAGAAGGATATTGGAAGAAACTGCCTGCCCTCAGCCTGAATAAAAGTGAAAAATCACTGCGCCCAGCATCTACAGATGTGAAAACAAGCAGCATAAAAAGTAATTCATCATTTCATATATTTGTGTGACATCACTGGGTGGCAGAGTGAGTAGAAAACTATTAAGGTAAAGACACTTAATTCTGTGGGGAGTGTAAGTGGCACTTTTCCCTTAGATTAAATTTGTTGTATTTGTAAGGATCTGTGCCAAGAAGGAACAAGGGAGTATCAAGAAGTTGGTTCACAAAATATTAGAGTTTACCTTTCCTCTTTGAGCACAAATACGCATTTAGATGGAGATGAGGGTGTCTGCACTTTCGTGGGAAACTGAGGAAGAATAACTTGCTTTTGTGACAAGACTGACGTGACCTAGAGAAAGAATGAGTGAGTGAGTTCCTTATTATACATATTCTAGGACTGAAACACAGTCAGGGTTGACTTCTGCCAAAGGGTGGCGCAAAGCGTCTATTTGCTTTGTGTGCAGTGAGGCAACTCTTCATTCCTAGGGCTGTAGCAGCGGGGCCGGTGATTTAAGCCGTTGAGCCGAGCGCAGGTTCAAGCTCCGGTGGACACTGCAGCTGGCCTGAGCCTTGCTGAGTGCGTGATGGACCCTCTACAATATCCTCTTCTGGACTTGACTCACTGCTTTCCCGTGGACCAACCAGGACAGGGTCAGGATAGAAAAGAGCCTCTAGGATCCATCCCCACATAGCTTCCTCATCTTATTCATCAGAAAAGGCCCTCATTTTCTAGTGAGAGGTTTAATGAATGGGAGCAGGAGGAGGAGGGGGAAGAGGGACCTTTAGTGCCAGTAAGAAAATACCCAAAAGGTTTACAAATGTCACTGGCATGCCCCCACCAGAATATCCATCTTGAGTCTAGATTATGTCCAGAAACATAAATGTGGCAGGTTAGTTGAGAGGGTCAGTCTCCAGGCCACAATACTTCCTGTAGGGCCGTATAAATTGTGACTCAGTTTCCTTATCTGTAATATAGGATTATAGTACTCACTTCTTAGAGTTATAAGATTAAGAGATAATATTGGTTAAAAAATGAAATAAACATTGAGTGTTATCTCTTACATTATATAATAAGTAAGACTGTACTTCATGTATTCTCACCTGACCCCACAAAAATAGCATTAAAGCCAATGTTAATTCTCCAGGATCTTTGCTAGCTATGGCGAATAATCATCCGCATGACCACTGCGGAAGTCTCCAAGAACATCACGGAGGCATGTCATCATGGGTTATAACTGATGTGAGGCTACGATCACCCACACCCTTGAGGGGGGTGAATGACAAGGGTAAGAATGGAGACAGCACTGAGAAGCGCCTGGTGAGCCAGACTTTTCTCCTGCCTGCCTCAAGGGCATGGATTGAATGTCATTAGGAACAACCACATTCTGCCCCCACTCTGAGTACAGCTGTAGAGACAAGCTGCTCCTTGGGGGCCTCCAAGGTAGATTCTCTGTTACCCCAGTCGTCCAAACTGGGACACTTCCTTTGGTCTGTCACACAACTAAATCCTCACTTAAGTAAACACAAGTCATAGTGTGGGCTGTTGCATGTCATTTTTCTCTCTTTATCCATTCTCCCAGCATTCCTGAGAATGGCTGAAAAACAGAAAAGCGATAATGCCAAAGGACGTGTTGTTGGCAATGGCCCTGAATCAGCATTCCTTCAACGTTTCGTAGCGGAGTGGCAAACTTTGTCCTGGAAAGGGCTGATCCTAAATGTTTGAGGCTGTGTGGGCCACACAGGCTCTTTTGTACTTGCGACTCTGCCGCTAAAGAGTAAAAGCAGCCAGAGGTGGAAAAGTGAATGAGTGTTGGTGTTTCAAGAAAACCTTGAGAGCCGGTGAAATTTGCATTCCATATAGTTCTTCTTTTCATTGTCCTCAGCTCACAGGCCATATAGAAGCAGGCAGCAGGAGGATAGGAGCTGAGCGCCGTGGTTTGCTGTTCCCTGGTTTAGTGCATGGAATGATCCACCCCTGCTGCCTCCTCAGCGCCATATACGTCTTAGCCCTCCACCTCCCTGAGTATTCCGGGAAACAAACTAGGGGCTTTCTCAATGGTGGCACCTACTCTGTCCCTCAAGGTTATTCTGAACCTCCCCCTTTCTTTGACCACAGGACAAATCGGTAGCCTCCGTTACCTGTGTATCTATTTCTCACCCAAACGAGAAGACTGAACAATTGGGAAAAGGAAAGTTGTTTTTCTCTTTTACTTTAAGGCACTACTCTTTCTCCTTGAACTTACTTCCCTCTTTAGGCTTTTGCAACTGGAAAGAAAACCATACCCCTCTGCTTCACCCCCCACAGGACACAAGCAATGCCATGATGTCCGTGATCGTGCCATTTAACGGCATCCCCAGTTGTGGACCATAAAGCTTCTCGGTAACTGTTGAAGTTATGTGGAAGTTATCCCATTGACTGTCATCTTCTAGCTCTTAATTGAAAGCAAAAATGCTGCTGCATTCCTGTTTTTTGTCCACTGCCTAATTCCTAATTTATGGGGACAGACATCAATCTGCTTCTAAAACACTTACATTACACTAAAGTACTCTAGTTCTGTAATATCATGCCTACTGACCTGTTAAGTGTTCAAGGAAAAATGTGAAAAAAAATATATTGTGAATATGTGCTTGGAAGTGTCATGCTTTAGTGAAACTTACAGCTTTTCCCTTCAACTTAAGTGCAAAGAATGATTGGGTAACACTTTTGCAAAATTTCAAATAAAATCTATGTACTTTATACGGTGGAATGAGGGCTAGATGTGCTTTTAAAATTATTGGAAACTATGTATCACTATGTGAACAGGTCATCTATCACACAATCAAGCTTTTATTGGAAATTCTGACACCAATTTACTTCCCTAGAAAACCTTGAAACCCTATTTTAAAAGTAGATTCATAGCAATCATATTGGGGGGAAAAAGATAAAAATGCCTTCCATTAGTGTCTCCTCTAGTGAAAATTTATAATTACATTTCAACAATTATTATTTAAGTAATATAGAGTGTCCAATTTTGTACTTACCTACTTTATTATTCTCTACTAACAACTCCTTTTAAATACCAAAAGAAAACTCAAAGGAACCTCAAGGCTGTCAAGAGTGACCAAAGTGGTAAGGATTTGAAAGAAGAGGGATGAAATCCTGACTTCCCCATGTATCAACTTCATAGTTCCAGCCAAACCGGTTGATATCTGAACCTCCATTTGTGCATTTGAAAATGAACTTGTTTTCAGAGTTAGAGATAAAATGTAAGAAGTAATGAATGCTATGTGTGAGACATAGTGAATGTTCAGCATCAATATAAATATTAGAGTCATATATGAAAAATAGTTGATCTTGGGGCACCTTGGTGGCTTAGTCGTTAAGCGTCTGCCTTCAGCTAAGGTCATGATCCCGGGGTCCTGGGATTGAGCCCTGCATCGGGCTCTCTGCTCTGCGGGAAGCCTGCTTCTCCTCCTCTCGCTGTTTCTCTCTGTCAAATAAATAAATAAAATCTTTAAAAAAAAAATAGTTGATCCTGCATTCCAAGCATCATAGTTATATCCACAGAGCATGGGAGCTATAGAGGGACTTAGAGTCACCCCTTAACCATCTCTTAATCTACATCAGATGTAGAAACAGATGTGCAGAGATGGGAAGTGATTGATCTGAGCCCATTCAAAGAAGTAGTAGTAATTCCTGCTTTAACAAAATGGTCTTTAAATATCTGAAACTCAAGTTCTTTCTATCCATGTTGTAACTGCTTAGGGTCACCATGTTGAACAAATAAATTTCCAAGATGCCCAGTTATATGTGATTTTCAAAATTATTTATAATTTTTTTAACATTAGCCCCATGCAATATTCGGACATACTTTTACTAAAAATTATTGGTGCTTATATGAAATTCAAATTTAGCTGGACATCCTGTATTTTATCTGACAACCCAATTTAGGCCACGAAAAGGCAGTGGTTACAGAAACCTGAAACATGCAGTTTTAAACCTCTGAAAAGCATAGCTTTGGCCAAAGACCGTAACTATCTGGAAACATTCTGTTGGCTCTTAAAGCCCAGCTTGCTATCATCCAGTTTCAGAGACTTTATTCTCTAGAATTCAGCTTTGCCCCTTCCAGTGTTCATAAGGTATTTCTGTTCTACGCCCGTGTGTGTGTGTATAATCACATTCCACCATGCACTACATGTTAGAGTCATATATGTTTTTCTCGCCTATCAGGATTGATATTGCTCTTTTGAAATTATAAATCGGTGTATCTGCTCTGTGTATATCTCAGTGTCTTATATGCAGCATCATGATACCCAATATCCTTTTCAAGAGGATTTCCTTATGAATAATCGCTGTTTCCAAGGCTAAAGCAGCCTGATGTCATCCTGTTACTGTCACTCCTTCAAAATCATCATTTACTGAATGCTTACTATATTTCTGGCACTATGATAATTACTTAGAACTCAATTCATATATTCATTTACACCTCAACAATCTTAATAGCTAAATTCTCATGATTCTTACCTCTTTTCTTTTTTTTTTTTAAAGATTTTATTTATTTATTTGAGACAGAGAGAATGAGAGAGAGAGAGAGCACATGAGAGGGGGGAGGGTCAGAGGGAGAAGCAGACTCCCCGCCGAGCAGGGAGCCCGATGTGGGACTCGATCCCGGGACTCCAGGATCATGACCTGAGCCGAAGGCAGTCGCTTAACCGACTGAGCCACCCAGGTGCCCCTCTTACCTCTTTTCTAATGAGAAAACTAAACCCATAGATTAAGAAAAATTACTTAGCAAAAAAGAAAAAGAAAAGAAAAATTACTTAGCTTGCCCTTGATCTCATAAGAGGAAGCAACACATCTGGGATTCAAACACAAGACCATGTCTTTAACTGCTTCTGGACTATCACAAGACACACGAGACTGTATTTCTCTCTTTCTGACTGGAAACACTAGCACAAGGTCTACAGCCCTTTTAAAATGAACCAAACAGGGGCGCTTGGGTGGCTCAGTCGGTTAAATGTCGGACTCTTGAATTGGGCTCAGGTCATGATCTCAGGGTCATGGGATTGAGCCCCAAGTCAGGATCCAGGCTTCCTGGGGAGTCTGAGATTTTGCACCCTCTCGCCCTCTATTTCTCTAATAAATACATAAACTCTTTTAAAAAATGAACAAAATGTGGGCTTCTCCCAACCCCAAATTCACAAATTATTTTTGGAAAATAACTATGGACTGCTTTGAATGTGGATGAAGACAGCCATCCCAATGATTAGATCAAATGCATAATTTTTTCTCTCAATTCCTTACAGCTTTGGCTTCATGTGGTGTTGCAAGTTCCTCAGTCCTTTGAATCCTATGACCACACTGTGACCTCCATACCATCATTCTAGGGCCCCTGTGCAAAGGAAATGCTGCCTATTTTTGTGACCAAAAAGCCTAAAGTTTCAGTGTACATAATAATAAATAATAGTACATTTACTGTCTACTGTGTGCTAAGCATTGTTCATAATGTCATGCATGTGCAAAATAACATTCAAAACAACCTTCTGAACTTGGCACTATTATCCATCCATATTACAAATGAGGTTATTGAGGCTCAGAGAGGCTAAGCCAGGTGCCCAAAATAACACAGCTAGTAAATGTCAAGGGTGAAGCCACTGATCCCACTGGAGTCCCAGAGTGCCCAGGCTTAGAGTGTGTCATATGACCAATCAATGCCACCGAGCTGGGACACGTTCTTTGCTGAAATACAGAGTGTTCCTCTTACCTACTTTATATCACGCTTTCTTGCCCTCATCCCAGAAGAGACTATTATTGCATTACTGAGGATTCACCCACATCTCTTAGACCTTACTCCCTGTTTATCCCTAAGACCCAGATCTGGAACAACATGAGAAAACTCAAAGCAATCCCTGCATTCTGAATCTTAGAACTCAGGACCAGGCTTTCTGAGTCAAACCTGTCTTTTCTTTTTTTTTTTTTTTTTTTTTTTTAAGATTTTATTTATTTATTTGAGACAGAGAGAATGACAGAGACAGAGAGCACATGAGAGGGGGGAGGGTCAGAGGGAGAAGCAGGCTCCCTGCCGAGCAGGGAGCCCGATGCGGGACTCGATCCCGGGACTCCAGGATCATGACCTGAGCCGAAGGCAGTCGCTTAACCAACTGAGCCACCCAGGCGCCCAAACCTGTCTTTTCGTATTAGGTTTCTTTCCCTGCACCTTTTCGAACCCTGCCATCCCCCAGCACACCCTTTATGCCATCATACAGAACTAGGTGAATCTAAATCCTGGGGTAAATACACTCATATTCCAGTCGAGGCCATGGCTTTGTGTAGAAAACCTCATGACTTCTCAGTGCAAGTGAGAAAGGGGAGAAACAGAAAAGTTACCATGAAGTTACTGCAAAGAAGAAATGGAATAGGCTGGAAGTAATGTTGTTTTTTCAATTGTACGTAAAATGGGAAGAACATGAATAAATCCTTGTGTTTATCAAATCGATGCTTATGACCATTCAGTTGTTTGAAAGCAGCTCTCCCTTCAGAAGGTTTGCAAGAAAGATTTTAATGATCTTGTGCTTAATCGTATCTTTAATGAAAACTATAAAATTGCAACACCTTAAGTAGGTTTATTGAACTAAAAGAATGGCACTTGGATCACAGTAATATACCTCCTCATCACTTAAAGAGTGATGTTTGGCTCATTTAATGCTCTTTGAAATAATTCCCTTTCAAATGTATAAATCTGAGGATAATGAAATCGCCTACTTTCTCTTGAAAATAATTATAAAATGTAATTCTATATAACTCCCAAATGTAATAATTCTAAATGAGCAAACTGAAGTCTGTCAATTCATTTCTTTTTAAGACTGTTTAAGTTGATTTTGGCATTTCCTATCACAAGTACAGGCCATGTATTCAACCATTTCCCATTATATATTCTATAAGGTTGGATCGTATGATATTACTATTACATCTATAAACTGGAAATTACATACAGTTCAGTCTCATATTGTTTATGATGTATGTTCATATCCACCACAGAAGAAAGAGTATGTGTATTGAGAACTCTTGACAGAATTTCAGATTTAGGAAATTCTGGTCTTAATGTTTATGTAGCTGTTCAGGGACTTTTGACTGGCAAAACTTTACCTCATTTCCTCCAAAGATCTTTATGTTCTGTATTCTTCTCTGTTCCCTTCTATTTCTCTAGTCACAGTTTCCATCTCTTCGGTTAAGGTAAGGAAAGGAGTAAAGCAATCTCAATTGAGTAAATTTACCTGAATTTTGAATTTGGCAACTGAATTTTGAATTCAGTATCTGAATTTTGCAACTATTTCATATTTGAAAGGATGTTATATTTGAAAGCATGCACTTGTATTATAAACATCTGTATTATTAAGCATATCAGGCTGAAAAATGCAGGCTTGATAGAGATGCTAGGCTATGCAGATCGTCGACAAGCCTGGAGAGGCTCTTAACCAGAATGTGTGAATGAGGTAGGTATTTTAGGCGTGAGAAGAGGATATCTCTAATATCAAAGAAACACATTGGAGCAAGGAGAGCTTACAGAGCAGACACATACTATGTATGACCCTATTGGTCAACTTCACAAAATATACCTTGATTATTGTTGACACTCAAGTTTTTAATTGAGCAATATTCGAAACTTATGTAAAGCTTGATTTTCCATATTAAGGAATAATTGGTCATTAATAGTAAGTACTCCTTAAGTTTTGCTGGAATTAGTTGCACTCAGCAAAATGGCAAATATCTACACTGTGCTATTTCTACGTCCATGTTGGTTTCTAACATTGCTGTGTGGATCTTCACCTAAGTTGAGGAAGTGCATATTCTGAATTTTTTTTTGTAAATCACTTAAAATTCGAGGGGAAAAGGCTAAAAAACTAAATAGTTTGCTAGGTATAACTAGAGTGGAGATAAGGGGTGAGATTTTGAAGGATTAGCAAAAAGTGTATGTTATGCTAGTGGGTTTGTGTATAATAGGAGCTATCTCAGGTCAACAAAAAGACAGGAATATATCCAAATCACCAAAAAAGAAAAGAAAAATGGGGCAGAAGTATCTCAAAAGAGACTAAGAAAAATTATGTAAAAATACTTAGATGACATTGAAAGCTTGATCAAGTTTTAATACCCAGTATCCTACTGGTCAGTTCAAAGGAGAATATCATTCAGATTCTCTAAAAATCAGAAGCAAATATTATTGTTTAAAGTATAAAAGCACTTATGAAACAATGAAGCTACTGTGGGAGTTCTTTGGGGAATAAGCGAGGTAATATGCGTGGCGCATAGTAGGTGCTCACAGATAGCAGGTACATAATGAGTGATCCATACATGTATGGGGTGCCTAGGTGGCTCCGTCGGTTAAGCGTCCAACTCCTGGTTTCGGCTGGGGTCATGATCTCGAGGTCCTGGGATAGAGCCCTGCAACAGGCTCTGTGCTCAGCACGGAGTCCGCTTCAGATTCTCTCTCCCTCCCCCTCTGCTTCTCTCCCTGCTCATGTTCTCTCTCTAAACTAAATAAAATCTTTAAAAAAATAATAAATGTCTATTTTCTAGACATAAATGCCAACCATAAGACTAGGATCTGAGTAGGGAGAGAGGAGTGCAAATTAATATTATATTAAACCTACTCCTTACAACATAAAAGCCTCAACAAGACTGCTTTCATGGGTGACAGCAAGACATTCAAACATTCCCTCACACACACACACACACACACACACACACACACACACACCATGTATCTGTAGTTCTCCATGTGTACCTTGCAAGTGATATCTACATACTGCATTATAGTTAATTAAAATATGTTTAATCTCTGCCATTAAAATACTTTTTATTAAAGGAAGGGGACTAGGTCTATTTTGTTTTAAGCCACCTCAGTTCTATGCTCAGTAGCTAGACCATCTGTATGTGTTTGTCAGTTGATGATGAATACAAGATTGTGAAACATCTTCAAAGTATGCTGCACTTGCAAAGGAAACACAATGAGGTGGTTCAAAGCTCAAAGATCATGTAGAGTCATAACTCAATTCCACCTACTAGGTGGGTTGTGACCTTGAGCAATGAGCTGACCTCTGTGCAGTTGTGAATGTCTTCCTTATGCCTGAGAAACATGTGTTTGAGTCACTGCAGGTAAAACTCTGAGGACAGTTCCTAGCACATAAAAATCACCCCTAAATATTAGATATTATTATATATTGATCTATAAACTTATATTTTCCAGAAGAAATTTAAGGAAAATTAACTGAAGCCATACATTATTTTAAGTGAGGAAAATGGAACTAAAAAAATAAAACCAGAAAAATAGAAACATATTCCATAGGTCTTGTATGTATACTCTAAGGAGCACAAGTTTGACTCTAAGAAATCTGTGAATCCAAGTACAGAAAATTATGTTCATCATCATTTGAGTAGGGCAAATGTGTTTTTTTCTTTAAAGAAGCACACCTGTTCTTACCTGCTCCTGGTGCTGAGAGCTGGATGTCTGCTGTGAATTCACATAAAGAACTCATTGTATAGTATGCTGCACAAATAACACCTTAGCATTTTCTAGTAAATACAACTTTAAGTTTCTAAGAGCTCTTTTCAGTAATGTCGTTGATGTAAGTTGGTGGCATAAACTTGAAAGAAGTTAGTAAAAATGGCTCAACAGGGTCTCAACCAATGTGCTTAAAAATGTTCCCTTGGGTGGCTCGGTTGGTTAAGGCTTCAACTCTTGGTTTCAGCTTGGGTCATGATCTCGGGGTCATGGGATCGAGCCCTGCAGTGGGCTCTGCACTTAGCCTGGAGTCTGCTTGAGATTTTCTCTCTCCCTCTGTCCCTCCCCACGCTCTCTCTCTCTAATAAATAAATAAAATCTTTTAAAAATAAATAAAAATATGTTTTCTAAAAACCTGGATCAATCCAGAGCTACATTTTAAAGTATCTGAATGGAAGGACAATAAAGTATACACCAACTCCTTTTTGAATATCCTCCATACCCTAGCTTTGGGGAACATCTCATCTCCCACTCTCAATATAATTGATTCAAGTGAATTTGAGAAAATATTTCTCTTGATAATCATTTGTAATATTTTAAGTTAATATCTATTTAATTTTTATTGAAGAAATGCTCTTAATCATCCATTATTTTAGTCTTTTGTTCAATAAATATTTTGCCAGGTATGAAAGAAAGTGGTAGGATATACTGGTGATAGATTTACATAAACCTAGTTCACAACAGAATTGCCCTAAAAGGGAAACAAGTGAACAAATAAAAGGAAAATAAATAAATAAATAAATAAATTAATTAATTAATTAATTAATTAAATGAGGGGGGAAACTGTAGTTCCCAGCTACTTGCAAGGGAGGGGGCTTGTCCCTTACCTTTTCTCATCATCAGAAGTGAGCATCTGCCAAGTGTTTTGATACCAACCCAGCTGTAGAAACACCAGCATTTGGCATTAATGCTAAGTAAAATCAGCTTGAAAACCCACAGCTGCCTGGAGGCATCTCTGGAACCTCTATCTGCAATGACCCAGAGTTATCTGGGTAACAGATGGCACCACTCAAAACAACCAGTTCAGTCACCAAACTGATCTTTGGATCATCTTAATAATCTGCCTTTGGCCAAAACCAACCAACCAACCAACCAACCAAACAAACGAAAAATGCCATTGTATGATTTGAGCCTTGGAGACCTCCTTCACCATGGTGACAGGTCTAATGTAACAAAGACAACAGAATGGGAGCCATAGTGATAGTGGGATATGAAGTTCAGATCCTAATGGCTCCATAATCATGACAATGGTATTTTATAAACTGAAGATTTATTTTAAAAAATGTTATAGGTTAAAAAGCACTCAATTTCCAAGGAATTCATATCAGTCTTCTAAAACTGTATCCCTTTATTTAAAGCATCATTATTGTCTTAGTTACTTACTCACTAAGGAATCAAGTTGGATTCTTTCCTTTCCCTTCCTTTGATATCTGGTCAATAACAAAAAATCGTATTTATTATCCATCCAGATTACCTCTTAGATCTCTCCCCATTCTTTCCTTGCCTGTGTTCGCCGGCTTAGGTGAGGCTCTTAGGAACTCTCACCCAGATGAGTTTCAATCTGTCTCCCCTACCTTCAGTCTCTTGCCCTCCAATCTGTCCTTAATGCAACCAGAACGATTTCTTGAAACACTGAAAGATATGGCAGTTATCAGATATATATATATATATAGTTGGTGTTTTCTAGCACCTGGGTCGATGTGAAAATGCATGTATGGAAATGCTCTCCAAGAAGCTAATTTTATGTTGCTGAAAGAAATGGAAGGGTGATCCCATCCTCAAAGTTGCCATAGTCTTGAAGGTCAGGCTACGTCTTTTCAGCCTCTCCTTCCCCTTCCTTTATGCCTCTTCACACAGTTCACTAGCTTGACCATGCTGGTGCTGCACAGAATCGTCCCCGCCCTCTGACATTACTCTCACTTTCCCATGCTTTTGCGCATTTCAGAGCATGTTGGCCATTTTAGTTCCTAGTAAATCCCTGTTCATCATTTAAAACTGCTCACATGTTTCTGCTCTGAAGGTTTTTAAAAAGCCTTTTGTACATAGGGCTAGACTTGTGCATATGGCATAACCATGTTCCAGGTACTGTTTAAAGAATTTAGATATATTATTTAATTCAGTTCTCCCATAACCCTATCAAGCAGGTATTCATAAAATCTCTGTTTTATAAATAAGGATAAGGAGACACACCAAGTTAAAGGAAGTTTTCCAAAGTCATAGATCAAGTAGGCCAGAATTTGAACATGGCAGTGAATTCTGGAGTCCAGTTTCTTAGAAACTATACTGAATTCCTCTTCTCCATAATCTTGTAGTACTTGGGGCTGACTTCTAAGTCAGTATGTGACACATAATGATTTACTGATCTGTCCATTCACACAGAGAAAATTTGAACTGATAGAAAAGACAAAGTATTTCTCATGTTTTATATTCAGCAGACAAAAGAATTAATGCTATTTTAAAGTGCTGAGTGAATGAAGAGTGGATTCCAGAATGTCTTCAGCTCCTTTTGGAGAACAAAGTTCCTTGAATAGTAAGATAATCTTTGAAATTGGCTTACATTCTAATGCCATCAGAGCCAAGTATTTTTTGATAGTTTATTAATCTAGAATTTAGGGGCCTGAAGAGGATTTTTGATCATTTGAGTCATGGGTTTATTTAAACTACATTGAATCTTGTACAACAGAGCCATAGAGCCTTAGGACTAGAAGGAATATTGTCTTCCCTAATGTTCTTATCTAGTAGACCTTTTTCAGTCAGAATTTAAAACCTCAATAAGATGTCATTATGATAATGTTATCTTCATTTCTTTTTGGTCTCATGAAATTTAATCATGACTTTAAAACTTAATTTTACAATTCTTAAAACACTGCATTAATTCTTTTATTGAATGTACAATTATAAGGAAAATTTCTGGCAGCTATTAGCCTGATTTAAATTTTCATAAAACCAAGCGATGTCCCCATTCCACAACTTACACTTCTGACTCTGCATCAAGAGCACCGACTTCGGAGTTCAAAACTGAGGTTTCACATCCGAGTTTTTCCAGCTATGATCCATGTGATCTCAGTCACATCACTTAAACACCGAACACTTTAGCCAACTCAAAGGAAAGACCATCTGCCTGCCACTTCACTGCCTGGGTCTGGCAGAATGAGGATCAATTGATTGGGCTGTCTTGGCAGTAAATTTGGTCCAGTTGTTTCTATGTGAGAAATCTGAAAAGAACACAACACAAATACTGGACTTCTCGAAGTTACAGGACAAATACAGAGCTGAAGAATTTTCATGTAATAAAGAAGAGCCCAAACATAATCTTTTTGGTGTTTGAGCAGATGTCAAGGTTATATTCCTCAATTTCCTAAACTTTACAGAGTGAGTGTTTTCAAAATTTGAGTTTCCATACTCAGGAAAGACCATTTGTATTAAGAAGAGATATTTGTTAGGCATCCACTGATAGCTGTAAGTAAATGCCTCTCCTTCCGGTTAGAATGGCATTGTCTACACTCTTTCTTGGCAAGTAAAATCTGCATTAATACATGGTATTAAAATGGGGCAAAATGGCATTCACCTGTTATTTCATAGTCAACAATGAAAAACATTATTTAGCAACTTACTGCTCATTCTTCTGTGTTCCCAGTGAGAAGGTTAGAACAGATTCTTAGATACCTCTTGACTGCACTTGACAGAATGCCTTCCCCAGAATGGTGACTTCATAAAAGTGTTGATTTGTTAAATCTACAGATTCTTTCACACTTCAAATGAATGTCTTTGCATGTTTTAGTGCCACCTTATGTTTTGCTGGGAATTATCTATGACATATTTGAGTGTTTTTCAAAATGTGGTTTATTGGCCATCTGTATCGAGATCATCTGGAAACTTGTTAATCGTACAGATTCTTGGTCCACCACAAAATCAGAATGAAAGTCTAACCATCGATGGCGGGATATGGGCTAAACCTCTAATTAGTACTTTGAGCCTCTAATAATTAGAAGTTCTTCTGTACAAGATCCATAAGCCCAGCAATATCTGCTGATTAGTATATAATAATTAACTCTTTGGCTTTAATACATATAGTCTCTTGCTATAAGACATTTTTTATTGTTAAATTGTTGAGTGAATTTCTATATGTCACTTTTACACTGGCTGAAATTGATACCAAAAATAATTATTTCCAGTTAAATGCTAGTAGGAAATTTATAGATATCTACCCTTATATCTATACATTTATTTAACCTACAAGGGAATTGGATGTTAGGAAGAGAAATAGCATAGTGAACAAATGCTCCTTGCCAAGTCTTAAGATCAGCTGTCATATATGATTCTCATTGTAATTTAAAAGGTAAGCATTTGGTTTTTTGTTTTTTGGGGTTTTTTGGGGGGGGTTGGTCTATTTTACAGATGAGGGGGAAAAAGCACAAAGATGTGATACGACTTTTTTACGTTTTCACAGCTCTAAGGAGCAGACCTGAGGTCCAAAGCCAGGGCTGGTTAATACTGAAATTCTTATATTTCCACTGGAGTATGTCTCTAGTTTTTGACTGCCATTGTCTTAAAGACAAGCATAAATTACAAGCATTCTTACCTTAATATTAATTCAGATTAATTTTAAGTTCAGCTTATAAATAAATGACATTAGCACATATTTAAAAAAAATTGTTTTAGAATACCAGAAGATAAAAGAAGCAGCAAGTTATCACCACCAGTGCAGAAAGATGAAATACGACTACTTTGAACAGTAAAAATTCAACTGCTCATAAACTGTATTATAGCACTTGTTAAACACAAATGTGACATTTGCTAAACAAAAGTTTCCATAAAGGTAAGGAAGCTTCCAGCTTGAGCAGAAAGAGAAGGGAATCTACTATCAGCAGTTAAGTAGCTGGTGTTTTTTGTTGTTGTTGTTTTGTTTTTCCTAAAAAATGCTTCGAAATGTTGATCTCCCCTAGCTGCTGTGATTGTATCTGTGACAGGATGCTTTCAAAGAATAACCAATTCCGAATCTTTCAAATGCATTTAAAAAAAAATAACTTCACAATTGGTGAAATGACTAAACATATTCTAGGAAGAATTGCACCAATTTTCTTTAAAGAATAGGAAAAAATTGTGTCTGTTAACCTCCGTAGTCAGCAATAGGAAACAAAAACTAAACTCAGACTTTTGATGTGTACTTTGTTTACTGTAAGTAAATACAACGAACATTAAAAAATAGCATATTCCTGAAAATGGGCCTTGCTAGTTCAGCTACTTTAAAGGCAAATTTTTCAATTTGTTCTCTGTACCTCCAGGCCCAGGACATGGGTGCAAGGTGCATTTCCTTCCCAGTCTGAGCTTGCTTAAACAGGTGCTATGCAAATATAAAACCTCATTATCCCCCTTGATAGGAGCTTATTGTTAGAGAATACAAAGGCAGCAATCCTTTTCAGTGGTTGATTTTTCTCCTCTCACATGTATTTATGTTTTAGAAAGACAATTTAGGTAGCTTTTGAAAAGGGTTCACTGAATATTTATGCACAAAGTTTCTATGGTAAGCATTTCTATAGATGGGGTTGTATAAGAAGATGGAATTTTCTTATAAGTACTGGTCATAAAAATTGTTAAGTACCATTAATTGCAAGCTGTTTATTTTGGAAGCCAATGATGGTTTCTCTCTGCCTTAAAATTTCACTCATTTTAAAATGTGTGTTTCTGTCAGATTCGGGTAATACGTTATGAGAGGGTGATATATTGATGATGATATTCTAAATTCGTAAAATTTATCACCATTCACAGAGGACTTTAAAACTAAGGGATTACTGGGTGTGGGAGGGTGGCGCCTGGGGAACTCAGTCGGTTAAGTGTTGGACTCTTGATTTCGGCTCAGGTCCTGATCTCAATCCTTGAGATTGAGTCCCGCGTCAGGCGCTCAGCACTGAGTCTGCTTGTCCTTCTCCTTCTGCCCCTCCCCCTGCTTGTGCTCACATGCTCTCTCTCTCAAATAAATAAAATCTTTTTAAAAAACGGAAGGGAAAAACTAGGGGATTACTGACCTTACAGTAACTTTGTGATGGAAAAAATAGCACATGTAACTGTAGAACCTGAAACACAGATTAATCAAAATCCTGGAGTCACACAGGTTTCTGGCACATAACCCCAGAATCTAACTACTATAGTACAAATAACCTAATTATTCTGCTATCAGGATGTGTAAATATACGTGTGTGTGTGTGTGTGTGTGTTTCTTTTCTGGCCCAGTATAACAACCTAAGCCTTTACCAAAGCCACATAAGGGGGGGGGGGGTCTCCCTCTGTCATCTTCTCTCTCTGTCTCTCTGTCCCTTGAGAGAGAGACAGAACAGAATGTGTACTGCATGGGGTATACTAGGGAGAATTCAACATGCTTCTTCCCTGTTTTCAAAGTTTCTGCTTTTCAAGAAACCATTTGACTCAGAAATTTTATTTCCAAGCATTTGCTCTGGGAAGAGACTGCTTTCAATAGACTCAGTGAACTCTCTAGATGCTCAAAACTTATAATTGCATTTTTGAGTAAATAAATCTGTTGGGAAACTTTTCTCTCCCTCCTCAATATATTGTTAAATATCAGCTCAACACCAAACTAGGGTCTGTTAAACTCAAACATTGAACTTCAGGATTGCAAAAACTAAAAGTTGGTTCATGTCAATGGTTCACGTTGACCCAAACCACAGTATGCTCCTGGGACAAAGTTCTCCCAGTTACACTGGTCATGTGATAATAAAATGAGTTGTGTGACTCCTGCCATTTTCAGGGTTTCCAAAAAACCAAGATCCTGAACCCTATGTAAAAAAAATCACCTGGACAAGCATGATTCTGTGGTCTTCACAGACTAGCATGTGCTCCATGGAATTCAGCTTTTTATCATGCTTATAAATGCATATTGTGTCCCCCCAGAGTCCCCTACAGTATCCTTAGAGGGCAAGGACTCATTACCCAGTTCAGCCATCCCTGTTAACATGTGGAGAGGATGATACAGGGCTGAACAAAACGGTGCTTATGGAACCCAGGATATTAACTAGCTTTCAACAAGTAGACCAAGGAGTAAACATACATACCTTAAAAATGGAGAGTAAGACTGCTTCTTCAGTCTGCTACCACATGCAAATATCCATCTCTCTTCATAAGCCAGAGGCTAAGACACACAGCCATTTACATTTCAGTCTACTTAAATTGCATTGTCAGAACGTTTTAGGAACAGCTCAACTAGTGCCACATTTGTCTTCTTTCTAGCTTATGTTGATCTCCCATTCAATCAATGTGTTTAGGTTTAGTTGTAGCTCTGAGGTCAATTCTGATTAAATACCCTCTTAGTTACCCTCGATGACTATGAAGATCTTTTGCTTTTGCCTAAGATATCAGCTCTATTGCTCATGACTGCAGTCTGGGGCTCTCTCTGTCCCCTGATTCCTTCTCTCTTTGGAAACCAAGTGGTCCTGGAATATACGCAATTTAGTTCTCTGGCAGCTGCATAAAACATGATGGCCTGCAAATCAAATATTTACTTGCATCAAACTGAGCATTATCTCTTTAAGTTCCCAGCATTGAAAACTCCTATTACTTATATGAACAATGGATGTGCTAATAATAATAATTATTATTATTATTTTCAGTGTATCCTGGATGATATTCTATAGACTTTGCTTTCCAGTAAGCAATACTTGGATTTTTTTTTTTTAAATACTCAGAGCCTATTCAGTGGCATCCATCTGCCATCAATACAGGTGTTGTTAATTTCATTACAGAATATCAGCTCTGCTCTCATATCAGAAACTATGGTTCCTCTTCAATCAACACCATGGAATAGCCCTATGAGAAGGAGCCTTGCCAGACAGCTGAATCTCGCATGAATTGTTATTCAGATCTTGCCCAATTTATACTTGAGAAGATTGACATTGAAGTGGGATGATTTAAGACTTCTTTTTTCTGGGGACGCCTGGGTGGCTCAGTTGGTTAAGCGACTGCCTTTGGCTCAGGTCATGATCCTGGAGTCCCTGGATCGAGTCCTGCATCGGGCTCCCTGCTCAGCGGGGAGTCTGCTTCTCCCTCTCCCACTCCCCCCTCTTGTGCTCTCTCTCTCTCTCTCTCTCATTCTCTCTCTCAAATAAATAAATAAAATCTTAAAAAAAAAAGACTTCTTTTTTCTGTGTTATCAAAGTTCTAAACCTAAACCAAGTTGGATCAGCAAAGAAGCAAACTATACAAACACATACACTTAAAAGCCCATAGAAAAATAGTAAGTGATGAGCCCATAGTATTCCCTGGCCTTTTATTAGAATCTACTATGTAAGCCTATGATGAATAGTACACAGTATTTTGTAAACCAGAGTCAAATAACTTATGTTTTCACCACTGTTTTTTTTTTCTTCCATATAAATTTTCCTTCAGAATGTAAGAGCAGAGAAGAAACATCTTTGTCTTTCTATCAAGAATAAATATCCCTAGTTGTTACACGGTGCATAGATAGAAGCTACTCTACTTTTATATTGGATGCATAGGAGTGCAATGTCAAATTTGGTTCTTATGCATTGGATTACTAAAATCCTTTCATGATTTTTGTCTGGTGGATTTCTTTCTCCCCTGTCTTTGGGTTCCAGTCACATTTTTAAAGCATCTTTATACAAACTTTCACACATATATGTATCAGCTAAACTAACAAATTATCTAATTTGGAAGGTGTATGCCATTAAATCAGATATTGTTATAGTCCATCTTAGGGTCTCAGTTTAGGACCTACTATGCTTGAATCAATGTCAAGTGCCATGAAAGACCCAACATCCAAGACTAGGTTCCTAGTTGTTCCTTTCCACCCAATATCAGCAACTAAATACAATGCAATTAAGCCTGTAAAAAATACAAAATGGTATATTCAGATAATCTTTTTTTTTTAAAGATTTTATTTATTTATTTGAGAGAGAGAATGAGATAGAGAGAGAGCATGGGGGGGAGGGTCAGAAGGAGAAGCAGACTCCCTGCTGAGCAGGGAGCCCGATGCGGGACTCGATCCCGGGACTCCAGGATCACGACCCGAGCCGAAGGCAGTCGCTTAACCAACTGAGCCACCCAGGCGCCCGGTATATTCAGATAATCTTAAAAGTCCAGAGAGAAAAAATAGATGATACCAATAACAGTGGAGACTTATGTTGTCTAACTATTGGCCAGACACTGTTTAAGTACTTTACATTTATAAACTCACTTAATCTTCACCACCAACTCATTTACTATACACTAATATTATCATTCACATTTTTCACATGGGGGGATTAAAGCACAAGAAGTTTACATGACATGTCCAAGTCGCACAGTTTGTAAAAATTAGAACTGGTCTCGGGCAGTGTGGCCCTTGAGTCTCTATCCTTAAGCCACATTCTAGGTTACGACTCAAAAATCAGAAGGCCTGGGGCTAGTCACGGGAACCAGGATAGTTTCTTAGGGCTGCTTAAGATTTAACATAAAAATTAACGTTTAAAGCAAATACAAATGATTAATCTTGGGTTTGTTCATTGAAAACAAATTTCCCAGTTTCACTTGGTTTCAACTTCTCTTTCCTGTTGAAAACCCTTTCCAGTTTATGGAACAGCTGTGTGTGTCAAGGATTGGGGCGTGAGGGAGAGAAGGAAGAAAATTTTACAGGCAAATGAGTTCTTAATTGATAATGAAATGGATTTATTCAATTGCAATTTTAAAAGTCTCATTACATTCAAATAATATAACTCATAATTGAACTTTCTTTTTACTTTGTCACTATGGTAGAGATTTTGAAAAAAAATAGACTTTCACGTTCAATTTTAGGGGGAAGTGTGGAGAGCAGAATCATGGATGGCATTTAGAGTTCATTTACACTTACCCAGTTGCGTGTGACACGTCATTGGGGCAATGGCTCTGCAGAAGGGCAGCTCTGGGCCACCGTATAGGCTGCCGAAGACCGTTCTCTGGCAGCTAACTGTTCCTGAACAAGCTGACATTTTATGGGGACTATTAGAAATGCATGAATTCTGCACACAAAATGTCAACTGATATATTAAGAAAGAGCAACTCTCAGTAGTCACTGGCAGTAAAATTTCTTTAGCTTTTACCCCATTCCGCTTCATAGATACATTGTATCTACGCTTGTACCATTTCAGATGAGATCACTTGACACCCAAAATACACATTCAAGTTAAACTTCTGAAATAAGAAAGTGAAATCTTAAAGAGAAATGAAAATAGTTATCATCTCTCCCTCTTCAGTTCAGGAACCAAGGTCATGGGTTATGAATTTTAAGCAGTCACTATATCACTCAAAAATCATTCTAGATGTAAGATGGCATGTTTATTCAACTTGCCGATTACTTTTAAAGTATGTTCTCGCTTAATAGCCTTTTGCTTTTGACATGGAGGACTTCTGTAAATTGGATACTAATACAAAAAAATCAACTCCTATCATAAAGCAATTGAGTTGAATAGCGTTTTTTTTTTTTTGTATGTGTTGAATATTATAGTCAGTGATGCTGTCTCCCCCTATGTCCAGAAATTCAGAGAAAATTGAATGCTTGAAAAATGTAAGCTTAATATTTATGGAACCCTCACAGTATGACATAGCGGAGGGAGATATTCCCTCATGGAAAATGAGATTAGCCATAAAATCGGTCCCTGGAGGACATAGACCTCCGAACACTCAACGTCAGGAGTAGCAGAAGACGGCAATCTGTTGATGGCATTCCCCTTGTCATGACTCAGCCCACTCGTGGTGAAACAGAACCACGGCTTTAGTTCTCTGTTGAGCGCCTATCATGCCGGCTTCTTTGTCACACATAATGCTGTTCTGCAGACACATCTATGGTTGCTTTCCCATCACATTGAAATCCATTTTTCTCACCATAACTTCTAAGGCTCCTTTTTGTTAAAAATACATGTAAATAATGTCATCTGTAATAAGGTGACTTCAGATGACTTACTACAGCTCTGCCAAAATGCAAGGAACAAATGATGATTCAATTATTAAATTAATTCTAATGCCAATAAAATCAGTTTTATTTGCTGGTATACAGATTTAAATTTTCTTCTGTAGATAAAAGCAAAAAAAAAACAAAACAAAAACCCTACAGTTTTGCCTTAAAAATAACAAGTGGAGAAAGCCCACAGAAAAGTTTGGAGTTCCATCCGTGTACATGTTTACTCAGAAGAGCATCACCTATTGGGTGTAAATGATAATGTTACTCATCTCATTACCCTTGACTAGGAAAGCTGCCACATGTGAATAATTTAGAATTTGAATGCAATGATGTATATAATATCTACAGTAGTAGTCGGTTTCTGCTTTGTTGGGTCTTACCTTGTTGATATGTCATTTTGTTGTTCTAGAAAATGGGTTTAATTATGTTCTAGATAAATTATGTCATTTAAGCAAAAAGTGGAAATAGACTTAAAATGGAAATTTTTTTAAAACATATTTGGTGGTGCCCGGACTCACAGAACTGAAAGCACAGGCTGTCCAGTGTGGTATGCAAAGAGAGGCTACTACATTCAGGAGGGACATCATTTTCTCTATTGACTGAGATCATTTCTGGAATATTTTATACTCTATTAAGCTATATGAAACATAGAGTTAGAAACATAAGTCAAAACTTTGTCATCATTTCGGTTTTAAATTTTTTAAATTTTGGAATATACACTATCAGTCATCCCATATTTATTATTGAAGTATCTGCTATGTGCAGGACTCTGTGCTAGCCACGGTGAGGAGATACAAAGCATACAAAGGGGGTCAGATGGTACAGAATGTTCTAGAATTTGATTTCTGGAGCCACCCAAACTTGCGTTTGAATCCTGCTCTATCACTTCCTAATGAGCGATCATGGAGGAGGTGCTTAGCTCTTTTAATCTCAGTTTCCTCATCTCCAAAATAGTGATAAAAATAGTCTCTGTTGAGGTGCCTGTCTCTTGGCTTTGGCTCAGATCATGATCTCAGTGTTGAGATATCAAGCCCCAAGTCAGGCTCCCCACTCATCATGGAGTCTGCTTCAGATTTTCTCTGTGTCCCCGCCCCCACTCCCTGCTGTCTCTCTCTCTCTCAAATAAATAAATCTTTAAAACATAGTCTTTGTGTCTCAAAAATTTTCTTGAATAATAACCTGAGTATACACACAAAATATTTAATGCTCGTTGTGACCAGCACATAATGAATACCCAGTATTTCAATATTATTAAAGTACCATCATTGCTATGATTATTCAATTCCATTCTCCAAGGAATCAGAAGCTAATTCAATAAAGGAGGATTGAACTAGCAAAAATGCAGATAACAGGGCGCCTGGGTGGCTCAGTTGGTTAAGCGACTGCCTTCCGCTCAGGCCATGATCCTGGAGTCCCGGGATCGAGTCCCGCATCGGGCTCCCTGCTCGGCGGGGGGTCTGCTTCTCCGTCTGACCCTCTTCCCTCTTGTGCTGTCTCTCATTCTCTCTCTCAAATAAATAAATAAAATCTTTAAAAAAATGCAGATAACAAATTGTTATACTATAGAATAGTATCTTTAGGGAAAAACTCTCAGGATATAAATAAAACCTAAATTGAAATTACATATATAAAAATTATAAATATGCCATTAATTAGCATATTCTTAGCCTAAAATGAACTCCCTAATTAAGGAGAAGGAAGGGAGTCCTTTTAACTTTGGGAAAATTAAAAATATTTTCATAAAGTATTTTATCATATATGTCATGGCAAAATGGACAGGACAAGAAAATTGTAAAGAAGGACCTATAATCCCAACATTCACAGTCAACTCATGCTCAGTTTTTCAATGTAACTTCCCCTGGTCTTTATGATGTCGTTTTTTGCACAGCGGAAATTCTATTGTACATTAAATTTTATGCCTGCTTTTTTTTTTTTTTAAAGATTTTATTTATTTATTTAACAGAGAGATAGCGAGAGCAGGAACACAAGCAGGGGGAGTGGGAGAGGGAGAAGCAGGCTTCCCACTGAGCAGGGAGCCCGATGTGGGGCTCGATCCCAGGACCCTGGGATCATGACCTGAGCCGAAGGCAGACGCTTAACGACTGAGCCACCCAGGTGCCCAATTTTATGCCTGCTTTTGATGTTAAACCTTATAACATAATAATTTTCTACATCTTTGGGAACTCTTGATTAATATCATTATTAATATTTTGAAAACCTTGCATTTTACTTGAAGACACACCATACGTGCATATGGCATGGTGAACGTTTGTCACGAGTTTACATTTTGTCTGAGAATATGACCGGACACAACTTAATGCAATTATGATGTCCAAACACAATTTCTAAAAGACACTATTGTTAGTTAAAATTCTTAAGAAATATTTTCATTAAAATGAGAAACACATTTTTTTTAGTTGTTTAATTGAAGGATGAATAGAACATCACTAAGGAAGAAGGAAGGTGTTAGGTGATCTAGGCCAGCGTAACCTCATGGGCCAAAAATATTGAAGTAGAAGCACAGAGCGTGAGAGAGTGATAGTCTACCTGAATATGAATAGCTCATGCTTTAAATGGCGTAAATTAAACTCTACAATGTGGAGGGTGAAGTCAGAGAGACAAATGTTGTTGTCCTAGGTGATTTTCGATCTCAACCACAGATAACTTCTCTGTGGTTGGTGAAGAATAGAGGCCCTATGAAAAGGATAATTCCTAAAGAGACAAAGAAGGTCAGCGTGTCATTTGTAGGGCACTAAGTGCCAAAGTACAGAACAATTGCTTAGATTTTTTAATAATTTACAAATTAATTTCACATGCAATATATTATCAATTATCTGAGCGAAGTACTGAAAAAGTAACTTTTTTTCTTTATGGTGGGTGAGTTGATGAAGTTCCAGAGAGCCCTTTTATGCCTAAATTTTGTATTTCATTTTGTTTTCACATCCAAACAATACATTAGTTGAAAAGAAAATAAGTAGGAATTTTTATTTTTGACCTCGAAATTTTGTACATGTTCTATTGCCTTGTTAAATTTGTTTTTATCTTACATAGAGAAAAAAGATTGTTTGAGATAAAATATATGTAAGGCAGTGTACCAGTTACTACAGATATATGGACAAGTTACCCCAAAATTTGGTCATGTAAAACAACCATTTATCATGTTTATGAATTTTCTGTTTCAGAAATTCCAACAGAGCACTGTAGGGATGTGTTGTCTCAGTTTTACAATGTCTGGAGCCTCATCTGGAAAACTCAAAAGCTGGGGCTAGTATTATCTGAAAGCTCGTGCATTTCCATCTCTGGGATCTGGTCTGGGAAGACTCAAAACCTGGGTGCTGAAGTAGCTGGGGGTTTTGTGTATCTCTCTTTCTGTGTTGTCTCTACATGGTCTTTCAAGCATAGTGGTTGGTCATTCATGGTAGCCATATATATGGTGGTCCAGGGTTTCAGAGGTACTCTTGCGGGGAGAGAGAGAGAGAGAGAGAGAGAGAGAGAGAGAGATCCTATCACCTATTATGACCTAGCATCAGAAGTCATTTTGTCGCACTCTGGTGCTCTGTTGGCAGAAGGGGATTCAAAGTTCGACCCAGGCCCAAGGGAACATAGACACTACCTCTTAGTTGAAGGATGTCAATATCACATTTTAATTAGAGCATGTGGAATAAGCTATATATTAGTGTGTCCATCTTTGGAAAATATACTCCATCTTAGACATGAAGGCTACTGATAACATTACTTTTGAATTCTAACTACCCACTACAAAAATTTCACCATTACCTCTGAAACTCCTATATATCTTTCTTTGAATGTATCATCCCCTCTTCTCTTCCTTTCCCACATCTTCGCTTCCCTGCATTTTGCCCTTTTCTATAATTTTACCACATGTGCTTTCATGCCATCTTCCGATGGATGCTTGTGCACACACACTTGTACGAAGATTGGGATTTCATAGAATATAAGTATTACTGAATGTATTCTTCTGTGACTTATTTTTTCCCACCTAGCCTGTGTTTTTAAGACTTATCTATACTGTTGCATGTAGCTTAAGCACATACATTTCACATGCAGTTTACTATTCCACTGAATATATATTCCACAAATTATCCATTTTATTGGTGTTGGAGTCTGGATTGTTTCCAGTTTATTTATGTGACTTTTATCAGGTGGGTCTGAATATTTCAGCATTCTTCTACATGTTTCTTAATGTACATGCAAGAGTTTCCCTAGCTGGTATCACTTAGAATGTAGTATTTACAGCAATAGAATGTATATTCTCCAATGTTTATATTTTCACATAAATTTCTTAGATGTTTTTCCTTTCATGTATACAGCTTTATTACACAGTTTGTGTGCATTATGTGCCATAGGGATAAAGTTCCTTTTTTTCTAAATGAACTTGGAATTGAATCTAGCACTATTTCTCAATTAAAAAGAAAACATTTAGCTGGAAATAATTTCAAATTTACAGAATTTGGTCAAAAATTAAAATAGTACAAAGAAAACTCGTGCATTTTTTGCCCAGATTTACCTATTATTCATATGTCCATGTAACATGTATGTGTGTAAATTACATTTAACATGCCTCTTTACCTCTGAATACTTTTATGGGTATTTCCCAAGAATAGAAGTATTATGTAATCACAGTCAACATCAACTGCATAAATTTACGTTGAATCAATTCTTTATCCCCCATATTTCAGTTTTCTCAGGTGGCCTAATTATGTCCTTTACAGTATTTTTCCTCTCTACTACATTTTCCAATCTCTAGGATCAAATATTACAGTGTTGTCATGTCTCTTTAGCCTGTAACATTCCCCAAACCTTTCTTTGTCTTTGATAATGTGAATGCACTTAAAGAATATATATTTTTTTTAAGAAAACAATCTTCATTTTGTTTGATGTCTTATCATGTCTACAATGAGATTCTGCATATGTGATGTGTCTCAAGGTTTCACATGTGGAAGAACATGATGTCCAGTGGTGATATTAACTTTGATCAGCAGGTGGAGGTTTTGCCCTAATTCTCCACTGTTAATTTACTTTTAAAAAATGTGGTTGCTTTTAATCTCTTTCTCAACCAATAAACAATGGGAGAACACTTGAAAATCATGTGAATATCTCAATCTCTTAAAAATTTCTCCCTCATCATAGTATCCACTGATGATTCTTACCTGATCTAATCTTTATTATGGTGGTTTCAGTATGAAGACTTTCCAACTCCAGAACCCATTCCACATTTTTTTTTAAATTTTATTTTATTATGTTATGTTAGTCACCATACAATACATCATTAGTTTTTGATGTAGTGATCCATGATTCATTGTTTTCATATAATACCCAGTGCTCCATGTAGTACGTGCCCTCCTTAATACCCACACCAGGCTAACCCATCCCCCCACCCCCCTCCCCTCTAAAACCCTCAGATTGTGTCTCAGAGTCCATAGTCTCTCATGGTTCATCTCTCCCTCCGATTTACCCCCGTTCATTTTTCCCTTCCTTCTCCTACTGTCCTCCATGCTATTCCTTATGTTCCACAAATAAGTGAAACCATAAGATAATTGACTTTCTCTGCTTGACTTATTTCACTTAGCATAATCTCCTCCAGTCCTATCCATGTTGATGTAAAAGTTGGGTATTCATCCTTTCTGATGGCTGAGTAATATTCTATTGTATATATGGACCAAATCTTCTTTATCCATTCATCTGTTGAAGGGCGTCTCAGCTGTGATCACCAAGACAGCATGATACTGGCAGAAAAACAGACATATAAACCAATGGAACAGAATAGAGAGCTTAGATATGAACCCTCAACTCTATGGTCAAATAATCTTCCACAAAGCAGGAAAAAATATGCAATGGAAAAAAGACAATCTCTTCAATAAATGGTGCTGGGAAAATTGGACAACCACATGCAGAAGAATGAAACTTGACCATTCTCTAACACCATACACAAAGATAAACTCAAGATGGATGAAAGACCTCAATGTGAGACAGGAATCCATCAAAATCCTAGAGGAGAACATAGGCAGTAACCTCTTCGACATTGGCCACAGCAACTTCCTTCAAGATACATCTCCAAAGGCTAGTGAAACAAAAGCAAAAATGAACTTTTGGGACTTCATCAAGATAAAAAGCTTCTGCACAGCAAAGATAACAGTCAACAAAACAAAGAGGCAGCCCACAGAATGGGAGAAGATATTTGCAAATGACACTACAGGTAAAGGGTTGGTATCCAAGATCTATAAAGAACTTCTCAAACTCAACACCCAGAAAACAAATAATCAATTCAAAAAATGGGCAGAAGATATGAACAGACATTTCTCCAAAGAAGACATATAAATGGGTAAGAGACACATGAAAAAATGTTCATCATCATTAGCCATCAGTGAAATTCAAATCAAAACCACATTGAGATACCACCTTACACCAGTTAGAATGGCAAAAATTGACAAGGCAAGAAACAACAAATGTTGGAGAGGTTGTGGAGAAAGGGGAACCCTCTTACACTGTTGGTGGGAATGCAAGTTGGTACAGCCACTTTGGAAAACAGTGTGGAGGTGCCTCAAAAAAATTAAAAATAGAGCTACCCTATGACCCAGCAATTGCACTCCTGGGTATTTATCCCAAAGACACAGATGTAGTGAAAAGAAGGGCCATATGCACCCCATTGTGCATAGCAGCAATGTCCGCATGGCCATTCCACATTTAATTATTAGGTCTCAGTATTTTGTCAGCAAGAGCCTTAACTTTCCCTATGTTTATGTATGTATGTATTTATCTTTTTATTTATACATTCATTATTAAATAATAAATTCCTATGTTTAAAGACTTATAATTCATCAGTGAACATAATTATTTCAGTGCTCAAATCCCAGATTTGGCCTGTGGGAGCCTTTTCAATATGTCTCCCCTGTGTTTGTGATATGCTCCCATTTTTCTTTCTGACACGATAAAATACTCCAGGCTCATCTTGGACCTACTCTACCCTAAGTGTGCATTAACTTTTTCCAGAGTGCTGTAGTTCCTATTTATAAGCACCATTTACTTAAGGGCCCAGTGTTTTACTATTCATCAGTGATGTTAACTCTGTTATAATTCAAACTTTCATATTTGAGTGGTTCCAGTCTTGAGTTATTCTATTCTATTCTATTCTATTCTATTCTATTCTATTCTATTCTATTCTATCCTTCTATTCTATTCTAATTAGTGCACGTGACTCTTACTAATTATGTACTAAAATCTCTTCTTATAGTTTCCTGTTAGTTACTATCTTGTCTACTTTTAGGAGTGTCTCAGTTCTTCTTAGTCCTTGCCCATTCCTGTAAAATTTGGAATTGGTTTGCTAATTGGAATTTTAAAAATAACCATTAGAATTTTGACTGAAATTGCATTAAATCTTAAGTCAATTTCTAGAGATGTGTCACCTTTCTGTAGGATACTAAGCACTTTTAAAAATTTAATAATTTAGGATTTTTTTATTATTAGTCATTTTTTTGTTGGTTTTCTCCAGCACACAGTTTGTCCTTAATTAAGTAGATGTAAGACATTTTGTAATTTCAGGAACATGTTCCTAGATTATAGTTTTAAATAAAACATAAATTGTTTGGGTTTATTTTCTTGTGTAAGCCCTAACTAGACACAGCTTATGTTTCATTCCCTTCTTCTCAATAAGTGTTATTAATGTAGGGGATATTTTTATTTTCCTCCCTGGGTTTTCATTCTGATATCCATATTGTAGCTTTTGTGCCAGATAGATAGACCCTCTTGGACTTTGGAGCTGCCTGGTGGACGATTTTAGGGTGACTAACATTTGTGGTTTGCATGAGAATGGGAAGTTTCTGGGCTGCAAGGATTTTCAAGGTTCAAAACTGGGAAAGACTCGGGCAAAGTGGGCCAACTTGCTTACTATCTACATGACTGAAGGCAGAGGTTTTTGTTTGTTTGTTTTTGCCTAGCCTAAGGACCATATTTCCTTTGTGAGTAATGGGAATAGTATTTATTCTTATATTTGATAGGGCATTTAAATGGATAAATGGCATAATTTTGAAATAAATAACAAAGTAGTATTCCTCATTAAAATAATTCCAAAAAGAACTCCAGACACAGGTAACTTCACCAGAAAATTTTACCAAGGAGTTAAAGAAGAAATGATGGCAAACATATACATTCTCCCACATAAATGGAAGAAAAAAACGGGGGGGGATGCTCTTTCAGTATGAGATCAGTCTATTTGTTTATTTGTTTTTTATCTCACCATAATGTTGATTTAAAAAGACATGACCCAGGACTTATAAAAAAGGAAAAATTATAATACTGAAACCCTAAAGAAATATTAACAAAGAAAATCTAACAAAATATATATTATGAGCAAGTTGTGTTTAGTCTTGAAAGTAAGTTTGGGAATATTTTTAAATCAATGTACTTTGACACCTTAATAGAATAATAGAGAAAATAATAGAGAATTATCTCAGTACATGCAGATTAGTTCATTTATAACATTAAATTCTATTCATAATTAAAATCAAGAAATATTTTTATTCTGATACAAGGTAGCAGCAACAAATAAAGAGAATGCATCATGCTTGATAGTAGAATGTTGAAAGCTTTTTTGTTGAGATCAGGAACAAGAAAAGGATGACAGTGGTGTCTACTTGTATTCAACACCCCCTCCAAAAACCCTACTTAGAGGAATATACCATGCTAGTATATTGGAAGAATCAATATCATAATAATATGACTTTGTCCAGATTCTACCAGATTTATCCAATCAAAACTCTAAAATGATGGATTGTTGATCTTGCTAAACCGATTCTAAAATCATATGAAAATTCAAAGGGCCAAGAATATTCAAGATAATCTTGAAGAACAAAATGGGAAGACTTGCCCTTAGCGGATATTAAGACATCATAAAGTAACTATAATTAAGATAATGTGGTATTTGTGCATAAATAGACAACTAGAACAATATAATAAAATAAGCTCAGAAAGACATCCACACATATATGGATATTTAACTTATGAAAAATGTGGTCACAGAGAGTAGAGGGCAAGAAAAAGTGTTTTTAATGGTGTTGGAAATATTTGGTATTCATGTACATATCCATATCCACAGCTTGTACAGAAATCAATTTCAGTAAATTGTAGGTCTGAATGATAAGGGGAAATAAAAGCTTCAGAAAGGTAACACAGGAGGATTCTTTAGGACTTTTGTATAGAAAAATATTTCTTAAACAGGACATAAAAATTATTAAGAATGTAAATATTGATAAATTTGATGACATTAAAATATTTTCTGCTAAAAACAGCAATGAAATAAAATTCAGTCACATCCTGAAAGAATGTATTTGTAATTCATATAATTGACAAAAATTGCATCCAGAAGAAAAAAATTGCATCCACAATGTATAAATAAATCTCTCAGATTATTAAGAAAAAATAAATAAAAATATATACATGACAATTGACTGCACTTCACAAATGAGGATATACACATAATCAAAAAGCATATGAAAAGATGCTCTAAAGTCAATAGGGAAATTAATATTAAAACCATGGGATAACACACTTTCCCTAACAAAGGCTAGAAATAAAATTCACAAGAAATTTTATAGTAACTGGTGGTTGGATAAAATGTGGAATGAAAATAACACTTAAGAACTTCTATAGAGAGTGTAAATTGTTAAAAACAATCTTGCACTACTAGGTATTTACCCCAAAGATACAAATGTAGTGATCCAAAGGGGTATGTGCACCCCAATGTTTATAGCAGCAATGTCCACAATAGCCAAACTATGGAAGTAGCCATTCACAGATGAATGGTTAAAGAAGATGTGGTATATATATATACAATGGAATATTATGCAGCCATTAAAAAAAAAAAAAAAACACGAAGTCTTGCCATTGCAATGACATAGATGGAACAAGAGGGTATTATGCTAAGCGAAATAAGTCAATCAGAGAAAGACATGTATCATATGACCTCACTGATATGAGGAATTCTTAATCTCAGGAAACAAACTGAGGATTGCTAGAGTGGTGGGGGGTGGGAGGGATGGGGTGGCTGGGTGATGGACATTGGGGAGGGTATGTGCTATGTGAGCGCTGTGAATTGTGTAAGACTGATGAATCACAGACCTGTACCTCTGAAACAAATAATACATTATATGTTAAAAAAAAAAAAAAAGATAGTAGGAAGGGAAAAATGAAGTGGGAGAAATCAGAGGGGGAGACGAACAATAAGAGACTATGGACGCTGAGAAACAAACTGAGGGTTCTAGAGGGGAGGGGGTGGGAGGATGGGTTAGCCTGGTGATGGGTATTAAAGAGGGCACATACTGAATGGAGCACTGGGTGTTATACGCAAACAATGAATCATGGAACACTACATCAAAAACTAATGATATAATGTATGGTGATTAACATAAAATAATAAAATCAAACTAAAAAAAAAAAAAGACAGTTACTATGTCACAGATACCTTACTCTTCCTGACGCCTATCTGGTAATACTGAGGATAAGGCTGGTTTGATTGGTCAAACATTATATTTAATATTTACCACAATTACGAGATTCGAGCTGCCTGGAGAACTTGGCCAATGTCCAAGATTATCATGAACATGATTGCCTTTTGCAATCTTGAGAATACTAATTTACTGTATTCCTATTCTGAGTCATTAAAACCTGTTTCTAATAAAAAAAATAAAACTAGAGAAAATTTAGTATTATTCATTCTATTTGAAGACATATATTCTTTTTTTTTAAGATTATTTGAGAGAAAGCATGCACAAGAAAAAAATTACATCCACAATGTATAAATAAATCTCTCAAATTTATATATAAATCTCTCTCAAATAAATCTCTCAAATAAAGTTACTATAATTAAGATAATGTGGTATTTGGTACCACAAATATTTACCCCAAAGACACAGATATAGTGAAAAGGAGACCCTGTGAGAGGAGAGAGCGAGAAAAAGGGAGAGCCTGTGTGCACACACAGGAGCAAGGGGGAGGGGCAGAGAGTGGGGGAGAAGCAGACTCCGCACTGAGCAGGGAGCCCAACCTGGGGTTCAATCAGAGGACCCTGGGATTATGACCTGAGCCCAAGGCAGATGCTTAACCATCTGAGCCACCTAGGCACTGGAAGATATATATTCTTTATGCTGTTGCAATTTTACTCCTAGGTGTATATGTAAAAGAAATTCACATGTGTGCACAAAAAAAGGCCTTTAACAGAATGTTTTCACTGTTATTATCATGACACATCAACTCCGGAAATAACCCATCAGCGGTAGAATGAATGTGAACAATGTGTTAAATGTAGTAAATGTGGTGACATGCTGCATGAGAATGAACTACCTCTACATGGAACGTGAGAGGGAGGGGAGTGTGTTAGGAAAGAAAATGAACATTACTGTGAAGGATTAATACACCTATATTCGTGATTCTGTCAGTTTTTGCTTCAAAATTATGAACTGGAAAGACACAGCCGCATTCATGAGAAAATGTTTTCCTAGGGAGGGGTGCAGAGGAATAGAACTAGGAGCAAAATTAAGATTTTAATGGTATTTGTAATTAATTATTTTATTTAAAATATCTGAGATCATGGCTTTTAAAAAAATAGAGATTAGTTATTTTCAACTTTCAATATTTAAAAAAAATTCCAAATTAGAATATTTGAAGTCAATAGTGATGAATTCTCAGTAGTTTGATCAGGGAATTGATTATATTTACCAATGCTTCCTGGAGTTGCAAATAGAGCCTGTAATATATTCAGGACATTTCACCTTGTAGATAGAAAGTATTGATTGTATTGAGCGAGAATGACAATTATTCCTGTCATAGAGCTCTAATGCACGTCCATACTAGTTTCCACCTGCTCTCCAAACTCTGCAGTGCTCTCCAAACTCTGCTTCTCCTAATCCATGTTGATTTCATCCCATTCTGCCATTTCTCAGCTTGAGATATTTTAATGCCTGCCTGTATTTCTATCATAATCCCTCAGATCAATAGTATAATATCCTAGGATCCTCATATCATCCGCTCCATACACCTCATTTTTGCACTATTCCCTCATAAGAACCATTGTGACTAGAACTGACTGGTGCTTTCAGTTTCAGAGTTCTGTTTTGTTTGTTTCCATATATTAAGATGATCACATTATTTTTTCGGGTAATGTGGTAAATTATGAAAATTTTTAATGTTATAAACAAACTGTACAGAATAAACACTCTGGCCAGACAACTGCTCTGTGTAATACCATGTCTTTAAATGCGGGGGTGCCTGGGTGGCATAGTGGGTTAAGCGCCTGACTCTTGGTTTCAGCTCAGGTTGTGATCTTAGGGTCGTGAGATCAAGCCTGTCGTCAGGCTCTGTGAAGTCTGCTTAAGTTTCTCTCTTCCTATCCCTCTGCCCCTTCCCCCTGCTATCTCTCTTTCAAAAATAAATCTTTTAAATAAATAAATAAAATCTTATCAAACTTGTTCTCTACCCAGCATATAGTTCTTTGTAACAGTTTCATGTAAACTTGAAAAACATATGCGCTCTTCAGCTGTTGGGTATAAAGTTCAGTTGGCACATCTATGAATGTGTCAAATAGATCAATATTTAATTATGCAGATTAAATTTTCTAAATCCTTACAGATTTTTTTTGTCTTCTTGTTCTATAGGTTCCTGGGAAAAAATGTGTTAAATCCCCCACTATGGCTATGGATTTTTTTCATAACTTTTCATCAAAAGTTATGCCAAATTTCACTTTGCATATTTTAAGGATACAGTTTTAGGTTCATACATATTTAAAATTTTTACATCTTTCTGGTCGATTGACTTTTATCATTAAAAATCTTCCTTTTTTTATCTCTGGTCATGCTGCTTGCCCTGAAGGCTTCTTTGTCCAATATTATAATAGCTCAATCAACTTCCTCTCAGTCAATGTCTACGTCATGTCTTTTACCATTCTTTCCCTTTCCATATTCTGTCTCATTGTCTTAGACTTGGTTCCTAGAAATAGATTCTGAGACAGATAGTTGCATCCAGACTTACTGGGGAGTGCATAGGTATACCCATAAATAAGTGATTAAGACAAGATTGGTCAGAGAGAGAGAAGCTAATTACAGTGTGGTTGTGACAGAGAGTTCAGAGGATCCTATAAGAGTTTTGGAACTGGGATGACTCTTTCCAGCTGCCCATAATTAAGGTGAGGAAACCAGGACTTTTATCCCCAGTAGTCATTGGCCAAGGGCCACCTCTGGGAGGTGGTGTCACCTTAGGCAAGCAGTTCCCTGCATTCAAGGGTACATTCCAGTGCAGGATGCAGCTGTGGGTCTATCCCCAGCAGTTGGGAATGTGTGCAAAAGCCTAATAATGGGATCCAGGTGGAGCAAAATAGTATCATGGAAGTATAATAATAGTATAATGAAATAATTATATTTAAGGTTCATCCTTTTCCAGGAATCTATTATTTGGTGTGCCCTTTCTATTAAATTTTAAATATTAATCTTTTAATTAGAATACATTCTAATCACAATTAACATAATTACTGATATATTAGGTTGAAGTCTACCATTAACTTTGGTTGGAAAACAAAAGAAATGTGATCTACCTATTCTGTGCTCCTTTTTCCTTCCTTTTTGGACTTTTTTTGATTAAGAATTATATCCTATGTGAGGTGATGGATGTGCTAACTAACCTTATTGTGGTAATCATTTCCCAACATATACATATATCAAATCATTACATTGTACACCTTAAACTGACACAATGTCATATGTCAATTACATCTCAATAAAGCTGGAAGAAAAAAATGATGAGTGTGTTTTCCCCTCCATTTGTTGTTAGCTGTACATTTCTTTAGTATTCCATTAGCTGGTTGCCACAGAGGTATAAATTAATACTTTCATTTGTAAACAGTACAGAAACCTTGGAAGACTTGGGAATATCTACTCTTCTCCAACCTACAGAACCATCCCTCAAAATCATTGTGTAATAATTTTTGCAAGGCCTCTCCCTATATAGACAGATTTAAAAATCTATGAATAAAAATTTATGGGACCATGTAAAGTCCCATAACTACTATTTATGAATTAGTATTCAGAATAGAGAAGATATGAGGTACCTCTGTGTTTGCTTATTGTCCTAAGTGTGTATAAAAATGTTTTCTAGTGTCTAGACATCACCTTCTGTTTAGGTCTAGAATCCATCTCTTCAAGGCTATTATCAAATTCCGTATCTCCCACGTAGAGAAAAAGAGGCTATTATTGGCTATCCCATGGCTTTTCAAAATGTTTATATTGAAACAATGCAGATTTTCTTGCCTTTAATTCCATTTATTTAGAGCAGTCTACATAATTACTCATGACGCTGCATCATTTACTTGCTGCTTTTGTGAATTCTGGCTTCTGATTCAAACATTGTTATTGAACTTTGTCAATGATGACCACACATATAATTCTTACCCAGAATATGCAAGGAAATGTAAAAGATACTTCATTTTCTGGTCTTGTTAAATTGACTATTCAGGATTTTATAGTCTAAATGTAGAGTAACACATCTCCCAGCCACATCTTCTCTTGAACTTTTTAGGCTATATCCTTCAATTCCTAAAACATGAGCTTTTTTCAGTGTTGACCTCATCCCTGACTTCCCCACATTGCCACCAAAGAGGAGGATAAGCAAGGGGGCTGTGGGCAGGTCTTTTTCATTTCTCTCACCCAGCATGGCTCAATACTTGTTGTTTATACATGGCTCTAGATCTATCACCCTTAGAATGTGAAGAGCAGGGCGCCTGGGTGGCTCAGTTGGTTAAGCGACTGCCTTCGGCTCAGGTCATGATCCTGGAGTCCCTGGATCGAGTCCCGCATCGGGCTCCCTGCTCAGCGGGGAGTCTGCTTCTCCTTCTGGCCCTCCCCCCTCTCATGTGCTCTCTCTCATTCTCTCTCTCTCAAATAAATAAACAAAATCTTTAAAAAAAAAAAAGAATGTGAAGAGCATATAGTTCTGGAGAAAGGAGATTGTCTCTATCTTTATAGCACGTCAATTTTCTTAACTCAGCAAGTCCTGAGCATGGAGAATCATGAAATATTTCCATTATTTTGACACTCTGTTCTCTCCTTCTGTATGACAAGTTACTCGTATGTTAGACCTTTTTACCATGTCATGTATGTTTCTTATGCTCTTTTCTATCTGTATTCTATAATAATTTTCTTTCTTCTTGTTTGGGTCCTGATATTTTTTCTTACTTATTTTTTTAGCTGACAGATATTCTTTTCATCTGTGTCTAATAGTCTGTTAAACCCATTCTTTAAAGAAAGCTTTTAGTTTGAGCCAGCATATTATTTAATTCTATAAAATCCATTTGATTCTTTTAAAATTATTTCCTATTCTTTTCTGAAAATTTGAATCTTTTAATTAATTATTTAAAATATGAATTATGGCCACTATAAAGTCTGTGTCTGATAACTTCAAAATCTGGATATCATGAGATCTTTTTTTTGTTGTTGTTACTATTCTGTCACTTTTTTCTTCTTCATGAATGCTTAATTGAGTGTCAGATAGTGTACATGAAAAACTGTAAAAATCACCAGAAACTCTGGATAGTGCTGTGTTCCTGCAGAAAGAATTTACTGGTTTTTTTAGGCAGCTTGTTTCAGGGTCATTTCTTTCATCTTATCAGAGGTTGAGATTATTTGAAGTTAGATTTAGGTCCTTGAGAGACTGGTCAATTTTTGGATCACCTTTTCTCCTAAAGTATATCCCTTTGGGGTTATAAACCAAAGCCTGTTTGTTTGTTTGTTTCCTTTATTTTTTAACCATATTATCTGCTCCCTATAAGTCCCTGAGCTGGTCCAATTTCTCACCCTGACCTCCACTTTGGTGCGACTGGGAAAAACACTGGACACCTTCTCAGCCTCTTGGCTCCATTTTTGCTATCATAGTTGACAAACAACTTCCTCCTGGGAAAAGGACATCCAAACACCGAGATCACCTGTTCTTACTTTTTTCCTGGATCCTGGCCTGGCAAATTTTCTATGTCTTGGTAGCATTCTAATACCTTCAAACAGATTCTACATCTTCATTGTCTGAATTTTGCATTTGTTTGAGTGAGATGAATGGTCTGAAGCAAGTAATTCAGCCATTATTAGTATATTGCTCTGTCAGAATTGCAAAAAAAATCTATATTGTTCTAATTCAACCTAAAATACGATTATAAACTCTATGCATACTATACAGCCACTCATACAATAAACACACTGGGAACACTTTATTTATCAAGTATAAAACTGTGCAATGTGGAGCAAAAAGTTGGAAATGACATAACCTGTCAAGAATCTTCAGCCACATATTGGGAAGATTTAAAATTAGCATTTAGATATAAGTAAATATTAGTATAAGGATAAAAGCAAATATTAGAATTGAAATTACTTTCAGATTCACCTGAGACTGATGGAGTGACTCTTTAAATCCATTCTAGGCACTTTTAATAATATTCATAAAAATTTGTGATGCAGATTTTTTTTCTATTTTACAATGAAGACATTGACACTTGGAAAGAAAGTTTCTTTGCTTAGTATCACACAGCTAGGAGATGTTGGAACACAGATTTGGATGCATATTGAAAATATGTACTGTGTGTTCCTAAAATTCTAGTGTTCCTTCCATTCTAGGAAGCTGCTTCACTGAGCAACACACAGAACATTTGCATATTTAGTCTCTATTTGGGTTTTGAATGAAGTAACAACTTTCACTCTGCACTATTTGGGACAGAATCATACTTTTTATTAATTATTCAAAACCATCAAGTATATATTAATTAACTTAGGTTCTGCCCATGGTTCTAAGTCACAGTGAGTTTCTTCTTCTAGTTCTACACTTTGATTTATGTTATGCTTTAAGTGGTTACTTTCCTCTGTGGCTCCTGACTCAATGAGAATTATGTGGTTTGTGAGTCAGTTTATATTTAATGTAAATTTATGTTTACATATAATTATTTACCATTATCAGGTCAGACAATTTTTTCTCTGACTTTAGGAAGAGAGACACTAGATTTTCAAAACAAAATCTAAAATTTATCCTTAAGAATTTTGATAAATTGAAATTGCTTGAAAGTATCAGTTATTTTGCAAATCAGGCAGGAAGACATCCAAATTCTATTATAAAAGCTTTTGTATGTCTACCTATTAAGAGAGGCAGGTGCAAACCATCAGACTATGAATCTATGGATTTAAATTTAGAATCTGTATTTTTAAATTGTGCCATGAAAAGATAAATTAACAAAGGATATTATAATAATAGCTTTTCTATTAAATTTTGGTTTTTTGCTAGAGTTTCTCTCAACACTTAGTTTTAATTCTATGGAATTAAGGTATTTTACAAATCAGACACATATCAATTTCCCATATATTGTACAATGCTAATCTTTACCCTTTACTGTTACTTTAGCATATCTATGATCTTTCCATATCTACATTTTATCACCATGATAATGTTTTATCTGAGGTCTCTAAAAAACCTTATCTGTACCATATTCTTCTGCTTATTACATTATTTTCTATCTGATTTCTATGTAGGATAATTTCCACATTTATTCACATATTTTCTACAATTTTGATATTATTTGAAATCTATTTTCAGAGAGCATTTATTTTTTGGAAAAAAGGTAAAATAAGTGAAACTAGCCAGGATTCTACCCATTCTTTGGTATTCATAAAAATTCATGAATAATAATTATTTTTCATTCATGTTTGCCATCTTTCTCTACTAATCTGAACTATGATGCTAATTAACCAACCATTTGGGGCTGATGAATTTCCATTTTTTTCTGATTCTGAAAACTAATAGTTATTTATGATATTTAAGGTTTTGTTTTACAAATGTTTCAAACTATCTACTTTCTACCTTCAGCAATCTGACTACTCAGATACTTTATTTTAATTTCATTTTAAGTTATTCTCTCCCTAAAATATAATGAATATATAAAAAGTTGGCTAGAAGTATATAGTCATATGATTTATAAGTTTATAGATTTATATTGTACTTACATATTTTTTCTTGAGATGATGAGTGAGGGGTTTTCTTTTTTAAATTTAGGTTTTATCTAATGTAAAGAAATGTAAAATGAATTATCACCCTTCTCTATTTTTTCTTCTTAAGTACTTTCCTATTTTGTAAATTAACCTCCCAGCTACTGTGAAAATACAGCATTGCTCATTTTAAGTTCTTCTCTCCATGCCGTTTCTCATAATAGGTCTTCTTGTAATGATCTTTCCTCCCCTTTTCAACAAGAGTTTCTTCCAAAGACATTTGTCTAAGACATTTCAATGTGTTCAAGACATTTCCTTTTTTTATTTTTTAAAGATTTATTTATTTATTAGAGAGAGAGTGTGCACACACACTGGATAGTGGGAGGAGGGGCAGAGGGAGAAGGAGAGAGAGAATCTCAAGCAGACTCCCCCGCTAAGTGTGGAGCCTGCCCCTGGCTCCATCCCACAACCAAAGCCTTTATTTTTATTTTTTATTTTTTTAAAGATTTTATTTATTTATTTGACAGAGAGATAGAGAGAGAGCACAGATAGAGTGGCAGGCAGAGGGAGAGGGAGAAGCAGGCTCTCCGCTGAGCAGTGAGCCCCATGTGGGGCTCGATCCCAGGACCCTGGGACCATGACCTGAGCTGAAGGCAGACGCTTAACTGACTGAGCCACTCAGGCGCCCCCTCAACCAAAGCCTTTAAACATTTCCAACAAACATCCTCCCTGAGGTCCTCCTGGTGGCTGATCACCCCATTGACTTAACTGGTTCTTCTCTGCTCCCAAAGCACCATTCATCACAGAAAGTAGGCAACCAAAAATGCTTTTTGAATGTTAATTAATGACTTTGTTTTACATGAATAAATCATATTTATTACACATGACTTGAAGATCTATTATGATCCTGACAGGCTGGTGGGGAATTAACAATCTATGTTCTTATCAGAATGTTCAGGAGCTAACTCCGTCTTACCTGGCTTTGGAGTCAAATTGGCTTTGGTGTGATTTGGGGAAATTTACTTAAACTGTTGTGACTCAAGATCTGTAAGATAAGAGTTGTTGTTAGGGGCTTTTTTTTATATATATAAAGATGACTTTTCCCTCCTTTCCTGCAGTCTCTGAGTGCCCTCAGTTCAAGGATCATGACTTCTCATCTCTATCTCCATCCCAGCATGGGGCTAACATCTAGCAAGCACTTACAATATGGGTGAGATGAACAGATAGATAATGAAATTATTAATGCTCATGAGCATGAAAACAATTCTCAGGGCTGATACTCTCAAGGAAGAATTCCCAGAGAAGATGAAAACTGATCTTTGCACTGAAGGGCGTGTGAGACAGAAAAAAAAGGAAAGAATATTCCAGCTGTGCTTCTAGACAAAAAGTATTATCTCCATGATAATCACATGAAAATGTTTCCGGATGTCAAAGCACATGAAATATTGATTAATGAATTTATTTATGGTAAATTTTCCTAAACATTTCAAATCTGTGCAAGATTTATATCGGCCTCACCTAATAAATAGAAGTTACTTTAAATTTCTGATCAGCTTGCCTGAATGCTGGAATTTAAGATAGTTGGAATTTAATTCCTTAAAAATTGTTTTCTGTTGCTTCTCTTTCCCCTCCATTCATTTCTCCCTCGCTTCTCTGGTCAATTTGAAGACAAAAAAGAAAAAAAAGCCCCCCAAAACAAAAAAACAAAACCAAAAAATGAAAACAGAGTGAATCATTTGATAGGTCCTTGTGCCCTCTAGTGGCCAATCCAGTTAGCAGCCTAAGTACTGCTAAGTCAGGCAGGTTGTCAAATTGCTGACCAGTCCTTCCCGCCTCTCACAGGGGATGCTCTCCAAGTCTCCAAACACAGAATAGATAGATACTAACACACTTGAAGCAATAGTTGGGTAGTAAGTAGAGAAATTTAGTAAAACTAAGAGGAGTTAAATTATATCTACACTTTTTTAAAAAGTTTTTTTTTTTTTTTTCCTGGAAGCGGTATAACCTTGAGCTAGTCACTTAATTGCACCAAGTTTCATTATCCTCATTTTTAAAATGGAGATATTTTTATGTCCCAACAATTCCACAGGAATAGAGCATAAATTATATTAAAATGTTTTGTTATTTAAGTGACCGGAATAAAAGGGTTTATCATTATTATGTTTTATGGCATATAGTTCAAATAACATGAATTTAAATGTATTTATTCAGTAGGCTGACTTTTTATTATTGACCAAGATTATTGATGACTAGGTCTAGCATGGTGTGAAAAATATTAAAGTTAAGAAAATAACTATATTTTGTGTAAAATTGTATCTACATAATTATCCCTTCACCAAGTATATATAAACCAAATTAAAAAAAAAAAGATTTTCAATTCAGAAAAGAAAGGTTTATCTGGAAAAGGAGCATGAAGTTAATTATTAAATATTTATTCATTCATTCAGCAGATAAGTTAAATCTGTGTTTTGCCAGATATTAGTGTAGGATTAAGAAAAACCATGGGGAATTCCTACTTGGAGCTAATGTTTCAGGAAATAAACACAAACTACGTAAATAATCATATTACAAATGTAGAGATAGCACTCTGAAAATGCCAGAAAATGAAATATATAATATGAGGATGTTTAATAAGGGAAATTCTATTAGCTGGGAAAATATTGAGAGAATGAAGTCTGGGGTAAAATCTAAAGGAATAACAAGCATTGTAAGAGCAATGAGTTGGTTGGATTTGGGAGAAAGAAATATTTCAGGCAAAAGCAGACCTGAAAGGGGAGAAGTTCACTGAAGGATTGAAAGTATCAGAAAGCAAGAGGAAATGCTGTGTTTGAAAAAGCAGAACAGCTAAGTTGGCATCATCAACATCATGGCCCATATGAAGGACATTTATTAATCTTAGAGTTGCCCTTTTTGAAACTTCAGTTATATGGTGGTTTCTACCTTTGTAACTTAAAAATGACTTTAAGAAGCAGATTTTTTTTTTAAAGAGTCCATTCAAAGCTACACACTCCACCCTAACACACATATACACAATAACTCACACACAAAAGTACACACTGTTATATATGTTTATTATTTCTAACAAGCAATTTTCTTAAAAGCAAATTGGGTATACAGTTTCCTCGGCATTTATCAATTGATAAAATCAGATACACTTATGGTAATAGTTTCATGTTCTGTAAAAAATATATTAGCATCATAAATATATATTTTTTATGCTTCCTTTTTTGGCTGCTTCTTTTGCTGTTTTGTTTTTTGTTTTGTTTTGATTAAGAAGTTTTCTCATGGTTTCCAGTGATCCTCAATTCTTAGTGGTCCTCTCCTTGTTTTATTCCCCTTGCCTTGAGGTTGAACTGGATCTGGTTGTCGACTCACTTCTAACAGAATTTGGCAAAAATGACGGAATGCCTCTTCCTAGTTAGGTTGCCAAAGGTGATGATTTCATCTCATCTTGTAGACATTCTCTCCCTGGCTCTTCTCATAGGAAGGCTCTGATGGAGAGGGTCATTGAGGGTTGAGGGCAGTCTCTGGCCAATGGCCAGTGGGAACTGAGGCTCTCAGACTCATAGCCCCCAAATTGCTGAGTCCTGTCAACAATGACTGAGGCAGCTTGGATGCAGATCTTACCCCAGTTGAACCTAGAGATGACTTTGGTTCCAGTCAGCATCTTGATTGAAGCCTTATGAGTAAGGTAATCATCCATTCTGGTTCCCCTGTGGCTGGGAGGTTTCCTGGGATGTGGGACTTTCAGTTTTAAAACCTGGCAAAGCCTTGGGCAAACCAGGATGAGTTGGTCATCCTACTTGTAAGAGACTGAGCCAGGAGATCCTGAGAAATTGTGAGATAATAAATATGTGTTGTTGGGGCGCTTGGGTGGCTCAGTGGGTTGAACGTCTGACTCTTGATTTCAGCTCAGGTCATGATCTCAGGGTGGTGAGATCGAACCCCGCATTGCGCTGTATGCTCAGTGGGGAGTCTGCTTGAGATTCTTTCCTCTTCCCCGTGCTCTCTCTCTCTCCTCTCTCTCTAAAATAAGTAAACAAATCTTAAAAAAAATAAATGTGTGTTGTTTTAGGATGCTAAATGTAGGGATAATTTGTTCTGCAGCAGTAGAAAATTAATAGACTTATATTCAGGATTCAACTCGGGTATAAATTCTCACGGGAAAACCTCTGATTTCAAGTGTGTGCTTAGAGACCCTTCCTCAGATCCTCTACAGTATTCTATACTTTTCCCTATAAAAACATCCAAAACTGTCTCATCATGGTCTTCTTCTGGTTCTCATCATGGCTCTTCTTTCTGTTCCACTAGACCAGAAATACTCTGATCGAAGGGACCATGTTTATTCTTTAAGGAAATCTTTGTAATATTTAGAGCAGATATCACAGTCCTAGAACTGAGTGATGGGTATATGTGGCCTGGCTAATTTAATACATTTTCATGTACTAGAAAAAAAATGACCGTACTTAGGGAAACAGTGCTTCATAAATCGACAAATACTTCAACTCAGTTAAATTTTGATCTTCTATGCATTATCACCAGATTTCTTCTATCTTTTCCATGTTATGAAAAAGGATGAATACTCCTTTTTTTTTTTTTGAAGTCAGAGCTATTTGCACAAATCTAACTCCTCACTTTATGATGAAGGACATGATTAAGAAGTCAAAGTATTTTGATTTTGTGGTCAAGGTATTTCAGAATAAACTGACATCTGTTTTGAGATCACAAGAAACACATTACCAACCACATAAAAATAATGTCAAACTCAGTTTTCATTTCACTAAGGGGCACGGATATAATCTTTGTATAATAATGATTTAGTAAAAGAAACAGGACAAAATGGTAAAACTTTGTAGAAGTTCAGTTTTGTCCATCATTGGTAGACTTGCCTACACATCTGAAAATAGGATTTGTAGCAGACAAAATCCTATTAATTTAATGACTAAACCACCAAGTTACATGGTTATTATTCAGTTCAGTCTCTGTGGGCCACTTTCCTTTTGTTTATTCCATGGCTGTAGTTTGAGCTCCAGGCAATTGTTCTTTAAATCTTAGCAGAAGACTGAAGAACATGGCTACAAAATGCACTCGTGCCCCATTTCTGCAAGCAAAACACATCTTAAATTTTTATTTTTTATGTGTTTTAAAGATGTTTTTATATAATATGTGTCAGTTATTGTAGTCTTTCAATATGTAGTCCAAGGATTTCTTTATTTTTAAAAGTTCACTTTCTCCAATACCTAAACAAAGTATCAATGAACTTTGGTAATATAAGAACTCCACCCCTGCACAAATTCAATCATACTCCTTTTGTCAGGCTTTACGTGTTGGCTGATTGCTTCTTGACCTTCACTTGGTTCACTGGGGGCTGTTTGCTACTCTTTTTGGTGGGAGCAGGTAAAAGAGGAAATGTTTTCTTTTTAATTACCAACAAACAATGGAAATAAAGGCTTTATTAATGGCAGAGTGCCATGAGCGTTGGAGGGAACTGATACCAGATAGGGATGCAGCAAATGTGGAAAAAGTAAATGAAAATTCTTGTCTCAGAAAATTGAAGGGAAGCAGTTACTGAAAAGAGTGAGATGTTGGACTCAAGGAGATTTTAATAAGTAAATCAAACTTTTTAAGCTCTCTAGAGCATAAAATATAGAGAATATTAAAAACTGCTTTATAAGAACCAAGTATTGATGTGTTCATAGTATCTAATATGAACACTTTAGATGTTCATATTATATTTTATTTGCAAACTTTCGTTGAAAAGGAGTTTGGTTAGGGGGTACCTGGGTAACTCAGTTAGTTGAGCATCCAACTCTTTGATTTCAGCTCAGTTCAGGATCTCAGGATTCTGGGATCGAGCTCCACATCAGGCTCTGAACTTGAAGGGGAGTTTGCTTGAGGATTCTCTCTCTCTCCCACTCCCTCTCCCTCTGCCCCTCCCTCATGCTCTCTCTCTCTAAAATAAATAAATCTTTTAAATAAAGGAATTTGGTTGACAGCATAAATTCTTTATTCGGTGTTTGAGACATTTTACAAGTGATATCATGTGCAAAAAAATTTATGGTTTGTAAAACATTAGTGTTTCTCATTCTCACTTTAAAAATTGCATGAATTCTGAATCTTCATCTGTTATTCTAACCTCCTTTACTTTTCTATAGAATTACAGTCCTCACCTCATACAATCTATGAAAAATGCCAGGGGATTACCAATAAATAAAGCATAAAACTTACTCATTTCTGAAAAGGATATGTACAGTCTTGCTTATGGATTAATTCTTGCTTCAGAGACAGTTTCTTGTTGCCTTGTTCAAAATGAACTGCATTTTATTACACTAGTCAGAATGTATGTTTCCTATGGTACATTCTATTTAGTTTGTGGTTTGTCATCAAGGATAATATGCAAGTTAGACTACATTGTATTTAGAAAGCTAGAGATTTAATCTCTCAAACAGATTATATTATATTTTCCATGTCTTATGGCCTACCATCAAAAAGAAGATGATATCTGGGGTATTTCAATAACACCTACATTGTGCATGTTCAATTCATGGCTAATTAGGCAGACCTGGATCTTACTTAATTTAGCTTCCCCTCTATGTCTTGAATTAATGAAAGTTGTACTAAATACTCTTTAATTAAATTAATTAAGCCCCCCAACAATTATTCTCAAAACCATAAGTTAATTATATGTTTATACTTTTCTTAAAGGAAATACAATTTTTTTGTAAAATTAAAGAATATTCTAAATATTAAAAACAATTATCCACATAAGATCATTGCAGGAGGTTGGGTTCATGCTAAGAAAGTCAAGAAATGTGAAATTCAGACACATTCATGATATGTTCACACACTGTCATTGGCTCATGTTACTAATGAGATAAATATTTTTAGGAAAAGATCAGTTGTGCCAATAGAAAAGATGTTTCGGGCCACTTTTCTTTATGTATCCATGATTTGGCTGATTGCTGTTTGTTTACTTCTTGAATTCCACATAAAGAAAGGTGTGTCCTTACTCCCCTCACAAACTGTACAAATTCTGCCCATGGCCCAAGTTCTGGCTAATTGCCTCATAGAGATTTCTTGGTGGCATACGACACAGTCCTCTGTTACTTGCTACTATTCATTTCACTTACTTATTGACTTACTCATCTAATGGTAAGAGTAGTGGCCAAATTTTTATGTGAATAAAATTACCTTGGTCAGCATGTGTACAATGCAGATTCCTGGTCTGCATGCCTGGAAAAAGTTTAATTTAACAGATAGAGAAAAATGTGTAGAAATCTCCATATTTTAGAAGACCGTGTAACCATTACATCTAATTTAGCCATACTTGCTTTCATGAAAATATTACTTTTCCTGTTTCTGTCAAACACAATCTGAGGCCTTTATTTTCCTGTGCCATGCCAAAACTCTCATGTATATCCTGTCATTTTTTCAACATCTTGTGACATTGCCTGGCATCTTGAAGGGCTAAAACAAACAAACAAACAAAATAGTAGGCTATCATTTTATTTCAATCTTCATTTGTGCACTATGCAAACTCCTTCCTAAGTATATCATAAGCATTCTGTTTTGTGACCATAATCATCTCATTGAATTAAATTTAATTCTATAATTGTACGGACTTAAATCTTATAACAGGTCTTTAAATCTTTATTTCCCCATGCGTGCATGCATGTGTGTGTGTGTGTGTGGTTTCTTTTTACTTTCATTTGTATGTTGTTTAAGTTTTCAAGTCTGTTTTAGTAAGGCTACATGTATATTAAAATTTCTGAGACCTTATGCATTTGAAATGAAAATTTAAATGTATGCAGATTGGAAAGGAAGAAATAAAACTGTATTTGTTTGCAAATGACATAATCATACGTAGAAAAGCTGAAATAATTGACCAAAAAAACCCCCAAAAAACCTCTTGGAATAACAAGCAATTATAGCAAGGTTAAGATACAAAAGGTTAAGGTTAAGATACAAAATTGATAAATCCTGGCCCACAAGGTTAAGATACAAAATTCAATCACTTTCCTATATACAAGCAATGAGCAACTGGAATTTGAAATTAAAAGCACAATACCCTTTATAATAGCACCCCCCCAAGATAAAATACTTGGAGGTATAACTCTAACAAAATATGTACAGGATTTATAGGAGGAAACTCTAACACTCTGATTAACTTGGGGAGGAACTAAATAAAGAGGTAATCCAAATTAATAGATAGGAAGATTCAGTGTTGTCAAAATGTTAGTTTTTCCCAGTTTGATCTATAGATTCAATGTAATCCCAATCTGAATCCCAACGAGATATTTTATGGATACTGACAAACTGATTGTAAAGTTTATATAGAGAGGCAAAAGACCAAGAATAGCCAACACATCACTGAAGGGTATATATGGGAAATACCTACGTTTCTCTCAACTTTGCTGTGAAACAAAAGTGTCCTAAAAAAATAGAGTATTAATAAGAAAAAAGGAGAAGTGGGCGCCTGGGTGGCTCAGTTGGTTAAGCGACTGCCTTCGGTTCACGAGTCCCGCATCGGGCTCCCTGCTCGGCAGGGAGTCTGCTTCTCCCTCTGACCCTCCCCCCTCTCATGTGCTCTCTCTCATTCTCTCTCAAATAAATAAATAAAATCTTTAAAAAAAAAAAGGAAAAAGGAGAAGCTTTTATATTTTTATATGTTCTATTTGAAATACTCTGCCCCACCTTTTCAGCAAGTCACTGATGTGCTAATCAATTCATAACAAGCTTCATATCAGCCCTACAAGGTTACAACCTGAGAGCACTTGGCCTGAGAACCGTGCCTCTCACCTCTTGTCTCCTGCTGCAAGACTTTTCTAATTCCATGCAGGATGCCAAGGAGTATCTATTCAGTACTCAAGTTGGCCCAAACTAGAAGTGCTGAAGAGTTCATACCAGAGGAGTCACCCCTAGTGAATGGAAGTTTGGAGCAACTGATCCCCTAAATAGACAATTCTGAGATTTATTTCATTAGACTCCTAAGAAGAACTATAGGACCAAGGAACTGTTGCCTACATTTCTGGCCTACTCAAAGAAACATCCATGCACCAGCTTTCCTTCCTTCTCTGTCTCACTCTGTTTTTTCTTATTCTTGCTACTTGGGTTATTTCCAAAATAAACCACCTGCTTGCCAACTTCTGCTTCAGATTATGCTTCTAGGAAAATCCAAGATAAGATAAAAGGTCTTTTAGCAGATATTAGTATTTGGTAGTTAGAACTGGACTTTCAGTCCTTTCCAAGATAGAGTAATAGAAAAAAAAAAAAAAGAAAAGAAAAAGAGTAATAGGGAATGGATTTACTATCTCATCTGAAATAACTAAAAGGCCAAAAATGGCTCTCAAGACAATGGAAATTAGCTAAGAAATGACTATGACCCTTAAGAGATTGGAAACAAAGTGGTGAGCCCAACAACTCACCCGCTTACTGCATAAAGAGTATTTCTAGGGCCAAAGAGTGGGGAGAGAAACTCAGGAAGAGACTGGTGGTGATATAAGGAAAGAGAACTGGGGTCCAGATGATATTATACTATTGCACATGTAGCATAAGGACCTTAGAACACCGTATTCACAATTTTCCCTCCCAATCTCTGTGGTAATGTTGCCATATATTTTACTTTTATGTATACTATAAACACACAGTATGGTGTTAGCATTTCTGCTTAAAGTATTAGTTATTTTTTTAGGACTGCAGTAATCCGCTATAGCTGGTAGGCGAAATATAGTGAGCTGCCATTCCACATCTACGGGAACAGCATAAACACACACATATGTACGTGCATGTATATATACTGGCAGCACCGAGTGATAAAGAAGGTACGGGACACCTGAAATTCTTACAGATTAGTGGTGTGGAAGGACAAGGGCATAAAATTTTTGAAAAGATTTCCACTACTAGTATGTACTTAAGAGAAATGGAAATATCATTTCACAAAAAGAGTTGTACCAGATGATTTATCGTTTTTTATAGTAGCCCCGAACTGTAAACAACTCAAATGTTCATCAGGATTTTGGACATACATATTTTAAAATATTTATCATGGGAAATACTATTCAGCAGTGAAAAACAAAGGAAATACTGATACATACAACATGAATGCATCTCATAAATATTATGTTAGGCAAAGGATGTGTTTCTATTTATACGAAGTTTAAAAAAGTGCAAAACTAGTCTGTAGTATCAGATATTAGAACAATCTTGCCTATGTGGGCCAGGATTTATCAAGAAGGAGTTTGTAAAAGCTTTCTGTGGTGATGAGAATATTCAAAACCTTATTTCCATGAGTACTCTGAGAAAAAGTAGGAGAGGTCAATCATATAATCTCTAACAATAAGTTTTAATACCCCATAAGCAATGGGAGTTGTGATATTCAAGTGAGTTTGCAGTTTACATTTAGACCAAGAGACATGAATACCAAAATGTATGTGAGTAAATGCCCTATCACCCCATTTGGTTTTCTCCACCAAAAACAAAGGAAATACACTCACAACTGTATAAGTGAATCTCATAAACAAACAAGCCAAAAATAGCGAGAAATGTAGAGCCATGGGACCAAAACTGAAGTTTGAAAATGCTCATAGATTAACAAGAAGAGTTGCTGCCATAAGTTCATAGCAATGACATAGTCTAAAGTGTGTTCAAATAATTGAAACTTCGATGTACAGATTTATCCTATAGGCATCTGGCAGGAAGAGAAGTCCCGAAATCTCCAGAGAATCTATTCACTAGATGTAAGTGATAAACTTTTATGACGAACATGAGTATTACACTAAGGCAAAGGTAGTTCAATGACCTGAGAGATGTTTTCTTCAATTAGGGTCATCACATGTGAAGTTTATCTTAAGTCTAAGACCCAGAAATTCACATTTCACGCCCAGTTCCTTATTCACTGATTCTGTCTTAGGCAAGAAAAAACAGAGAGGACAGATAAGCACTGTGGTAATAATACTCAAAAGGACAATACTTTTTTCAAAAGAATACTTTTCCATAAGAAAAAAACATCTTGGAATGGTACAGTTCATAGATCTTTTCTGTCTCTACAGCCAAATTAAGTTATCCAACTAAGTATAACCTACAGACACTTCACATGACTCCCTATTATCTCCTCTCTCTTTCTAAGTACTGGGCTTCCAATTTTGTGATGATGTATGCATCTCAAAAACATTTTCCAAACACTGCACTCAATCATGGACCATTTGTTTAAGAGGGTCAGAGTAGTTCAAGCTTCATAATGTGAATACATGTGTAAGAGTGGGTTAAATACTACCTTACACTTCTATAACCAAATACACATTATTATAGGTTATATTTTAAGGGAGGTTATTGTGACCTTGGTTCCCATATTTTAATAAATTATTATCATATTCAATATCTAAAACTCAAGCATTTAATCAGAGGTCATACTTGAGTTTTCATTTTAATCTAGGAACTAATTTGGTTTCTAATATTTAGTCTCTCACTTGTAGTTAAGTACCCAAATTCCTCTGTTATTCTTTAATGCAGAAAACAACATAATTCTTAAGTTCTTCAGACTTCCAGTTTAGACTTTTATATATATATTGATAAGAATTTACAGATACAGAATGACAAGCTCTGTTAGACATCATACAGTTTATTTTATGAAAGATAACTTTCTTAAAATGAATCCATTTTAGTCTGGAAGAGCTAGGATTGAAACAATACCTCTAGAGAGGAATTAAAGTGAGTGAAACATGCATAAATATTAATATATTCATCTTCTTTTATTATTTTTGACTATCTGGGTTGGAAGAATAGATAATATGAAATGGAAATAACAGGTTTGGTAATCACCCAAACCTAGAAGCTTGAGCCTTTACTAGAATCTTCTGGAATCTTAGGCAAGTTACCTGATAGCTAAGCCCCTATCATGGAGTAGCATCATTTGTCCCCCTGAGTCTCTCATTTCGTGGGTGTTATTGGGATTTACATTGGTTTTACATAAGTCGGCAACACGTTGTGTTACGAGAAATGTTGGATCTAGATTCAGGGGTCATGATGCCAAGTTCTGCCTCGAGAACCCTTTTGCTGTGTTTGTTGGACATATGACTAAATAATGCTGGTAAGGTTTTTCATTAAATTTAGTAAAAATGTGATAACAAGGACAAACACACTTTGCAAAACACAAAACTTTAGTCACTATGTCTCAGTCTAGGAAGCTGAAAAATATTAAAGATGTATTTCTACCTTAAGACTAGGCTAAATAGGGCTCCCGGGTGACTCAGTCAGTTAAGCGTCTGCCTCCAGCTCAGGTCATGATCCCAGTGTCCTTGGATCTAGTCCTGCATCAGACTCCCTGCTCAGCGGGGAGTCTGCTTCTCCCTCTGCCTGTCGCTCCCCCTGCTTGTGTTCTCTCTTTCTCTTTCAACTAAATAAATTAAATCTTAAAAAAAAAAAACTAGGCTAAATAACTGAACAATTCAGTTGCTTTTGCTACCTAACAGATAATAACCAACAAAGTTCAGTTATTACAAACTAGCATTGATATCCATGTCCTGATCAAAGAAATTACTATGGTATTTTGAATTATTTATGAATATATGTACCAGCACATGGATTCCCCTATTTGAAACCAGATTCCTCAGGTTGTGTAGTATCAGGTTGTGTAGTATTCTGGTGTCAAAGTTTGAACTTTGGAAGATGTTTTCCAAATTTATGAGTGGCTTAGAATTGTCATTTAACACTTGGAAGATATAAAATAATCTTTTAAAATAGTTGTTTAACTTTTCTAAACAAGCTACATGATTATCATAAGATCCTGTGAATTGGGCATCATTCTCTCTTTCTCTCTCCTTTTTTTTTTTTTCAGTGTAAGCTCTACACCCAGCATGGGGCTTGAACTCATGACCCCAAGATCAAGAGTCACATGCTCTATTCACTAAACCTGTTAGGCACCCCAGGTCATCAATCGCTTTGACAGAAGAACCCAAGATATGTTAAAAATTATACTATTAGAGAGTGGAAGTCTAAGGATAGAGCCTATTTTGTGTATAAATAAAATGAAATTTTCACAATGTAAATATAGCACAATACAGTCCCTGTACAGCCCCCAAGCAGGTCTCTGACAAGAGTGACTCTGACCCTTCACGCTTTGTGCTCAAGGTTGTCTCTGCAAGGCACAGAATAATCTCAGTAAATGGGTTTTGTTTAAATAGAAGAATATGGTGGGATGAAAAGAAGGAAGGTGGGAGTAAGAGAAAGTAATTCTGAACATAGAACAATAGACATTTCATTAAAAAATTGATCATCAACAAAAATGTAAGTAAAGGCATCTCTTTGAAACAGAGATGTTCCACTATTTTGTTTTAACAAAAGATCAAGTTCAAGTGTTGCCTCTAAGATAGACATGTAGAGATTTTTAATTGCATGAAAGACATATTCTATATTCAGAGTATTTATTTAATTAATGATTTTGGGAAAGTTTAAAAGTCAGAAATCTAGTGTGATATTTTGGGAAAACTACTTTAAATGGGAAAGGAAAGAAGTTTGAATTCTGTCAGTCATTACTCATTTTCAGAGTCACTTAAAGGGGTAGATTTATGTGTGTGTTTTGGCTCTACATACTGGTTTAATAAATACTAACAATTAAAGTTTATAAAAATCTTTAGGACACTTAAGGGTTCGCAAGTCATGTAGCTTAAAAAAATAATCACATTTTACTATTCCTTCTCCTTGCTCTTACCCACCCATGCATACACACACATACATTCTTTAGTAGGGTTTGCAAGGGTCCGGGGGAGTGCAAAGGGCACTTGTAGCAATGGTTACTATAGAGGAAGAGCAGTTCAATAGTAAGGTGGGATAAAACCTATCTTGACTGGAAGGTAGCATCATGATGATGATTGCTCTTCTATCAACTAGGTATTGAAGGTGTTAGATATTCATATCTGATGAAGCTTAATAACCATACATTATTATGTCACATTCCATAATGAGAGTAATAAAAGTCATTTTGGTTTATCAACCAAACCTAAGCACTGCCATGTCTTGTTAATGTCAGGGGATAATGTAAATTAGAAAAACAGAACCTTAAATGTCAGTATCCATTCTTCTTGTGAGCACAGGGGGGAATGCTGTAATAAGATCATAGACCCTAGTCAGTGTGTAGTATTGTCCCAGCTGAGGACTATGACAAGAACTGAAAGGGAACTTTTCATCAGCTATGCAACTGTAACTATCAGAAATTACTGCCAAATCTAAAAACTCTTCCATACAGACAGAAAGGCACTGGTTGGCCACTTACTCTTTTGTAGACTTTGAAAAGGTGAGAGCCTCACATTAAAAATAATGGAGTTTCTATTTTTTTAAAAGAAGAGGAAGATATGAAGAGTTCTATATTCTATATTCTATGGCTCTTAATTCTTTATGTTCTGGACTTTCACCTGTTAATTCAGTGTTAATCTCCATAACAAGAGCTGGGTTTTCATGAGGATAAAAAATGAATTAATTTTCTTTGTCTTTCCCTTCTATCCAACTACTTTTTAAAAAATATTTATTTATTTATTTATTTATTTATTTATTTATTTATTTATTTATTTAGAGCACCCTCAAAGGGAAGGGGCAGACGGGGAGGGAGCAGGAGAGGGAGAAGGAGAGGGAGAGAATCTCAAGCAGACCCCACGTTAAGCATGGAGCCAACTCAGGGCTCGATCCAATGACCCTGAGATCATGACCTGAGCTGAAACTAATAGGCACTCAACCGACTGAGCCACCCAGGCACCCCACTACCCAACTACTTTTTTAAAAAGCACCATTTCTACAATTTGTTATCTTTCTAAAATTTCTACATCAGGGTCTGGGAGAAATAGTTCTGAAACCTACTCCTTATCTGAATCCCATAGTCTACATCCATATATTTCTTTTGAAATATGAAGGGTCCAAAAGCCTGGCAGCAGGACCTCTCACTATTGGTTCAGAGAAGTCTGAATGAGGTCTGCTCTATCACTGCTTCACGAGACCTGCATCTATTATGAGAGGTCTACTGATCCAAAGGCTTCCAATTTCTCCTGCATCTGGTCTGGTGGATTCCATAGACCGGAGGTCTTTGTCCACATGTGATCCTTCCTCTCCTTTACTATTGCCAATGCCCAGCCCAGAAGTAGTTAAAATTAATAGTTACATCTACTATATATTGAATAACTTTTACAATTATTTCTTCAAATATATTTTCTGAGCTATTTTTTCTTTCTTAGCCTCTTGGCATAACAATGAAATACACATTAGGCCACTTAGTGTTGTCCATCACGTCTCTTTACTTTTTTCACTCATTTTTCTCTATGTGCTTCAGATAGAGAATTTCAGTTGATCTGTGTTTAAGTAGCAAACCTTTTTCCACTTATAATCTGCTCTTAAGCTCATCCAGTGATTTTTTTTAAATTTCAGATAGTCTATTTTTATTTCTTGAATTTCCACTCCGTCCTTACAGTTTCCATTTCTCTCATGGGGTTCTCTATCTCCTCCCTCATTTTGACCCATCTTTTCCCTTTCGTCCTCGAAGCTATTCATAATAGTTTTGTTAAAGTTTTTGTCTGCTGTCTCCAAATCAGCTTCATCTCAGGGTCTGTTTTCAGCGCTGCCTTTTTCTTGATTTTCCTGGACATGATAGAGAGACTGGATTGTAGTGTCTACCTGAAATGGGTATTGAACTTTGTTCTGATAGGCGGTTGAATTACTAGCATTTACTTTGTATCCTACCAGTTTGTCTTTATCTTTTGTTAGGGTGAGTCTGTTTCATTTCTCCTTACTCTAGGGCATGTCTCTATAGAGAATAACCCTTACTCTTAACTCATGACCTTTCTAATAGCACAACTTAATGCCTGAGGTTGCCAAAGTGGTCCCCTTCCCTGGCTGGACAGAAAATCTAATCTCTCACAGCATTCTATGTCTTCAATATCTGTGTCCATCTCTCTCACAACTGGCACTCTGATGGCCTTTTGAAGCCTCAAGCAGTGCATGCATCGTTAACTCTTGGCCAAAGACTTAGGCTGGACTGACTTCACAGCCTTGTTCTTCCCTCTCCACTTCTTGGGTCAAGGCTCCTTGGTGCAGGTCTCTTCTTTCTCATACCCTTTGCCAATCCCAGGCTGGAGCTCCAATTTGCCTGACTTTCAGTCTTCCCATAATTCTAGCCTTGGGTTTTACTTCCTGTGCCACAGTAGGCAAAGTGTCCCCAGTCAGATAGCCTGGGCAAAAGTGGACTTCAGTGCATGTGTTTCCATTCTCTCAGTGATCATACCACTGCTGCCTGTCACGTGATGTATGAATGCCATTGCCTCAGGTATTTTGCCCAATATTGTAGTTTAAATGGTGGGTGGACAAATACTATACTAGTTACTTCATCAAGATTGTAGGCTGAAATTTACCCATTTCCTTTATATTTAAAAATGCTTTATTAATTTCCTCCAGCAATAACCAAAACTGCCATCCAATCATTAGTCTTGCACACATGATTAAATATTTTTCCTTAAAAACTGCAAAAGTAGTGATAATTTTGGAAAAATCTAAGTCATCAATTTTAATTATTTTAATATAATAATTATCATAAAATTATTAAATTCTTAGCAGATGCCAGGCATTGTACATATCACTATATGTGGATATCTCATTAATCCTTACAGAACTCTTTAAGGTAGGTACTCATTTCAACTGTGAGAGAAAAGAAACGGAGAAATCAACTAACTCATTACAGTCTCATAGTTAGCTAGCACCTCCTGAAATCAGGAAAGAAACTCAGGGATTTTGCCCCCAGAGCCCACACTCTACTGTTACATCATGTGAAGAATACTGAAGTAACAAACTGAGAAGTCACACATTAGTGATCAGTGTTAAATAAACAACTTTCAGGGAGAAAACTTTAAAAGTCACAAAACGGAAGCACAGCTAATTAACATTTGTAAGTAAAACAAAAGAGGGAGGAAAAACATACATTTTGCAAATATGTCATAGTAAAGAAGATAAGGGAAAAATAGTCTTGGTAATTAATGTGTAGAAGAGTGAAGTAACTGGCTATAAATAACTCAAAGTTCAAACTAATTTCTTATTCTGTCTTTAAAGGAAGAGGCAGGAAGCACAAATCCCTAAAACTGGATGCAGGCAGAGAACTTGTTTGAGAAACCCTGCTTGCAGAAGATTTGTAAACCAGCATGAATTGGCAACACACTTACTTAAGTGATTAAGGGAATTAACTATCACTGCTAGGGATTAAACTAGTTTAGGTAAGTCACTGGTTTCTGGCAGGACTACCTGAGGGAAAATGAACCATGAATCGTGGAGGTGGAAGGCAACTGGCTCTGGGCCCATTCTGGCAAGGGGTGAGATCATTGACCTTGGGCAGGTCATTTCTTGAGACCTTATCTGCAAACAGGGACCTGGAATACGTAATCTTTAAAGTACTTACTAGCTCTGTCTTCTGTGCTTACTTTATCAATGAAATAAACAAAACGTCTTTAAAATTTTCAATCCAAAATCTACTAAGGAGCAGTGCTTCATCAAATTCTGTTGTATTCTAATAGATTTCATTGCAAATAAATAATTAATGATAACCATCCTTGGAATTTGAAACAATCTCACAGGTAATCTAGAACAAATTAATAACTGGCCCATTTCACTATCAGTATTCATCCAAATGTACTTTTACTAGCCCTTGATTCAAGTTCTGTCCATGGAGGTTCTTGTAAATAGTGGGAAATTCATCTAGGATAGGAAATATGGAAAATCCTGAACATCTAAACATCACAGGACCCTGATAAAGTGGAACTTCTGGGATGATAGAGAAGTGAGAAGAAACCATCAGTCTGCTGACTAAGAAGCTGATTTTGTTTCTTAGAAGTTGTGTGAAGTTAGGCGTTTCTTTAATTTGTTGAGCTTCAATATCTGAGTCTTTGAAATAGATTAATAGTGCCAAATCTAAGTAGAAATTAGAGGATTGCTGATGATGAATATAGAGGATTGAATAGTTATCATTCATCATCTTTCTTTGATTCATATAAAAACAAAACTATTTTATCATGTGTATTTTTTAACAACTTTATTGGAATATCTCTGACATAAAAGTTATATATACTGAAGATACACAACTTGATGTTTTGATATACGTGTACATTGTGAAAAGATCACCACAATCATGCTAAAGAACTTATCCTCACCTGCACCAGTACCATTTCCCCCTCTCTCTCTCTCTTTCTCTCTCTCTCTCTGTGTGTGTAGACTTGAATGAAGGTCTATCCTCTTTGAAAATTTCAAGTATAGAAAACATTATTGTTAACTATCATCACCATGCTGTGTGTTGAATCTCCGTAACCAAAACCTGTGCCCTTTGATCAACCTTTCCTCATTTCCCACTCTCCATCCCTGGCAAGCACCCATCTACTCTCTGCTGTGAGTTTGACTGTTTTAGATTCCACATATAAGTGAGGTCATGCAGTATTTGTCTTTCCGTTCTGGCTTATTTTACCTAGCGTATTGCTTTTTAGTTTCATCCATGTTGTTGCAAATGGCAGAATTTCCTTTTTATTTTTTTAAGGTTGATTAGTATATACCGCATTTCTTTTATTCATTCATCTGTTGACAAGACACTTAGGTTGTGTCCACATCTTGGCTATTGTGTGTACACCATTGGTGAGAATGTAAATTTGTGCAGTCATTGCGGAAAACAGTATGGCGGTTCCTCAACAAATTAAAAATAGAACTACCATATTCAAGCAATTCTACTTCTGGGTATATATTCAAAGGAAATGAAATTTGGAAATCATATTTGGTTTTAAGTTTCTACTTACTCTTTAATTTATAATAGAAATAAGATCTCAAGGCATGAAAGATATCAATATACTTAAAACAATTCTGGCAATTAAGAATTTATAAAATAGCAGCATATAAGCAAATATCAAATTATTTAAACAAGAATTTACAAATGTGTAAAGTTCATTAAACATATTTAATATAGTTTGCCAATTTTCTTGAAAATATATATAAATTAATTGAGATTAAAATACAGTTTAAAACTTGACTGAATGATTTGTCAGATTATAAGCATTAAAATAATTTTGTCATTATTATTTTTTTAATTACTCTCAATTTCAGATTTAGAATGAAGGAAATATTCTACTGCTTCTCAGCATTTATTCTTTGAATACTCTATTTAAAGAAAACTCATATTGCTTACTCTCTAATATCTGTGCTAGATGTTGGAAAGATATAAAATTCAGTAAAATATGGGTCCTGCTTTGAGGGTACTTACATTGACGAAGTGTGGTCATAATAAAGATAAAAACATCCTGAGGTTGGAGATAATTTTGTCTGAGGTATGAAAAATGATATCCTACAAGAAATCACATTTTAAATGGACTTTGAAATAGAGACGTGCTTTAATAGATGGGGAAAATGAGAGGGTCAGAGCCATGGATAGGTGAAAAGTAGGCTTCGTTTGGAAACCCATAATGTGGAATAACTAGCGAGTAAAGTGCATAGAAATGTTACTGGAGATAATGTGGAGGTTGTTGATTGGTGCTAGATCATGGCAGCCCCTGAATGCAGTATCAAGGAGTTTATGCTAAATGTGGAGAGAGATTCGGGACCCTTGATGTTTTCTAAGATGGTGAGAGATGTTAACAGAATTAAATTTCAGAAAAATCACTTCAGGTTTGGAAGGGAAAGATTTGAAGCAGATCAGACAGAATGTGGTTGAGAGTTGGGGAGATACTAGGGTCATGGTAGATTTGGATATCCATTAAAATGCAGTGCAAAAGAGGAGGTGGAGTTTCAGCACGTCTGGATTCTTTCTGGTGTTCCTAGCACACTGTCCAGATGCCCAGCCATAATTTGGACGTGACCAGGCCAGTCTTGTTGCCTCAGTTGGCTGTCTCCATGATCTTCTTTTGGGTCAGTGACTCTGGCTCCCTGTGGTCCTGCTCTCTGGTCTCACTGATCTGCTCCTGGTTCCTGAGACCTCTGAGTCCCCTTTTACCTCTGAGTTAAGCAGTAGATCTCTTCCACCTCTCAGACCACAGGTTCTTCACCAGTTACAGATGTCCTAATGATTTGAATGTAAAACTGGGAGCTCAATCAACAGCTGGTCAAGTGATTTTCAGAGGTCATTTTTATTTTCAGATGTCTCTTTCTATGTTCTTTTCACAAAAGTGTCTCCTCCCAGCTGTCTACATGGACAATTTCCTCAATGCCAAGTTTCTGTTCAAGCATTACCTTCTTGAAAAGGCTATATGGACTTCTATTTAAAATTTCAACAGCCTGCCTCACATCCTGAATCCGCCATAGCATGGTATATTTTTAAAATATATATCCTGCCTTAAGTATTTATTGCCTTCTAATATACCATATTGTTATATTGAATTTTTTGTCTGTCTCTCCTACAATCCCAACAGAACATAAGCTACAGAGAGAGTAGAATCTTTATTTTCATTATGTGTCTGGGACATAGTAGGTATTCAATAAATGTTGTTGAATGAGATAAAGACAGTTGTCATAAGGTATTCCATGAGTGAAAAATACTTTAAAGTTATAATTAAGAGATGATACAGCTTCTTCAGGAAACAGAGAAGTTGATGAGACTAGATTATTGATTTAGCATGGGTTGGGAAGAGCACTGAATGGAGAAAGAAGCTGACAAGATATGATCAATATCTTCATACCTAAAATCATAACTTTATACCTAAAAAGTTAACTGGCATTCATTTTACAAGAGCTCAGAACCATCTCTCCTCAGTAAAACTCTCCACAGCTACCACTCAGCGTGTATTTCTGATAGACTGGATTGACTTGAGAATATTTCCATGATATGAGTAGCAAATTACTGCTTGGCACCTGTGGTAGGCAGACTAACAGCCCCCCAAAGATGCCTATGTCCTTATCTCTGGAACTAAATAGGTTGTGTGTCATGGCAGAGGGAATTAAGGGTTCAGATAGAATTCAAATTCCCAATTGCCTGACCTTAACATAGGGAGATTATTCTGAATTATCTACATGTAATCATGAGTTCCTTAAGAGTAGAAGTGGAGGCAGAAGATGTCTTCACATAGAGATATGATGTGAGATTAATTCAGTTTGTTGTTGCTGACTTGAAAAATGGAGGAATGGCACCATGTTCCAAGGAATGTGCATGGCCTCCAGAAGCTGGAAAAAGCAAAGAAAGATATCTCCCCTAGAGCTCCACAAGAGAATGCAACCCCACCAAGACCTTAGCCCCTAGAGACCAGCGTCAGACTTCTGATGTACAAACTGTAAAATAATAAATGTGTGCTGTTTTAAGCCACCAAATGTGTGGTAATCTGTTATGGCATCAATAGGAACCTAACACAGCACCTTTCATGAGTGAAGGGCTAAAGTCATCACTATCCTTTCCACGAGTTTATAAATTTCATGGCTGCTACTTCTTGAAATGCACTCATGTGATTCTGCATGCGTATGATTATAATTTCAGAAAACTACTGCTCTGAACGTTTGGAAAATCTTTCCAGATCCTTGGTAACAATCATTCTAGCATGTCTACTGTTAAACAGAAAACTATAGACTAAAAATAAATTACAGAGCCTATTTCTAATCTCAAATCTTGCTGTATTCTTACTCTTCTTTCTCTTCAGCTATTTATACTACTAGAAACATCTGTGAAGAGAAGAGCCAGATGTGAAATAATATGGAGTACAGTTTACTGAGAGGTGCTCTGAAAAAAAAAATGACCATATCAATTGTTTTTACCTAAGAAAAAATGAAAGTAACATTTGAAAACTGCACAGACTGCATTATAAAAATACTCTTAAAAGTGTATTTTATTTCATGATAGTTGCTCATTAGATGGAAAGTGTTGCTATATTATGGAAAGAGTATTGGATTGAAAATCAGGCTTTTGTTTCTATTATTAATTCTGTAATTTTAGACTATGTTAACTTAAGTTTCTATACATAGAAGTGCAAAACTTTAAAGTGTAAAGTGTGATGTTTAGATGTGAGGGCAAACTACTATAAGTAATGGAAAGAACATTAATTGAATAGTCAAGAGACAGGATTTCATTTGTAGAAGAAAGAGCACAGGTTTAAGAATTACGATGAGCTTGGCTTGAATTCTCACTCCACCATTGCGTCTGGAGGATTAAACAAGTTATTTACTCTCTTAGCTCAACTCATTCCCCATTTGTAATAAGAACAACAATCCCAGTTTTAAGGGCTATTTGGGGGGACTTAATGTAATAATGCTATTGGTTTCCTCATGCAGTCTTTTGCCTTTAATAAATAAATGGTGTTAACTGAAATAGATCCAAGCAAGTATCTCTGTACCTGGGGATCTTCTGTGAGACTTACCTCTCAGTCTTCATCTATGAAAAGTGACTCTTCCTTCTTCTGTGAGAATTAAATGAGACAACATATGGATTTGCTTAGTACAGGTTAAGTATTCAACAATTAATTACTAAAAAAATGCAGAGTCCAAAGTCTGTAGTTTCTTCCTTCTGAAGAGGGCTTGGCCCAGACTAAGAAGCATTAACATCTCACCCAAATGCCCTGATCTTACACAATGCATTTTCATCTTTCAAAGGAAGTATGGGTGTAACACTGACCTTCAAGATGGAAAATATGGGCACATAACCCCAGGGAAGGGGGACGCAAATTGTAGGAGCCTTTAGAGTTTGAAGCAGCTACCACTACAGAGTTGTAGTGACAAGGGAAAAGAAGGCTCTGATGTAGATTGTAAGGTAATGAAAGGTAAAAGTCCAAACTGAATGAAAAGACCAGTGTAAGAAAGAGACTAAGAGAAGAAAGAAGATTGCAAGTGAGATGTAGATGATCTAGCTTTAAGTGGGAAAGGTAAGGAGGAGAAAGTAACTGCTGTTGATGTTCTCCTGTCAACACAGTCTCTCTCCAAAGGACAAGAATGTTTGCCCTTTATGGTGCCATGAACCTCTTTGGGAATTTAGTAAAACATGTTGACCTTCCTTTACCAAAATCAAATGAACATTTGCACAGAATGGCAAAGCATTTAAGAGTGACCTGAAGTCCATCCATGGACTCTAGGTTAAGACCTCCCTCTGTGGAACATATATTCTTAATCAGAAAATTACCTGATAAACATGAAATCAGAATCTGATAAATCTTAAGTGACATTCAGGTGGGAAACAGAAGTGCAGTATAAGAGAATACTCTTAATGCCCTAAGGCAAATGTAGATAACTTGCTTTTTGAGTTCAGAAGCAAAGGGTAAATGTTTTCAGCAAGATAAATTGAGTTACTTGGTTCATTCATCCCACAGTGATCAGTGGCCCATCTGCTACTTCAGGTTCTGGACAAGTTAATGCGGTAGGAAATTCCTGGATGAATTCGATGGGAAGGAAGCCAGAGGTAGTAAGTATAGATCCAAAGTCATCACCAAACAGTAAAGAAGCAATTGAAAGGGTCAGTTGACTTAGAGATGAAGAAAATGCACAACAGGAAAAGCCCAATAGGCAGTTGAACACATGGAATTAGGAGAAATTGCTTTATTTACACATGAATTAATTTGATATCATTTTCATCAGATTTGTTTAGTGCTATAAATACTATCTCTTTATAGTAGCACAACCATTTTGTTGTTCAAGTCACATCTTTGGAACAAATCCAAGAAACTTCACTTCGTCTTACACATACTACAATCCAGCTTTAGTCTGGGAGTGTGATAGAATAAGAACAAGGAGTAGACAACCTATGTATACTAAAAATTGACTCCAATTTATCATCTTACACTGCATTGGAACAATTAATATGGATGCATTACTATTAGATATAAAGTCCAACAGGATTTCAAGTGCACAAACGAAGGTTATTAAGTTTCAAATATAAACTGGTAACATAGTGAAATCATTGAAGTATGGAAGGGCAGAGGTGATACACCTGCATTTATTTTGGAAAACTGCTTAATGTTGCGTGGGTATCTTGAGCCACCCACACTGACTTATTACTATTTGTAGGGTAGGAAAAATTTATGTTATGAAATGCATACATTAGAGTATATATAATATGCATGTAAAGTTTATAGAATAAGGACAAATGATAACAGGAAATGATTATCCAACCTAAGAAAGATACTCCTGGATCACCATTTTCCCTCTCCCACAGAGAAAACCCTTGCACCGAATATTTTAATAATAGTTCTCTGGATCTTCTTTACAGCTTAGTGTTACCCATTTCTCACTATGTGTAAATGGAATCATACCATAAGCTTTTTATGCATATTACTTTTTTTCTGCAAAAGCTTCATTTCTAGGTTATTTATCAAAAGGTCTTTCTTTGGGGGGATGCCTGGCTGGCTCAGTCAGTTAAGCATCTGACTCTTGATTCAGCTCAGGTCATCATCTCATGGTGGTGAGATCAAGCCCCAAGTTAGGCTCTGCACTAGACATGGAGCCCTGCTTAAAATTCTCTCTCTTCTTCTCCCTCTGTGCTTCCCCTCCACCCCCACCCTGCTCTCTCTCTCTGTCAAAAAAAAAAAAAAAAAGTCTTTATTTTTATATTCCCTTTTATACTGTGGAATATAATATGCACACAGATAATATGTAAAATATGTATGTACAGTTTAATTACTAATGCTAATAAAATGAACACCTATATACACACCAACCAGCTTTAAAAATGAAAAATCATCAATAACTGAATACTACAGGGAGCTTCTCAGTAATTATAGACCCCTTGTCCAACTCAGAAAAAAAATTTCCATTTCTCGGTATTTTATTGGTTTCCTAAGGGTTTGATCATAAATATATGCATTCCTATTCCTATGCAATATTTTTAGTTTTACATGTTTTGACCTTCATATAAATAAAATCATTATAAATATAAAAAATAAATGAATTTTCTCCCAAATACTTTGCATTGTGTATCCATGTAGTTTTATGAAACTAGTTTCAGAAAATAAAATTTATAATTAATTTGAAATAATATATTTTATATTAAATTATATATTATTATATATTTATAATTATACTTAATTTTCATTGCTGTAAAATATTCTGTTGTTTGACTATGCCATGATTTATTTGTCTGCATTTTGATAATTGATTTTGTTATTGTTGTTATTGTTTATGTTGTGGATGACGCCTCTCTGAACCTTCTGGTACATGTCTCCAGATGTACATATGTAAGATTTCTTTTGATTATATACTCTAGAATACATTTTCAAGGGTCATAGGTGGAAAGTGATCAATTTTCCACTTAATTCCTGATTATTATTTCAAGATTATTGATTCAAATGTAGTACAATTTTCATTTTATCAGTATTCCCAAACTTTATATTGCTAATGCTTGTTGGAGTCTGGCATCTTAATTTTTTTTTTTTTTTTAATAACTCAGTCTGTTGAAGGAGACATGATGACTCATTTTGGTTTTCATTCCACTTATTGCTTGGGAGTTTGAATACCTTGTTGTTGTTGTTGTTGTTGTTGTTGTTGTTTTAATTTCCTGGGTATTTCTGTTTTCTTATCTGTGAAATGCCTGTCTATGTGTTTCGCCCTTTCTTTGATGGTGAAGTCCATCACTTTTATTGATTTAGAGTGTTTCATTACATAATCTGGTTATTCGGTTGGATTCACATATTAAAAATATATCACTTAATTTGTGGCTTAGTAGTTTCACTCTCCTTGTGGCTTCTGATAAACAAATATTCTTTATTTTCATGTAATCAGTTTATTAGCTTTACCTTTACCATTTGTTCTTTTTAAGTCTTAAGAATTTTTTTGTTATTCAAGGTCATAAATATACTTTCTGATATTAATTTTTTTCTAGGTTTTGCTTTTCACATTTAAGTTCTTAGATTTACTGAAGTTTATTTTTGTAACTAGAATGAGATGAAAATCAATTTTAATGTTCCCATATTCCCATATATATGAACAATTGTTCTCCTCTTGAATTATCGTTCTGTTCCCACTGATATTAATGCAATATCTGTCAAAAATCAAACATGAATTTATGTATATGCCTTGCATTTACTATCATCTTCAGTTATCTCTTACTGCACAAACTCATAGTATTTTAACTACTATATCTTTAAGTTTTGCTTCCTGGTATAGAAGCTTGTTATTTTCCTTTATTAGAGAATTCGTAAACATTGACTCTTTGCTACTAAGGGAAAAAAATTGGCTTGTAAATTTCCAGTTATACTCATAAGAAAAAAGTCTGTTCTGAGTTCATTGGACTTATAATTAATCTTTATATAATTTTTTGTTGGGGTTACCATTTTTATGATAGTGGATGCTACCATTAATGACCTTCATATATCTCTTCACTTATTTAGGTTATCTTTATTGGCTATAAAATAAATTTTATAATTTTTCTCTAAGGATCTTGCATATCATTATTTTTTCATTCAAGGGGATTTTATTTTTTTATTGCTATTGAAAATAGCATCTTTTTGAAACAACACATTTTATGTCTATTGCTGGCAAATAGAAATGCAATTTACTTTTTCTTAGTAATAATCATATCTAAAAAAATTGTTCAACCCTTTCATTGATTTCATAATTGTCTGGAGATTTCTTTGGGGTGCTTTTTGGGAAAAGTATTTTCTGGGAATAATGACACATCATCTTCCCTTTTCAATTCTTAAAACTTTTAATTTTCCTTTTTTGTTTTTTTTTGTTAACACTATAAACTACACAATCTATTCTCAACACTAAGATATAGTACTATATTTGAACTTCGGTTTCTTCGAGTTACAACAGGTATTCTATGTAACCATGTTGTCATTGACAGTAAGTAAACATGAAACATAACTATATAAGTTCATGGCATACAGTAAATGCCTAAAAATGTTTTTTTGTTCCCTACATTTACAAATGCGTAAAGAATGATCCATATTGGGTGCCTGGGTGGCTCAGTCATTAAGCGTCTGCCTTCGGCTCAGGTCATGATCCCGGAGTCCTGGGATCGAGTCCCACATCGGGCTCCCTGCTCGGCGGGAAGCCTGCTTCTCCCTCTCCCACTCCCCCTGCTTGTGTTCCCTCTCTCGCTGTGTCTCTCTCTCTCAAACAAATAAATAAAATCTTTTTAAAAAAAAAGAATGATCCATATTTATGTTTTAAGCTTAATAGTTTCTCCAGATTAATCAAGATTAATAAGATTTCTCTTTTTTAAAAAAGATTTAGTATATTTATTTTGGGGGTGGGAGGGGCAGAGAGAGAAGAGAATCTCAAGCAGACTCTAGAGCTGAGCGCTGAGCCCAAGGCTGGATCTCAGGACCTGAAACCAAGAGACCATGCCCAACGCACTATACCACCCAGGGGCCCCTTAATAAGATTTCTTAATTGTAAATTATACACCTGGTAAGGATGGGGGTAGAGACAAGGTAGAAAATGCACATGCACACACACACATATGCAGGGGCTAAAAAAAGCAGAGAGTATCTTGAAATTGCCTTGTCTTTCTCTGTATCCAATTAGAAATCTTGTAAAGACAAGATAAAGGAAGAATGGCCTTGAATTATTTTAGCTTAAAAGAAGTACTCATAATTGTCCCAAATCTCTGCCTATTATTTGTGCCCAGGGGGTATTACTTAAAACGTGTCTCCTATGAGTTAAAAAATGACAAAGATTGTCACAGAGAGGTGAAAAAATATGGAAACCAAACCTCATTTATGTTGACACATTCATTATGAACAGGGCCTTTGAGGAAATCACTCTTAGGTATTTTTTTTTTCCTGCGTGAATCATAAGTAAAAATAGAATAAATTTTGTCTGTGGGATTATAAACTCAATTCTGTCAGGTAAATTCCTATGATTTTCTTTGAAGTCAGCCCTAATTATACTTTTTCAGAGGTCCTCTGTGAATGTTCAGTTTTACTACAGTTTTGACTTTCATTAATTCACACATTAAAGGAAAGAATTTTCAGAAACCAGCTGAGCAAAATGCTTTTACAATCCCAGCAGTGCTATTGATTCTAATAATTAAAATCTGAAACTAAAATGAGAAATTTATTTGGAAACCGAAAACATGTAGGTATTCCAAATCACAGCAGTGAATAAGCTGAAGTTTCTCTCTGATAGCAGAGTCAAGGTACTGAAGCGATTTCTATAACCTTAGGAAAATTATGGGGTTTTGCATATAAAACTTTATATTTGCTAAATTATTTATTCTGTTTTTTTTATACATAAGCCTGTTCTAATGCTATGCTCTTTCTGTAGATACACGAAGTTGGGTTAGAATTTTTAAAACTTCCAAAAGTGTGACCCAAGGATCCAGAGGTGGGCAGATTTCAAGGACCGGAGAAAAGATCAGGAGCACTGGGTAGGCAGGAAGCCAGGGTTCTGTTGCTATTTTGTGGGTGACTAATTGTTGCTCTTGATCTGCACTCTTTTCCATCTGTAACATGAAGAAGATATTGGGCGAGGATCATCTATGGCAAAGCGTTCCTTTAAAATTGTACATCAGTGTAATTGGCACAAGGGAACACTGAACCAGTCAGATGAGGCTCAACCACATCAAACCCAACACCCAGGCACCAATAAGAGAGAATCAATCCCAGACAACTAAATGATGGGGAAAACAAAGGGATACCAGGTTTTTTTTTTTTTTTTTTTTAATCATTTACTTCTATATGCCTCTTTCAATTTTTGTTTGTTTGGCTTTCCTATATTCCTCATTCTAGAAAACCATCTTGAAGTGATCTCTTACCTCTGGGAGATGCCCTTGGCTTGAGAAAGTCTGAGATGGTGTTTCTCAATGAATACTTGGGATTTTATTGAATGTAGTAGTTCTTAAGTTGGCTCCATAGCTATGGAACCTCTAGTTGGTTTATCTGTAAAATAGCATTGATGATTGCAATAATTATACCTATTTAGTGGTGTTCTAACACATAGGATGATGCATATAAAGTGAGTGCTCAATAAACATTAGCTACTATTATAAATATCATAACAATTATTCTTTCCCAAAGTGCTTATTAAAATTCAAAATTCCTGGCCTCATCTCAGAGTCTGATGGGATAAGGTTGAGGCATGTGTTTTTTTACCAAGCTCTCAGGTGTTTCAGATTCATACTCATTGGATTAGTATTAGCCAAAGGGAAAGATAAAGGAGATAAAAGGACCTAATTTTCATTTGTTCTTGGCCAAAGGAACAAAATGGGCCCTCATAGCTCTTTTGTGGTCTAGCTCAGCTTACCAGAACAAAAGGCCCAACCTACTTCAAATGACACTGTTAGGTTTATTTGGTTTTGCACACTGGGCAGGTATCTTCTGGAATGTAGCAACATAGTTGTAGTAAGAAACAGCTGTGCAGGGTCTCTGATGTGTAGAATCACGATTTATTACCAACTAGGCTTTCTCCCTAGTATCAGGACTAGCAGTTTTATATAAAAAGATAAGTAGATCACTGTCCTTTATTAAACCTGAATTCTCCTAACTCCAAGTGTGAACTTGAATATTTTTGACCTAAGTGTACCCAATTTTATTTATTTATTTATTTAAAATTAAATTAGCCAACATATAGTACATCATTAATTTCAGATGTAGAGTTCAGTAAATCCTCAGTTGCATATCCAATTTTAAAGAGTCATTTCTCCCTCAGGAGTCACAATATGGAAAAAACAAGTTAATATGTGGAATATGCCTCCCAGAAGCTCCTCCCCTTACTTCTCATTAAAAGCGTATCATACCATACAAATCATTTCCTTTCCTCATATTAATGGTTTATCGTCATTTTGGTGTTGGGTTATTATGTTGAAGTCAGTATCCTAAAGGCAGCACTGTAAGATGGATGAATCAACGCTCTGCTACCAAGCAAGCTGGTTAGAAAGGTAGCCCCCTTTGAGAGGTGACAGTTAGTCTTTGGAACCTCTCTTTTGAAATGGGAAAAAATACAGTGAGGATGATATCTGATCACCTTCTATCAATACTTTTAATTATTACCTAAAGTTACCAAAGGATAAGGCAACTGACCTGAATGAGGTAGAGAAATAGGTGGGGAATTCATTTTTCCTTCCGCCTCTTTAGTCTTCTGAGAGCCTTTGCAGAATAAAAATATCTCAAAGTAGGAAAACCATGGCTCAGACAGTGAATCACAGGTATTTGCAGTAGGTAACATCTGTTGTATAGAAGTGAGCCTGCTCGGGTAAAGTATGAGATTGTATTTAATCTATAGATCAATTTGGATACAATTGACATTTTAAAAGTATCAGATATTTCAATCTATGAAAATCACATGAACTTGCATGTATGTAGGTTTCCTGTAATTTCTGTGATATTTTATGGTATTGATAAAAGTATGGAAGTATAGAATTCATAAAAAGCATAAAGGTTTTTGAGTCTTTTATTAGATTGATACGTGTGTATTTGATGTTTTAAAATATTATTTAATATGGTATAATATTTAAATGATGATTTTCTGGGTTTTGTTGCTGGCATATAGGAACACAAATGCTTTTGCTATTGTCCTTGTAGCCAACAATAATGATATATTCACAAATTAAGTCTCATTGTTTGTAGATTACTTTAGATTTTCTATGTATATTATCTGAAAAAAAAAAGTTAAATTTTTTCCAATCTTGCCTCATTTGTGAACTCCAGGAAAAAATGCTTTTAGTACCTCCTGACTAAATGTGATTTACTTTTTTTAATAGATAACCATTATAAAATGAATTAAGTTTCCTTTGTTAATGCAAAGAAACATTTATTATTATCAGTATTACATATTAGCAATTTCCTTTTCTGCATCTATCCAGATCATCCCATGGCATTTCTCCTTTTTGTCCATTATATAATCACATTGTTGAAACGCATTAATTTAGTTTATTAAATGTTAACCACCTGTGTTCTAGAATAAACTACACTTTGCCTTGATATATTATTCTGTTGGTAAATTGTTGGATATGATTTGCATTATATTTCTTAGGATTTTTGCATCTGTGCTTGTGAGAGAAAATAGTTTGTGAATTTTTTTTCTTATAATGCCTTTGTCAGATTTTGACATCAAGTCTCATAACTTAGGAAATGTTACTTCTATTTTGTCCTCTAAAGGATTTTCTTTAGGAGTTGTATTATTACTTCATTAAATGTTTCTAAAAATACATGAGACTGGCTATTTAGACCCAGAGCTTATTTGTTTGGAAAGTTTCCAGTATGGAGTAGAATTTTTTAAATCAACCAATGGGAATTTTCATTTCTTGCCATGTCAGTTTTGATAAATTTCATAGATTGGAACACTCATGGTGTTGTAAAATATTAATTCTTTGAAAATTGATATATAGAGTAAGTGCAATACTAAAATCTAGCAGAATTTGTGTGTGGACATTGGCAAACAGATTCTGAAGTTTACTTGAAATTGCAAAGTGTCAATGGTAGTCAAGTTAATCCAAAAATAAAAGCAAAATTGAAGAGTTAACATTTCCAAACTTCAAGACCTTTTACTTTGAAACCTTTAAAAATAGAAGTAAGGGAAGTGTGATATTGGTACAGGATAGAGCAACTGAACATTAAAACAGAAGAGTTTAAATACTACTCACAAACACTCAAAAACACTCCCCTAAAATATGAGGAAGGAAACATGGCAGTGTCTCAGATGAGGGTCGAATTTTCCCCTCCAGAGATGTTAAGTTCTCTGCGACCAGGATTCAAGTTGGAATGCAGAAGCCAGTAAGCATATATTTGTCAAACAAATAAGGATTGGTAGGCATGTAGACCAGTAACCTATGTTCAAATACAAGCCTAGTTATTGTAATTGTTAATTTGATGTGTCACCTTGACTGGACTAAGAGAGCCTAGATGGCTGGTAAAACATGAGTTCTGGGTGTGTCTGGGAGGGTGTTTCTGGAAGAGATTTGTATTTGAATCAGTAGACTGAGTGAAGATGGTCAGCCCTCACCAATAGGGGTGGGCATCATCCAGTTCTTTGAGGGCCTAAGTAGAACAAAAGGCAGAGGAAAGGTGACTTCTCATGTTGTCTTCTTGAGATGGATATTCATCTTCTCCTGCTCTAGGACATCAGAACTTCTGGTTCTGGGCCTTCAGACTCCAGGACTTACGTCACTATTCCCTCTCTTTCCCCACCCCACATTCATTCTTGAGCCTTCAGGCTTGGACTGGTTTTCCTGGCTTTCCACCTTGCAGACAACAAATAGTGGGACTTCTCGTCCTTCATAACCATGTAAGCCAGTTCAAATAATAAATCTCCTCTTACGTATCTATACATATTTAATTGCTTCCATTTCTCTGGAGAATCCTGACTAATAGAGTCATGTTCTAGTTGTATAAGATTTGGAGCAAATCACTTTACTTTTTTTTAGATCTCAATTTCTTCTCCGTTATAGGGAAATAATAATGGAATCCATATTCTATCATTTCTGAGAGGATATAACAAAAAAAAAATATATCCAAAACTTGGTATAATGAATAGGCCATAGTAAATGTTTAATTAAAATTGGTTATTACTATAACTATAATTTTTGAAACATGATCAGCTCTCTAATCAATAGAGATCTTTTGGTATAGCCTATACTCTATATCATGACTTCCTCCAGAATTACCATGTTCACTTTTGTTTGTGCCCCAGTACAACTATTTCTGTCAATGACATTGATTATATAATACCCTTTAAAGAGTGTGTACTTTGTAGTTTAAGTTGACTGGACCATCCACTACGGAAGTAAAATTCACATCAATAATATAATTCAACACAATATGTGCTGTTGATATTGAAGTTGATGAGCAATTTTCTATGATACATATTATAGTTGCACTATTTTGTCTGAAAAAATCCATTTAAGTATATGTTTAGACTAATATGTTTCCTGACTTGCACACTGGTGAGAAATAAAATATTCATATTATGTGTAGAGTGTCTTATATGACAAACATTCAACAAATACCTGTGGTTTTGTGTTAATCCAAATAGAGACATGATGGTCTTTACTGTTGCTTATTCATATGTTACTATCTCAATTTCAGTGAAAGAAAAGGGTTCACATAGGTTTATACTGAAGTTAGAGAAAAAGACGATGGGAAGAAAAGAGTTATCTAAAAATTGATTAAGAAGTTGGCATTCTTGATTCAGTCTTTACCATTATAGCATTATTAATCATGATAGTTGTGGAAATCTCTTTTTATAGGTGTATCTTGCATAGTTACCAAATTAAATCATTGGCCATTAACATACTTGATTTCTATCAATCTTTGGAATTTTCATGTATCATTTGATTTTATAAAAAGATTTTTAATTTTTTTGTATGTTTCTAATAACACTTTTATCAGTAGTGGGAGACTGATGAAGAAGTTCTAGAGTGGCAATTAGAAATCTCAGAAACTTGGGCGCCTGGGTGGCTCAGTTGGTTAAGCGACTGCTTTCGACTCAGGTCATGATCCTGGAGTCCCTGGATCGAGTCCTGCATCGGACTCCCTGCTCGGCAGGGAGCCTGCTTCTCCCTCTGACCCTCCCCCCTCTCATGTGCTCTCTCTCTCTCTCTCATTCTCTCTGTCTCAAATAAATAAATAAATAAAATCTTTAAAAAAAAAAAAAAGAAATCTCAGAAACTTGCACTGAGACTCATCTCTCTCCAGTCTGTTTTCCACTGGCTCCCAGTGTGTTCTTAAAATGTAAATGATCATGTCACTTCCTGAATAAACCTATGTCATGGCTGTCTTTTATAATGAAGCTAAATTCCAATATCCTTAATAGAATATTCAGTGGTTGTCAAGTTCTGGCCTTTATTTATGTCCTCAGGCTCACATATCACTATTCCCCAATACCTTCATGCTTTGATTGGCTCACCTCCACCCGTATGTCCAATAGAAAGCCCAACAGACCACAGGCACGTGGGAAATCCAAGTGTGAAGTCTGAGCAAGCCAGCAGTGATGGCAGCATACCATTGCAATTTGTCTCCTCTCTAAAAGCAGACAAAGCAACCAAAGAAACCAAAATACAGGCAAAGTTTATATGATAAAACCAAGCAGCTAGGTATTCTCATAAACTCCAAAACATGAGAATGAGTTACCAAATAATAATCACCAACAAAGGCCAGCCCACATTATCAACTGGGCAGAAGAAAATGGAAGGAAGGCCCTGGGATCTCGGAACACAGAATCTAATCATTAACACAGACTGACTCTCCAAAGGGCCCACATGCTGTGTGGGAATCCAAGTGTGCCAATCAAGAACAGATGCAATGAGGAGGGGGTTCGGATGGCTTTATTTTGCTAGGTAGTGTCAAGAAAAGCATGACAATTCCTGGAAATCAGTGTCTTAGGAATATATTTGAGGCTAAGGACCCAAGTGCTTTCCAAGACAGAACCCTGAACTAAAAGGAAATTCTTAGGGACAGAATCTTAATTAGCTAAGACTGAGATACTAGAGGCAAAAGAAAGAGAAACCTTAATGGAGGCAGGATGGGGAGCTGAGAAGGCAGATCTCAGAAACCATAGGGCTTAATTTTTGGGTATTTTGTGTTAGCAACATGAGAAGAAACTACAGAATCATGAATCTAGGAAAGCTATCCTGGTCTAACCTTTCTTCTTGAGAATAAAATAAAACCCATCTGATTTAAATATGGACAAAGAAAAAGAAGTTGAATGAAGGTACAATAAAAGCACATGTCATCCTCTAAAAAGAATTTAGCCTGCTGTTCAAAACTTAAAAAAATTTGAAAGGAGAGGTGATAGAGCTAAAGAAAGAAGAATCGATCTATTATTTCAGAATGGAAGATTATAAGGAATATAAGATCCAAGGAATATTAAAAATAATGCCTCAACTAAATGTAAATGTAGAAGACAAATTTTAAATGGAGAAGAAGATTAAAATGATGTGGAAGAAGTGAGAGATTTAGGAAATTGAAAAGAAAGTCAGATGTATAAAATAGGGGTTCCAAAAGAATTCAGAAGCAATGAAAGAGGGAACATATTTAAAGCATAATTTAATAAAACTTTCCTGAAATAAAGAGTATTTGAATCTATATATTAAAAACATGCACTAATATTTTCAAATAACTTTACTGGACTTTATTTTTTTTAAGATTTATTTATTTTAGAGAGAGAGAACGAGTGGGGGGGGAGGGGGAAGGGGGAAAGAGAGAGAAAGAGAAGCAGACTCCCCCTGAGTATGGAGCCTGCTATGGGACTGGATCTCCGGACCCTGAGATCATGACCTGAGCCAAAATCAAGAGTCGGACTCTAAAACAACTGAGCCACCCAGGTGCCCTGACTTTACTGGACTTTAAAAGTTAATAATAAAAAATTGGGGGCACACCCCAGCTCCTCAAAAAAAAAAACTACTTATAAGGGAACGAAAATCAGATTGACCTCAGAATTTCCAGTAACAAATTCTAACAACCTATTTAAAATATGAATAACCCTAATAGAAAAAAGTTTCTAAAGGAAGAAGAAAATGCTCAACAAACTGAAAGAAAAGTGTGCAAGAAATAAGAACAGTTCACATTTAAAAAAGAAAATAAAACAAGACAAAGAAATCAAGTGGTCCTGAAACAGGAAAAGACCTTAAGAGCAATGAAAGTTAAAACTACATGAGACAGAATTTCTTGATGGTAATATTTTTGGGAAAAATTTGAGATTGTCAACATATTCTGTTGGCAAAGTTGTGGGGAAACAGATTTCTCTCATACGTTGCTGATAGCAATGCCAAAGGATATGTGTGCTATGGAAGAGTATTTGGCAATATCTAGCAAAATTAGATATGCATTTTTTTCTTTGAGCCAGAGATTTCACCAGCAAAAATCTATCACTAAGGTGCACTGCCAAAAATATGAAAAGTTGTATATACAGATCTACTTGTTGGAGCAGTATTTGCAATAGCAAAAGGCTTAAAGTAACCCAAATGTCCACCAGGGATAGTAGGAAAAAAATATGGTAGTTACACAGTGGAGTACTATGCAGATATGAGTGAGGGATATTTGGATAAACTCTTCTAATAAAAGGTAGAGAAAAGTATGTAAATTTGCTACTGTTTTTCTGCATATGTGATCATTCTTCAATAAAATAGTAGCAAATAAGCTATTGCCTTAGGGTATGATATCTTGGAAACCCACATTGAAATACATACCAAAGATACCTGAATCAATAAATGCATAATTTCTATAAAGCAAACAAGAGAAAAACATTATTGGCCACCTTAGCAAGAAGCTAGGAAACCTAGTCTTTATTTTGAAAATCAATTATCTCAACTGTTTTCCCTTGTCAAACTGTACCTCAAGATAACCGAAGTGTTGATGGGATATAGGTTATTTTTATTTCAGAGGTATTGTAGATAATATATATTGGAATAATGATAAAATTAAAATATTAACATTTACAACCTCTACTTCAATAATAGATTGAGACAATGGTCATCAGTAGCTATTAATGTCACAGCAAATGAGATGATAAGGCAATGTGTGCATTCCGGTGGAAATACAGTTTACTAGCTGTGAAGTGGTCAGACCATAAAACCTAAACTGAATCTAATCAAGTTCCTGGACCTAATACTGATTTAGGAGAAATACAGGGTGTAGAGGGACATAATAAAGAAATCATCATATGTTCAGTCAGCAAAATTCACTTTATGAGACTATCCAAGGAAAAATGAACTGCCATATTAAACATAGACTTTACCAAAAAAAATTTAAAAATAAAAAAACAGTTGGAGGAAAACCTATAAAGTTTTAAAAATGCATAAAAGACATGTTGAGTATTTGCAGTACGTGAACATTAATTTAACCTTATTAAAACAAGAAACAAATAGTAAAAATATAAGAGGTGATAGAAGAAATTTGAACCCTGCCTGGATATGATATTTAGGGTATTAAGAAAATGGTATCATATTTTTTAGATGTCATGTGGTATTTTAATCATGCTTTAGAAGAGACATATTTTTAGAGGTATGCAGTGAAATATTATAGATAAAATGAGGTGATACCAGGGGTTGCTTCGAATCAAGCTATTAGTGGGGAGTTTGGGGGGTATTGTTAAAATAAGACAGTCCATGACTTAATGATTATTGAAGCTAGGTGAAGGGTACATGTTTATTATATTCCCTCTGCTTTTGAATATGTCAGAACATGTCTTACAGAAACTCAGGGAAAAAAGAGAAAGAGAGAGAAAATAATGTGTGGAATTAAATTGAACTCCTGTCCTACTGCATCCATTTATGACTGCCACCCATAAATATTTCTTGCTCAGGGAATGTCTGTTCACTCTAGATTAGAACATGACTCATACTCATAACTACTCAGACATTCAGGTGGGAGAAGTTCCCACATCCTACAGCTCCACCATCGAGAACACCTGGCCTTCTTTCTTGCATTAGGAGCAAGAAAACGTGAGAATCGTTGCAAGGGCTTTTCACTGCCTGAGCCTAAAATTGGCAGTATCCCTTTTGCTCACATGTCATTGGCCAAAACTAGTTACATGGCCCTGCCTATCTGCAAGGACTTTAGAGATACAGCATCTCACACAAAAAGGGAGGAAATTGATGGGAATAGATATTGGTAGCACCAACAACATTTACCACAGCATTTCAAGGGATCTTTAAAAATAAATAACATTTTGGGGCACCTGGGTGGCTCAGATGGTCAAGCGTCTGCCTTCGGCTCAGGTCATGATCCCAGGGTCCTGGGATCCAGCCCCACATTGGGCTCCTGGCTCAGCAAGGAGCCTGCTTCTCCCTCTCCCTCTGCCTCTCTCCCTGCTCATGCTCTCTCTTTCTCTGCTATCTCTGTGTCTCAGATGAATAAATTAAAAAATCTTTTAAAAAAATAAATAACATTTTATGAAGCATTTTAGAATGTGTTGTCTCATACAATTCTCGAAGCAGTCTTGAGACACTTGCATAGTCTAATATTCTTATTTAAACATGAAGATGTTAAAAATCTCTTAAGTTCATGCAGTGAAGCAAAACATATATTCAGGGCTCCTGACTTAGAACATTTCTTCCAATCTCCTGTGTTTGTGTAAGAATTAAATAGGTTTATATATTGGGAATCACTTGGTATGCTGCAAAGCATTAAGTGAGTTAGTTAATTTCTCTCTTAAGGAAAGAGACTCATTAATGTTGCTCTGTGCCATATGTGGGGGCAGCTTGGTATGCTTTGGAAACAAGGTGCTGAAAGGCGTGGTGGAATCCTGTTACTATCAGCTGGCCAACTCGCCAAGGATCCTCTTTTGCCAGAAAGAGAGAAGAATGTGCCTTCCTTTCCAATGACCAGCACTTTGCCTTGTCCTCTTCCATTATGTTAACAGCTGAGTCTATAACTTGAAGTCTCAATCCACTGGAATAATTAGCCTGAAATAGTCCTCTGTGGTGCTCACAGAATAAATAGCCATAAACCAAGGCAAAGTGTTTCCAGAAGGGAGAGTCCTACAGCCATTTCCCGGGCCCATGTAACAGATGGCAGCCTCCCTTGGTACCCCGTGGAACTGGTTAGCACCAAGGCTTTCTGGTCCTTTACACAAACAGAAAGGAATGAGAAAGAGAGAATTTATTTGAACTGTGTTTTTAGAGACATTTCCTGAAATAGACCCATGCAAAAGAAGAAAAAGGAAGAAAAACAAACAAAGCTCACAGTGGACACAGCATATTCACTGTCATGCGTACAAGTTCCAGGCACAGTATGAAGCAATAGCGTGAGTGCAAGACCTGAACCCCAGCTTCAGTGAAGGACTCCCCACTCTACCTACATGTCAAGAACTTCCACACTTCCAGAACCTCGCCGACAGTTCTCCCTCTGGCCAAGATTCTGTGACACTCTGACCTATATTTAGAGATTTTCTTCAGCATTTAAGTACCAGAGATTGTCAGCCTATTAAAGCCTTCTTAAATTCCGTTAGCTGTGAGAAAAGCCTTCTCTCCGTAGTTCCTAAATATCCCCCCCAGTAAGCTGTGCCTAATTACTGTACTTCTTTAAAAAATAATTACTTTGATCGCTCTTAATTTTTGACAATACTTGTCCCTATTTCTTCATGTAAGTTTCCAGGGGAAGAGACTGAGACTTGTTTTTCTCTCTGTTTAGACTGTATTACACTGATGATTAATAGACTAGACCAACAAATCTGTATTTAAGGGATAATCATATAAATGATGGGGTAGAAAGTGGATGAAAGAAACAAAGGCCTAAAACAGAAAGGTGAAATCTCAAATATAGCTGGCACAGACTCAGGACCTCTGCCTTAGAAAATGAAAATGTGTGTGCCTAGATTGCCCAACCAAACAATTTCAGGACTAAATGTATTCTGAGAACTCTAAAGGCTTCTGCTAACCTTCACTTATATTGAAGGGAGAAAAGTGGTTAAAAGCCAATTTCACATCCTCCCTCATCCTTCACACTTGAGCACAAATGCCCAACGGTTTTGGACTGTCATCTGTTGTCCTAGTTCCTGGCTGGAGGAAGTGTTAGAACATGCAGCTCCTTGCTCTGCAGAAAATCACCCCATTCCAGAGGACACAACAAGCCTGACTGAAGAATGAGATCTTTGGTGGGGTGAGCAACATGCCTTCTGAATCTGGAAACTACTTGTTTAGGAAGAAATCATGTTTCTCTTTGTATTTTCTCTCTTTGCTTAATATTTGTCTTTAACTACTTATGTGCTAATTAAATTTTCATAGTCATACATCTGGGGTTTTTTCTCATATAATATTTTAGCTTGCCTAAGACTTGAGTTGTGGCTTCATGTTTCTTCAATCTCCATAGAGACCAAAAGAATGACTTTTGTATTGTTGCTTTTTAATTAATATTTGTTTGTAAATTAACAGTATGCATCAAATATGTTCCTAAGGATTAAGAACTGAAGGTGGCTTTGAACATGAAGCATTATTACTAAACAGTCTAGATATACAATTTTGATCTTCCCATTGACCCAGTAGATATGAAAGTTGCCCTCATTTTAACTTCTAATAATTGGAAAAATTTGTAATACAGAATTTTATTTCTTTACTATCTTACTTATTTTTACATTTTTAATACTGCTAGGAGCAGAGAATATGAGTCAAAACTTGTTGAGATTTTATTTGTATGTGTGACTTCCTCTTAGTGGTTATCTGCTATTTTATTCCCTTAGATGCTCTTTACATTGGAGGTTCAGTTCCTTCTTGTGTGGAAGGGGCTGATTCTGCCCTTTACCCAGTCAGCTACAGGGAGGGGACCCATTGCTCAGACTTGGCTGATCAGAGAACTTCGATATCATGGCCACAGTGAATGACTGATAGTAAGGACATGATAAACTCCAATCAGAATAACTCTGGGATTTGTCTCTTACACGTATTAGAAAAAGATTCTGCACTGAGGTCGATAACGCTGGCAGGACAGAAGATGGATGACGTTGATCATCTTGCTCATCAAGTAGAGAGCCTATCTAAGAGTAAGGTAGACAGAGCCTCAGTACCATCATCTGAATACCTCATTCCAACTGTGATAAAGCCAGCAGCACCTCTGGACCCCTGTTCACATGACCAAATATGTTACCTTTTATTTGTTAGCCCATTTGAAATAGACTGCTGTCAACTACAATGGAAGGAATCCTGATAAAATATCTCTAGGATTTTATTCTTTCTGACACTCATGTATTTTCTGTCAATACTCTTGGGTAGTACACCCAGTGGTTTTTGAAATTGTGTCATAGTTTAATTATCTGTCATCACTGTCTTTCTTCATAGTATACAAAATAATGATATGCCTTTCAATTAATGGCATCTTAAAGCTGATGACATGTTGAACAGAATCAAGGTTCTGTCAGCATGCCACATATACTGGAAAAGAAAGTATGGTCAACCCTTGAACAACATGGGTTTGAAGTACACTGTACACAGATGTTTTTCCATACAGTACAGTACTACAAAGGTATTTTCTCTTCCTTATGATTTTCTTAACTTTTTCTTTTCTTTAGCTTACTTTATTGTAAGAATACAGTATATAATACATACAACATACAAAATATGTGTTAATCTACTCTTAATGCTATTGGTAAGGCTTCCAACCAACAGAAGACTATTAAATAGTTAAGTTTTGGGGGAGGCAAAAATTATATGTGGACTTTTGTCTGTGTGTGTTGTCAGTGCCCCTGACACCCATGTTGTTCATGGGTCAGCTAGACATTCTATAAAGCTGCATTAGCCAATAGTGTAGGCACAAATCACTTGGTCTTTGACCACAAATGTGGCTAGTTTGAGTTGAGATGTGTTTTAAGTGTTAACTATTAAGTTAAACAACATAGAGTTGAATACAGGCTTAGTTGCCTATGCGGTCTCTCTTCTATGCTCCCCAAATTCTTGAGTCCGTTATCAAGAAAACAACCAGAGTGAGCTTTCAAAAACTTTGATCGTATTGTAACATTTCCCTGCATGAAATAACCCTCTAATAAATTTTCTAGAACAATGAGATTAAAAAGCAAGTGACGTGCTGTGACCTAGAAGCTATGCATGGTCTGTGACCAGTCCATCTGTCTGTCCGACTTGATCATGTTCTGTCTCTCTCCCTCCTCTCAGCCCTGCCCTAACCACAGGATGCCCTATCTACCCACATCTTCAGGTCTTTAACCTTGTTCTTCCATCATTCTCTCCACATCTCTGCTCAAGTGTCATTTGCTTAGAGAAGCCATTCTGGATCAACGTAAGTTAAAATAGCACATCCCTCATGATTTATTTCCTTTCCTCAGTTTTAATGTTTCTTTGGAGCACTTATTACAGTTTGCTATAACAATATATGTTTATTCATTTGTTTTGATTTTTAAATTTGTCTTCTCCCATTAAAATGCAAGTTTCTTGGACATAGAAAAATCCATCCATCTTATTAGCCACTGTAGCCCCAGAACAAAGAAAGACATCTACTACTTAAAAATGGAGTAACAATGGGTTTAATTAATTAATTATCCAGAAGTAGAATTATCAACTGGCAATTCACACACACCATTATCTTTGCTACATTTGGGAAAATTATCATCAAAGTTGGTTATGCAAAATTACCTTCCAAACAACATGGCATCAGTTGGTGATCTTCCTCATCTTTGTGACCACTTACTATCAGCAGACTTTTTTCAATTGCTGGGAAACAAATGGGTATAAAATTATAACCATCTGTGTTTTCCATTTGATTTTTCTCTATTTACTATGAGGCTGAGCATCATTCTGTTTCTTAGCCTTTGAGGCCTCCTAATTTGTGGCTTGATTGCTCACACATGTTTTCAGAATATTTAAGGATTTATATTTTCTCACTCATTGTAGGAGCTTCTTTGTGTAATCTCAATATTAGTTGCACACATGCCCCTGTTAAATTATCTTATGCAAGAATGCCAGTTGCCTTTTTTTTTAAAGATTTATTTATTTATTTGAGATAAAGAGTGATCATGAGTAGGGGGAGGGGCTGAGGGGGAAGATCCTCCAGCAGACTCCCTGCTGAGGGAGGAGCCCAACACAGGGCTGGACCCTGAGATCATAACCTGAGCTGAAACCAAGATTCAGTCATTCAACCCACTGAGCCAGCCAGGCACCCCTGCCGGTTGCCTTTTAATGTAAAATGATTTGTTGTGTTTTTTTTTTTCCCTTTTTGTACTAAGTACAGAAGTTATACATTTTCTTTTAAAATTTAAAGATTTTCTTTTTATATTTAGAATTTTAATCATCCTTGCAGTACATTTTAGTGTATGACCTAAAGTTGAAATCTGGTTTTATATTATTTTTATATGCAAAGCTTATTATCATAATCATTTATTAACATCTCATATTCTACCCATTAGTCTGTCATATGTGAAATCACCATATATCAGTGGATCTGTTTCTAGGTTCTTTATTGTGTTCCATTGGACTCTCTCTATGCCCACTCCCTGCGGCACTATTTTAAGTATGACTGCTTCATATGAATTCTTTATGATAGAAAAAGTTCTCCCTCATTATTTTCCTTCCAACAATTTTTAACTCATCTTGAATACTTATACATCCATATATATTTTAGGATTAGGAGACACATTCTGTGGGGGAAAAAAGACAACAAACCTTGTTAGTATTTTGGTTAGAATTTTATTTAAACAATAGTTTAATTTGACAAGAATTGACACTATTAAACTAGAGACCCAATGAAATTAAAAAAAATAATAAAGGTAGTCTTTGATATCAAAGTCTATAAATAACTTTTGGGAAATTCAGGAAAGATGTGAAAAGAAATATTTTTTAAGGCTGGACCTTCATTCACCTGTCCATTAAGCTATGTTCATAGACACATTTCTCTTCATTTGGATTGTGGCTAAAAGAAACAGACATTTATATATGTCCTTCAGCAGCTGTGGAGGGATGTTTATCGAGGGAGAGCAGAGAGAAGTGTTCTGTATCTTTCCAATTATCTCAAGCACTGAATATATATATTGGTGTAAGTAAGCAGTTAATTACTGCCAGAGCCATAAAAGCAGGCCAAATCTTTACTTTCTACCATCCATTAACAGTTTATTCTTGATAATAGAGAGAGGTTTACTGAAGTTATCTATTTAAACCCTTAACTGCAGGCTTAATATTTGTATGGAGAATATGTCCATAAATTCATGAGATGGAGCAATGTTCTCTCAGCCCCTGACCTTCCTTGGTGCTAAAACATGAGCAGATGCATATTCAGCTCTTCCCCAGGAGGATAGTGACCTGCAGAAAAAGAGGGAGAGGATGATCATCCATTCAAGTTGAAGATTTAAAAAAACAGTCATACCCACAAAGCACAGAACAGTGAATTAGGGACTATATAAAGCATCTGATTCTGAGAAATTGAATTTTCATTGCAGATGTTGTGAAGAGATAAAGTTCCTCCCTGAAAATATATGCCTGTCATTGCAGCAAAAATACGAAAATGATATTAAAGCAACTCTAGAACATTATATTATTTCTATGGAGGGAGGAAAAATATCATTTTTTGTTCTTTGTAATAAATTGGTTCCTTTAATTTTCTTTTCTGCCAGGAGTGACAGATGATTACAAAGTTGAACACACAAACATGGGGCTGATTTTAAATTATAACAGTGCAAGGAAAATAAGAATGCTTTCCTTTTCCCCCAAGGCAATTTTGGAAGACAAATCATTAAAAGGAGTTCACTAATTTTATAGAGAAATGCCAACATTTTTCAATTACATTACACTAATCTATGTGTTTTTAAAACTTTAATAAACACTTAAAACTATATCCCATTATAAAATAACAGAACAAGGATCTGAATGAAATGGAGGTTGCTCTAAGAGCAAGAAAGCCAGTGAATGAATAAAATTGGAAAGAAAATGAAAAAAAATAAGTATTACCCAAAGGGATAATATTTATTATTCTACCTCAGGCTATTGATACTCATGGCTTTAGACTTACTTTCTTGACATGGGTGTAGAGTAAATGTAATTGGAAAAAATTTTAAAGATTGAAGGAAAATATTGTAGGCTATGAATTTGCAAGGTTCTACTTCCCCTCAGTTACTTATTGTACTCTATGCTCTCTCTCTGTATATATAAATAAAATATATATTTAAGAATATATTAAGTATTAAATATTAAATATATTTAAATATATTTTATTATATATAACATACAATATATAATAAAATATATACATGTATTTATATATGTATATACATATGTATTTGTATAAATAAATATGGGGAGATTTCCTTCCCGGAACACAGAAGGCCTTATTTAAGCAGGGAGAAATCCTCAAAATCACCAGTGGGAAACATCAGAGAAAATGCAAAGAGCGTCGTCACTGGCCTCATGTCCATCACAACTCTAACCCAGCCCATACAGGGAGGTTACAGGTGTGCTGGTTGGTTGAACACACACTCCCAGCAGTTTCTGGTTATCATCAGTTGTGCCATCTATCCCCCATAACTTCAACTCTCTGTCTTAATTGGTGTCTAGCTTCAGATTCTCCCAAAATACCTGTAACCTCTGTATATTCTCCCTTCTCCCTTCCCCCATAAAACTATGGTAAACAAATTTTTAGACCCCAAACTCAACCGAGATTATTTTTTTCTTTTTTTAAAGATTTTATTTTTAAATAATCTCTATGCCCAACATGGGGTTCATACTTACAACCCTGAGATCAAGGGTCACATGTTCTACCGACTGAGCCAGCCAGGTGCCCCACAACTGAGATTGTTTTAATAAGAATCACCATTAAATGACTATTTGATAAACCTTGTAGAATTTTTTTTGATCCTTTTCAAGTCTATCTGTTGTGTCTGTCACTACTAGTCTCCTCTTCTTTGAAATTCTGTGCAGTGCCAACATCCAGATAGACTTTCCTCTTCCTTCTTTGATCTTCACGAACATCTCTTCTCTGCCCCTTCCTGTACCAAGTCTCTGTGCATAGTGAGTTACTCCTGCCATAAGTCGGTTATATCCAATCCCACTGTTTCACATGCCGTATATCTACTATGACTCCAAGTGGTTACTTTTAGCCTTATTTTCTTCATTGGTGTCCCCTGTGTTAGACTTGTAAGTCCAATTAAGCCTGAAAATAATCACCTAGATATTTTACACAGGCCCAAGTTCAACGTATATAGATCAGGTATCATGTTTACAATGAGATTAGATTAGATAACCTACTTTATTTCCCGGAAATGTGACTACACGATAGCTAAGACCCAAACTGGGATTAGATACCCCACTATGCTTAGCCCTAAACATAGATAATTCACGTAATAAATCTCCCCTTAAGGGAGAAACTGGATCATAGGCCAGCTGCTTTAATTCCTCTCGCCAATAAGCAACTCTGAATGATTTTTCTTCTTTCAAATGTGTTTTTCTCCATCTTATTATTATGTCAAAAAGGCAGAGAGATACAGATAGATATATAGATATGGATATATGGTTGGGTTTTTGTTTGTTTTTTGTTTTTTTGTTTTGTTTTGTTTGTTGTTGTTGTTGTTTTGACAAAAGGGTATTTTTCCCTTGGATAGGAGAAAAGTATTAGAGGAACCTCATCCTAGATGTAATGGAGGTGGGAAGAAAGGGCAGCAAGAGAGCTGCCTGCTGGACTCTTGCATGAGTTAGTTCCTTAGCAGTTGGTCCTAACTCCTAATCCTAGGATTCTGGAACTCTAGACTGCCTGTTTTCCTGTGTAATTGTTAATTTTGTGTGGTGACTTGACTACGCAGATAGTTGGTAAAACATTAGTTCTAGATGTATCTGTGAGGGTATTTCCAGGAGAGATTAACATCTGAGTTGGTGAATGGAATAAAGCAGATGACACTCCCCAACATGGGTGGGCATCATCCAGTCTCCTGGGGAGCCCCACAGGACCCCACAGATAAAACAGGAGCCCCACAGAACAAACAGGTGGAGGAAGAGTGAATTCACTCTCTGTTTGAGCTGAAATACTTTTCTTCTGCTTGTGGATGTTGGTGCTCCTGGGTCTCAGGCCTTCAGACCCAGACTGGATTTCACCACCAGCTTCCCTGATCCTCCAGCTTGAGAGTGTGAGACTTCTTAGCTTTGGTAACTGCGTGAGACTATTCCTGATAATAAATCAGTTGCTCTCCCTACTTTTCTCTCTCTTTCTCTCAAGATATCCTACTGGTTGTCTGAAGAACCCCGGCTAATACATCTTGCATCGACACTGTGATCCACACACCATCTGAGAACAGGAACAGTTGGAATAATTTTCCCAGGATCAAGGGAAACTGAAGGGCATAATTCTATATATCATATCAATGCTATGTATTCAATCGATCACTCTATATTCCTTATTTCAACACTTCAAAGGAGATAGCATTATCTCATTTTATAATAAACTGAGGCTCAAGAGATTTTTAACTGCTTCTCTCCAAACCACAGCAGAATTAGAATTGAACACACATGCACTTTCTGGGGCTGCTCTCTATTCTGTCACAGTGGTGTTCAGCAGAGTTGAAATGATCCTCAAGTTCTGCTAAAACCTTTATTTTCATCTCTTGCCACTTTGCCACACTCTTGGCATACCCACCTTTACACACCATGCTATTTCATGTCTACATTCTTATACTCGCGATCCTTCCTCACCTTAAGTAACTTTGCCACTCACTCCTTCTTCTGGCTATGTTTTATCCAACTGCCTTCCTTCCTTCTTACCTTCCTCCCCCCCCCCCTTCTTCTTTTCCTTCCTTCCTCCCTTGCTTCCTTCCTTCCTTCCCTCCCTCCTTCCTTTTTTCCCCTGTTGTGTTGTTTGAATAAATGTTTTTTGAATGTATATGTGATATATCAGAGAGCAGTTAGGGACTTGACAATGAAGAACAAGACACAATATTTACCCTGGAGAAGCTCTATTTAGTGGGGTAGATGGACTTTACACAGATAATTTCAGTAAGGTGTGATAAAGGCCATAATGGGATAATTACAAAGCACTTCACCTAAGCTGTTTACTTCCTTATCCAGGAATCTCCCCTAGACTCCACCTAGGTAGGTACAGTAATCCTTCTCTAAATTTCTGGTAATACCTTCTATGTATCTTATTGCAGTAACTGCATTCCTCAATTTATATTATCTGTTTATATGTGTATTTTCTCCACCTAACCATTAGTTTTCAAGGCAAGGATCATGACCTATTCATATCTGTGTAGCCATTTTTTTGGAAAAGTTAATGACAAATAGCATTAGAGAAATAAGGTTATAGATAATTTATTTGGTTTCTTAAATATTCAGTATTGCTATACAGTATATGGCATTTATAAAATAATTTTAAAAACTGATACATAGAAGTATTTATGCTCAGAAATTTTGGTTTTGCTCCATAAATATTTCATTAGGTATGTCATCTTTATTCATATGAGATATTTTGTAACCATACACTCTGTGTTCTGTAAGGATTACAGATTGAATTCACCATTTTGACGATCTGGTTCTTGTCACACCTGCTATTTCTCAGTAAGGCTACGCTGCTCTAACTTAACACCTGGGACACTGGGCTTGCCTCATCACTTCCACAGTGGAAGTGGGGTATGTAGGGCAGTTTTGGGAATTAGACACAAGATGTTCCATTCTCTAGAGGAAAGGTCAGCCACAGATGGTGCAAGAAAGGATCAAAGGTGGCGACAGGACCAAGAATAGGCTGGGCACATGAAAGTAATTCCCACAGACTCCATTAGAACATCTTTAAAGCTAACCTAATAGCACACATTTTAAGTAAATAGAGTAGTTGTTTTGCAAAGCAATTCAAGATATATATTCTAGTCTCCATCATTCCTCTGCCAGGAGTCACTCCGAATAAATACAAAATTGCTATTTGCAAGGTGTGAAAAGGCAGGTTTCAACACAATCCCTCTTCCTACCAAAGTGTTATTCATGATCTGGAAATTCTGGAGAGAATGAAAGCTCAAGGAGAGCATGTTAAGAAGTGAAAAACATTCCCAAAGTCATCCGAGTAACTATAGTTTGTGTAGTCATCTTTGTGGGTGACTAAATTGGCACAGGGGACCAGTTAAACTCTCAGCCTATGGTGGCATGCTGAGTCCTCTAAGATATGATAGTTCATAGGCTCTTGTAAATTAAGGATGCATAATTTTAATGCTAAATTATTTATCTGGCTCTTCATTTTCATCAAAGATCTTGTTTCTGTTTGTAATTAATGATCATCCAATACTGATCATAGGCATTCTGTTTCCCCAGCCCAGGCAGCATACACTGGGGAAAAGATCATGTTTTTATGAGACCAGCGATATTTTTTTAATGCTTTCAGTTTTGCTCACAGAGGAACACTCTGATTCATCCCTCCCCTGCTGGTTTATCCTCTGGTCTTTTATTCCTCAGGGTTTTGCTTGCTAATTTTAATTTGCTAAGGCATCAGAAATTTGGTATCCAGACTAAAATAGCAATGGGTCTTTTAGAACCTTTTCTGTGTGAAAGTTAAATATGTGACCCTTAGCTTTTATCTAGAGATACATTTAAAATATGCATGTATATGAATTTGGATTCTTCATTTACTGTGCAAATCTGTGAGAAGACTTGGTTGTTCATATTTTATCATCCTCTGTGTAAAACACCACATGAGGGGAAAAAAATCTTTCAAAAATTTAGTCTAGGATATTCTGAAAAAGAATATCAATAACAACAAAACCTCTGCCCCCAAGAAGCTTCTCCATTTCGATCATTCTACTAAGAGCTTCTTTTTTTTTTTTCCTACTAAGAGCTTCTTAATGGACAATAGACTCTCTCTGTGCTAAGGGCATGAAGACTACATTCAAGTACTTCCTTAATCATAAGGAATATCTTTTTTTTAAAAGATTTATTTCTTTTAGAGGGAGAGAGAATGTGCATGAGCGGGGGAGGGGCAGAGGGAGAGACTCATTAAGCAGAGTCCCCACTGAGTGTGGATCCTGATGTGGGGCTTGACCTCATGACCCTGAGATCATGACCTGAGTTGAAACCAAGAGTCGGTCATTAACTAACTGAGCCACCAAGGCATCCCTCATAATGTATATCTTGACACATCATGTTAGCAAATATATTTCCTCCTTTCCTCAATCCTGTTTTCTCTTTTCAACTTGTATGTTGTTTTTGTAAGTTTATTTAATGTCTTATTTGAAAATGGATGTGGTAACATAAATGTTAGTCAGTTTGTTTGTATTACCTGGTTTTCTGTTTTATTGCATTTCATGTAATTAAATCAGAGTATAGTGAAAAAACGCAGGATTTGAGGTAAGAAAATCAACCTATAACTCTCAACTATGAATGTAAACATAAGCATTCTAATGAAATACTAGAAAGCCTACAGGAACTTATAGATTTTACAGGAATTGAAGTTATGGGAATCTAAAGATTTTTCCTGGGAATGTGAGAATCACTTAATATCAGAATATGTGTTACAATATTATACCATACCAGTTGGTCCAATAGGAAATATCATTATTTGTGTTGAAATGATATCTTACTGATTTTCTAAATGGTGATGCTTCTGTTTCCATACCTATGGTGCTTTCTGCTCAAACAGAGCAGCTTCCTGAATTTTGATTGGATTGACACAGATTTTCTTTTTTAAAGATTTTATTTATTTATATGACAGAGAGAGAGACACAGTGAGAGAGGGAGCACAAGCAGGGGGAGTGGTAGAGGGAGAAGCAGAGTTCCCGCAGAGCAGGGAGCCCAATGCGGGGCTCGATCCCAGGACCCTGGGACCATGACCTGAGCCAAAGGCAGATGCTTAACGACTGAGCCACCCAGGCACCCCTGGATTGACACAGATTTATTGAGTTTATTTTTTCTCACTCAAAAATATTCATTGGAGAGGATTTCTATGACAAACCCTATTCTAGACACCAGAGGAAGAAAAAATTAAATGTAAATGAGGGGTCCTCCTCTATAGAATCTCATATTATGTAACAAAAGGGCTTTTATAGCTTAACTAGCCCAGTGGTTCTGGACACCTGGCCCTGACACCTGAGCTAAGTTAGCTCCCCAAGGTTTACCTGGGGAAGGAAAAGTTAAACTATAGATTCCTGGTCCCCAGCAGAGCTACTGAATCAAAGTCCTCAATTGTGGAGTGAAGAAATCTGTATTTCTTAAAGGTAACTTGGACGAAGTGTCTGGGGCCACTGGCTAGTCATACTTTGCATCTAATCCTTCGAATAGTTCAATATCCGATGCCAGGACAATGAGTAGAATTCTTTCTTTCTTTCTTTCTTTCTTTCTTTCTTTCTTTCTTTCTTTCTTTCTTTCTTTCTTTCTTTCTTTTTTTTTTGAGAGAGAGAGAGAGAGAGCGCGTGCCCATGTACTAGCCGGGGTTAGGGAGGAGCAGAGGGAGAGGGAGAGAGAATCTTAAACAGCCTCCATGTTCAGCATGGAGGCTGACACAGAGCTCAATCTCACAACCCTGAGATCATGACCTGAGCCGAAATGAAGAGTTGGACACTTAAACGACTCAGCCACCCAAGTGTCCTAAGAAGACAATGAGTAAAGAGTATGAGAGATGAGAAAGAACCAGGAACTTGAAGCCTAAAAGAATAACCTCACTAGGACTCTAAAGTCATATTTTTTTTTCTTGAGAATCACTTCATTATGTGTTCTTCCAAATATTTCCTTAAGACTCAAACAAGAGTAGACCTGAAAGATATTTTGAATATGTGCATCACCTTATTAAACTGAACATCCCCAAAGCTTATGGGAATCTTATAAGATAGAAAGGGGGTAATTGTATCCACTCCAACACTGATTGGATCCCACCTGGAGCTGAGCAGAGGGTGGGACAAAATAAACCCATGGTCTGTTCAGAAGTGCAGCCAGGTTTATCATGGTATCAAACATGGTATTGTTACATGAGGAGTAACAAAGATGTTAAAATGATGTTTTCCAGTGTGTAACAGTGAAAACATAGCTGAACCCGGAGTCCAATCCTTGCTGTCACACTCACCAGGTACAGTAAGACACAGTTTCCTCTGTGAGCCCCTCTTCAGACTGATGCACACATCTGTAGTTACCAGGCACATCTGGGCCATGCTCTCAGTCACCAGATTCTGCCTCCACAAGTCTATGTCTTCTCCATGGGGTGGCCCATGGCCAGTGGCAAGCTGATGTGGGTTTACATGTGTTCAGCGCCTTTGTCTCAATTTGGGACATCATGGAAGGGCCATCCCAGCTCCAGATCTCCTCAGAGGAACAGTGGAAGCCTCACTTGAAACCCTTGTGGGTCAACTTTTTCCTCTGCCCAGCCCTGCTTTCCTCCTTCCTTGCTGTGTACCTCCTGAGAAGACCCCCCAAGGAAGCCCCTGCACACAGATCTCAGTCTCAGAGTGTGATTCCAGGGAGGCTAACCTAAGACACTAGGTGTATACAACTTAACAAATCAATGTCTTAGTGCTTTGGTTTCCTCATCTGTAAAGTGGGGAATAAAAGAGCTTTTGGAGGATTAAATGAGAGAAACCACACATACACGCATACAAACACACAGGACATAGCTGGGGATTACTCAGTGGCTATATGTTTAGTTATTTTTTTAGATGCTGTAACATATACTAACCAAAACCCAATTGTAAGTTGAACAGTTCCTTAATCTATAACTCTACATTGTATAGAACATCATTAGATTCATGGTCTCATTAAAAAACATGGATTTTCTGTTGGGAAGATAGCAACCTTTCCCGATCTTCCTGTTGATCCTCTCCGGTGAGAAATGAATATTGTTATTTCATGACATCATTTCTGTGGTTAATTGAGCCTTTATTTATCATTTTTTTATTTTTCTCAAAGTTTGCATGTGCTATATAAATGAAAAATAATTGGAAATCTGTTTCCCCATTAGCTAATTTTTTTTCTTTTTGGGGAGATAAGAAACCAAATTCTATCCGTAGGGAAGCCAAGGGGAGTAACTTTTTTTGGTGTTAAAATGCAGATTGTGTAAGTAACCAAAAGCAAGGGTATGGAAGGGGGGGGGTGTGGAAAAAAAAAAGTATGAAAATCAGAGGATAAAAGAAGAATCAGAAGAACATAGGGCCAATCAGGCTTTAAAATGGACTATAAATCACATTGTTGTTTGAACTGGGTTTTTACAAAGGGTTAAAATGCAAAAATAGGATTAACCATCTGAAAAAATAGGGAGTGTATTTTATGAGCTGGGTGCCCATCAACAACTAATTGACCAAGATATTACAGAAAACAGTGCATGAACCTCTCTGTAGTCCCAATCATGGTCTAACGCTTTCTGCTTGAAGGAATTAACTTGTCCAAGGCCTCATAGCTAATAAAAGGCAGAGCCAGTATTGAAATCCAGGTCTTTTATTCCAAAATCCTGCATGGCGCCGCATAAATCCACTGTATGCATTATATCAAATGTTCCTCCCTGTGGAACACATTAGCGGGTACAGTATTTTTATAGAGCATGTAAATAAAAACAATGAATATGAAAGCACCTAGCATGGTCCTGGGAACACAGACAGACACTCAGTTGAATACTTGTTAAATCTAAATGCATAGCTGCATCGTTATCTCATCTGTGCTGTTTATGCATTCTTAGGTAATGGAAAAAATTAAGTGACCAGTAATTCTTTGATGTATGAGCTGCAAATAAAGAATTGTAGTTTTAATTGTAATGTAGGTCACTCTGTTAGTTGTGGCTTGTGATACCCTTGCTAACCTAGATCTATGTGTTCCTAAAAGGCAAGGGTTGTCTGCTTCTGTGTCATACACTGTCTCCCCTTGGTCTCACTGCAGAAGACGCCACCTTCAGCAGAGCTAGTGAGTTCAGAATCAGATATGCCTGGGTTTGTGTTCTGCTTCCAGAGCACATTAGTTTTATGACTGTGTCATTTCACATTTAAAAAAAAAAAGATTTATTTAGGGAGAGAGAGCACACGTGTGCGCATGTGTGTGTGCGTGCACGCAAGCAGGGGTAGGGGCAGAAGAAGAGGGAGTGAGAAAGAATCTAAGCAGACGCCCCACCAATGGGGGGGGCTCCATCACATGACCCTGAGATCATGACCTGAGCCGAAATCAAGAGTTTGCCACTTAACCAACTGAGCCACCCAGGAGCCCCCACAATTTTGTGCTTTAAATCTACATATATAAAATAAAAATCGGGGCGGCTGGGTGGCTCAGTCGTTAAGCGTCTGCCTTCGGCCCAGGTCACGATCCCAGGGTCCTGGGATCGAGCCCCTCATCGGGCTCCCTGCTTAGCGGGGAGCCTGCTTCTCCCTCTCCCACTCCCCCTGCTTGTGTTCCCTCTCTAGCTGTGTTTCTCTGTCAAATAAATAAAATCTTTAAAAAAAAAATAAATAAAAATCACGATATCTCTCACACAGGTATTATATGATAGACACTAAATAAAAGAAATATAAAATAAGCTTCATAGGAACATTTCAATGAACATAACTTTCCTCTTCTCTCCCATCTGATATTGTGTATATACAAATACACACACACACACACACATACATACGTGTATAAACATTTCTGTATACATATAAAATATATATGTATATCTTTAGTAAACATTAGTTCCCATCGCTTTATAAGTAAAAAAATAAAAATATCAAACCATGATGTTACATTTAAATACATATATTCAATAGTCATATTAACCCTCTGACTTTAGAGGCAATTGGTCACCATTTACTAAAAGTCAACTTTATTATTTTTATTGCAGGAAATATTCTTCCTCCTATTGAAATGGAACCCTTATACCTATCTAAATGGTCCTATGATAGCGATTTTCTTTCTTGATTCTCCTGAAGCCCCCAATGGGCTTACTGTCCTCAGAGTGGCATGTACCCTCACCTTTAATTGAAGGGAAGTCTGTGGCTCTTGACTGACCATTTCTACTCCCAGAATGAAAACTCGAACAACCACCTAAAGCATTCACAGTTGATGCGGAGATTTTCCAGCATTGATTTTTTGTTTTCACAGCTCAGCAAAAGGTTTGTGAGAACCAGTTTTTGTGTTTTTTTTTCCTTTTCTACTTTTCTCCTAGAATATTACAAAAGGCTCTCATTTTACCGAATTTATTCTCTCCTGGATGTATTTCCCCTCCCCACCCCAGTCACTAGATAAAAAGAGAAAGCACTTTTTAGATGAAAACATTAGTGAGAGAATTCTCTGCTTTTGTGAAAACTGCCAGAAATGGTATTGTAAACACATCTTGCATTTGCTGTTTCTCATTTTCCCCCAGAGTTCTTTAATTTTTCCCTTTGTGTTTGAAGGAACTCTATGCTCTTTTCAGCCAAAGAAGAATTAAAACCAAACCCAGTTTTTCAAATACATACATTTACATTTCAATGTTCTTTAGTGGAAGAAAGGAATGCAGTGCTCACTCAAGGCAGTCCAATGCCTCTGTGCCTGGCAGGTCTCTGCACTTCGCATTTCTTTTCTGGCTCTAGAAGAAACCCAGCCCTTAGCCCAGAATGGGAACTGGAGGGCTGAAAATAAGGACACAAATTTGGTGCAGAACTGCTGGCCTTTCACAGCTCAGAGTGCTGTCCCTTCACCAATCATGAACAGAGCAGCTAATCTGCCCAATCTCTGGAAAAGGCATCCCTGTCCTGAGTTGGTGACATGGCTATGAACACTGCAAACAGGACGCCAGCTGAGAGGCAAAGACCACCCTCTACTCTCATTGAGCTCTCATGACAAAGCTAATAGGTAATTAGGGGTCAGACAGAATGCTTGAATTCCTCAAATATACGGTCACGTAATCATGTTTCTATGTGCAGATAGATCTACAAATTGGAGCAAATAAGGAAGAGTAGTGCGGTTTTAAAATACATATTTAATTTAGACAGCATTTAATTTTTGTGTAAGTTTTTTTTTTTTCTAAATCATACAAGCTCACAGTTTAAAGAGGAAACAAAGAAGCACAACAAAAAGACACAAATTGAGTAGTTCTATAGGTGCTTGTTGAAACACCCAGCAGTCCATCATGCTATGCACAAACCAGGTTCCCATTCTACAGACAACCTCTTTGACTTTTAGTTGATTCCTTGGAGGTTTTTTTCTCCACATCTCTCAATAGCAGGATGACATTGCTATTTGTTGATTTTCAGTCTGAGGCATTGTCTACAGACTCTGCCTGAGGATACCCCACCACAGAAAGCAAATACCTCCCGTCCCCCTCCCAATTTTGCAAATACAATCCTACTGTCATTTGTGTTGGATGAATAGTCAGTCCCCAAGTTATTATGACCTGGTAAATGCTGTTCATGGCTGAGACACACAGCACACTACGATTGTCATTCATTCCCTGTGATATATTTCGTTAAATCTGGAATGTTATTTCAGAGATAATTTTCTAATTTATTTTCCTTGCTTATTGTGTAGTTCACTGTCTACTCTACTTTCCCTGGGTATGTACAAATCTCTCTACCTAAATCCAAAAACGTGAGGTGTTCTTTTCCATGGCCTCTTCAGAAATATTTCCCAGAACCTTTGAACAACTTCACTGTGGGCCGACTGTTATCTCTGGCTCTCTCCTCACCACTCCCCCATGGAATCTCTTCATCTCTAATTTGTTTGATGCCCTCTCTCCTGGATCCCATAGCTTTCTGTCTTTGGTTTTATTTCGCCATAGGTAGAGCACAGCATCTGGAAGTTTCTTTAGAAAAAAGTACATAGCATGTAATTTTGTGATATTCTAAATATCTAAAGATGTGTTTATTCTACTCTCACATTTAAGTGATAGTTGGGATGTAGAAATTTAGGTTGGAGAGGCATTATTATCACTGGTTTTCAGTGTTGCTGTTAAGAAGTGCCCTGCATTTCTGGTGCTTGTTATTTTGTTGGAGGCAGCTTTTCCCCCACTCTCTGGAAATTTGTAGGGCCACCCCATTGTTCCTATTTTTCTGCAATTTCACCAGTGTATCCCTAGGTATAGTCCTAAATTCATATTTTGAGCTAAGCACCATCTATCCATTCCTAATGTGAAACAGCATTGTTTTCCTTTGGGGAACTGATCTGGAAATATGTGATATTTTCTCCCTCTCTTTCTAAAGGTTTGTCTTTCTAGCTCTCAGATAATTCAGATATTCAACTCCTGTACTGATCCTCTCATTTCCCTCTCTTCTTTTTCTCCTATTTCTGTTACTTTACTTTCTGTTATGCTTTTTTGGAGATTTACCTAACTTTATCTTTGGTGGTATTATGAAATATTAGACGTGAGATACCTCAAAAAACAAAACAAAACAAAAAACAAACATCGGGCGCCTGGGTGGCTCAGTCTTTAAGCGTCTGCCTTCGGCTCAGGTCATGATCCCAGGGTCCTGGAATCGAGTCCCACATCGGGCTCCCTGCTCAGCGGGAAGCCTGCTTCTCCCTCTCCCACTCCCCCTGCTTGTGTTCCTGTTCTCGCTGTCTCTCTCTGTCATATAAATAAATAAAATCTTTAAAAAAAACCAAAAACCAAAAACCAAAAAACATCAATTCCCTCAGAGAGATGTAACACATTCCTCCAGTGTTTGGTGGTCCCTCTATGTCTGCTTGTAGCTATAAATAGGACATGATAAAGCTAACTTAACAAAGTACCCTACAGCAATTAAAAGGAATGACTACTGAAATACGGGACAACATAGGGCAAGTTTACAAATATATTGTTGAACCAAAGAAGTTAGACTAAGAGTGTATATGATTTCATTTATATATGTTTTAATCAGACAAACCTCATCCATGTTGTTAGATTCTCTTGGAGGAATTGCTGGTTTGGGGAGGGCATAAGGGTTGCTCAAGGGTGCTGGTGATGTGTTATTTCCTGAGCTGGGTATAACCTACCTAAATGTGTTTTCTTTTTTGATAATTCATCAGACTTAACCATTTTGCATTTCTGAGTATATATTATACTTAACAAATATTTTAAAATTCTTATTGGGACAATCCTTACACATTTTTTTTTTTTTTAATGCACCAAAAGCTCTTTGTGGGAGAAAGTAAAACACAATGATTTAAAAGCATGGGTCTTGGGGTGTGTGGGTGGCTCAGTCGGTTAAGCGCCGACTTTAGCTCAGGTCATGATCTCAGGGTCCTGGGATGGAGCCCCGCATCGGGCTCCCTGCTCAGTGCGGAGTCTACTTCTCCTTCTCCCGCTGCCCCTCCTCCCTTCTCATCTGTTCTCTCTTTCTCTCAAATAAATAAAATCTTTAAAAAAAAACACACAGCTCCTTATTGTAGGATCATCTACCTACACTTATCCTGTGGAGGGAAAATCCTCATATTAGAATCTCCCATTCTTTCCTACTGGGCTGATTTTCTAGGATAGACTATGTGCATCTCCTGACTGAAAGGTAGAGCTTTACCACATTCAGGAAGCTGAGTTCCTCCCTCAGATATGAAGGGGCTATTTGCACATATACACAGACTTTTAAAAAATTAGTAACATGTTTATTACTTTTTAAAGTGTACAATTCAGTGGCCTTACATTATTCAACTCAATCCTTAAAACCCTATAAAGTTGGTATTAATGTCACCCCCACTTTATAGATGCTGACACTGAGGCCAGGAAGGATTAAATGGCTTCCCAAATACCTTGAATGAGAGCATAAATATAAAGTACTAAACAACATACATTCAACAAGATATTCAATAAATATTAATTCTCTTTTCCTTTTGTTAAGTAATTAAGGGACATTTTGGATATTGTCATAATATACCGATCATTATTTAACATTGACTTAGTCTGTGTTCAGTTCCAGGCACATGTGAAATCCTGGGGGATAGTGATGATTGGCCTTTGCCCCTGCCCTCAGAAATGCTCACAGATGCCTGAGAAAGAGACTCATAAACAAACTAATAAACATTTGTCACATTTGTCACATCTGTGACAAATGTTTAGATAACAGTTATCTGGTGATAACCTTATCTGTATCTAGCACAAAGTGTGAGTTAGAGAAAGCAAGTTGGAACCAATTTTCAGTACAAAATTATTATTTAAAACATTTAAAACTCTCTCAAGCAGCATGTAGACATATGAAAAGAGCCAAACATTGATTGCTCATGGAGCTTCCCCATTCAGCAGAGAGACACAGCATATGACCACACACAGTAAAATGAATAATATCTGGTTTCTATGGGAAATAAGAGCCCAGTAAAGAGCAGATCGCCTCCAGCTGGGGCTAGTCTGAGAAGGCTAGAATTAGCACTTAAAAGGAGAGCAAGAATTTAGAAGCTCAGAGAAGCAAAGTGGACACTTAAGATAAGAATGTCTTTAATTTTATTCACTGATTCATGCCACACTTATTTATGAAGCATATAAAATATTCCAGGCATAAGGAAATCACAAGAGGCACAAAGATGAATAAGATATCATTTGTACATGAGAAGAGCTCACTATCCAACAGGAGAGAAATAATTGCATAGACTGAGCCCTGAGTGATGATTCTCTGTGAATGAGTCCACACATATGGGGTTGAAGAGGGCCCTTGATGGGAATTTGGCCCTCCAGGAGGGTCTTTCTCAGAGCGATCCAGAATAGTGGGTTAGCTATATTGCTGCTCATGGTGCTAGTGCTCATGGTTCTTTAGGGGAGTCTTGGCAGCCAGAATCAGCAGGGACAAGTGCAGATATAAAATAAGCAAAGTAGAAGCAGAGACAAAACGCAAGAGTGGGCTGAGATGCGAGTCCAAAGAAGTATGTTGGCAACAGAGTTGACAAAGCCCTGAGGGGTTCTTGCAGAAGGAGCTCCAGTGGTCTGCTGAACTCCCATCGATTGATAGGTTGTGGAACATGGACAACAAGCCTGCCTACAAGCAGAGTCAGGACAGACATTTTGCTACTGCTCTGAACAGTATTCTCCGATCAAACAAGGAGACAGGTCTGTGTTGTTGGTCAAGGGGACAGGAAAGACTTCCCAGAGGAGGTGATGTGTATGTTGGCCTTTGAAAATTGGAGAGGTTTCTGCTGGATGCAGACGGGGGGCCATGAGAGGTCACTTGATGCAGGGCGCACAGCATGTTCAAAGGCTGGGGGCGAACAAGTGCATGGCTACATGGAGTATGCAGGGAATATGAGCATTCTGGCTTTTTTAGCACATCGCATGAGTGGGAAGAAACAGTGGGATATGGTGCTTACAGAGAATTTCAGAGAACTCTAATTAGATGTGAAGGGGGAAGAAAGCTTTGTTGCAGACCTGGTGTGAGTTTTTTTCTTAGTTTTCCAGTTATATGTATTTTCCCTTTAGGTCCAAACAGGATTAAGATTTTATACATTTTACAAATTGAACGGACTTCATTGTTATTTTTCAAAAAGAAGGACTTAACGGTGGTGTGGAGGTTAATTTTATGTGTCAGTTTGACTCGGGTGCCAAGTAGGTGGTCAGACATTATTCTGGGTGTTTCTGTGAGGGTATTTTTGGGTGAGGTTAACATTTAAATCAGTAGACTGATTAAAGCAGACTATGTATGTGCACACACACTCTCTCTCTCTGTTGGTTCTGTTTCTATGGAGACTCCTAATTCAAATGCCAAGAACCTCTTGTCTGACCCACTATCCAGCCATTCTTTATCCAGTTATCAGACTTATGTTTTGAAATACCCCAACATTTCACAAGGAACAACCTGAGATGAATCTGTGGAGCAAGAAACAAATTAGGAAGCGTGAAGTGTCCTATAAGTTTCCTGGGGGTGGGGGGTGAGGGGTCATTAGCGCCTTGATTTCTTCATACACACGTTTGCACACGCATCATGGCTCAGAGACAACTGCTCAGGAATGTGAGTCTCATGGATCTCAGTCCAAATCCCTGCTCCGTTTCCTGCCACTTGCATAATCAGAGGCAATAGCTTAACTTCAGAGGCCTCGATGTATTCCTCTGTAAAATGAGAGCAATATGGAGCTTACCCACAGGTCCAGGTGGGATGAGGGATCCAAACACTTGTCACGTGAAAACCACCGTAAATACCAGGGCCTTCCCTGAGTCCTTGTGAGTGCGAGATTATGTTAGTCCTCCGTCCTCTCTGTGTTTCCTCACCTTGCCTCTAGGACCACCACCACGATGAGAAATGCACAGTAATTGGAAGAAAATCCCTTTTGTAAACCTTTGGGTTTCCAGTGTCTTCTGAGCACACGCAAGTTTCAGTTGTTCCTTGGTTTATTGTCATAGGAAACACCAAGAATAAACTTTCATTATCTATGGCCAGGCGTTTAATATACCATGTAGTCGTCATCCAACAAAGAGATGGTTGTACCCTAAAATATTTTGCCTTTTAGTATGTATGAAGTCATTCAGATAATGAAATCTCAGGAAAAAGAAAGCTAAGGGATCATGCAAATCCATTCTTGCAGAGCTGGGCCTGTGGTTACACACACACACACACACACACACACACACACACACACTCATAAACATTAACAACCACCCACAAATATGTTTTATGAGCTTTCATGAGAAGCCTCCAGGGGCTTTTGCAAAGTCACCTGGTTAATCTCTAAATTAATCTTTGTGCAAACAAAATTCCTATCAGCTGTTTGGCAGGTGACCTCAGAGACAAGGCAATATATAAGCTTCTGACAGTCCATTGTGGGCTCGATGTCTTTAAGATCTCTCTTTTTTGCCCCCGACCAGCACACTGAATACTTCAAACTGTACTCCTTAAGTCCTGATATGTGCATGTATATGTGTGCAGTAGTAGGTTTTTTTTGCCTTTCAATTAAACTCTCCAGACTATAAACATACCCTCAATGTCCTACGTTTCAGGGTCATGGTCTGTTAGAATTGGAAAGAAAGAGCGATCATCTGGCCTGAACCCCTCTTTTTGCAACTGCATAAGATGATAGAAGGAAAACATCAACTTTCCTGCGTTCCTGTTATGGGTTGAATTGTGACCCCAAAAATGATATGTGGAGGTTCTAACCCCTGGTACCTGTGGATTTGACATCATTTGGAAATAGTGTCTTTGTAGGTGTAATTAAGTTAAAATGAGATCACACTGGAGTAGGGTGCACCCTCGATCCAATCTGATTGGTATCCTTATAAGAGGAAAACTCCATGTGAGGAGAGATGCACATAGAGAGGACCCCACGTGAGGACACAGGCACACAGGGGGAAGGCAGCCATGTGACCATGGGGAGAGAGAGACTGCAGGTATGCAGCTCTAAGACAAGAAATGCCAAGGGTTGCTGGAAACAAGCAGAGACTAGGGGAGAGGGCATAGCCCTGCTTGCACGTTGATTTTGGACTTGCAACCTCCAGAATTGTGGGAGAATAAATTTCTGTTGTTTTGAGACACCCGGGTTGTGCTACTTGGTTAAGGAAGCCCTATGAAGCAAATAGAATCACACAATAGAAAACAAGCGGACCATTGCTTGAATACTCTGCTGATTTTCTAGATTGATAAAACAAAGTGAGAGCAGCAGAATTTCTTTGTAAGAGGGATTAAATAACAGTTACATGATGGGAGATTGAAGGTGCCTATGCACAGTATGAGAAATTGTCAATTGCTGATATCAGAAAATGGGAGGGACCGTTGGAATCACGAGAGGTTACACCTAATATCCCTATTCCAAAAAAAGGAAATAGCAAGCATCTTAATTGCTAGACAGCTGATTTGGTGCTCCTTTGGAAGGGCAGAAAATGTAAGAAATTTAAAGCTGAACATATATTGCTCTCTTTCTTCTCATGGCCTTGCTTAGGGAAGTTTGTGAAAGATACTACTCATGCTTGAGACAGGTTTTGTTTTGATTTTTTTTTAAGATTTTATTTATTTATTTATTTATTTGAGAGAGAGACAGAGAGCATGAGTGAGGGGAAGGGTGGAGGGAGAGGTACAAGCCGAGGCCCCGCTGAGCACAGAGCCAGATGTGGGGCTCAATCCTAGGACCCCGAGATCATGATCTGAGCCGAAGTCAGACACTCAACCGACTGAGCCGCCCAGGCACCCCTTGAAACAGGTTTTTTCACCAAATCTTGATCAAAAAGCAATGGATATGATTCATCTTGACGGTGATGATAAAAATAATCCAAGTTCCATTACATCTGTTGCAAGGTTAAACTTACCACAAACTTGTGCCCTGGGGATGAAGCCCAGCCAAACCGCAAAGGCTAATCCAGAGAGAGAATTAGTGAGAATGACTCTTTAGACTCAAACAAGAATGCTTTCACCTCAGTTTGCTATTGAACCAGCAGTCAAATGACACAAAAGGTACTCATGAGACCAGGGATACTTGGAAGCTTGAGCTGTGATCAGTCTTTCCATTAGTCCTCTGGTTCTCCTGATCTCAGAGGGGTAGCCCAAAGTCTACGTGTTTTCAGCAGCCCTCATGATAAGGTTGAAGGACCCTAGAAATGCTGCCTTGAGGTGGAAAAGGAGCTCCATCTCAGTCCTCTGGGGTCCACTCTAGTAACAAATTAACTGAAAAGTAAAAATAAAATACAAGAGTGCACTCAAGTTTCATATTTTACATGGCTATTTGTTATTCCCTCAGCGGGTCTACTTAAATTTTCCTCTAACAGGCTGAACCATAGACACCATGTTATGTATGCCCTGATCAAATGTGTTACAAAGGCAAAGGTTTTTTTGTTTCTTATCTCCTGTCTTGAGACATGTTCTGTAGATCCTCTCTTTGCTTTCTATTAATGCTATTTTATACATACATCATAGGTGTCCAGTTACTTTTCAGTCATAAGAATAAGTCTCATTTTGAAAATTAAGACACTCTGGATTCAGTAAAATACCAAAACAAGAGAACTTATCCAAATGGCCAATACACATATGGAAAAAATAATTAAAGTCACTCCTATCCAGGGACATGCAAATCAAAGTAACAATACCATAACGCATAGCAGGAGGGGAAGAATGAAGCGGGGGAAATCGGAGGGGGAGACGAACCGTGAGAGACGATGGACTCTGAAAAACAAACAGGGTTCTGGGGGGGGGAGGGGAGGATGGGTTAGCCTGGTGATGGGTATTAAAGAGGGCACGTTCTGTATGGAGCACTGGGTGTTATGCACAAACAATGAATCATGGAACACTACATCAAAAACTAATGATGTAATGTATGGTGATTAACATAACAATAAAAAATTTAAAAAAACTGGTAACAGTTTTAAAGTTCTGCATTACACAGTGATGTCAAGAGTGCCACAAAAACATCCCCTCATACATTTTGACAGGAATGTGAATTGTTACAGAGTTTTTAGACAACAGTCTAGCAACATCCATGAAAACGTGAAATTAAACATTTCCTTTGACCCTGAAATCTCACCCCTGGGAATCTCTTCCACAAAATGAAAACGCAAATGTGTCAGAGTATACATGATAGAATCGTTATTAAAACATTGGTTTGTAGAGGGAAAAATGAGAAGACCAGTGAAAGTCCATCAACTGGAGATTGTCAGAATAAAACATGCTGCAGTCACCACAGTGATATTGAATAGTATGTAGTCATTAAAACAAAATACACGAAAGTTTATATAATAGGGCCTCACTAGGAAAGACAAGCAAAGAACAATGATCTTATTAACTTCAGTGTATGTACAAATAAAGAGATATATTTATGTTCATTAATTATATATAATTATATATTTTATATTCTGTTATATATGAATAAATATTGATTTCGTTACATATATTAGCTTATTGACATGAATTATGATTTATCTGGCTGTAGTGAAGGGCAAGTTTGGAGTTGGGAAGAAAGGAAGTAGAGAGGGAGGTTCAAACAAAGTAAAAAAAATGTAAAGTGATAATAATAGCAGGGTGTATGTATACTATGATCACACTAGCATGTGTATGCAATTATATACACACAATTATATTGCATAATTAAATCAGAGACAAATACAGGTATGTATAGATAACTAGACTTGGTGACTCTGTCCATTTCCAAAATTTTGGGACACAAATAAAAACCAGTAAAGCAAGTCCTATTTTCTTTTTTTTTTTTTTTTTTTTTGAGAGAGAGCCCGAGCAGGGGGAGGGACAGGAGAAGAGGGAGAGGGAATCACAAGCCCACTCCACACTGAGCACAGAGCCTCACACAAGGCTCAATCTCACGACCCTGAGATCATGACCTGAGTGGAAACTAAGAGTCCAACGCTTAACCAACAGAGCCACCCAGGTGCCCCCCTACTTTCTATTTTTTAACAACCCACTTATAGGAATTTTTTTTCTGTGTAAAAGTTTGTATGTGGCCAGAAGGGATTAGAACCAAGAGGGCAAGGTTGACAAGCTGGTATCTTCCCTAATAGCTCCAGTATTTCCTAGTCCAACCTGGTGCCCAGAGATCTGCCTTTTTCTGTCTAGTCCCTGAAGTTTAATGGCTTTGTGCAGAATAACCATTTGCTCAAACTAGGGGAAGTGCTTCATGCTGCATTAAGGAGAGCTCCCAAAACTTCTGGGTTCTAAAGGAATGTTTACCCATCTAAAGGACTACATAAATGTATCAGAAATTCTAAAAATTCAAAGATTGACTGTGGAATTATTAAGCCTCTCTCTTGCGTGTGGAAAGGAATTTTTGCTTTATTATTCAGATTTTTAACCTGAATAAAGATTCCAGGAATTCATTCAGTCTATAAATTGTGATCATCAATTAATAATAAATGTGTTTGTATCTTAGAAGGAGCTATTCTATAATTACTCTTATTTCTTAAACAACAGAAAATACATGCACTGCATAATATCTTTATTGCAGATATCATCTGTCATTGCTGTTCCTAATAGAAGTATACTTCCTTGCATATCACTAATATTTCAATTTTTAATGGGACAAGAAAACCTTTTCAGAATCTTGTATTATCACTAACTGCATTTGATTTAATGTCTTAGAGAAACACCCTTGCACTTGTCTTTGTTTTGTCTTTCAAATATTGAAGAAATTCTGGGAATTAAGACATATTTCCCCCAGAACATGCAGAAACAATAAATATTATGGCATGTTGGACAACTGTCCCATTTCCCTACTCAGGGTACTTCGAGAACGGAGCTTACCCCTGGATGCACAGGGACACAGCCACGTCAGTCATGTGACAAAACAGCTGCATCAGCCCCAAGGTGGGAAATCCTTTCCCAAGTGTTTTCTAACAAATTACTATTTTATGTTCACTGAATTTTTATCCTTGAAGGCAAGAGAGAAAATACATTTATGTGAGAGAGGAAGCAGGACTAGTTCAATTAATATCAGAAGAGACAAAGAAGAAAATAACATTTCTTGAAACTTTTTCCACAAGAAAGGAGCAGAAATAGGTATATAAATTGAGAAATTAAATCTCACTGTTTTCTGCAAAAGTGACATGATTCACATGAGAAAGAAGGAAATCCTGCCATTTGCTACAACACAGATGGACCTTCAGTGCGTTATACTAAGTGACATAAGTCAGACAGGAAAAGACAAATACTGTATGATCTCACTCGTATGTGACATCTAATAATACAGTAACACTGAACTCATAGAAGCAGAGAGTAGAACTGGTGGTTGCCAAAGGCTGAGAGAGGCAAGGGAAATTGAGGAAATGCTGGTCAAAGGGTACAAACTTCCAGGGAGAAGGTGAATAGGTTCTAAGGATCTAATGTACAACAGTGTGATTATAGTTAACAATACTGTATTATATATACTTTGAAGTTGCAAAGAGAGTAGATCTTCAATGTTCTTACCACAAAAAATGAAATGATAATTATATAATTTGATGGATGTGTTAGCTAACTCTATGGTGACAATCATATTGCAATATATGAGTCTATCAAATCGAAAGTTGTGCACCTTAAACTTACACAATGTTAAATGCCAAATATATCTCAATACTGCTTGAATGGGGAAGAAGCGGAAAAGCAAAATTGCTAAGCAAATAAAAGGGGGGGTTGCAATAGTATTAGCTACCATTTATTGGGTTCTTATCAAATAGCAGGCATAGTACTGTTTTAAAGTTATATCACTTTCATCCTCACACCTCGTCACAGTGCTATGCCTCATAGCACCATTTTCAGAATATGAAGCTCATTTTGCCTGGAGAAAAGGAAATTCCCAAACAAAGCCATATAACTCTTGGTTTTAGAGCAATGGATCCAGAAGAATTGGGTTTTGCTATAGAAAGTAATTGGGTTCCCCTCCTTAGTACACTGCGAGTCCCCAGTGCCACACATCACTCTGGGTCAACCCTTAAAATCTGTCCATTTGCAGGAACAGCAGAGGAAAGCAGAAAATTCCTTCCCAAGTCAGCTTTCTGTCTGAACGGCAAAGAATAGGTCAGGACTGGACTAACGGAGCAGCTCCTTATGTGTTCCAGTGTCCTACAAAAGACAAAGCATTGTTTGTTCACATCCAACTTTCTATTCCAGAATCAAAATTATATTCCACCTCGATATATTAGAGATCGTGGTTGGCAAGGTTTATACCATAGGTTTCTCTGCAAGAATGTCAACTCTGCACAGACAGAAACTTTTCGTCTTCTGGGCACATCATAAGGTTCACGGAATAAAGAAATGACCACCTACCTTAAGGGGGCGCCCTTGTCTGGTTCACATCTGTATCTCTCTTCCTCTGTCCTTGCATCACCTTCTTGCTCCTGGTGAAGCAAATGGAAGATAAGGCAGAAGCGTGGTTACATGAGAAAAGGCCTAAACTTGCTTTACTCGGGAGGAATGCATAGAAATATGATGATGACAATGCGCTTGTCCTAAGTGCTGGGTAGAAGAGAGATGCATAGATGTATTTTCATCTCATCCCAACCTAGAAGTTACTTTTCCCTCAAAAGGGCAAATCCAGAGCAGTGTATCTCAGAACACAGGCCTTCTTGTAGCACATACAGCAGGAAACAATACTTTTAATAATGATTTTGCTGTTGTTGTTTACCTAAGAGGAACTTACTGAGCAACAGCATAAATGGTGACTAATTTTTTTCCACCTATAGCTACAAAGATCTCCTTTCACAAACAGAAATTCTGGTGCATTCTATTGACTGGGCGTCAAAGGGTTCACACTGCTTTATATTCATCATTTTATTTACACCTCATGGCAACCTTCTGATGTAGATAATTTATGGAATGTTTTTCCAACAGAGATGCCTAGGGGATGAACATTCTCCGTAAACCATATGTTTATGAGAATTTTTTATTTTTTTTTGCTTTTATTGTTATTTTTTTTAGCACTATGGTGACCTGCAGGAAAGTGATAAGGGCGGACTTCCCAACAATATCAAGTAGCAGCTGACTACACAAGATAGGTGAGTTCACTGTGGCCAGCTCTCCAGACCCACTACAGCTTGCTATGTGCGAGGACCTCCAGCCAAGTGAGTCTCTGTGGGATGGGGATTGCATTCTCTTTGGATATCTATGATTAAATGAACAAAACTGTGGTTTTTATCAGCCAAGGAAGTATTATTTTACTGTAGCTTTGTTTCAGTTTCTGGTTTTTTTTTCCCCCCCTGGTGGCCTCTGATCCATAATATCTTGGTTTCTTCTATAGGTAATATAGGTAGGAACTATTACTAATAATTCCATTTTACAGATAAGAAAATAGAAATACAAAGAAGGGATTAAGTATCTTACTCAAAATCACAAAATTAGTAAATGTTAAGGCCAGGATATGGAACACTGAGCACTGTCTTTTTTCCATTGGATATTCTTTCCTGCTTTGTCAAAGATGAGTTGACCATAGAGTTGGGAGTCCATTTCTGGGCTCTCTATTCTGTTCCATTGATCGATGTGTCTGTTTTTATGCCAGTACCATACTGTCTTGATGATGATAGCTTTGTAATAGAGCTTGAAGTCTGTTAATGTGATGCCGCCGCTTTTCTTTTCTTTTTTAAACATTCCTTAGCTATTCAGAGTCTTTTCAGGTTCCATACAAATTTTAGAATTGTTTGTTCCAGCTCTGTGAAAAACGTCGATGGTATTTTGATAGGGATTGCATTGAATGTGTAGATTTCTCTGGGTAGCAGTCAAACTCTCACTCTTGCAGATGACATGATACTTTATGTGGAAAATCCAAAAGACTCCACCCCAAAATTGCTGGAACTCATACAGGTATTCAGCAACGTGGCAGGATATAAAATGAATGCACAGAAATCAGTTGCATTTCTATATACCAACAATGATACAGAAGAAAGAGAAATTAGGAGTTGATCCCATTTACAACTGCACCAAAACCCGTAAGATACCTAGGAATAAACCTAACCAAAGAGGTAAAGAATCTGTACTCTACAAACTACAGAATATTTATGAAAGAAATTGAGGAAGACACAAAGAAATGGAAAAACATTCCATGCTCATGGATTGGAAGAATAAATATTGTTAAAATATCTATGCTACCCACACAGTGATTTCTTAAATAAGGTTGCTTGCTCAAAGGTTATTAAGGTCTTTTCTGAAGAACTTTATACCAGGTCTGTACATGCACTTAATAAATACTTGGTGAAAGAATGACTGATTGAATTAATGAAATAATGAGTGAATGAAGCCCTAAAGAACACATAATATAAATTATGGTATTAAATTTATAAACAGGAAATGATACTTCTGCTCTGGAGGAAATAAAATTAAAACAGATTTCCTCAGGCAGTAGTAATAAAGGTGATTAGAAAAACAGAGACTTTGAAAACTGCATTTTAGAATAAACAGACCTGGATGTGGGCTAAGAGACCAAAGTCTGAGATGTAGCCTAAATATACCCTCACTCTTTAACTTTGCAGAAAGCCCTAGTATCACTGAGCCTCAGTTTCTCCTTCCATGAAAGGAGAAAATAATTGTTACCCTGCCAAACTCAAAGAGCTGCCAGGAAGATCAAAGGTACTCAGGGATGTGAACATGATTTATAAAGTGAATACACTATAGAAAGTAATTATTGGTAGAGAGGGTTGAAATGGGGAAAGTGCTTGAATGTGAATAGGGGGGCAGGACAGAGATTAAACAGGCCAAGAAATATATTAAAATCCATATTAAATAAATATCACACAAATGAACACACACACTTACACACGCACACACACACGCCTGTGAAATCCATTAGGTCCAGAGGAGCTTCTGAAGGGTTTTCACTGGTGGAGTGGAGGATTGTTGTACCTGAGTTGTTTTGCATCACACCCCTACCTAAGTAAGGCACTGTGAGGACACAGGAGGAGCAGCAGGGTTCCAGAATATCCCAACAGAACTGTGGGTCTCCCCGTCCGCTTTCTATCTCACTGGTATTTTCCTTCAAGGAGAAAGAAAATGTTTCCCACTGTAGAAGCAGATCATGAGAAAAGGTTAAGCATTTTTAACAGGGACTGGTAATGAAAATGTTAGGGTTTAAGGGCACCTGGCTGGAGCAGTCAGTTGAATGTCCAACTCTTGGTTTGGCTCAGGTCGGGATCTCAGGGTCATGAGATCGAGCCCCATGCTGGGCTCCATGCTCAGTGAGGATTCTGCTTGAAATTCTCTCTCCCTCTCTCTCTCTGCCCCTCTGACTTGTTCTCTCTCTCTCTAATAAATAAATAAATCTTTAAAAAAGAAAAGAAAATGTTAGGGTTTGGAGGACATAGGGTTTGGGAAAGGAATGGTATCTGCAAAAAAGATGGGTATGTCCTGGGCACAGAAAAACAAGGACCCCTAGAGTGATGCTAGACATCTTTTTTTCTTTTTTTATTATTATGTTATGTTAATCACCATACATTACATCATTAGTTTTTTTTTATTCTTATGTTAATCCCCATACATTACATCATTAGTTTTTGATGTAGTGTTCCATGATTCATTGTTTGCGTATAACACCCAGTGCTCCATGTAGTACGTGGACATCATTTTTCTTATAACTCAGGCTTACCATATTTTATGAGTTAGTAGTTTTCATGAGTTACTTTATCTTTACAAACATTCTAGGGCACAGAAAATACTGCCATTTAGGATGTATTCTGTCAAGGGGAATATCTTCAGTTTTGATGAAAAAAATAGTAAACACAATAATCATAACAATAAAAAAGCTGCTAATATTTACTAAATGCTACTAAGTTCCAGAACATTCTATAAGAAACCTGACTTACTCAATACTGATCCTCCTGGCAGAGCAGGGTAAGTATCCAATTTACTGTTTGAAGAAAGAGAAATTAAGATTAAGGAAGCATTAAGTGAAGCACGTCCAAGGTCACAGAGTTAATAAGTGTTAGAATCAGGTATCCTTCCATTACACCACACTGCCTCAAACACATTTTGAGAAGGTTGGTCAGCCATTTTGTGGCTACAGACCAATCTCCAATGCTAAAATTTTGCATGGTGATGTGGAGAGAATAAATATTTACAGAGCACTTACTATGGTCTATACATATTTCGTGCCTGTGTTTCATTTGATCACAGAACAGCACTAGGAGGTACATGTCTCTATGTCAGGATGACATGGGAGAGCTGAGCATAGAATGCCTTCTAGCAACATGCTCCATCCTCCAAAACATACACTGCCTGGTACGATACATTTTATTTTATTTTATTTTATTAATTTATTTTTTTAAAGTAAGTTCCATGCCCAGTGTGGAGCCCAACTTGGGGCTTGCACTCACTACCCTGAGATCAAGAACTAAGCTGAGGTCAATAGCTGGACACTTAACTGACTCAGCCACCCAGGCACCCCCAGGAAACATTTTACTTTTAGCTTCTGTCAACAGCTGACTTAAATCATGTGAATATTCTACTCTACTCATGCTCCCTGCAGAGTGGAATCACTAGATTTTATCTTCGTTGACTGAACCACACTGGCATATCTTCAACTATCTCTCTGGGCCGTCATATGACATTTTGCGTTGATTGTGTTTCTTCTCTGCACAGGAAAAATTCCATTCAGGTAATTGGCTGTTTAATATAACTTTACAGTATCTTCATTTGTTAACAAATGTATGTGTGCTTGAGCCAACCTGTTGCATAATTACGTGGCAAGTACCTCTCATTGCTTCGCACATGCAGCTCTATAGTGACCAGCATATTCCTATTTCTCCTGGCAAACAGCCTTTTGCTTTGACATTAATTAGGTTTTGCTTTCTAAACCTCCTATAACTAAATATATGAAAAATAAAAATAATTATTTAAAAAAATATATAGTTGAGAAAAGAAATACGCACTGCTTTGCATCACTGAAGACATATGTACATATGAATGGAATAAAAGGAGAAAACACACAAGTGTAGTTGGATACACCATTCTGGGAAATACTGCTACATTTCTTAGAGGGAGACAAGCATGAGGTGAATCTAACAACCCACCCAAGTATCCACAACACCCGGCTTCTTTAAGTTCCTTGGGGACATCCGTGCGAGTCAGCCTGAGAGGTCACATAAAATGTTACCTGCTGACTTTCTTCCCACCACCCACTGTGGTGTAGTCTTCTGTCCCCCTGCTCTGCATGGACTGCAATGGAGATACCAGCCACATGGGGCTGACCAGCAGGAAGAGTCAGCCTGGATTAATCGGGCAGCTCCTGAAGAACCGTGCCCACTGCAAATGTGGGCTCGATGGGCAAGTTCTTGTTCAGTTAAGTCCTCTTTGCAGTTCCAGAAGCATCCATACAAAATGATCCACTCAACACACAAGAGTTAGAACTAGATAGGTGGTTATTGTAGAAATGATGGTTGAGTGATTGCAGTGACCTACCAGTGATTTGTTCCAGGTTAAAAAGGGATGAGGGAAGGACATCTGTACCCCAACAATGTCACTGGTACGATAATAGGAAAGACAAAGGGAGCAATGACAACAGCCATGAGAATCTTGCATAAAGTAACTTCAGAACTCGAATCTTGCATAAAGTAACCTCAGAACTCGAATCTTGCGTAAAGTAACCTCAGAACTCGAATCTTGCATAAAGTAACCTCAGAACTCGAATCTTGCGTAAAGTAACCTCAGAACTCCCGGTGGTGGCCATCATCACCACATCTGATATGCATTTCAAGAAATCTGTTCTCCTGGGCCATCTCCTGTCATAGAAAAAGTCTACAGCATGTTTGGTTTTACAGTTCTGAAAAAGGATCTGGCGCTATGAGAAAATTAGGGTTTCAGGCAAGAAGCCCGGTCAAGCCAAAACCAGTTGACAGTAGGACCCTAAAAAGAACTAGACATTCAGATGAGAAGCTGTGACTAAACAGAGTAGAAGAAACTCAGGTGGTAGTCCAAACTGCTTCGTGGGAAGCATTATACTGGGGCAAATGCACTTACGGCCCTAAGGAATTCACCAGCCATGAACACACACAGTAATTGCCCACATACATTGAGAAAGGAGAAATAGACTGCTCACATACATTTGTGTCCTTGTCCCCAGCAAAGTGTCCATGACAGGACACAGCCTAAAACAGATCACTGCACATCATCCTGAAGAGACAGGATCTGTCAGAGAAAGGCACTTTGATAATTAGAGCTAAAAGAGAAGAAAACACATAGAGTAAGAGAACCAAGAAAGCCAGAGAGATGGCACCTAGGTATATGCAAGTGACTGGCATTTGCAGAAAGAGAATTGAAGCTAGGGGATGTTTTGGCAGGGCTGGTGGGCCAGGGCTGACCTTGGAAGAATTTCTGAGGGGAGAAGGGGGCTTTGGGAAAGGAAGGAAGAGACAGAGAGAGTGACTTCCAGGCTTGAGGAGGTCATGCCGACGCCAGGGATGGCATGTGGGAAAGCAGGCATAGAGGATGCTTACCAATGCAAGAAAGGTAGAGAGGAGAAGAGAAGTGTCATAGGTTTCAGTGTGAAGCTACTGATACGTTTTTCTCATTATTAAGAGTACACAGTTGCATTCTAACTGTGTCAGAATGAGCTGGAGAATATTCCTCATTGGAGAAGTGGCTGTTTCTCAGTCTGCATGACAGTACGAAGAAGATCTTAATTACACTAATAGATTTAAATTATAACTTTGTGTGTTGCACAAGCATGCTCTGAATGAATTACTTTTCTGTAACTTTTACGATCAGGAATCTGAGTTTGTCATTCAGAAGCTTTAGCGGGTAGTGCAGTAGGATTTATGAAGTGCCACAGTGGATACCAAGAAGAAAAGGACTCTATTGTGTCATCCACATAAAAGTTTTCATTGTTGATTTCCTGCCTAAGGCTTCTTAAAATCTGGAGGCATCTACCGTACAAATGGCAGTTGACTTGCCATAATTTAATTAAATGTATATATTCTATTATTGTAAGTGACCATAGAGAGTATACATACATGTGTCTGGCATTTTTGCAAATATTAACCAGTCATTTAAGTATACACACACACATCCATGCACACATCAGCAGATTACTTTTTCTGCAGGTGTTGGGACGGGGCAATTGAATTCAGGTCTTTACAGAGAGCTTTCTAAGTGTTGTCTGTGGCTGCTGATCAGTCTCGGAGCCACACGGGGCAAGCCCATTCCCCACATTCTCCACTGCAATCCATCTTGAGTGATGCTGGATACCATTTTTCCTGGGCCTTCACTCCATCCAATGCACAGGGAGTTGGCATAAGGATAAAAGAAAAGGGCTTTATTACTTTAAACCTGTTCCACACGTGTGCAGAGATTATGCAGAAATGGAGGAGAACATATGGAATCCAGCATCGTGGGCTTTCCTCTGTGCTTTTGAGGAGATTAGAGGTGTGGGTGGGACAGTGACCACATCAGATCCTATAAAACCTCCACGAGCATGACTGAACAAAATAGTTTACTCTTTTACTGTAGTCATTCTTCAAACCAGACAACACTGCAGAAAGCCCTCTCTCATGATGACAGTCTTCCTGGGCCTCTTTAACTGGCTCTCATTATCCTCCAGAATTCCCACAGCATTATATTTGACAGGCACACATCCTAACCTTTCATCAAGGACTTAAACTATAAATAGAGCTTTATTTCTTCCTAACTGTCCTGTAGGCTCCTCAGTAGCATAAGATGATGTCTTTTCTTTCCGTTGCTTGTGCAATACCCTAATTCAGAACAGGTCATAATGTAGTACCTTAATAATAGCATTTGACTAACCAATAGTTTTTGACCTATTAGCCCATCAATCATCTCAAATTTCTTCCTCAACCTGATGCTGATTGAAATCTATAGAATGAGGATGCATAGTTCTTCCTCTCTGAATTTCTCTGTTGGTAATTATACATCTGGGATTTTAACTCTGAGCATTTCTTATAATTTATTTCCTAGTTTATTATTGATAAACTGTTCCTTCCCTCTCTTTGACTATGGGGAAAAAATTTTAAGCTCAGATTGAAATCATAACAAATTCTCAGAAAAGAGGGTGTTTTTTTTTTCTTGTCCTCAGAGGAACTATTATTATTTTAATTCATAATTCGAATTATAGCACTGCTCATTGGGATAATTCTCCAATACCCCCAAAACTACATTTTCTATAAGCATGTTTTGTTGTTAATGTACCATAGATTCCTGGGAAGAACTAAACTATTAATTTGGTATATTTGGGTTTCTTACCAGCTGGAAGAATTAGTTTCTGATACATTTAGAGTGTATTTAATAGCTCATTGATGCTTACTGTATTTTAAACTGGGATTGTCTTAAAATTATGAGTCACAGAGAAGATTGGGGGGGAAATGGAAAGTCTGAATTCCCATACATTATTTATTTCTGGCTTCCTTTAAGTATTATTCTTTCAAATCTTAATAGATTCAGAATGAGAAAAGTAAGATTAAGGTATAAGGGGATGTGAGCTTTATCCAGGATATCACAGATATAGAATAGAATGTAGGATATAAAATAGATCTCATAGATTTACTCTGAAACTTTTGACAAGTCAACCCTTTGGCACTCAGTTTGAATCCATGTGTGATAAGAAACAAAGAAAATTTATCTATATGCTTTCCTTCTTTCTCCTCATTTCCCCTTCTCTCCCTTTCCTTCCTTTCTTCCTTCTGTAACAATCGTTAATGATAACTCATAAAATACAACAAAATACAACTTCACTTTGTCGTCTCCCACCATTACTTTAACTTGAGTTAAATAATGGAAATAATTTTTCCCCATTCCAGGATGGAAATTTGAGTAGATCCCATACAAGTTTTTCACATTCATTCTTAAGTAATGATGCAATCCTACATTTCCTATACAAGAAAAATGCCCTTTTTAATATTTCCAACCAGTACTTGGATAAAATGAATGCTTCATTCAAAGTTTCATTCTGGAATAAGATGTTACCTCTCTCTTGTGGCTTGTGGTTCCCTGCAGGCTGCCTTTGCAGAGAGTGACCTATCCTCTCCTCTCCAGCCCTCCCTTCCCCACTTGTTCCTTAGGGTCACTATAAAAAAGAGGGTTATTTTGCAGAAAAATCTGGATCAGCCTCGTACTTCTTAGTCCCTCTCCCTCTGCTTCATTTCTGTCTTTGGTTACTTTGTTTGCCTGTACTGAGATGAAAGGGGTGATTAACCAGACACCATGTCAACTGATTCGGTTGTACTTTCTGCTTTTGGCTTTGTTGCTGCCTGGCTTGACTCTCTAGCGTCTGATGTCACTCTGTTCCACAGAGCCCTGTCATTCTGAAGTTAAAACTCGGCTCTATCAGCTTCTCCTCATATTTACTTTCTCAGAACTATTGGCTGTGGTAATCACGCCTACTTGCTTGTCATATAGCTCAATTGGGAAATCCACCTCAGCTTTGCAAACTCCAAGAGGTGATGCCTTATGCCACTCCCCAGGGAAACAGGGTCTGATTTCATATAATCTTGGTTTTGGGTGAGTTGTAGCCCAGGCAGCTAGCCTTTCTACCAAGAATCCCATGTATACCCTTCACTCCAGAAGATGTGTTTCTCCATAGATCAGAGATTACCTGGCCCCTTAGTAGTAAGTAAGGGAATAAGTTTTAACCATGGAAGATTCTCTCTGGAAGTTTCCCTGTTTTGAGTTAGACAACTAATAATGTCCTAATGTAACTAATGACAACTAATTAACCGGATTATATTACTTGTCGCACACCTTTTTAATAGAAGGGGAGTTTCTAGGGATGCCAATGACTGACAGTCAGAAGGCTTCCCAGGCACCAAATCTCCTCTTTCACCCCCAGATCCGGGTTTCCATGTCACCATAGATCCCTATTCCACTGGCTCCTTTATCCCAGCTCTTTCCTGTAACATAAAGAATCTGGGCCTCATTATGACTTCCTACCAGAAAGGCCAGATTTTTCTCCATCTTGTCATATGGATCTGAGTAGCAGAAAATACTTTTTCTTTGAAGATTAAGAGTATTTTCTCTCAGAAGAAAATCTATTCTCATTTACATGTACTTTAGTTTAATAATGGTGGTTAATCAACTTTAAACCATGGTGCTGGAAAGTAAAAAGCAAATAGGAAGAGGAAGTACATTCATTTCAGTAAAATGTAGAAAACAAAGATAAAATCGTGTTTTTCCAAGTACTTAAATCATCTTTATCAGGCTCACTACAGGAGGATTTAATTTGAAAAGATAACATGCATTGACTGAGTAGTGGATCTTTGGGTATTTGACAGAGGAATGAGGTCACTAACGAGAAGCTTATCTTTCACAGAGGTTAATTCTCAAGTGGAGAGATTTGTAGACTGAAGTTCAGTGTTTGTGTCATTATAACTGGCTTTATTTCCCTTTCAAAAAATACTGTTTGATGTAAGTAAAAATATTAGTTAAAATCATAAAATATAAGCATAACTTCTTGACAAAGTCACTGAAATTTTGGTGATTAGTATAGTTAGAACCTACTGTAAAAGAGCTTTACTTTTTTTTTTAATTTCCATCATTTTTGCCCTAAGTGAATTTACTGATAAAATTAGTAGGAAAATAAGAATAATTGTTACTTTCTTCTGGGCATATTTCGATCACTTTTCAAATTGTGTTGGGAAGAAACACATCTTGCTTTTTTGAAAGAAAAATATAAATTGTTCTTTAAGTGGTCACAACTGTAATGAAGTATCACAAAGTATCTTTTCCCCCTGAGAAATAATAAGAGGACTAAAACCAATGGTAATAACCTTCACAAGTAAGAACATTTCAATGGCTCAAATTAAGTCCCTTATCTAGCCTTCATTTTGCTCAATTAAAAAATGAGATTATTGGGTAAAGTAGACTGTGCTTCCACCAGGATGGAACATTAATGATCTGCAATGATCTATCACTAAATTTATCATAAAGTGTTCATTTGTTTGTTTGCTTGAGTCCTTATTGTATTGGTGTGGGGTACTAGGTAGGAGGCAGGAAATTATTGGCAAATAAGTACAAGTCTTCCTATACTCTTTAAACCTATACCCAGTTGTCTTGTATTATTAATCACATATAGTAAAAGATCATACAATAAAAAAGAAATGGCCAGAGGTGCCTGGGTGGCTCAGTTGTTTAAGCATCTGACTCTTGGTTTCAGCTCAGGTCATGATCTCAGGGTGGGGAGATCGAGCCCCAAGTTGGGGCTCCAGGCTCAGCTTAGAGTCTGCTTGGGATTCTTTCCCTCTTCCTCTTCCCCCCCTCCCCCTCCCCCAGCTCCTGCACATGTGCAGGCTCACGTGCTCTCTCTCTCTCTCTCAAATAAATAAATAAATAGAAATCTTAAAAAAAAAAGGTTGTTAACAAAAGAACTATGAGGTCAATTCTAATGTTTGTCAAATTAATGAAAATTTATGCTTGTGGCTTAGATCATATATTTGTGTATTGTGAAAGAATGTAACTGTAATGTTTCTAAGAAATTTTAATTTAAAGGAATGTATTACTTAATTTGGTTCTGTATTTTAGTCCTTATTATGTGTACCGTGGAACTAATTACTTTAATTGTTTATGATGCCCAGGAGAAAATATTGAAATGTCTGCTTCAAGATTGAGTCTTTGGACTAGATGATTTCCAATGCCCCATGCAGCTGCCCTGTCTGCACATTCCAGAGTTTTGAGTTCACATCTTCTGTTCCTACCCACATTTCATGGCAGGCTGATAATGCCATTGCATTTAGAAAATAGGTATACAGGAGGGGAAATAACAAGCAATATCTATTTAATATTAAACCTTGGAGAGAGGAAAAGCCTATTGGATAGGCTCTAAACATCCAATAGGTATTTATTGGAATGAAACTATTGTGAAAACTTACACACATAAGTACTGGATACATACATTGTGAGGTAAGATTTCACTGCAGGAGGCTGGATGAAGCTAAGAGAAGTGTAATGCCAAGGGGTTAAGAGAGTCCTGGGTTTGACATCTGCCAGTGAGATTCTCTGGGACAAGTTACTGTGTGTATCCAAGCCTCTACATTGTGGTTTTCCTAGGAGTGGTAAGAATACTTGCTTTGTAAGATCACTATGAGGGGGTTGCCTTCATGGCTCAATTAGTTAAGCATCTGCTTCAGCTCAGGTCATGATCCCAGGGTCCTGGGATCGAGCCCCACGTTGGGCTTCTGCTCAGCAAAGAGTCTGCTTCTCCTTCTCCCTCTGACCCTTCCCCTGCTTATGCTCTCTCTTTCTCTCAAATGAATAAATAAAAAAATCTTTTAAAAATCACTCTCAGCGGGGCGCCTGGGTGACTCAGTCGTTAAGCGTCTGCCTTCGGCTCAGGTCATGATCCCAGGATCCTGGGATCGAGCTCCGCATCGGGCTCCCTGCTCTGCGGGAAGCCTGTTTCTCTCTCTCCCATTCCCCCTGCTTGTGTTCCCTCTCTCGCTATGTCTCTCTCTGTCAAATAAATAAATAAAATCTTTAAAAAAAAAAATCACTCTCAGGATTAGATGAGACAGCATATGGAAAGGACCTGCTCAAAGTCAGTGCTCAAAACATATTTGTCCGTTGTTGTTGTCATCTAGTGTCCTGACCTCTTTATACATGCTCGGAAGTGGTCTACATTTCATGTCTTCTCCCATAGTTTCCATACTAAATAAGCATATCACAGTTATCTATGCAGGCAGACTATTCAGAAATAATTTGGAAAAGGTGATGTCCCATGAGACTAATCTTCCCAGAAAGCCCACCCAACCATGTCCTGAGTTGTTGTTCATCCCTTCACCTTACAAAGTGGGCTTGGAACTTTCCACTCTGGGTTATGGGGGAGTAAAGCACTCTATGTAAACATCAAAGACAATCTCATCCCTGTTCAATTCTCACAAGCCTCTTTTTGCAAACAATAATCCCACAGGGCATCGCATTACTCACTGGGATAATTGTTTCAAATATCAAAAGCTGCCTAATAAAAATAAGAAAATCCTTATTTTTAGAAAGTGCATCCTGGCTGTGCTGCAGAGGACAGACTTAGCTGGGGAAAGTGTAGATATAAGTTAGCAGGCTGCTGGAACATTCTACAGGAGACTTAATGACGTCCTGAACCAAGGTGGAAGATGCCAGAGAAATTGGAACTAATGCCTGTCAAACATCTGGAAGTAAACTTTTGTAAGGAGGAGGTCAACCTTCAGTAGTTCCTCTAAGAATTAAGTAAAACTTTGTGTCTGTATGTGGTGTGTGCTGGAAAGAATCATTAAATCATGCTACCAAAATAGGAATAAAGGTTTCCGTGGGATATGAACAGAACTGCGCAGAGATTTCAGAGGAGTGGCCTTTCATTCATTAATAATCTCCTAACGACTGAGGCTGGCAATGGCCAAACACTGCTGTTCTGAGAATCGAATACTCTGCCTTCTCAACATGACACAAAATGGTTACTCTGTGGATACCCAAAAAATGTTGTTCTGACCTCCAAAAATAGCAGTCATGATTAATTGAACACCTACTATGTACCAAATGCTATATAGCTTAGGACACATTTACCAGCTGTAATTAGTTTGTGGCTAAAAAATTTGAGCCAAATGCTGAGTGACATACTCAGAATTATACAATCAGTAAATAGCCAAACTAGAATGGGAGATCAGGCTATGTCTAATTGTAAAACTGCTTCTTATACCATCACACCAATTCTTCCTCTGTAAAGAAATATGTATGTGTGTGTATATAATATATACAATGTGTGTGTGTGTGTATATATATATATATATACTGTATATAATATATACAGTATATATAATATAAACACAATATATGTATAATGTATATATGCACAATATATAGAAATATGTATGTATATATACAATTTCAAAAAGCTACTAAAATTACACTATTGAGGTAAATGTATTGAGTTGCAGTGATGTTGAAAATAATTCTTGACTGAAAAAAATTATGGTCACACAAAACCCTGTACGCAAATGTCCGTAATTGCTTTATCATGATAGCCAAGAACCAGAGATGACCCAGCTGTCCTACAGTGAATGAATGGATAAACAAAGGGTGGTACAACCATTCAATGGAATATTACTCAGCAATAAAAAAGGAATGAATGGTTGATACATGCAACAACTTTTATGAGTCTCTAGGGAATTGTGCTGAGTGATAAAAGCCAAGTTGAAAAGGTCAACTGTGTGATGCCATTTATAGAATATTCTTGAGATGACAAAATTATAGAAATGGGAATTAAATTAGCCAGGAGTTAGGGACTGTGATCGGTGTGGCAGGAGCAGGTGAATGTGATTATAACAAGGTAACACAAGAGATCCTTGTGGCAATGGACACATGAATCTACATATATAGTAAAATTATGTAGAATTAAACACACACACACACACAGACACACACACACACACGATGTAGAAATAAAACTGGGGAAATCTGAATAAGATCTGCAAATTGTATCAATGGCAATATCCTGGCTGTGATGTGCTACAATTTTGCAAGATGTTACCACTAAAGGAAACTTTGAAAAGGGTACAAGGATCTCCCAGTGTTATTTCTTATATTTGCATGTGAATATACTGTACAATTATTTCAAAATAAGAAGTTTAATTTGAAAAAAGATAACAGACATTTGTTGGATGTTTAATATTAATGATGATTTAAGATAATGCTAGGAAAGATTTTAAAATGTACATACAATAAAAAAGTTCCTTTTGAAATATACAAAAATTATTATCCTGCATTATTTAAGCAATATAGAATAATACAGAACAATTTTAGAATAACAGAAAGAGATCACCTACCATTTGCCTGCCCAATAACAACTTAATGTTTTGGTATATATTCCCTCAGACAATTTTATATACATCTATTGTACACCTTTTTGGTTTTGCTTTATGAAAATGTTATCATTCAGTTTTATAATCGAATATTTTTCAGTTAATAATTATTGGCAACATCACTGCAACTCAATACATTTGTGTAATTTCAGTAGCTGTGTGACATTTCTCTGGGATAAATGCCCAAGAATTCAATTGCTAGGTCATACGGTAATTGCATATTTAGTTTTATGAGAAGCTGCCAAACTGTTTTCCAGACTGACTATACTATTTTACATTCCCATCAGCAATGTACGAGGTTTCGGTTTTTCTGCACCCTTGCCAGCATTTGGTGTTGTTACATTTTTATTTCAGCCGTTATGATAGGTGTATAATGACATATGATTGGTTTCAAAATAATTTTAAGATAAACAAATTAGGATGCTCCATGCTAGTAAAGGATAGGAAAGACATCCTTTCATACAGTGATTTTAGTCAAGTTCATTCCATTTGACATAGTAAATCCACTTCTTGGAGTCTACCCTACATGTAAGGAAAGAGATTTCCTTTGTTCTCATTTCAAATTCACCAAGTCACCTGCTGATTATTTAGCATTCCAGAACAATTTGGCATTAGTTGGGGACAACTCAGGTCATGGAGATGTCAGCCTCCCTGTGTCCTGGACAGTTCTCTTTTTAGTGCAAATGAAGAAAATGAAGGAATTAGCATTCTGGCCCATAGGTCAGCATCCTCCAGTCAGTCCATGTGAAGCTGTCATAGAGACAGAATCTGAGCTGGGCATACTGACCAGTCAGATTTCTGTGAGGCCACAGCCATGAAGGCCAGACCCAGGGCTTTAGAAAGTTTTCTAGAATAATAATGGTCAGTGGGGAGCCGCAGCAATGAGCTCCACCCTGGGGAATACTCGGAAGTTATGCCTGCTTGCAGTTGGCAACTTCTGCAAGAATCATACAGATTTACAGGTGAATCTTTCATGTGGAGAAACTTGATATCCATAGATGAGATCACAGTATTTACTTCCAAAAACAAACAAACAAAAAAAAGAAAACTTTAAGTGATAAAAGAGTTTGGATTTTTCTTTTAATGGAAACTTTTCTTCCTACTATCATCTCAGATTTAGTTCCAGAAAATGTTTATGACCTTGTTAGGTATAAAATTAATGAGCTGAGCACTGAGATTATCAGTAGGGTCATAAAAAAAACCCAGAAGCCTCTCTCATTCACTTTAAGTGGATTAAAAGAAAAATTGAATAAGACCTTCAAAATTCTCTCTTTCTCTCTCATTCTCCCGTTCCCTTCCTCCCTCTCTCCTTCCCCCCCTCCTTCCATCCTTCCCTCCCTCCCTCCTTCCCTCCCTCCCTCCCTCCCTCCCTCCCTTCCTTCCTTCCTTCCTTCCTTCCTTCCTTCCTTCCTTCCTTCCTTCCTTCCTTCCTTCCTTCCCTCTCATACACACACACATACACATACAAAATGGAGGCAGATGAAATACTAGATTATTTCTAATGGAATTAGCGTACAAACCCTTGGACTCTTTCTTACCTTGAACATCAAATGTATTCAACCCAGACTTGCCAAAATTAGATTTAAGAATTATAACTGTGTGTTCATGAATGAAGAAAGAGTCATTAGTAGGAGCAAACATTGTCTCATTGATTTTTTTTTTCTCTGTGTCATTAGTAAAATCAGTTACTAATCCTTGGAGATTACTCAATAATTATTTCCAAAATATTTAAAGTAGGATTTGTGAGATGATGTGTTCTTTATGATGAGTGTCTTAGTGTCTTATTCCTTTGATAGTTTATTAAAAACAGAATACTTAATTCTAACATTTTGGGTGTGCCCAACATTTCTTTTCACTTAAATAATCTTTACATGTATTAATCTTTTTAATCCATATAATCCTGTTTTCAGCTGCTAAAATCAGCCTTTCTGGGGAGGAATAATAATTTTTCATAAACTTATCTAAAGTCTTAAAACTAAAAGGGGTGGGACCAGTCAGAATCCAAACCCAGCCAGTCTCCACTAGTAACCCCGGGGTTCCACTGCCTCCTTGTGCCTACTACCTTCTAGATGCTTGACACGTGCTAAATCATCATGTGCTCAAGGGTTACTGATAAATATAAGCAACTGGTATCTCCCTAACTTCTAAAATGTCTTTCATTTCTCGGGGAAATGAGCATCACAGCAACTAAGGACTAGTGAGCAAAACTAAAGAAAGTGAAGGGTAAAGAAGAAAGTCAGACCCAGTGCTGCCCCCTATAGGTTTGTGAGTTTCAGCGGCAGAAGCTGCTGGGCTGACGGGGTAAGTGAAGAACTGAGTCCAGCTTTCCTCGAACCCCATGCAGTGCTTTTGTACCTAGGAGGCACCTTCTTGAATTGATAAACTGAGAAGTTTATAAAATTCACCCAAAGCTCCAGCTACCCTTGTGCCAGCAAGAAGCTCTATCCACTCTCATGTATGCCCTGAACTTCCTGAGTTATCTTGGACAAGCTTATTTGTTTTTTAAAAGTATATCACCTCACATAGTTCCCATTTTCTGGATGCAAAGCTTGAATTCTGTTTACTGGAGTCTTTTAGGACAGGTTCACAGAGAAAATCACACACTGAAGGATTTTTCAGCCCTCATTGTAAATCCATTTGTAGTTCCTGAAGGCAAAAAAAAAGGGAGGAAGGAAGGAAGGAAAGAAGGAAGGAAGGAAGGAAGGAAGGAAGGAAGGAAGGAAGGAAGGAAGGAAGGAAGGAAGGAAGGAAGGAAGGAAGGAAGAAAAATGGGAGAAATAAACGATGGAATGGAGACCATACTCAATTGCATCTGACCTATCAAGAGGAAAAGCTTAAAGTTCAGAGCATTAGTTTTACTTGTATTTTACAAAAGCAAATTCTCCCTCAATGAAAATTCTCCAAGGACTGAAAAAATGGAAAAGAACATAAATTGTGTCTTAAGATGTTTGATTTGTGGTTTGAGAGCTTAGCAGCAAATCTACCACAAAAGGATTTTGTGTTGTCATTGTTTAAACTCCCTGATATTAAATATGTCATCGTTAATGGTAAGACAAGTAAATTTGAAATTGATTTTGAATTGAAGAAAATTGGAACAAATCTACTGGAATCATTATATTGTCAAGAATTCTTCACATTCTCAATAATTCAGAGGCTAATTATTCTGATTGCTCAGACTTTGCATTTTGCATCTTCTTGTGGCCTTTCTCTTTTGACCACCTCATTAGTGTCTTCTCTGAAGGATGGGCAGAGGAATGAAAGGAACATTCTACTCTAGCATGGTGGGCAGTGAGGATGAGGCTACCAACCCCCGTGAGATTTAGGAACACACCGGGATTGCAACTTCCTGTGATCAGCCCAGAATCCAGCTCTCTGTGAATTCATTGTGTACTGTAAACATTAAAATGGGAACACCATTCATTATAAATGCATAAACGTATGTTTTTACTAAACTGTGTTCCATTTCCTCTTAGTAAACACATATGATATACATCATCATTAAAAAGATCTGTGTTATATTAACAAATAAATTCTCTACTTCTGCTTTTTTCCTTAATATCTCCTTTTACCTTAGACTGCTGAGTCTTGTACTGGGTTAAATAGTACCCTCCAAAAATTCACGCCCACCTGGAAACTGTGAATGTGAACTTATCTGGAAATTGGATATTTGCTGATTTGATCAATTTTAGATGATGTCCTACAGGAGTAGGGTGGGCCTTGAATTCAGTGGCTGGTGTCCTTGTAAAGAGAGAGATCTGAAGACACAGAGGAGACATGGGAGAAGACTACGTGAAGGTGAAGGAAGAGGTCGTAATTCTGCTGCCCCAAGCCAAGGACCTCCAGGGGTTGGCAGCAACCACCAGAAGCCAGATGAAGCAAGGAGGGACTCTTCCCTAGGTGCTTTGGAGAGAGCATGGCCCTGCTGACACCTTAATTTTGAATTTCTAGACTCCATGACTATGAGAGAATAAATTTCTCTTGGTTTCAACCACCCAGCTTGTGTTATTTTGTTACGGAATCCTAGGAAACGAGTATGGACAGTATCGAGAGATTTTTCCCCTTGGCATAAGAGTCTTTAGGAATGTGAAGGCATCATCCTCAAACCTGGAGAAGGTGAGATGTAAAGAAATAAACTGACACAGAGAGGAGGCCTCTGCTTTCAAATTGGATGGATGCAGCCTAATGGGGTGGTCCATATTCCCACCCTTCTCAGCACATATTTCTATGTTCTAATTGTTAACTTGACTGTAAGCTCTAAAAGATAATGTCGAGGTTTGACTCGTAACTGCCTTATCCCCAGTGCCTCATATAGTCTCTAGCACATACTAATGGATCAATAAATATCTGAGGGAAGAAGGAAAGAAGGGATAGAGGGAGAGCAGCATGGAGGGAGGGAAACAAAGCCGAACTCTATAAATGAAGTTGAATTGATCTATATATTGAACTTACTTCCAAAAACATTGATGATGTCTGTGAACACACTGTATTCACAGACTTACTAATGAGAAGTTCAACCTTGATTCTAAAATATAATTTACCACTTGTGGTAATGAGGTCATTCAGTGTTACATCATTTATAATGTTCAGCATTAGAAAAACAAGATGATAATAGACTTTCAGTGTTAATAGGGATTCTAGAAATAATCTTTTCTTCCCTCGTGTTGTATAAAGGAGGAAACCCAGGCCCAGAGATGTGAAGTGGCAGGATTCATGCGTCCTAACTTTGTGTCTTTCCCACTCTCTCCCATGGTCTTGCCAGGACATGGAAGGTGATGTGTGAGGGATGCTTCATTTACAAGAGTATAACTTCTAAACCTTAAGTCACCCCATGTTGCAAAACATTCAACTCAAATAGAAGCAGACTTCTTAACGTGAAGATTTTCTCTTTTTTATCACTGACAGATCCTCACAATGAAAAACAACAAAATTGAATCTGTATCTGTGTCAAGTATTCCTCTCAAATACCGACTGTGCCCTAAAGCAAGACCAACTTCCATGTCACTCTGTGTCCTCATCAGGACATGATAAGACTCACTTTCCTCTGCTTTCTATTTTCTGATGTAAAATGTTGCTGTGAAAAGACAGACTGACAATGAGCGCTCTGCACAATGTTCCCCACACTCTTTTATCCAGGGTTTCTGAGGATCAGAAAACACCCCCCTGGTCTCCAGCCAGCCTCACCTCACACACTGCCTTTCTGACTGCAGCACCTGCTTCATTTGGGGGGCTCATCTCTCCTTCTATTTCTTCATCTGCACCAATGAAAACATCCCTGGTGGTGCTCAGCAAAATGCCATGTCAAGCTGATTCAGTCCTATTGTTTTTCTAATTTAGAACAAAGATAAATGTTAGCTCACTGTGGCAGACAAACATTCTTCTGACATTAAAGAGACCTGTGTCTCAGGCCAAGAGCTGGCAGGATTTTAAAATTTACAAAAGAAGTTGCTGCAAAACTACCGATTTCCACATGGGGATTGTCAAAGTTGACTCCTTGAAAGAAAAAGGATAATGGAATTCATCCTGCAAATAATAACAAATCCAAACTGTATTCTTTGCATCAAAAAGATCCCCAAACATTATCAGGAGTCAAATCTATTAGGATCAGCTTGCCTTTTGGTTTACTCCAATAGCTAGCCCATGCATTTCTTCTGTTTACTGATAAACAGCCATAATTTAAATATATTGGGATTCATTTTCCGGGCATTTTATTAGCTTCTCAGAATTGATTAATGCTTCATAAAGTCTGCTTGAGGGAAAAAAAAGATAGTGATTACATTTTTTTTCATTTTCAATTTCATAACTTTACTAATTTATATCACAGTGCCATCTATTGGAGTAAATTTGCTTTTTCAACAGTAATCAAACAAAACCAATCGCTCTGTTGGCCTCAAGAGAACCACCAAATTAGTTTACTGGTAGGAATGACAATTATTCAAAAGGAATATTAAATTACAGCAGAGCATAAATACCCGTAAAGAATATGGAGGCATAGGTAATAGCAAAGAAATTACATGGATGTAGTCTAAATTATTATATCACATTGAGATATCGCTTTATCAAAGAAGGCATTGTAGCATCATTTTTTATTTTGAATTCTCACACTCTCTTGAAAAATGTGCAGTGCAGATAATCAAAGCAAATGAAATTTGTGACGAGGCAGACTCCCCCGACACCTGAGAAATACTGAGATGTTTGTTCTGTGCTTCCCTTGCATCTTGTAGAGACGCCCACTGTGTGGTACAGTTTTCATCCACTTGCATGTCTATCTGCATGGGTGTACTGTGGATTTAGGAGGACAAGGACAACACCTTCTCAGATCTATATTCCAGTACCACGAGCACAGCTTGGCAGAGTGTTGATTTCCAGAGAGTGGGGAGAGTCTCATAGAAACACAGTTTTCAGACTTCTCTCCCTTATCAGAATGTTATCCTTCCTGGCTCCCATGAAGAGAAGTGCTCACTGGTAGAAGGAATGACATATTCAAGGGAGGCAAACATTGCAGATCAGATTTGGGTATGGTTGAATGCCATCCTGATCTGGAAATGCTAGTGCTAATTTCAGAGCTGCAGAATGAGCATTTAAAACATTCAGCCCATGGTTTTCATCTCTTTTGCAAATATTACACATTGTTCTATATTGTACTTACCTTAAATATTTGCATAGTGTGTGTGCTAATGGCCGGATCTTCATTTGAAAACATAGGTCCAGAAGAAATCATTTTTCGGATCTTTAACTTTCATTGGTAAAATCTCTCACAATAGCTTTGCCTGTAAATATCTTTGAATTCACAACTGGTCTTTTCTCCTCTTTAAAACAGAAACCCATATGCTTTTTCTATTATAAGTTTTACTTTGATGATTTTTCCTGGGATGTAAAAGGTCCTATAACCTCTGTATTTGGGGATCGAGTAGAATAGGGGATCTAAAGCTTAGCAATAGAAAAGTATCTTCACACCTTCTGAATTCAGATATATGATAGAACAGTATAGAAATACCAATACTCTTTATTTATGTTCTTTCCCTCCTCCATTTCCTGAGCTTTTCCAAGAAAAGAAAACATTCCTTTAGAAGGAAAGGCTCCTGAGAACAAAACAAAAAGAGGACCCTACTGTAAGAACTATTTCACATTAAGACAGTAATTTTGCATTAATTTTGACCTAAGAAATTTTTTCCAGCTACTCTTTTTTTAAAGACCTTATTTATTTGAGAAAAAGAGAGAGAGCATGTGTGTGAACAAGGGGAGGGGCAGAGGGAAAGAGAGAGAGAGAATTTCAAGCAGACTCCTTGCTGAGTATGGAGCCCAGCGTAGGGGTTGAGCTCAGTCTCAGGACTCTGAGATCATGACCTGAGCCAAAATCAAGAGTCGGACACCCAACCAGCTCAGCCACCCAGGTGCTCCTATTTCCAGCTACTCTTAAGACTCATCCCTTGGCCCAGTCATCATTTAAAAAGTTTTCTCCTTTGAGCTACCAAAGCAGAAATATGTTAATACTTAGAATCTTTAAAATGCAACTGGAATGTTTTCTGGGACTATCAGATTTGTGTATTACATTGGATAATATCCAAGGATAAAGTTTCCAGGTTATTATTTTCAGATTCACTGTGTTATTCAATAAAGTAGTCAAAAACAGTTTATCAAATTATACCATTAAATGGTTAATTCAATTATAGTTAATCTTCCTCTTATTTTCTTTTAAACATGATTACTTTTTCTCCTTCCAAAACAAGATAACATGATCGTTGTCAAATGATTAGAGTTTTGCTACATGGCTCTTTTTATTAAATGAGATTTTGAATAAGGTTTTATTTCACTAAGAGATATATCTCCATTTTCAAAACAGTAAAGTTTTGTCATATACCTATATCATTTTGGTTAACTGGGTACTATTGATGACAATAATATTTCTTTAACTCAATTCAGAGGAAATTTATAACATTCAAGTCTCAGGAAATAAAACAAATATAAAAATTTCAGTTAATATATGCATTTAATTATATGATAGAGTGATCAGTAAAAGATTTTTAAACTCAGAAATACATTAGATGAGAATGGAAATTGTGGAGAAATTGGAAATGAACTATGAGTTCCAAGAAGAAGAGAAAATAAAAGTTTTGTATACTGAAGAAGAGCTTGTTCATTTATTTTTAAATGAGTAGTGGGGGTATCAAATCACTGGAGAATTTATATTTTATTAAATACAGTTAAATATTGCAATAATTTTATTGTTAAATGTTAATATTTACAATATGACAGATATTGTAACCTTCCATAATCATGAAAAAATGCCAGGATTGACTAAAAGACTTTCAAGTGGAATATATAACTTTTTTTTTTATAGATACATGAGTACACATTGCTCTGACTTTAAGACAGCTCTGGGCATGCAGTAGATGTCTTGAAATGTAATTTTAAAGAATCTCCTCAAAATCGAAAACTAGTTACTATGAATTTTGAAGCCTGTCATGCTCTTACATATTTGGCTAGAAACAGGGACTTTCAATAAGCACTTCTAGGGGCAAATTGGCTCATTTCAAGCACCGATTTAAAGCCAGGTCAAGGTTCCTAGGCTCGTATTCTCTTCCATTTCTTACCAGAGAAACATGAATATTCCTACCAAAGAACAAAAAGAGGAAAAGCAGAATGTGTAAATTCCAGCCATCCAGGCATAGACCAGGTACTATTTTAAGTACTTTAATGACAATAGCTCATCTCTTCTTGTAAAAAAGCAAACAAGGGAGATACTATCATTTTCTTTTTTTGTAAAAGTGAACACTGGCAGTCTTTTTTTTTTGTGGTAGAACCAAGATTTGAATCTATGTCTATCTATCTCTCAAATGTTGACTTCTTCCAAGGAATCAGAAGGGAGTGTCTACTATCACTAGTCTCAGATGGAAGAGGTGGCTGTCATTCAAAAGGAGAGTAAAGAGAAAAGCAAGACATATTCCTCATCCTTGCCTTGTAATGTGCCTGGCAATTTTCAAAACCAAATGGAATTAGTCAAGGAGATAATAAACTCCTTAAGTTGGATCATAGTGGCCTCTTCTGGTGAAAATGAGAATATCAGAAATCTTTGTTAAAAATCACAAGTAATTGTTTAATATAAAATTTGAATAAATTATACAAAATTAATGTCTACACATTTACAAATGATATTTCCTTAGAGATACTAATTCAAAACATGACAGTATGTATGGTAGATCATTCTGGGATGATTTTCCTATATGTCATTAAAACATGTTATGAGAAAGCATATTACATTGGACAAACACAAAGAGGAGCCTATCAGTGATGTGATCTTAGGTAAATTTCGAATCTTTCCCAGGCCTCTATTTTTCAGTATGACAAATAAGAAAGATCCTGATAACAAAAGCAGGAGATATCAAAACCACTATTATGTTTGAGGCCATGGCATAAAATTAAATGATCTTTATATCATAATGATCTTCATAAAAATCCTATGAAATCACTGGGCAGGGTTATACATCCCAAATTATAAATGAGGACACTAAAGCTCACATAGATCCCATATTTTGACCAAGTATATCTCTTAGTTGTGGATCCAAGTTGTAAACCCAGATCTCCTGATTCAAAGTTGAGTGAACTTTCTGCTACAGAGCCCTACTGGTGAGGTGGTGATGGATCCTCTCAATCTCTGCATATGAAAGCTTTCTCAACCTGAGTTCCCTATACCTGCCATCATTATGGACCTGACAATGTCAGGGTAGAAGGGTTGAAAAAATTCTTCAGTCCAGTGGTTTTCAAAATGTATCTCTCTATTAATCCTTCATATTCTTCCCACAGGTGAATAGGAGTAGTGAGTGCACAAATTTCCAGTCTCTACTCCCATATCAGCTTTGTATTAGACCAGGTCCACTTGGGGAATAGATACAACACAGGGAATATTTAACATCAAGAACTATTATTTGATTTAAAGGGTATAGAGAACTCTAAATAACTTAGGTTCAAGGAAGAGTACCCAAGGGAAAAATAAACTTGGAAATGGGAAGCCTTCACCAAGGTTGGGATTTAGACCTTGTTGGAGAAGTTGTGGTTAAAACTCAAAAGATGATGTTCACTTGGCTGTTCTGGGCCAGAACTGGCCCACTGTTGCTGGGCTGAGGCTGGGGAAGAAGGAACCACAGCTTGGATTGGCATGAAGGGAAAGTCCTTCCCTGTTGCAGGTGGTCTAGAGGCCAGAGACTTGCAACTGGACATGGCGAGCAGGAAAGGCCCCTGTAGGATGCAGGGAGGCCCAATGTAAGAAGTCAGCACTAGAGTGCCTGGGACCCTCCCTGGCAATGTACCCAGAAGACTCTGAAATTCAGTGGGAAGTCCACAGAGGTGTGGCTGGAATGTGACTGAAGTAAGCCTCACTGGATCTCCCGCAGACATGCCACTGGCTTCCATGGAAAGCGAGTAAGAAGAATAAATTAGAAGTATCCCAGAACCAGGAAGAGAAACCCCTTCCTCCTGCAGTGTTGCCACTGAGGAATCCAAATGTCATGCTAGATGCAGAATTGAAACACTTACAGGGTCCAGCTCAGTTATCACAGAACAGACATTAAAGGATAGATTTGGAACCAAGAGGCAGTAACATTCATAAAACGTATAGGTTTCAACCAGAGCAGTTCAACTACTCGGCACCCCACCACTCTTGGCCAAGACGCAGCTGAGTTTGACTTGCGCCTAAATGATGGGATTTTCTGGTGTCAGACAGTCTGGTTGTGGGATACGTTCTTAGGGGTTATGTCAGAGTGTCTGCCTTGTTTTGTTTTGTTTTGTTTTTTACAGGTGGCAATATAGAAGCAACAAGAATTTCTGATGTATAGACAATATAAGCAAACATAAGGATTCTCAAGAATACTGAGGGCAGTTAGCTCTAAAAAAAAAAAAATACTAGAGCTTCTGCTGATTTGGCAAGATTGAGCTATTATAACTTGAGTATTAAGGGAAATATGATATCGGCACACATTAACAGGGCCAAGAACATGGTGATAACTCACATATTATTTGTAGTCTTCAGAAGACTATTTCAGTGCATATTATGCACCTTTTACAATTTAAGAAACTGAGATTTATAGAGGTTAATAAATTATCAGAGATGGCCAGGCTACTCAGTGGTGGTGTCTGCACTCAAATCTAGACCTATGAAGACCAAGTCTGTTCTAAGGGGTCCTGGTTTGTTCTATGGGATCTTTAATGTTTATGGGTATTGAGGTTCTTGAAAAATTATTCTAGTATCCTGTCTATGGCAGCATTTCAAAAGTTCTTTCTGTTACATATCTTAGTAATAACCCAAGCATTCCTTAGAAATACATGCTTCAGAATAACTATTAAACTCACTTACTGGGAAGTTCTTATGATACTTAGATCTCAGTTGTTTTAATGCAAAACCAATTACTCATCTTCAGTCTCCCTCCCAGTGTGAGAATAAACACATAATCTTTTGTGACACAAGCAAGGAGATTTTCTTTCCTGGTCACACCCAGCCACATGTCTGTGACGAAGGAGACATCAAAGGTCTATTCAACAAAAACACATAAAACATGTTTATGTAAAATTTAGTATTCATGTCATTTTTTAAAAAGGAATCTTTTTTAAGCCCTTTGAGAATTACTACTTAATTCCTTGCTTTTCCTCTTATTTTTTGAACGTTTTCAAGCTGTCCATACACTTCCTCTGAAGAGGAGGGTCCTGTGGAAATGCCCCAAGAGCTGAGCTGTGGTCTCACTCAGCTTTGTGGGGTCTGCATTTTGGAGCCAGAGCAGCCAATACTTCAGAAAATATTCTTGAGTTTAATTTAATTAAGTAGAGTTGAAATAATCCATTTTAAAAAAAATCCTTTCAAGATCAATTGACTTCAGTTCCTATTTATATGGTTGAATTTTTATGGCCTTGGTCTAAAACAAAACTAACCAAACAAACAAATAATAATAATTTAAAAAGAAAACAAAGCCAAACAAGTCAGCATCCTGTAAACTTGTCAGAAACCCCGTGAACCCTGATTTCCCACTTTCAGCACTGAATAAATGTACCTCCTAGTAGAAAAGGACTCATTTTAAAATTGTGAGTGTTTATTTATCCTTTTCCTCTCTTATTCCCTTTGACCTTGCTGGAAGTGACCTGCTGCTTAGCAGGTTTACTACCTCCTGGAGGTAACTTTGTCAGGAAATGTTTCCCCTTTTGCCGAGTGGAGAGGAACATGTCCCATCAGTACTCTGAGTTAAGAATTTCCAACAATCTGCCCCATTTCCTCTGCTGTCAGTTTTGATGTCTTCCATTATACGGCTTATCTGAAATCTCTTCAAGGAAGTCTTATTCAGTGTTGAATTGGACTCATTGCCCTTCAATGTTTTCATCGTAACTGGCAATGGCTTTTACCAAAATTCTTATTAAAGTTGAATTACAGTTACCCTTTCACCTGTGATCTTCCTCACTGACCTGTAGATTGCTGAGTGAAAGGGCCATGCCTCCTTCACACAGCACGCCCAATGCCCTTCATAACTATCACAGAATCTGTAAAACTAAGTAGTAGTTTGTATGTTGAAAGATCTGTGGCACCATTTCAGATACAGGTGTCCTGAACACAAACTGGAAAATGAAGTAGACTCTTCCCATTCATGGTTCCGGTTTGATGAAAACCATGCCCGATCGTTATGGCTCTTGTAACATTTCCAGATCAACTAAGGAGGCTTAAAGGAAGAATGACTAATTGAGAAACTCTGTCTGGTGAGAAACTGTACCTTTCAGTCCCTGTCTTAGTCTTCGGTACCTTAGATCCACTCCAAGGGAACGTCTTATCACTTCATCTTCCCCAATCCCAGAGCTGCCTCTCCTCTAAGCCTTCCCTAAACTTGACAAGCTGAGCACCCACAGATGTAGGTATATGTACATATATTGGGAAAAATAACCAAGTTTGAATTTAGCTGGCAAAAAACAAAACAAAACAATACACAAATATTTGATGGTTGACTCACTTTTTTTTAAAAAAAGATTTTATTTATTTATTTGACAGAGAGAGAGATAGCGAGAGCAGGAACACAAGCAGGGGGAGTGGGAGAGCGAGAAGCTGGCTTCCTGCCGAGCAGGGAGCCCGATGCGGGACTCGATCCCAGGACCCTGGGATCATGACCTGAGCCAAAGGCAGACGCTTAACGACTGAGCCACCCAGGCGCCCGATGGTTGACTCACTTTTCAAAATAAAGTATTTTCATTGTAGTTTAGCTGTTCTGTACCTCCATGGGGCTGTTTAACTTGAATTGTTAGAATGATAATTTCATCTTTTGATGATAATCCTTCTTTTTACATATATTTATCCCTTACATTATCCATGTAAAAAAGTTTGTAATTTCACTTAATCATTCCCTATTTCTCTGCTGGATCTTAATTCTTAATTCTCTGAGGTATGAACTTCTTTCTATCTATTCAAACGATAAATTTAAATAATCCCCTTCTCATTGGGTAATTAGCCTTTGAGTGCTAATTCCTTTAGTTTACTCTCCACTGGCCCAACCCCACATCTCAGTCCACAGGAGTTGACGGGATGAGACTTTAGAAATCTAATTAAGCATCCTCACACACTCATTCAGTGAGTGAACCCCTCTGAATTTCAGGTAATATGAGAACCTTTCCTGTCACCAACAGTCTCTCCTGTTGCAGAGTCATTGTGTGCCAGGGTCAAGAGAGAATTCTTGAGATGCTTTACAGTTCACCTTAGTAAGTTTATTTAAGCAGCACAGGGACAGGACGCATGGGCAGAAACTGCTGCACTTTTGCTGTGTGAAGCTGGGGTTATATGCTCAGTGTTCAAGGGGGAGGGGACGTGCAAGGAGTACTAGATCATAAATGTCTTCTTGGAATTTATACACTTAAAACTACCCCCACAAGATTGCTCTGATGCTTGCCAGTTCTTCAACATTAACTATCGGTGAGATGTACAGGCAGTCATGAGACCCTTTAAGAAGGTAGCAACAAGTACATGTTTGATCCTTATCAGAACTATGCAGGCTGTAGGTCAGCCTTCTGGATCCATATTTCTGCTCCTATCCTTCATCATTCCCAGACCCTCCCTCTTATTTCCCAACCCTAAGGCCAATGTAGTTGACCTAATAATGGATTCCAGTCTCTCCTACCTTTTCAGGGACCATTCTGGGAAGTGGAGAGCCAGCCCCATTTCACACATTTCATTCCCTCAGGCTCTTCCCACAAACATATAATTATGAAAACATCTCAGTTGTTTCCAACGCAAAACAAAACCTTAACCTCTTTCCATTGCTCCTTGGCCTCTCTTCATTTCTTTCCTCCCCTTTTAGATCCAGAAAGCCCAAGAGACAAGCTCACTCACCCAACTTCCTTTCTACATTTAGTGACGTACTCTAAAACCCTGGAAAAAAAACAAAACAAACAAACAAACAAAAAACAGAGCTGGGATTCTACTCAGAATCCATGCTCTTCGTGGACAAGAAAAAAAATATTGTGTGTGTGAATAATCCTGAACTTCTAATCTAAGACACTTTGACAAATAAGGAGATTGAGGCCTTCTGAGGAAAAATCTAGAGCAAAGGCATCTCCAGAGATCTCAGTGCTCTATCCATCATGCTAAATATAAAGAGGAGGACCCTCTTCATTGCTCCCAAATTGTATCATTAGCTTGTGAGTAACATTTATCACCCTACTTCCTGTCTTGCTTTGTCCATAAGGCCAGAAGGCTGTGATGACATCAGATAAAAGTGAAGAGACCCAGGTTTCTCATGTATCCTGCTACTTTGTTCTCTTAATATCTGTAAGGTTACTTTCCCACCTCTTATTAACCTTTAAAATATGTGATTATCTTAATGTAACCACCTCCCTTCAAGCTGAGTTGTGCTTCCAGAGGAAATGAGACAATATTCTGAGTATAGACACAGGGCTACATTCAGTATCATCCCTTTCCTGCCTGCTCCTCTCCCTTCAGAAGGAGAACAATGTGACAGGGTCATGTGTGCATACCTGAGTTGCCTGGTCCTTTCAGGAAGGCCCTTTTCTAGCTACAGTGCTCACCTTCCAGCCCTCACAGCACCTCACGCATGCCTGGCATCCAAGATGTAACTGAGGCTCCTGAAATGGAATTGGTTCCATCTGTTAAAGGAGTTTGCACTATATACTCTACTGATAGCAAAGCTGCTATAGGGTACTCAGCAGATAGGCAAAATGAGTTAGCATTTTAAAAACATTCCTCTTTAACCTGAGACCTGTCAAAATCACAGGGTAATGACTGGATGCAGGAGGAGGAGTTGTCAGAATACAGATTTACAACAGTGAGGCCAGGAAAATGGCAATGGAGAAGAGAGGACTTACTTTACAAATGCTAAGAAGGAATTCTTGAATAGATGTGGGTATCAAATGGAGGTATAGAGAGAAGGAGAGAAGGTTTAGAAGGGGAGGAATTGTTGAATTAATGGTGAGGTGACTTGAAGTAAGACTTGTCCCCTCTTTGGCACTCAACGCAGTGAACACAGTACTTACAAGATGGATATATTGGAATTAAATCAGAAATAAATGCATCCATGCTTTTCATGTATCTTCACATAGACTTTCCAAGAACAACAAGGAGCATCTTTGTTATCTTTTAATTTTGTTATCTCTTTGAAGATTACTTACGTTTCACAAGTAAGGAGAAGAAAGTTTTAAGCCAAAGGAAGAGAAGTTAAAGTGTAATACAAACATTCATGAATGACACATGAAGGCAAAGAGGTATGGTCGTTCCAGGAGCATTAATGCAGGAGAAGGCAGAAGAGTGCAGTATGAGAGATGAAGCTGGCATGCAGGCTAAGTCAAGACGGGGTTGAGGGATGCCTTGAATGTCATGCCTAGCGGTTTGGGTTTGATGTGAATGGGACATGATTTAGGGTTTTGAAGGAAGAGCAATGATCTAGAGTATTCAGAAAAAGCATAATGATTTCTGCTGCCTGATGGAGGATTGATCTAAAACAGCAAGACCTGAAACAGATACCAAGTGGAGATTCAAAAGAAATGTGGAGCGATATGAGATATTTCATTAGTTAGTGACCCTCTACATTAAATAGGTCTCCACTGTGCTAACTCTTTCAGATATCATGTATAATTTATATCATAAAGATAGCTCATAAACCTAAATAGAGCTTATTATGTGCCAGGCACTAGATTCTCAAATAAATTAACTCATTTCATGGCCACAACAACCATATGAACAAAATTCTCTCATTAGCCCTCTTGTACTGATGGGAAGACTGAGTTGGAGATGGGGAGGAAGCCTTCCCAGGGTCACACAGCTGGGAAGTGTCAGATTCAAGTCCAGGTTTGTTTGGCTCCAAGGTCTTTTCTGTGTAAGCTTATCCAAAGGGGCTCATTCTCTGGATTGTACTCAGTAATACACATGGAGGTAGTCTTCTTTTCTGTCCTGCACCCACCCACCCCCCCACCTGAGCCACACACTCTCTCTCTTTCTCTCTCTCTCTCTCTCTGCTGTCTATTGCCTTAGTATCCAGTTCACCAAATGCGAAGGGGGTCTCTCTCCCATCCATATACTGAATCTATTGACTTTAAGGATTCTTGAACTGATTGAAGTTAGAGTAAGTTTGAATCGGGGAGTTCAGACTTAAATAATACCTCCCTTCTGCTCGCTTAGACCGTAACCCCCTAATTTTATCCAGTACGTTGGATGACGTTTATTTGAATGTCAGCCTCAGAGAATATTATACATTATAGTAAATACTCAGAATGAACCTTCAATATCTTTCATTATAGAGAACTATTATTATCTTCCCTCAACTAAAACATCTAATCAAGAGACTTTGGCCTCTGAAACTTGGTTCCATTTGGGATCTGATGTTTACATCAGGGGCAAATCTGTCCTGCAGTGGAAACCCTACAGGTAGAAAGGAACAAAACTCTCTGTAAAACAATCAGTAATTCTTGACTATGATTCTTTAAAAATATATTCAGAACACACTCCAAGCTCCTCTCACCTGGAAATGGATTGTCAGAATAACCTTCCACAATATGACCGAGTCAGATCAGCCCCAGAAAGAGCTTGTCTAATGAAAAGGACTGCAGGAACCCAAATGCTACTTCTTATCTCAAGCACACCCACGGTTTGCCTGAACTGTATTCCAAGTAGAGCCCAAATTGAAAATCCTAAAACTCATCTGAAAATAACTCTCAGATCTTCCCCCTCCTCTCTCTCCCTTTCTGCCATTAAATGTTCTAGTTGTAGGGGATTTCAATTATAAAGTAGGGCCAGGATAGCTTAGAAAGCAAACCTAATGTAAAGAATGGAAAGATTTACATGACAGGAAAAAGAGCTCAGATACTGGATGGAAAATGAACATGAGTGTGCAGGTGAGAGGATTTGGTTATATGACCACTGCCCTATCTGATCAGGCATCTAGCAGAGACACTGCTAAACACAATGAGCAAACAGTAAGGGAAATCACTGAGTGAGAAAAGCAAGGAAGCTCATCTCCCTGCAATCACTAATAATCACTAAAATATTTTTAAGCCTAAAATGCAAGAGAGTTAGCAATAAAAACAAAAAACAAGCTTCTTGGGCGCCTGGGTGGCTCAGTTGGTTAAGCAACTGCCTTCGGCTCAGGTCATGGTCCTGGAGTCCTGGGATCGAGTCCCACATCGGGCTCCTGGCTCGGCGGGGAGCCTGCTTCTCCCTCTGACCCTCTCCCCTCTCATGCTCTTTCTCTCTCTCTCTCTTTCTCAAATAAATAAATAAAATCTTTAAAAAAGAAAAAACAAGCTTCTTATATAAACCTCCTTATTACCCCTTATAAAGGATTATTAATACACTTTGTAAAAAATGTTATGAAAGTAGAAAAGTTTCTTCTCACTTAAAAATTAAACCTGATGTAAGAAAATTTTGAATAACCATTTCTGCCCTATGTTTAAATGAGCATTCAAGTTATAAAATGTTCACATACAGTTTACAGAAAGGGTAAAAATCAAAACTCACTTGAAAATATTAGGGTGCCAAAGATACAAAATAATGTGCATTTTTTTTTGCACCAAAATGTGATTTCATTCCTGAAAGTTGAACACAAAGATCCTTGGGTCCTGTGTTTCTGATGTGGTGTGTGTACTGGAGGGAGTGGAGAAGGTTATATATATAATTATAGTAAAGAATGAATAATAACAAGGATAATGATCACTACTTTCTTTAGAACTTACTACGTGACAGGCACTATGCTCACCACTTTGTATGCTTCAGCTTACCCACAGATCAATGAAAATAGACCTCTCTGCCATCTGTATTTTTTTAGCCTAGACATTGGCAAACATTTGTGGTGATAGAACACTAACTATAAAGCCCGCATGGTAGTCTGTTTCAAATACATCTCCTTGTTTCTCACACAAAGCTAGCTTAACACCTAGGGAAAAGTAATAAGATAAAAGAGATTGAACTTAGAACATGTGACTTCAAACCTTAACTATGCCAGTTCTTACCTGTGCTATCGAGAAAATGATTATTAACTTCTGGGCCCCCAAATACTTAATGTGGGTCATGATACCTTCCCTGTGAATCTCACCGGTACATATGAAGGCAGAAATGAGATGATGATTACGAAATTTCTTTGGAAATTATAAAATGCCAGAAAATGTAATTGTTAGTTTCTTTTACCTGTATCTACAAAGCACTCCGAATTATCAGTGCTGTGTAACTACATACCATGGGCTCAAACAAGATGCCGAGCAGTAGCTCAACTCACCATCTTATTAGTGCCTTGAAATTGCAAATATTCTTTTAGCCATGCTCAGGCAGACCAAGTACACAGAATTAATCACATCCATTATGTCTGTGGCATAACGACTTTGTTTCTTCATGATTCTGCAGTGTGGAATGGGCTCAGCTGGGCTGTTCTCTGGTTTCACCTTAGCTCACTCTTGCTGTTGTAACATCTGAAGATTCAGAGGGGATGGTGATCCAAGATGGCCTTCATCCCATGGCGCTTCAGTTGAGATGGTTAGAATACCCAGCACCTCTTTCTCCACATGGTCTCTCCAGGGAGATAGTGGGACATCTATGCATGATGGCACAGGCCTCCAAGAGGGTGAAAATGAAAGCTTCCGGGCCTCTTAAGGCTTGGTCCTAGAAGCCACAGAGCATCCCTTTGCAACACTCTCCTGTTCAAAGGAAGTCACAGGGTCAGATCAGATTCCAGGGGAGGGGAAGACAGCATCTCTGGCTGGAGGGAGAGTCTAGATCACATTGCAAAATAGTACAGAGGAAGTGGGGGGTTATAGAGTCACCTTTGACTAGAGTCACCACAGCAGCTTAGTTCCCAAGGAAGTCCTCTCTGCCAGAGAGCCATCCTTTCTGCAGTAAGGGCTCTGTGTGGCTCAGGGCACTGTGCACATCTCACAGAGACAAAAGAAGTAAATCATCCACACTGATGACACTCATTCTCATTGATGAAAATTCTACTGCTTGCTCTTTTAAGGAGAGAAGTGATTTTGTCTCCTTCTGATTGAGGAAAAGAAAAAAAACTAGCAAAAAAATTAGAATGCCACAAGGAACAATGCCTCTCCTTCAAATAAAAGAAAAAACAATATAAGCAGCCCTCTAATATTATTTCATTTCTTCCCCCCTCCCCTACATACTTGTTCAGTAAATATATTTATACCAGATAAATGGGGAACCCATGGGAGGAAAAAGTTTGGGGAGAGAAAAATTATGTTTTGCCCATGTTGGTTGGAACATCCAGGTAGATGGCTTGATATTGACATCATCTTTGTTGTTTCTGTTTTTATGTAAAATTTGCTGCCATCCTCAACAGTGGGCATGAAACAGAATCATTACTGTATGTTATAAACAGCCATCTCAGGCTGCTCTGATCATATAACTAATCCTGATTCTTTCTTTCCTAATGGGAGGACGCTGTATTTTGTCAGCAAAGAGCATAGTAAGCATTCTAATATTGGATCTGTAAATTATAAGGTGGTCTGGGGCATCCTTCCAAGTTTCTTTTGCAAAATAGATCGAACACTTGGTTATTGTGTATAATTGCATTTGAACGTGTATTTTACCCTGCTAGGAGTGAGGAGTTTGATTACTAATAAACTAAACGGAAGCCAAGCCCTAACATGCTGAGCAGTGCTTCCTTGACGGTTTTTACATTGCACAGACAAACTTTGTGGTTCTTTTTTGGCAATTTAGGAATTTTGGCAATCATTTCTGGAGAATAGAAAATAAATTTTCTAGGCTCTTAAAAGCTCAACTCTGTATTAGACCATAGTGTTGGTCCACCAGTGAATGGGTAACCAAAGTATGACCCGTGGGTCAAATCTGACCTACTGCCTGATTTTGTAAGTAAAGTTTCATTGGAACGCAGCCAGGCCCATAAATTTACATACTGTCTGTGAATGGGACAATAGAAACTATATGGCCTGCAAAGTCTGAAACTTAATTTTCTGTCTCTTTACAGAATAAGGTTGCTGACCTCTGGCATATTTAATCACTAAGATTCTCCCCATTCCCAATTTCCATAATTGTATGATTCTAGGTAGGCTTAGGAGCTTTTGAAGGTGTTTGGACAGAGTGGAGGTATGGTGATTTGCATGTCCTACAAATATCATCTGGTGATGTTTTCGATGATGATAGAAGCACAAGGTGGTTGGAGGCAAGAACAGGTATTATCCCAATCTGAGTAAGAATTTATTTCTATTTAGAGACTCAAAATAAATATAATTATTCTGTGAACAAAACATGTGAGGCCTCAGAAGTAAAGTTAGCTTATCTCACAAGTTTGCCTCAAACCAACACTATTTATAAACTTAATTCAAAGAGCATGCCTGCCTCACTGCTGTAGGTTTTTTCCCCTATGAAGAAGCAGAGATTACAAGGCATAGCTGTCAAACCCCAGGGAAAATACATATGAACATTAAAAGGTAAAGAAAGATAAATCCTCAAAAGATACAGCTTACAGGAGACACTGTTTATATTCTGCTATTTAAGACATTGTTCTTTTCCTGTTATTTGCATTTTTCCTATAATTTCAGCAATCAGTAAAGATTACTAGCAATATCTTATCAGTTAATGACAAGAACATCTGGGTCCTATCTCCTTTGATGCATTTTAATCAGGTCATTGAAAGGAAGCTCAGCAGCTGAAAGCTATCTATTTTCTTTGGGAGGATTGCATAATATAATTAAAAGTATTTTATCAGCAATCCATGACAGAAGAGAGAAACTCTATGCTTGTGGCCTCCTGGATGTGAATTACCAGCATTTTTAACACTTGAGGAACTTGTCATGTAAATCATTACCTCATACTTTAAATGCCATTAGATTTGGGTGCTCATGCTTGCTGGCTAGTCAGTGAAAAGACTTCCAGAAAGTCTCTAGCTTTTAGAATCATAAACCCCAGGCAATGTCACTTGCATTGAGAACACTCGTGCAAGGCCAAGTGTCTACCGCATGGACCCATATCCTTTACTCATCAGCTTTCAGAGCCATGCTAAGAAAAAGACACAGGGAGAAGACATCAAACGGTACACTTCCCATAAGAGGAGCCTTCATGAGATTTCAAGTCAAAGGAGCAGAATTCTCTTTCCAGCTGCACCACTTAAGTAGCCATATAAACTGAGAAGTTATTTGATTTCTGGACTCAGTTTCTTCCTAGGGCAGACAGGTCTATACATTAAATTCCTACTTCACAGCATTATGTCCTATGCATTAAGGTGCCCTTGAAGCAAGTGTACATGTGCTGAATAAAGGTTATCTGTTTGCAAATTTAACATATTAATTATCCCCAGCTCCTGGGTGGCTCAGTCGATTAAGCATCCGATTCTTGGTTTCGGCTCAGGTTATGATGTTAGGGTCCTGAGATCGAGCCCCAGGTTGGGCTCCGTACTCAACTCGGAATCTGCTTGTCCCTCTCCCTCTGCTCCTCCCCCACTCTCTCTTTCTCTCTCTCTCTCTCAAATAAATATTTAAAAAAAAAAACATACTAATTTTCCCAATGGGCAATATACTTGGCTATTTTTCACTGTTTTAAACTGAGGTCTAATTTATATATACCAAACTGTACAGATCTTAAATGTCCAGATCTTAAATGTTCAGATAAATAAGTTTTGTAATTTTATATACTCATAGCAACCCTCAAAAGAAACACAATATAGAACTTTTCCACCATGCCAAAAATTCCCTTGGACCCCTTTCCAACCATTCCAGCTGCCTGCTCCCTAAAAGAGATAATCACTTCTGTTTTCAGCACTGCCTCTTCTTGGTCCTCAGATAAATGGAATTGTACCATATGTATTCCTTTGTGCCTGGTGTTTTGCTCTCTACATACTATTTTTGAGCTTTCATCCAAGTAGATGTATGCCTCCTTCTATTAGTATTCGATTCCATGAATCTACCACTATTTGTCTATTATGCTGTCAGTGGACATTCTGGTTGTTTGCAGTTTGGAGCTATTAGGAATGAGGTTGCCATTAACATTATTGAATAAGTGTTTTTGGGGTACCTGTCTTCATTTCTCTTGGGAAATTCTCATTCCCATAATGTGTCACACGCCCAAGAGAGAATGTTTGAGTGTCTAATTACTGTATGTTTGATGACATTTGGTATTGTTTGTATTGTAGTCAGATAGGAGATGTAGGATGGACATTCCCCAGTGCAAAATTTGGTTCGACGTCAAGAATGATGACACCACACTCACCAAAAGATAGAGAAAGGTTTATTACTGATAGAATGAGTCATCTTGGGAAGGACAAAGCAGGCTTCCAAGTAGATCTAAAAATGACATGAGGCTTTCTTGTCATTGTGCCAGGATGTGGGCCAGAAAGGGGGTAATGGGACTTCAAAACTGCCATCAAACATCTAAAATGCAGTCAACTGTGGCTCCTGGGGGGCTCAGTCAGTTAAGCATCGGACTCTTGGTTTCAGCTCAGGTCATGATCTCATGGGTTGTGGGATCAAGCCCTGCATTGAGCTCCATACTTAGCAGGACGTCTGCTTGGAGATTCTCTCTCTCTGCACCCCCACCCCAATAAATAAATAAATCTTTAAAAAAAATGCAATCGATTACAGTTTGTCTTTGGAATTTTAACCTTTCTAGTAAATGTGAAATAGCATTTTATTATGGTCTTACTTTAATTGGGCCTGATAACTTAATGATGATGAATAAATTTAGATGTACTTATTGACCATTTGTATCTTCTTTTGTGAATTATCAATTCAAAGCATTTGCTTCTTTATTTCTTTTCCTTTTTATCAGCAATTTGTTGGAATTCTTCATGTGTTTTGGATATGAGTCCTTTGTGATATATGTATGAATATAGATAGATAGATACTCATATATATTCATAAGTATACATATGTGTGTATACATATTCATGAATATGTATGTAAATAAGTACACACACATACATAGATATGTATATGCATATATATATATACACACACATTCAAAATATCTTCATTTAGTATACAGCTTTGCTTGGAATGCACAATGTTAACATCTTACTTCTTTAAGTGTTGTTACTTTATGTTTTTATGGAAGATATTTCTACCAAATATAAAAAACCTAGGCCGAAAGTTCTTTTTTCCGTCCAGTATTTTTTTTTTAAAGATTTTATTTACTTATTTGAGAGAGAGAATGAGAGAGAGCACATGAGAGGAGGGAGGGTCAGAGGGAGAAGCAGACTCCCTGCTCAGCAGGGAGCCTGATGTGGGACTCGATCCCGGGACTCCAGGATCATGACCTGAGCCGAAGGCAGTCGCTTAACCAACTGAGCCACCCAGGCGCCCTCCGTCCAGTATTTTAAATGCATCATTCCATTGTCTTCTCTTCATTATTGTTTCTTAGGGTAATGCACCTGTAACTCTTATTATCTGCGCTTTCATGTAATCATTCTTTTTCCCCCTCTGGTTGCTTTTAAGACTTTTTCTGTATCTTGAATTTTTTTAGCATGACTAAACTTTTGCTGGGTATAATTTTATTATATTTATCTTCCTTGAGGTAACTGTGCTTCTTGGATATTTGAGTTGATATATTTCAATTTGGAAACTTCTCAGGCAATATGTTTTCAGATATTGCCAGTAACCTATTCTCTTTCTACTCTCAACTTGAGATTCCCGTCACATGTATACTAAACCATTACTTTTTGTTCCATAAGTATCATATACATTAAAAAATATTCTCGTTTTTCTGCTTTAGGTTTTATTTGTTTATTTTTTCACTTTTTGTTGTTTTGTTTATGGGAGGGACACACACATGAGATCTACCCTTTTAACAAACTTTTAAGTGTACAATATAGTATTGTTAATTATAGGCACTACATTGTAGAGCAGATTTCCAGCACTTATTCATCTTGTATAACTGAAGCTTTATATCCATTGAGCAGCAAATTCCCATTTCCTCCTCCCCCAACTGGCAACCACAGTTCTACTCTCAGCTTGTATTCTTCTTGAATATTTTGTTACCTCATATAACTGCAATCATGCAATATCTGTTCTTCTGTGATTTACTTACTTCACTTAATATAATGTCCTCCAAGTTCATCCACATTGTCATAAGTGGCAGAATTTCTTTTTTAAGACCAAGGTAACCTGTTTCCATGTTTTTTTTTTTTAATATATGTTTTCATATGTGTACACACACACACACTGCTTGCCTTTTTTTCCCCCCCATTCTGAAGCTCCTATTTCTCCAAAAGCACTCTGGTTTATAAGGAATTTAACACACATGCACACACACACACACACACACACACACCACTCAAGTGATTTTATCAGAAATAGTTGTATGACCTTTGATATTGTATGTGTTGTACCCAAACAGGAGATGTGGGATGGACACGTGACCATCCATCCATATATCCATGTGATATATATATCACACTTTCTTTATCCATTCATCCATGATGGTCGTTTAGGTTGTATCCGTATGTTGGCTAGTGTGAATAATACTTCAGTGAACATGGGAATTCATATATCTCTTCAAGATCCTGATTTCTTTAGTTAATTTCAGTTGACCTGTCTTCAAATTTGCTGGTACTTTCTCCTTCTGTGTCATGTCTGCTTTTTCGTCACCAAATAAGTTCTTCATTTCTGATTTCTGATTGTTTTTCCATTTCAAGTATTTTTTACTTTATTAATGTGCATGGATCTCCTGGAATCACTTATATCTTTGGTCATGTTGTCTTTCATTCCAACTATATGTGTTAACATAATTTGTCACTGTTACTTTAAAGTCATTGTCTGACAGTTCTTACATCTGAGTCATCTCTGGTCTTGTTTCAATTAACTACTTTTTATCTTAATTATGGACTATATTTTTCAGCTCTTTTGCTTTCTCTTGGCTTATAATTGTATGCCAGAGATTATATGTGAAAGAACAACAGAGACCTGAGGAAAATAATTTATCCTCCAGAGAAGGACATGACTCTTCTTTGGTCAGGTTGCCAATATGAAGACTGAGTGAATCTCATCAGCAGTTAAGCTAGGTCTGGGCTTCACTGCAGCTTTGTTTAGTTCTCAACTTGCTTCAGATATTTTTAAGGCAGAATTAAAATTTTCTATTCAGTATGGCTTTGGGAATTGCCTACTAAGAAGATTCTAAAAATTTCTTTTGTCTTCCATCTCAGCCATCAGCTTTTAAACTCAGAAAACACATGTTCCCCTCTATATCCTGCCTGAGAGTTGAATACTGTGGTATTTTTTTGCTCTCCATCTCCTCCTTTGGCTTTCTATGCACTAGGATATTTATTTCAATTCCACTACTCTGCTTCCAGTTTTCAGAGAGCCATTGCAGTGAAGAACTGCTGTGTCTCAGAGGGATATACCTCATTCTCTGGATCTAACCCCAGTTTTCTGAGGGTCATTCATTGTCTTGCTTTCAGGAAAGGCCTTGGACACTAGAGAATCTTTCCCCACAATACTATCCTATCTCCATTTTTTGTCTCACTACCCTGGAACACATGGTAAAAGCCAGAAACTATGACAATGAGACAGTCTAACAAATATTAAGCTCTTTTCTGACCTGGAAATTTCATTGCTTCTTAATTTATATACCCATTTCTGAATCTGTTTTGGGGGGTGAAATGTCTGTCCAGTGAAGGTCAAATTAAACAAAGGAAAGTTCTTAGAGAAATAAAATGCTATATACAAGCAAGGTCTTATTTCTGTTTGGTATGGTATATTCTGATGCCAATATCTGCTTCTTGAGGAAAGCCTTCTAATACCAGGGAAACCCTCAGATTGTATGTTCTCTTTTTTCAAATACCAGAACACTGTGACTGTAGTAACTGTGTCAAAGACCAAATCAGACCAATTTTTCACTTAGGGAATTATTTTCTAGCCTTCTATCTCTATGTTTAGAGTATTATATAACTGTGATTTTTGAAAGACATTTTTGAGATTCTGTCTCAGGCAGTTTACTTACGGTAACTTATTCAAATTTGAACAAAAAGGTTAATTGTTACCATTACAAATGATGGTATGAAGACTCAGGTATCATGCCCTGGTTAGTATAGAATATCCAGGCTTTAACTTAGAGTCTCAATAACTCCAAATTATGTGTTCTTTCTATCATAGTACACTGATATTTTAGGATTTTGCAATTTGATAGTTTAAATATCTTTTCTCTATCCCCTCAGATTCTTCCAAGACTATAACATTCCTCTTAAAATATGGAAGCCCCAGTTTGTGTCCATTTTCATATAAATTTTATAATATTGCCTCCCTTTGCTAACTCCAGCTCTGTGAATACAGTCAGTTTTCTCTAAGTTCAGAGATTTTTTTTTCTTTTCTTTTTCCATTTAAGCATGTCTAAGTTCTTTTATTTTAAATTATCAGCACCATCTCAGACTGTTTATTAAAGGACTCTGTTTTGCTGGTATATTCAATAGAGTTAATGTTTATCCCTCTAATCTATAATTATTAGTGAATTTCCTGTACCATCTCCAGCATGCCATCTGGAATTGCTCTTTGTTCTCTGTCTCAAGGCAAGACATCTGCCAATGACCTGTTTTCTCCATTCCAAAGCTCCTAGTTCTCCAGAGCACTCTCGTTTATAGGGAATTTAACACACACACAGCCCATAAGTGATTTTATCAGAAATAGAAAAGTTAAATTTGAATAAAATGAGCTTTTCAAATAGTTCATCTGCACTCTTATTCTGGTCTATTGTGTTTCTTTCTTAAATCATCAATCCCTCTAAACTCTGATAAAAATATCTACTTTTTATGTTTTGTCAGGGATCAGGAAATTCATGTGGAAACTGACCTAATTCATTTCTGTACTATTTAAATGTGTGACAGATACTGAAACATTCTTGTAAGACCTTCAGGAGTTGGAATACTGTGGATACTCCAGGATATTTTGTGTTTTGTTTCCCTTGTTTTACTGTGAATTTCTAGACAATACCATTGCTTCAATGATTCTGAACTGAACTGGTCTGTATAACAACAGTTGGAAGATATTGAACTTTCTTTTTCCTTTGGTTATTGTTTTCTTTGTGTTTTTGTTTTCTGTTTACTGATCAAGGAACTGACAGGGAGCATTTACTCAACAAATAATTCAGAGCGCATAATATTCTGGTTTATCACCAGGGGTGTGTATTAGAATCATCATTTTACAATTTAAAATTTTCTGCCTCAAGCCCTAGAACACATAATGTGCTATGTGGACTTGAAGCTCAGGTTAAATCAGCTGTGCTCCCATGAATAAGGATAAATAAGGACCTTCACCCAGTGAAGCACCAGAGAATGCAACAGTGAATATGATCAAGTCTTAGCTCCCAAAGTTCTGGTAATTTATTCAAGAAATAGGCACATAAATGCTCAACTTAAATATAGTGGGTAGTGTGCCCAACTGATGTGAAGAGTAGAAAATGTTTTTGAGAGAAAGTGATATCTTAGCACAGTTCTGAGAAATATGACTCATCCAGATGGAGAGGAGGAAGAACATTCCAGACAGAGGGAGCACTCGTAGCAAAGGCCCAGAAGGGAGAGGAAGCCTTGAATATTTGAGGAATTTTAAGTAAAAATTGTTAGTGGGAGTGGGTGATGAGAGATAACATCATGTAAGCCATGTTAAGTATTCAGATTTCATCCCTATCACAGAGTTGTAAAATGTATAAAATATGAGCCTCATAACTAAACAACCCTGACATCACTTACAAGTGCTAAAACTTTTGGCAAGTCTCTTAAATTCTCTAATCCCCAACCTTCTAATTTCTGAAATAGGACTAATACTACCAACCTCCGGTGTAGGTAGAAGAGTACTGTTCCAAACAAGAAGCATTTCTTTCAGGATTTTTCTCATCACGGAAGATCATTCTCAGTCTGTGTTCTTCAGCTTTCCCTTACCCTGACCATCGGCTCCCAGGCCACAGGCCCCCGGGGGCCTGGAGCCGTAGCTCAGGAAAGGGTAAGCCCAGAACACCGCAACCATCAGGTGCTGAGGCCACTCCACGCGAGAGACAGTACAGATGACACAAATAACAATCCCACATCCAGCAGTGGTGTTTTGCTTTGCTTAAAGAGATGTTTGGAGATGGGTGGACGCAGGCTTGTTAGCTACTGTGATGTGAGATGGCGTGGTGCCCCTGGGACTTGGTCCTTCCTTCGCGGGTGTAAAATGGCAGCTGGGCAGCAGTGAACGAGAGCTGCTCACACCAGCTTCATGAGGAGAAGGGAAGAGGCAGCAGAGAAAGTGTGCGTGTTTGCTCTCGCTATGTCTCTCTCTGTCAAATAAATAAATTAAAAATCTTTAAAAAAAAAAAAAAAAACACCTCGTGGAAAACTGGAGCTGGACCTGAATTGTGGAGGGTGGTAGGAAGTTGTTTTTTTTTTTTAAGTTTTTAATTGCAAAGTCAATTTGCAGCAAAATACATATATAGACATTTTTGAAAGGAGAAAGTAAAAGTCTCCTCAACCACCCCCACACCATAGCTCACTCCCATTCCTTCTGGTTCCTTCCAGTGCCTGGTCCACATGCCCAGCAGGGTTTTACCTTCCTAATGTAGACTGTGGTGGGGAGAGGGGTCTTCTCTGGGACCCCGGATGTTTCATGCCCTTAGTGTAGCCCCTTTTCCCCACACCTTTTTATTCTACGAAGAAAGAAAATCCAAGAAGCCTCAAAAAATGGACCATTTGTACCTCACGACTCAGCTGGCTTTGCTCATCCTTAGATAAGAACACTGGAATTACGTGAATGGTTTACACTAAACATAAATATTAGGACTGGCGGACGCGCCTTCCTTCCTTTCACATCCTGCTACTCCTCTGATCTCTGGACAAAATCAGGTTTCTGTTAGCAAGGAAGAAAATGGATAATGGCTGCTGGGAAGCCAACAGCAGTTATCTGTCAGAGATTGGAGGTCGTGAAGGTGTGGGGGAACTGTGTGTGGAGGGTCGGCAAGGAGCCACGGGTGGGGGGCTTCATACACGGAAATCAAGGCTAAATAGGGACATGGCAAGGACAGTGTTGTTCTGGACAGATGGGAGAGAGACTGCAAACATCTACAGAAACCCGGAGCAAAGAGACCAGTAAAACTATGTAGGACTAGGCTATTGTAGAGAATAAGTCTAACAGAGTAGAAGAAAAATAAAATAGGGCTATAAAACTGACATTTAAATAAGCCCCAGGGACGCCTGGGTGGCTCAGTCGGTTAAGCGGCTGCCTTCGGCCCAGGTCATGATCCCAGGGTCCTGGGATCGAGTCCCATATCGGGCTCCTTGCTCAGTAGGGAACCTGCTTCTCCCTCTTTCTCCCTCTGCTTGTGCTCTGTCAAATAAATAAAATCTTTAAAAAATAAATAAATAAATAAATAAAATAAAATAAATAAATAAGCCCCAATGTGCACTGGGGATTGCAGGTTGATTACTACCTTTTTTTTTTTTTAGATTTTTTAAAGTTTTTTTTTTTTTTTTTTTTTTTGTGAGAGAGAGCAAGACTGGGACACGGGGGCAGAGGGAGAAGGAGAAGCAGACTCTCCACTGAGCAGGGAGCCTGATACCGGACTCAGTCCCAGGACCCCGGGATCATGACCTGAGCCAAAGGCAGACACTTAGCCGACTGAGCCACCCAGGCCCCCCTGATTACTACCTTTTTGCTTGAAACCTTCTCGGCAGCTCAGATAGGGTGTCGGTAGATGCCAGACCCCTCTGCAACCCAGGGCTGGCATACTGAAAACTGTCACATACCTTGCCAATATGCTAACATGTTATGAGTGTCTTCAAGTGGAAATGCTTTTAAACAAAAGCCAGGAAGTTAAAAAACCTCTTCACTGAGAACAAAAAATAAAAGTTTGAAGATCTCCACTGATAAAAGTTAGCACTAAGGCAGATGATTTAAAAATGTCCTCTGGGTTGGTAATATTTCACATACCTGCTTATCTTTCCAGATGAGTCATCCTCCTTGATCTGCTCCGTTATGGGGAAATAGGTGCATAATCCTTGAGTAAACCCTAGTGGCCTGACCTGGGGAGCAATGAGTGTAACTGCAGCCCAAACCAGAAGAGGGAAAATGTCACAGTCAGTTTTCTTGGAATAAGCTTTGAAGTGCATGTGTGCGTGTGTGTGTGTGTGTGTGTGAGAGAGAGAGAGAGAGAGAGAGAGAGAACCTGAGCTCCTCTCATGTGTCAGGCTGGATGTATTCTATACATTGTCTCTAATTCTCCTCACAGTCCTGTGAAGTCATTTCCATTATCCTACCTTTCCGATGAGGAAATGCAGAGGGATTAAGAACTTTCCATCAAGTTTGAGGCCCAGTGGCTAAGTGAGCACCAGGTCCCTTGAGGGCTAGAGTCCATACTTCCTGCCATGTCCCCGTCAGCTCTGGACAACAGCTTGGGACTTATTGTGGTAGAATAGGTGGGTGTCTGCCAACTGGGGCAGCCAGGTTGGGGTGCTCTCATCCTCGAATGGCCTTTTCCTGTCCTGCATCCCACCCCACCCCCCATCTTCCACAGAGAAAACAAGAGCTCATTATGTATCTGGGTGATGTCTGAATTACATATCGAAAAGGGAGTTTCCTCAAAACCCTCAACACCGGACTCCTGCCTCTTCTCTGTTTTCATTCTTTGTAGCCCCACCTGCAGTGAATCGAAGCTAGATTGATATGCACATACCCAAGGACCTAAATAATCTAATAAAATTTTCCACATGAGACCCATCTGAAAAAAATTAAGATTTATTTAATTATAGAACCCAAACATTTTGATCTGTCACACCAGTTAGGGAAACACGCTGGTATATAGAATAGTGTGCATGCTATGGTTTCTGTAGTATTATGCACGACGATACACCGAACAGGACTGTTTGTACAGCTCCACGTATGTGTAGACATACACATACATACACACACATGCTTTTTTTTTTTTTAATTGAAATGCTATTTCTGAATAACCAGCTAGTTTGGGCACTTGTGTTATCAAATGATATCAGAAAATGAAAAAAAAATTATTCTCTATTCCCTTGTTTACTGATGTGATTGCTTCGAGAACTGATCAGGTTTGCCCTGTCAGATTGTTTCCAAAATCATGTTTTTATTTAAAAATTGACCCATTAACTTCACTAGCCTGGTCACCCGCCACCTCTTCAGAATTCAGGTCGTAAACCTCTGGGGGTGTCCCCTCCAGGACCAGAAAAGGAAAATTACTTTCAATCTATCACATGCAGAGTGATCCACTTTAAAGACTTTTTCTTTGCTCTTCAGGACATGCTAGTTAGTCAGCCCAAGGAAGAGAGAGTGGAAATATACTCCTCTTTTTTTTTTTTTTTTTAAGAAAACCCACTCTGTATTGCTAGTTTTTTCCCCCCTCTGACTGCTTTTTATTTTTTATTTTTATTTTATGTTGTGAGTTTTATGTACATATATTCCCATTCTAACTTGGTTCTATTCGATCTTTAAAAGATGTGTTAATTCCTTGTAGGTCTCAGAAGTGATAAAATTTGGACCACAATTAACTAAATACATCATTTGAAAGAGTGCACTACTGTGAAACAGGAACCATACAGTTTTATTGTGGGATTCCTAAGACGTTAGTTTGCACAGAATGTTTGCTTCAGAGCATCCGCCTGCTTTATGAATGCTGTCTGATTCGAGATGGGGCGGGACTGATGCCTTCTTGTACCATCCCTCTGAAGACCAGCTTTGGGGATCTTCAGCGGAGTTGAAGGCCTGAGAGCTTTCCTTTCGGAACCACCAGTCAACCAGACAACCCCCTGCCCCATACGTGTCTCTGGACCTTCCAATGCTATGTGACCCAGCTGCGCCGGCGAGAGTGTGGTCAGTGACCCACCTCTTGAACTTCCCTGCATCCCGCTAGTCCAATATAATGTGGAAGGGACATATTACAGATACGTGTTTCCATACTTCTAATTAAATAACTACCACTGCTGAGGGGCAGTGAAGAATACTGGGCAGAGCTGGGGCTTTGGGGACACCTAGATAGACTTAAGTTAGCATCCTAGCAGTCAGCACCATCTTTGAGGACCTGGACCACTCAGCCGTCCCTTACTTACCTGGAGGAATGACTGTCAGCTACTTGACGAGGGTTTTGAGAAGACAATGCCAAAGGGTTTCTCTAAGTTGCCAGATCATAAAATTCACTTGGGAGGTCTGCCCTGATTCAGGAGATCTGGAATATTCTCCAGAAAACTCTATTTGTAAAAAGCACATTAGGGGGAAACATGAAAGTAACATAAAAATGTTAAACAGTAAATGAATTTTTTAAATGTATATTTCTACGCTTTCACAGAGCACTTGAAAATTATCAGTAGTCAAAGGTGACCAGTACCTAAAAATGACAAAGCTCTTCTGATCCTTTCATCTGTGTTGGCTTCCTAAAGGCCCTGAACATAGCCAGTCCTATTCACTTCTCCTAGGTCGGCTCTGATATCTGACATACACTCCTGTTGGAAACGTTTAAGTCATTCATTTTTTTTTTTTACAAGTGACTGGTAAAGAAAAGGTTTATTAATTCAAGACATGAAGTCATTCATATTTTAAGGCGATGAGCAGATTCCCTGCAATCCTCCTTATTGCCAGCACTGTGATTTCCTTACCTCAATCATTTCATTGGTTTCCCTAAAATCAAACTCACAAAATATGTTAAAAGTATTCACAAACCTAGAAAATGCCATACTTGAACCTGTCTGACTTACTCCCAATGAAGCATATATATAGTCCTACTTCTGTGGTATCCAGTTACCTCTGAAGGAGGACTAATAGCTTTGGAAGTAGATTTGCCCCCAAAAAGATCATTAAGGTGAAAACATTAGCTGGGGTGTGATCAACAGTCTCCCCTGGAACTGGAGATTCCCAGCATTTAACACTAAATGTAAAGGTTGCAGGGCGCCTGGGTGGCTCAGTTGGTTAAGCGACTGCCTTCGGCTCAGGTCATGATCGTGGAGTCCCAGGATCGAGTCCCGCATCGGGCTCCCTGCTCGGCGGGGAGTCTGCTTCTCCCTCTGACCCTCCCCCCTCTCATGTGCTCTCTCTCTCTCATTCTCTCTCTCTCTCAAATAAACAAAAAATCTTTAAAAAAAAAAAATGTAAAGGTTGCAGACATTTTATAAAATGGCAGCTTTTCCTTTTTATGAATCCAAATGGAGTTTCTGCCCCATGACTTCCCAGTGTCCCACTACCCCCGCCCCCTTGGGAAGTAAATCCAAGGTGATCTAGGGTTAGGGTTGTCACGAGCCCTCCTGAAGTTTCCAGCAGGGACACCCAGCCAACTTCCGAGAGGCCAGCCTGAGCTTCTTGGCTTCCGTCCTGTTGCATGATGCTCCTTTCTGCCTCGATGTCTAGCACCTGAGCCCACAGTGCATCCCTGCCACATGTGTGCTTCTAGAACATTCCCGGCACTTCTTGCAGAACTGCCACCTCACATACCAGCCACAGTTTGTGTTCGGTTTCCTGGGTACAAAGCCCATCTGATCTGAGCTCCCTGCGACCTCTGGACCCAGCACCGTGTTTCTCCCCGTTGTTCACAGCCTGAGGCCCAAAGAGCAGCACAGCTTTGTTGTTGTGAACTAAAATCAGCGATAAAAAGAAAGCATTTTAAAATTATTGACCTGTTTCAACCAGGCAGAGAACACCTCAGTCACTTTGGATTTACAATTGGCTGGAACTAGTCTTGGCTGTTACCTGAATGTTAGTTTAAAACATACATACCTGGGCCTCTTGTTCCTCATTTCTTTCTCCTTCTTCTCACAGAATGGTCTCTCTCTTCTCCTCCACTTCTCTGAACTACCTATTTAATGCTATTGACGAATCCTTCCAATTTCATGGACTCCTCAGATGAGCCTTCCTTTGAGGGATGTTTTCTAGAACAAGTCTATCGCGGCTGTCTAGTGGCAGGGAAATCCCGATAACAATCACTAGGTGGCGCCAGAGGCACACTACAAAGCCACCTAAAGGCGACTCCAGGAAGAGGGTGTTTTGTGTTCAGGCATCTGATGGGTTTGTGCTTTCTCTCTAGATCTTCTTCCATCCAGGCTGGTCCCACAAGTCACCTCGATCTTGTCTATTCCTCATTACACCATACCTGCTCAATTTCAGCAGGCAGAAAGGGCATTCTTCCAGCAGCTGCAGGAGCTATTTTTCTCACTGGGATGAGACAAGGGTCTCAGGTTTGCCAGGCAAGAAGCGTTTATCCAAAGCCAGCTATGTGCTTGGCTCTGTTCTCTCTCTTGATTTAAAATCTAGCATTTTGCTTTTGGGTAGGAATGGGGGGTTCCTCTAATGATCTATATCTCCAACCCCTGTTTAATAGGGAGAGATACTGAGGGCCACAGAGGAGAGGGTGCCTGGTTCACACCGTTCAGAGTGCATAGCAGCAATTACATGAAAGGCCAGGCTTCCTAATTCCAGTAGCGTTTACTTAGTGCTCAGTATTATTCCAAAGCAACTAGAGGACGAGCAGCTTAGATTTATCCTATACTCGAGGTCCCAGCATAGGCAAAAAAAGCCTTTGTAGGTGCACCAAAAGATGTGCCAATTGACTGATGGGTAAGCTGGTTTTATTATCCTTTTATTCTGACATAAAAGGTAATGATTTTGATCCGGAAATTCTAATTTTTTGGGGGGGTGGGGAAGAGATATTTTTTAACTTTAAATTCAAATCTAAATTTTAGATAAAGTAATAAAGAATCTTCTAAAATTTAGATAGTGTCTTAGAAATGACCTTTAAGTGTTTATTTGTATCCTTAGCAAGTTATAGATATGCTGTATATCAGCGGTGTCATGAAGATGCTTAATTTTTGCAGCAGTGAAATATTTTTAATAGCATGGTAAAGCTATTAAATATGGAGATTCATTCATTTATTCACAAACGACATGTCCATGCCTTTTTTGCGGTACACATGGCTCTAGTTCTAGGGATGCAGCAGGGAAGGCTCAGCCTTCACAAACATCTGTGCTGGTGAAAGGAGATAAACAATCAACAATAAAGGAGTACCACGATATAGAATGTCAGATAGTGGTCAGTGCTTTGGAGAAATGTCAGGTAATGTCAGTGGTCAATGCTTTGGAGAAAAAACAAAGGAGGGAAGGAGGACCGGAAGTACTTGAAAGGGGGCGGGGCATCCTGTTCTAAATAGCTTGGCAAGGAAAGACCTCACAGAAAAAAGGGTATGCGCACAAGGCATTCTAAGCAAAAGGAATAACAAGTGCAGACTATCCAAGAGAGGGGCATGCCTGATATCTCCAAGAAGAGCAGAAGAGCAAGGAAGCCAACGTTTCTGCAAGCATGTGTGCTAGCAGAGGGAAGAAGCCGGAGATTATTGCATCAGCTTTCTTTTTTTTTTTCTTCCTTTCTTTCTTTCTCTCTCATTCTCTCTCTCTCTTTTTTCTTTTTTCTTTTTCAAAACCAAAGAAGGAAGACTTTGCTTTAGTCTTGGCACCTGGTTAAACTTTTTGAAATAATTCATGATTTTCGTTTTGCTACTGGGGAAAGTACATAAAATGTCTAGGTTACTAATCAAGCTTCAAAGGTAACAGGGGAAAACTGTCATCAGAGAAGTGCTAAGGATTGATTAATATTGAAATAATTTCCATCTCAGGCTGGAAATTCCACCTATCTACTGGAGCTGACAACCAAGATTGATCACCCAAGCCAAGTTAATCATAACAAATGAAAATGTTGGGACGCCTATAATTAATTACTACCTAAATGAGATTCCCCATCTTTGCTAAAGATAGCCTCTGAGTATATCAGGTCATCCATCTTTCAGTTTCTTGTACTAGATTCATAATTTCATTTTCCTTCTGACTCCCCTCAGAACCCGCCACACGTTTACACAGACAATGACTTTTTCCTTCTGGTTTTAAGAGTATTCTATGGAAGATATATGCAATTACAGGAAATTATGAGTCCTGTGATAATGAGAGCCCTTCTCTGCTAGCTCAGAAGAACTGGTATTTATAAATAATTTTGAAGTATATGAACTCTTTCCTACTTTTTATTTTCCTGACCTTCCTTAAAACACTGTGAACTAGGTATTTTTGTCATCATTATTATGATTCCTATTTTACATGAGAAACAATGGCCAAAGTACTTAAACAGCTTTTTGATCCTCTTGTCTTCATCAAAACACCTACTGTTGCAATTCATTTGATACCTTTGTGATCAGCTTGGTCTCATGCATCATTTCAGGTTCAGCAAAGAGTTCTGCACCAGCCACATAATAAGGACAAAATAAGTGTCTGATGGATTGAACTTAACTGTTCTTCGGGAGATGTCTTCTTCTTATTGCCTGTCCTCTGGACACTCACTCAGAAGTCACCTGAGATGCCACTTACTCTGGGAGACTTATACAGAAGTTCTTCTTCCCTCAGAGGACTAGTTTCCCCATCCTCCAACCTGTGTATGTTGTGCACCCAGTATATCATAATCTCTGGAACTACAACTCCCAATTCTATTTGTAGCTCAATAAATACTCATTGAGAAATGGTATTAATAAGTACATCACAAGCCCACAGCTAACATCATACTTAATGGTGAAAAGTTAAAAGCTTTTCCTCTAAGATCAGGAATAAGACAAGGATGCCTACCCTCACCACTTTTATTTATCATAGTACTAGAAGTCCTAGCCAGAGCAATTATGCAAGAAAAATTTAAAAAAGCCATCCAAATTGAAAAGGAAGAAGTAAAGTTATCTTTTTGGCTGATGATGTGATATATATAGAAACCCCTAAAGACTCCACCAAAACCTTTTTTTTTTCCTTTTAATTAGACTCCATGCTCAGTGCAGAGCCCAGTGTGAGGCTTGAACTCACAACCCTGAGATCAAGACCTGAGCTGATATCAAGAGTTGGGCACTTATCCAACTGAGCCACCCACATGTGTCCCTCCACCAAACACTTTTAGAACTAATAAATTTGTGTATATATATATGTATATATATATACATATATATACACATATATATGATGAATATATGTTATTCATCTGTCATATATAATGTTATATTATTCAGCATTAGAAAAAGAAGAAAATCCTTGAGCAAACAAACAAAAAAGCAGACACAGACTCATAAACACACAGAACAGCAGGAGATTCCCAGAGAGGAGGGGGTAGGGGGATGAGTGAAGTAGGTGAAGGGGATTAAGAGGTAAAAACTTCCAGTTATAAAATCAATAAATCGCAGAGATGAAAAGTACAGCATAAGGAATATAGTCAACAATGTTGTAATAACATCGTAGAAGAAAAAAAGAAAATCCTGCCATTTTTGACAATATGGATGAAACTGGAGAGTATTATGCTAAGTGAAATAAGCCAGACAAAGACAAATACTGCATGGCATCACTTATTGGTGGCCTTGGAAAAAAAAAAAAAAAAAGGATCAAACTCATAGAAACAGAGAACACAATGGAGGTTGCCAGGGGCTGGGAAGGTAGGGGGAGGCATAGGGAGAGGCCGGTGGAAAGATTCCAATGTTCAGATAAAAGATGAATAAAGTCTGAGGATCTAGTGTAAACCTAGTGATTATACTCGATAGCATTGTATTGGGTAATAGAAATTTCCTGAGAGAGTAGAACTTATGTTGTTCTCATAACAAAAATAAAAAAGTAAACATGAGAAGCAATGGGTATGTTAGCTCAATAATAGGAATCCTTCCACAGAGTATGTACATCAAGTCATCATGGTGCACACTTTAAATATATTTTATTTAAACATATTTAGATACATATATTTTATATAAATTTAAATTTATATAAATCTAATATAAATTTATATATTCATTATATATATAATATATATTTATATCATATAAATTTAAATTTAAATTTTATGTAGATTTTATGTGTCAGTTATACCTCAATAAAGCTGGGGGAAAAAAAAGACCCATAGAAGGAAAAAAAAGAGTCTTTCATCACCTTAGGAGCCTACTAGAGATATCAAAATCTGGGGAAAAAAAAAAAGATAGAATGCGATAGACCCTGTAGGAGTTCCAGAGATGGAGGGGGACCAGAGGCCACAAATGTGGCCGATAGATGGGGAAAACAGACAGACTCTGCTCTCAAGGAGCTTGCGGTCTAATATGTTAGTAGCATGTTAATTAAAGCAAGTAGACAAATGGAAGACATAAGTGATAAGCATGTGAAAGAAGTAGAGACAAATTCTATTAAAATTCAGAGGGTGGGGAGATTAAATCTGGTTGCTGAGCTCGAGGGGATATCGATGGAGGAAAGAGTATTTGGGGTCAGTTCTGAAGAAGGGAAAGGGCATTGATACCCGGAGTAACATCTGAGGAGCTGGGGGGTGGGATGTGGGTACAGGAAGTGGAAGTCCAGGGCACAGAAGAGCAAAAGGTTTTTGAACACAGTGCTTACTTTGCTTCCAGGGAACCCAGACTTGATCATGACCTCCCTGGGCCCCAAACCCTTTCTGTCTGTGTTTTCCTTCATTCTATCAAGGACCTGGATTGCACAGACACACAGCCCATGATTGATGATTTGCATTGATATGAAACAGATATCAAACATCAAATAAATATAAATATAAGGATGTCTGTGTTTATAATTATATAATTATAATGCTTTGTGCTTGTAGAGTTTGTAAAACTTTCAACATGTTACAGTTGTCAAATGCATCAAAGTTCTGGAATTGGCACTACTTTCTATGGGAACTTTGCTGCCTCCTTCATAGGGTCCTTATGAGCTTTAAATGATGAATGCTTGCAATTTATATCACAGTGCCTATAATGGAGTAAGTGCCCACCAAATGTTATGGTTATTGGCATCATCATCATTACTTTTGCTTTCTAATAGCCTGCTGGAGTCTCCAGGGCAGATGTGATTGTCTCAGTTTTGTAGAGGGGAATCCACAGGGCTCGGGAGGGATAAATGGTTGAGCGTAACCAGATCTGCAAGAAGATTTTAGCTCTTTTACCTCCTGTATAGTGGTCTTTCCCTTGCCATCATGTCTCAACATATCCATGTTAGAAAATTCTTCCAGTTGGGGAAAAAAGTTGGCAGAAAGGAAAGTTAATGAGCCGAATCATGTAGACAGACAGATTGGAAAAATATTGTTCCTTTTGCATGTTATGTTCTTGCCAGAAATCAAGTAGGTGGAGATTTTGAAGAGTAACCAGTTAGATAAATATGGTGGTTTCAGATAACCAAGTTTAGAGCCAAACTGGCTATATTTAAAGTTTGAAGAAAAAAAAAATCAGAAAATTCAGGCATGATGCTGAACTCATTGAGCTTGACTCACTACCAAATTTCTCTCATCTCTCATAATGACTCTGAAGAGTTATAAATACCATAATCCTACATCATGAAGCATAAATTATTTCAAGAAAAGTTTTATATTTAAGTCACCTCAAAATTTTAGGAGTTAACTAAGACTACCAATGTCTAATTCAGACCCCAGTAGCCTAAGAAAAGAATTAAAATGTTGACATAGCAATTAAGGGCTAAGCTTCTCGCTATATGCACCATTCCATCTGCTCAGAGGTCACTTTCTGTCTTTAACCCTTGTCTACAACTCACACTGCCCTCTGTAAGAGAAACCAGGTCCCACCAGCAATGTTCTAGCTTAATGAGATAAAAATCCTGATGATCAGGGCATTAAAGTAAAACTAAGATAAACTAGTATCCGCTACTGATAAATATTTAACAGATGTGGTCCAAATCCCTCTGCCAGCTGGAGGAGGGAAAGACGTTCTATTTCACAGTTCGGATATAATTATTGGCCACATTTCTCCAAGCAAAGACAGTGACATTGGCTCACTCCCCGGGAGAATTTTCTTCTGATCTTGGCACTGGGATTTGCTTTTCTTTCACAGACTGCCTTCATTTGACCCCGTTTATTCATTCAAAAGATACCTGGAACCAAAACCCTGTATGAGAAGTCAAAAAGGAAGGGGCTAGCCCAGGCTCTATTTGTATACCCACCGAAGGGTTCCAGCGAAGTACATATATTCTTGACGCCATTGACTGTGCCTTATCTCTGTGTCAACAGGAGATCAGATTGGCTGACAAATGATCATTTGACCCAGGTAGTACACTCAGGAGTTAGGAGAACTTTCACCCAAGGCCTGAGAGTCACCTTTTTGGACTACTTCATAGACAATCACCATTGTTCCAAGTATTATGCCCTTTTCACTCTTTAAACAGACTATGCACAAATAATTTTCCTAAACATCACCATTGAGACTCCTTCCAGTAACGACTGACTCATCATTTGGATTCCCAAGCAGCTGTTGTATAATATGAGCAGGATGTTTTGACCATGTTCCTTGACCTGACTAGTTTGACCCCGAGGATGTTTTGGTCCAGGAATGCATTCCAGAGCTTAGGTGGGTAACACACCACAACTGTATTCATTTCCTATTTCCACTCTTTTCCCATGTCATCATTTTCCTAACATGGTTACCAGAACAATTTTTTTCTAAATCACTAATCTGATCATGTCATTCCTCTGCTTAAAAAGCCATCAATCATTGGCTTCCTATCAACCACAAAAAAGCAGCACCACATTCTGATCCCATTTGACCTGCCTTTTCTTATCTCCAAACTTCTTACAGAACTGCCCACTGGTCACGAAGCACAGACATCCTGCATGTATCATATGTTAACTTAGGTTTTTTGTTTGTTTTTTGTTTTTTTTTTCCCTTGCCCGAGGCCCTCCTCCTGAATTGTTTTCAAGTCTCATTATTTCTCAATACAAAGAATCTTCAGCATCCATGTCAAGACTCTCTGCATCTAGGAAGCATTTTCGGACAACTCCAGACTTCTCATCCCCCTCTTCTAAACACACAGCACGTGTGTATCCTGTCTCAATCATTATAGGCATTTCCTCACTATTTAATTTATACTTCTATTCATGAGAACATCCCTATCTCACCAATAATTGAGAGTTGAGCCTATGTTTTATTTATTTATTTATTTATTTTTTAAAGATTTTATTTATTTATTTGAGAGAGAGAGAATGAGAGAGAGTGAGTACATGAGAGGGGGGAGGGTCAGAGGGAGAAGCAGACTCCCTGCCGAGCAGGGAGCCCGATGCGGGACTCAATCCAGGGACTCCAGGATCATGACCTGAGCCGAAGGCAGTCGCTTAACCAACTGAGCCACCCAGGTGCCCCTATGTTTTAATTATATAGTTTGCAAGAGCAATGTGATTAGGAATTTGATGCGTTTTTGATTGTGAGAGCAAGAGGATCCTATCAGAATTCTTCCTCCTTCATCCTTGAGTGTCTGTCTCAAAGCTGTGTAGCCCTCCAAAGAGGGCAGAAGAACTTGTCAGACAGAGAAGGATTTGTCATCATCTGGGAGTGTGCACATAGGCTTACTCTCCACCTTAGAAGCTCCAAATCCTGTATGAGGTGACTCTTCTTGGAGTGGCTGGCCCTAGGACCTGCCATAGAGCCAGAGCTGGTTGTTTTAATTCAAGGAATACTGTGGAAAGAGAAGACCCACATGGGAATACACAACTGATGAAACAGGTATTTCCCATGGGATCTGTGCCTCTATAAGGAACAAGTACCAGCAGGTACTGACTCATAGTCAAAATATACATATGATGGTTTTATAAAAAGTTTTATTGATAATTTTATTGTAATTTGAACATTAAGAATCTGTGATCTGGAGAGTCATTTGTTTGTTTATTATTTCAAAAAGTATTTATTGAGTCCTTGGACTGTGCCTAGGATACAGAGAGGGCAATACGATCCCTGCTCTTGAGGAATGTCCCTTAGAGATGGACCAGCTGAAGCTCAGCAAGAGCGAGTGATGGCCACTGGGCAAACACTGGTTGGCCTGGACTCAAGCTCAGATCCTCTGATTCCTGTCTTGGCCCTCTTTCCCATCTATGTTGCTCCATGGTCTATGGTCAGGGAGTAACACTGCTCCTCCTGGGTTTTTTAAATCTTGTCTGGATGGCTGGCAAGCTTGGGGTAAAGATACAATTTGAGGGAATAGGCCCTATTTTCTATCTGACTTGAAGGAGAGAGCAGAGCAACCTTTCTGAGTTGAGTGGAAACTGTGTGGCTAAAACAGCCTCCCAAAGACAGATCCTGGTCACAGAAACTATCTGGATTATTTTTCCCCTGAAGTTTGCATTTCAAATGCTTCTTTCCACTGGCACTCATGCTCAGTAAGACCTCACAGTTTCCCTGGGATGTATGCCAATTTGATTACCTCTTTTTTCCATGCTTGGAAGCTGCTCTGTCATAATCCTTTAACCTCTGCAAAGCCAGGAAAAATGTGACAGCAAAGGCAATGTTAGTACTGGAGAACATTTTCCCCTTTTAGATGTTGAAGATCTATCACGTATTTACAAAGAGGTACACAAAAGTCCGTCACTTACACTTGGTGTTATCCTGATCAGCTCGGAGTTCTGAATGGTTCCTTCCTTTTCCCACAGAAACTAGAAGGTCCTTAGGAAAATAGCAACACTTCAGACACCCTTCCCCACTTGGCTCTTCCATTCTTAACCCTTGTGTTTTGATCTTTAACATCATTAAGAATCTCTCTGACTTTTAAAATTGGTTTTAATATTCCTCCCTGCCTCTTTTAATTAAGCCTTGATAGGATGATCAATGTGGTTTCAGATTCTTCTCGGTCCTTGAAACCAGCCTTAAAGCATCCTTGGTCCTAGTATCCCTAGACTTCCCAGGCCAGGCCCCAAAGCTTCCTGCTTAATTCAGCTCATCAGGTTCTAAGAAGAGAGTGTAGACAGGCCACGGGGCGGGGTGGGGGGTGGGGGAGAGAAGAGAAAGAGAAAGAGAGGAAGGTGACTAATGGATTTCCTATAAAGTTTTATTTTTTTCCCTTTGATAGATGAAGTATTTATTTATTTATTTTTGATAAGTGTTGTAGAGGTTGCCTGGGTATTCACAAACAGATTTCCTCTCACCCCTAAACCCATTGCTAGGCAATATTTCCCAGCCTTCCTTACAGTTACATATGACCATGAGTGACTCATTTCTAGTCCATGAAAATGCAGGTGAACCTGACATACACCACATTTAGGCTTGCATTATAAAAGCTTCCTACAAACTGTGCCCCAGTCTCCCTCCTTTGTCTATTGGCACATAGAACTTATTATCCTAGGAGACAGTGGAACAACTAAATAGAGATACCCAAGGTTGGTCTCTGACTTAGCATTGGAAAGCCACCACTGAGTACATTATTGGATTTTATGTGACTGAAAAATGAGCACCTATAATGTTAAGCAACTGAAGTGTGGGGGTTTATATGTTTCAAAAACATATGCTACCACCAACTGTTATAGAAATCAATATGTTGGCATTGGCTTAGTGGTTGGTTCTTGGGTGGCAAGTAAAGAGATAAATTAGGCCAAAAGAGAAAGAGCTTTGTTTTGTTGTGACAAAATATTTGGTTGCCTTCAATTTTAGAAGGCAGCCCACTTGATTCCTTACTTCTAAAGAAAGTGGTTAGAAAAAGTCAGAGTAATTGTGTATCAAATTGTATTGATTTAACTTAGCACAGTATTAAAAAAAAAAAAAAAAAGAGAGGAGTTCAGGCAAGAATAGACTGCTTTCCAAAGAGGTGTCCATGGCAATTGAGATACAAGATCCTACAATGTTGGAAAAGCAAGATGCTGCCAGATCTCAAACAGTAACAGGATGGAAAAAGATTTTTAGTGACTAAAGCCAGGTAAATATTCTTAGTTGACCTAAATAGCTAGTCTAAGGCAGCCTTTCCTGAATGGTATGGTCTTCCCAAGTATTATTTCACATAGCATCAAGATAATCACCATTAAGTTGAGAAAAAGGATAGGAATAGGTTTAAAAAGAAAGAAAAAAAGATAAATATAATAAAATAAATAAAACAAAAAGAGAGAATTATGTCCAAGAAAGGGCCTTGAAGGTGGCTATAGGGACATGGAACTGCTTAGAAGAAAATTGATCAGAAATCTATAGAGTTTATGAAAGAAAATAATTTTCAAAAAATTCACAGGTGGAGCCTGAAAAGCCCTTGGCTGGCAAAGCTTTAAATAAGCCCTGGGCTTCGAATTTACACAAGCAGGAAAGAAGATATGAAATACGATCAACCTGCAAGGAGAGCATACTCTCTGGTCCTCACTTCATACAAGGGAACTTTCCCCAGAGAGCCAGCAGCTGTGCTGGGCTTCTGGTTTTAAAAAAGGAATTTCCTGTACTGCCAGGACAGAGAGACCTCTGTTCATCAAGAATCACAATTGCTGAGAATCAAGGTCTCTCCCATCCTTAATTTTTCCAATAAGAGTCTACAATGTTTTTGTACTGCCTCTTCTCCACTATTGTATTTTTTGTATGTGTTGAAAGTGGATAGTAGATGCTTTGGCTTTTTTAGAGAACAGGTCTCTAGAATACGAGGAGCTAACTCCATATCTGGTGGATAGAATGTCTATATTGCCCAAAAGTCCTGGATTTTGAGCTGGATGCAGTGACTGGATGGGACTTTAGGGTATCTTCCCTAGGTAAGGGACTGAACTTGTTCCCTTCATGAGAAGATGAAACTGATAGTGACAATTTCCTCTTCTTTCTTGGCTATCTAGTTAATCAACCTCATTTCTCAGCCTTCCTTATGGATGTGTAAGGTGATTAGGCAATGTTACTACTTCCAGAACCGAGCCATAAAAACCTAGATACTTCTAAACATAAATTAATCTCTCCATTTCCCATAAGCCTATGGCAGTATGTTTATATCTGTATATACCTGTTTTTTTTTTCTCTTCACTAAACTGTTAGCGTAATGAATTCTAAAATAGTAGAGATAGAGATGAATACAGAAGGGTGACTATCACAGATTTGGGAGGCCAGAGAAAGCATTAAGGATATTTATGTCTAACAAATGAAGGTAGAGAAGTTAGCTGAGCATCAGGGTCAGGGGCAAGATGCTATCCAAGCAAAAGGAATAGGGAAGGAGACCTAGAGGCACAGAAAAATCCTGTGTAGCAGACAGTGAGAATCCCCCACCAATGTGTCATTAGTCTTTATAATGTCAATGTCAAATGTCAAATGCTTCTTCAAGCATCTACATCTGTATCCCTTTCCCCGAGGCTGTCTTTTGTTGCCTGCACCTGTTCTGCCCCTGTGCAGAAGACAGGAAGTGCCAAGGAACTGATACTCCTCCCTCCCCAGGATTTGGTATATGAATACTCTAAATTGCTTGCCTCTGAGATGCTCATGTTCTACACTGGATCCCAAAGTTCCCCAGCCAGATTCAGTTTTATAAACAATAGTGGTGCTGTGCTTAACTAATAACCCAGTCATGACTTCTCTGTCTCCACTATCCACTACCACACTGGTGCATCCTGAGATCAACTCCCAATTACAGTACATGCATGTGAAGCCTTGTCTCAGGGTTTGCTTTTGGGGGAAGCAAACTACCACACCATGCCATAGTTGAGGAACTAAGGAAAGACCAAATTGATTGAAACAGGGACTATGTTGACCTTTGAACAAATGGGTGTTAGGGGCACCAACCATTCACCCAATCGAAAATCTACATGTAACTTTTGACTCCCCAGAAACATCACTACTAATAGCCTACTGTTGACAGGAAGCCTTACCTATAATATAAACAGTCGGTTGATACATATTTTATATGTTATATACTGTATTCTTACAATAAAATAAGTTAGAGGGACACCTGGGTGGCTCAGTCAGTTAAGCATCTGCCTTCAGCTCAGGTTATGATCCCAGGGTCCTGGGATAGAGTCCTGCGTCCGGCTCCCTGAGCCTGCTTCTCCCTCAGCCTTCCACTCCCCCCTGCTTGTGCTCTCTCTCTCTGACAAATAAATTAATTAAAAACTTTTTAAAAAGTGAGTTAGAGAAAAAACATTATTAAAGAAAATCATAAGGAAGGGAAAATACATTTATAGAACTGTACTGTATGTAGTGAAAGAAACCTGCATGTAAGTGGACCTGAACAGTTCAAACTTGTGTTGTTCAAGAGCCGACTGTATAAGGAAGAGAAATTATAAAAATGCATATGGGAAGGCCACATTCCTACTTTATCTGAAGGACATTTAAATACCACTGCATGGCTTGCTAACTAATAGGAATATAGTTAGACATTAGATTTGTATTAGAAAAAGTATCCATCCAGAAGCAAGAGACAAATGGATCAGTGTGGGGACAGATGGGGCAAAGCCGGGAGAAGGGAGAGAAATTTGGAGGTTTTTAAAGTAATCAAGATTAAAATAATAACTTGAACTTTGATGACAGACAAGTGGATGGAGAAATAAGAGGACTTGAGAGAGATTTGGGTTCAGGTAGAATCAAATGAGGCAAATCAAATAGACAGCTCTGATAAAATGTGAAGAGCAAGAAAGAGGATTAAAATCAAGGACATTCCTTGGGAACTGGTTTGAGAAACTGGATGGAAGGTGACAGCTTTTTCTGAAGGAGGAAACCTAAGAGTTAATCAAAATGAACCAAAAGGAGGTAAAAAATGCTCTGTTTGGGGCATGATCAATTTGTGGCACCAGTAAGATAGGTAAATAGATGTATCTAGTAATCAGTAAGATTTATGGATCAGAAATTCAGGAAAATGATCAGAGCTGGAGCTGTAGATTTGAGTATTATTTAAATATGGATGTTAATAGAGGCAGTAAGATGATGATATCCAGTGAGAGCTTGCAGAGCAGTGGTTGGTTCTACCCCAGGGATACTGCTCCCTTGAAGACAATTCTTTTTTTGTTTTCTTTTCTTTTCTTTTTCTGCCTCTCATAACAATGATTAGAAAAGAACTCATGGATTTTATTTAGAGGGTAGAGGTCAACTATGAAAGATATCTCGCTAGACTGGTATTTAGTAATGTAGGTGAAATATCTATGTGTAATTATCTGCGCCTAGGACCTAAATAATTTTTTTCATATAAATACAAAATTTATTTTGTAAATTTTTTATATGCATTGTATTTTCCAGAAGTAAAACTGTGTGTATTAGAGATTATTTTATGCAGTTTTCTTTGCCTATTTACTAAGAGCTATTCACTATTTTGGAATATAACATAGCAATATAAAATAGCTATCCTGGTTATGACATATATGTTGTATTACAAGGTGATACAATGTATTATATCCATATCTATTTGAAATTTTAGTTTTTGTAAGCACACATATGACGGAGATTTGAAACTTAGAAACATTAAAAGGTGTTTCATATTATCACCCACATAATTTGTGCATAGCAGAATGATAAAATGGGAAATTATGACATTGATTTCTTTTATATCTGAACTTCCGATTGTATTCAACTTGAGTATGATTCAATTTGAATATGTGTTGCACCCATGACTTCTCTACAGTTTTCTGCACTATTGTTTCTTTTTACACTCTGTTCCTTAGGATGCTGTCTATTGAAGGATATTGTCTCCATGTCATTTTGAGCACTGAAAACTGAATTTTGAGATAAGCAATATATTTTCTATGATATTTTATCACATCCTCCCATGCCATCATAAACATAGAGAATTATGTCAGTACTATCAGATTTTCTCATTTTATCTTATTAGACTACCTGTAATTTATATTGGTATGTTACTTCTACTGAGATTAAGGATATTTCCCTTTTTATTCATGCCATTCACAAATTGGTCTGGTTTGTGTTTATCTTAACATTTTTAATCTTGTGTCCAGCCACACATCTGATTTTTCAGTTCCTATACTTCATGGTCATGATGTCTTCTCATCATCTGAATTATATTAAATTCAAACATTTGCATAGTTGCCACACAGAGTCTAACTTTTTCACGTGTATTACTACTTTTTTTCAAAATCTTAACTGGTCAAACTATAGTTGTGTTTCAGTGAATACTTATACAAATACAAAGTTCTTTTCTTTTCACCTAGGCATTAAGGAACAAAATTCATTTTCACTGATGTAGATATTTTGTAGAGCTTACTTCGACAGCATGTTTAGTAAAATTGGAATGATGCAAAGTAGATTACTGTGGCCCCTGGGCAAGGATGACACACACATCCGTGATGTAGATATTTTGTAGAAGTTGATTCTGTCGGTAATTTTCAGGAAGCCACACTTACATATTTGAACCTTCACCTACCTTGGAGTATTGTTGCTGTCTGAACAAATGATTAATGCCAACCCTAAAATAGAAATATTTTAGTAGAAATATCGCAGTGGAATCAAATTTTATTGGTCACTGTTCAAAGAGATAATTGTATTCTTCTGGATCAAATTGCATATTCTAAATGCCATAAGAAATGAACTATAAAAGTTCATTTCTTAGCTCTTTTTGGCACTCTGTGTCTTTCTACACTGTGATTTCAGAAGGCTCCTCCTAGTGGAAGGGCTATTCCTTTCTTCAGAGTCAGAGAAATAAGATCACATGGAGGGGGACAGCTACATATGAGATGGCACAGATGACAAATTACCACCTAACATTATATTATTTATGCAGGTGTTTTTGGTTTACATCTGTGACCTTCACTTCATAGAATGTATGCATCATGTACACGGCATTTTGCAGTGATTTTGAGGAGTCCTGTGACCTCAGGTTATCAAGCCCAATATTTCCTCAAGCTCTGACACTTTATAACTCTATAACTCAAGAGTTATTGTCATGCTCTTCCTCCCACTGATCCTCAGATCAGTGAGACAGAATATTCATATGAACCAATTTGGAAATTTGTCAAAATTCAAACAGACCATTACTGGCAGATCCTAAAATTGCACAAAACTTTTTTTTTTATTTTCTACCCCCCACTCACTCTAAAAAATTCAATTCTTGGGGTGCCTCGGTGGCTCAGACAGTTAAGCGTCTGCCTTCAGCTCAGGTCATGATCCCAGGGTCTGGGATCGAGCCCCACATGGGGCTCCCTACTCAGGGGGAGTCGGCTTCTCCCTCTCCCTCTGCTCTTCTCCCTGCTTGTGCTCTCTATGTTGCTCTCTCCCTCTCTCTCGCTCTTAAATAAATAAATAAAAACCTTTAAAAAAAAATTCAATTCTTTCCACTATGCCGTGCTGCTATTCTATCTTCTCCCACAAGCACTGAACCCATGTGTAATGATTAACATGTCTGAGCAAAACCCAGATCTATCATGGTAATAATTTTTTTTCTCATGTATTCTTTTTATTACTTTTTTTAAAAAGATTTTATTTACTTATTTGACAGAGACACAGCGAGGGAGGGAACACAAGCAGGGGGAGTGGGAGAAACAGGCTGCCCGCCGAGCAGGGAGCCTGATGCGGGGCTCCATCCCAGGACCCTGGGATCATGACCTGAGCCAAAGGCAGATGCTTAATGACTGAGCCACCCAGGCGCCCCTCTTTTTATTACTTTTGATTACATGCAAAATATGTGAACACTTCTTGAATTATCTATTGCTAAACAAATCACTCCCCAGTTAGTGGTTTAAGATAATACTTAATTATTTTGTCATCGGTTCTGCTGTCAGGGAGGTGGGCAGGGCTTAGCTGGGGACCTCTACTCTGGGGCCTCCCACCAAGTTGCAGTCAAGGCCCACAGCCGTTGCCGGGTTCAGCGGGAGCAGGATCGGTTCCCAGCTGATTCCGTGGTTGTTGGCAGGGCTCAGTTCCTCTAGGGCTGCAGACTTGAGGGCCTCAGTTCCATGCTGGCTGTTGAACCAGAGCTGCCCCACTTCCTGGCCAGGTGGCCCTCTGCACCAGAGTCATCACTTGCTGGGGCCAGGGAAGGAAGTCACAAGCTTGTATAACCTGGCCATGGCGTGTCACCTCATCCCTGGGCCGTACTCTCTTCATTCACAGCAAGTCATTGCATTCAGCCCAGTGTGAGGGGGAGGTGATTACACAAGAGTGTGAACAGCAGGAGCTGGGGATCAATGGGAGCCACATCAGAATCTGCCCACCACAAATATACTCGTATTACATGGATTTTTGTAACTCAAATCTCATAAATTCTCTCAAGAGCTCCTTGATTGATGAATGCATGTGGTTTGGGGGAGGAATGGTTTACTTACTAATTCAAATACATATACTTTGTTGGCAAACCCTGCGCTAGATGATCAGAATATGGGAGTGAATACCTGGTCCTTGCCTCAAGGGGCTCAACTTCTGTCTATGGCAGGAGACAGACACATGAGCAAGGTTGTGAACAGGGCTGTAAGGAGGGTGAGTCGTGAGAGGCAGGACCTTTCCATGCCAATATACCCCCTTTGTATGATTTCTCTAAGTTTGTGGCCTGATGTTAGGTGAGTATTAACATTATTTTACTCTTAAAATTTGTTTTATTCAGTTAACCATCCATGGTCACTCCTTACTCCCTCATAGTGAAATGGGAGCTAATAAAGATGATTATAAAACTATGGTACAAGACTGAACAGTTGACCCAAAGAAAGGAGTGGTCGTATCCACGCTGGAGAGCAGTCAGGAAAGGTCTTCATGGGGAGATGGAGTTAGATTTGAGTCCTAAAAGGCAATATCCCAATCGGATGGCTGGGTGTATATGGTTGGTGGTGCCATTTAGCAAGGCATGGAATACATGAAAAGAAGCAGGTTTAGATGCAGTATGAAGGATGATCTTAAAATCACATTAGTCGGGGTTCAGATGAAGAAAATAAAATCCATGCTCTCTAGTTAAAGAAAAAAAAAACAGTGTTTAATATAAGTTCTTGCACAATTCCTAGAAGAGGCTGGCCCTGAGCTGAGGCATCATGGGTCCACTTCCTACATGAGAAAAAGATGTCTTTGAGCCTGCCTCTCTGGAAATGGCATGCATCACTGAATGCAGTGTTTGCTCTAGTCTCCCATCTATAACTATGGTTGTGAGAACGTCTGGAAAATGCAGTCATTCGGTTCTCTAGCCCTGATCAAAGGGCATGGAAATGGCGGAGGCCATCAGTCACATGGAAACGTTGAACATTTTCTTTGAAGTGCCTGTGGGACACCCTTCTGGAGAAGCCCAACAAACTTTGGATAGACAGGGCTGAAGTTCAGGGGCAACCTACACGCAAGAGATCTGGTGGTGGCTGAAACTCCGAAAACATGTATCACCCGAAAAGAATGTGAGAACCAACAAAGGCTCCTAACAACTCTCTGTAGTACTGTATATTCATTTTTAGAAAGAGCCAAGAACATTAGAAACCCTAAGTTGCCAAGAACCAATTAAAGCATCAATTTCAACTTTCGCCTGATATTTGAATTTGTTGGCTTCCTCGCTAAATTAATGAGCAATGACACTGAGCTTAATATCTTTCAAAACTACCCACCCCATTGTCAGACGATGTGTTGTCTTTGACACTATGTTAGATTCATCCAAAATTATTTTCCCATAAACCTCCACCCATTCACTTTTTTTTTCGATACCGGGAGCCTACCAGAATATGTTTGTGACCCATTTCCTTCAAATATCTATCAAAATTTGTAGGGAATTCATAATATTGTCAGCCTCCTCCTTGGATCGATCGCAAGCTATAAGCTACTTTGAATGCTAGCAAACATTTCTGTAAAGAGCCAGTGAAAATCCTAGAGGGTTCTATTTCCTGGTATTCTGTGGGTCCCCAGGGCTTTGAAGAGATTCCTGAAGCTTGATCATCACCACCCTCACCCCAGCTTCATGACCCCCTGCACTGATACGAGATGACATTTGATTCAAAGGGATTGGTTTGCTAAGATGATTATGTAGCGGAGTAAAGCTACCATTTTTTGTTTGTTTGTTTTATTTAAGTTCAAGTTGGTTAATTTCAGGGAAGCTAACAGTTTCTAATCTGTTACGTAATGTAGGTACTGTGCTAGATCTTTTATTTACTGGTTTTATTTAACACCTACTAGTAAGGTAACTGGTGTTCTCTCTTTATCCTAGACAAGAAAATGAAAGCTCAGAGATGTTGGGTAACATGTCCCTCTATTAATTTCTTCATCCTTTAACAGTCCTCTCTTTACTATACTGCCACTGAGAAGCATGGCAGGGTGCAAAACGAAGATCCTTTTTGGTCCGTCCTATCGCTCAGTGGATTAATTTGATCAGATTTAGGTTCCAATGAGAATTCTTAGGATGCTCTCACTTTGTATTTTGTTTTGCTTTATTTTCCCCTGAAAATAGTTTTCCCTTGTCATCACATCGATAAATCCCCATCCAGAACATCTCTCTCGGGTAGCATCCCACGTGGTAGATTTTGGTTCTCAGCTTATCTTACTCCCTATTTGGCTCACGTGGCTTTGGGGCTTCAGTGTCAGGCAGGAGCCTAGAAGAGGGTGTGATTGTTTTCGTCAACTTCTGAGATTAACTGCATCCTTCATGCCTAGAGCAGGGAGAAGCTTGGGATGTATTAAGTGCCATGTGATAAACCTGTTAAGACACTTAGGATATTGTTTAGGAAATTTGAATTGCGAACTCACTGCTATTGGCTGCTTGTTTATTGGCTTAAAGAATATTATTATTTCAATGGACTCTCAACTCTATGGTCAACTCATCTTCGACAAAGCAGGAAAGAATGTCCAATGGAAAAAAGACAGTCTCTTCAACAAATGGTGTGGGGAAAATTGGACAGCCACATGCAGAAGAAGGAAACTGGACCATTTCCTTACACCACACACAAAAATAGACTCCAAATGGTTGAAAGACCTCAATGTGAGACAGGAGTCCATCAAAATCCTAAAGGAGAACACAGGCAGCAACCTCTTCGACCTCAGCCGCAGCAACTTCTTCCTAGAAACATCGCCAAAGGCAAGGGAAGCAAGGGCAAAAACGAACTCTTGGGACTTCATCAAGATAAAAAGCTTTTGCGTAGCAAAAGAAACAGTCAACAAAACCAAAAGACAACCGACAGAATGGGAGAAGATATTTGCAAATGACATATCAGATAAAGGGCTAGTATCCAAAATCCATAAAGAACTTATCAAACTCAACACCCAAAAAACAAAGAATCCAATCAAGAAATGGGCAGAAGACATGAGCAGACATTTTTCCAAAGAAGACATCCAAATGGCCAACAGACATATGAAAAAGTGCTCAACATCATTTGGCATCAGGGAAATCCAAATCAAAACCTCAATGAGATACCACCGCACACCAGTCAGAATGGCTAAAATTAACAAATCAGGAACGACAGATATTGGCAGGGATGCGGAGAAAGGGGAAGCCTCCTACACTGTTGGTGGGAATGCAAGCTGGTGCAGCCACTCCGGAAAACAGTATGGAGGTTCCTCAAAAAGTTGGAAATAGAGCTACCATACGATCCAGCAATTACACTACTGGGTATTTATCCCAAAGATACAAATGTAGGGATCTGAAGGGGTACGTGCACCCCAATGTTTATAGCAGCAATGTCCACAATAGCCAAACTGTGGAAAGAGCCAAGATGTCCATCGACAGATGAATGATAAAGAAGATGTGGTATATATATACAATTGAATATTATGCAGCCATCAAAAGGAATGAGATCTTGCCATTTGCAACGACGTGGATGGAACTGGAGGGTGTTATGCTGAGCGAAGTAAGTCAATCAGAGAAAGACATGTATCATATGACCTCACTGATAAGAGGAATTCTTAATCTCAGGAAACAAACTGAGGGTTGCTGGAGTGGGGGTGGGTGGGAGGGATGGGGTGGCTGGGTGATAGACATTGGGGAGGGTATGTGCTTTGGTGAGTGCTGTGAATTGTGCAAGACTGTTGAATCACAGATCTCTACCTCTGAAACAAATAATGCAATATATGTTAAGAAAAAAAAAGAAGAAGATAGCAGGAGGGGAAGAATGAAGGGGGGAAATCGGAGGGGGAGACGAACCATGAGAGACGATGGACTCTGAAAAACAAACTGAGGGTTCTAGAGGGGAGGGGGGTGGGAGGATGGGTTAGCCTGGTGATGGGTATTGAGGAGGGCACATTCTGCATGGAGCACTGGGTGTTATGCACAAACAATGAATCATGGAACACTGCATCAAAAACTAATGATGTAATGTATGGTGATTAACATAACAATATTTTTTTTTTTTAAAGAATATTATTATTTCAAGAGATCTGGGGTCCAGAAGCCTTGACCCATTTCCTGTTGGTTTTACAGATTCATTTTACAGATGAAATAATTGAGACAGTACATGATGGAATAATGAAGTGTCTTTTCCAAAGTCATAGAGAAAATTAGTAAAGTAAAAGAAAATGGGCCATAACTCAGAATTATGAAGTCTTATGTCCAAACTCTCACCCCCACCCCCCGCCCACACGCGCGCACACAGACACACACACACACACAGACTCCAACTAAACCCTTTTCTTCCTCTCTGAGAGATAACATCCTTCATGGAGGTACATTACCCACAGGTCAACATCAGATCAAATGGCCAGAATCTGGTTGGTGCTGGCCATTAAGTGGTGACCTTGGTGCTCTCTCTTAGAGACGAGAATTGCTAGGGGGAGGTTGTAGTATGTACTTATTTTCCTGTATCACATACTTCCATCATCTTATTTCTCCGGACCAAATGGGACATTAGACCACTTGGAAAATTTTTACAATTGCATATTGTATCCATGTGTGGAGTACGAGCCCTGTTTCAAATGTGTACATACATTGGCAACCTCTCTTTTTCCTTTCAGGAAGTTGGAAACAGATGTTTCAGCTAAACTAATAACTGGGCTTCTGTATTTGTGTTTGGCATTCAAAGAACTTCTATCCAGTGAGTTAAAGTCAAATTCATATAGTTTGCCTGATGAAGTGAAAGAATAACGTGTTTGATAAATATAGGAATTTTTTTTGTCATTGGAAGATACTCTTCATTTACTTAAAAAGGTGTGTGAAAACCTATGTGTGAACAGGGGCCTGCATTTCACTTTGTCCAATGACTATAACAAATATCTCCTGCTCGATATCATGAGAACTAATTGACGTATCATCTCATACTGCTTGCTAATGCCTTACGTGTAGCCTATGCCTTATCCGCATAGACAGATGCCAGTCTTCTTAGGCACCAATAAACCATGGTTTAGTCTTTTTTTTTTTTTCATAATTTATTGCCCAGGAACTATCAGAGTAAAGAATTCTTTTTAGTGTAAATGTGCACTAAATAGCTAGCTAGCTAGCTAGCTAGCTAGATAGAACTAATTGTCTATCACGTTCTAGGGTCTCAGAAAGCAAAAATAAATAAGGATTGCTCCTGTCTTCAAGAAGCTCATATTTTCATGGAAGACACACCCATGGATTCAACCAACTGCATGCAATATAATAAATGCTCACAGTGCCACCTGGTGTGCACAGAGCTTCCTGTTCTCTTCCTCCTTCGCTTCAGTGAGGAGGGCATGAATGGCCCAGCTTGACAGATGAAGAGATGCAGGATTACAAGTGCGCGTCACCCACCCCGAGTCCCACAGCAAGTAAGCCACAGAGTGCACGGGACTTCAGGCCCTCTGATCTCTTGTCTAGTGCTTGCCAACCCTCTTCATCAGCCTTTGAAGTGTGAGTCATGTGCTAGAGAGCTAGTTATGCACCAGACCAGAGGGGTGGGAGGCACAGTAGAGGGGAGGGGCCTCCAGCTGAGGAAGCTGCTCTCTCTTTATATTCTTACCCTCTCATCAGGGAGAGAGGTAGATCTGTGCAGAATCTGTGCTTTTATCCAACATCTACACACCAATGAGGACAACAACTCACTCCCTTCCTGGGGCCTCAACTCAGCCTTCCTGCTTATTAGGGTGTGTGTGTGTGTGTGTCTGTGCACCTCTGTTTTTTTAAGAAGTTTGCCTGTAGCATGTTTTCATCTCATAAAATCTTGTTGAAAGCCATTAAACTTGCTATTCATTCTTCACCTGACAATTTTATTGGCCACTATGTTTAATCTAGCAAAGGCACTTGTTCGTGTTCCCTCGTCTTGACCCAGCCTCTGACTGATCTCAAATAAACTAATTAAATTAGCTCGGCAATCACTGTCTATTTGTAAAGTGTGCTGACACCTTGCTCTTGATACTGGAAGAGGTTATTTGTTTCAGTTGTCCAAATTTAAGCTTAGGCTTCTCTGTCTTTAAACTATAAAGAAGGCCCTTCATGTCTTCATTCATTTATACAAACATCTATTGACCACCTCTGTTTATATCAGACTTTGCGTTAGAGATTGGAGATGGCATTATCGGTGGGACGCCGCCCCTCCCCAGGGAGAGGCAGAGTTAATATAATATGGAGTGATAATGTTCTTAGAGAGGTGCACATACTCTACTGTCAGGGCACAGAGAAGGTAGAAAGAAAATATGCCTGGAAAACCAGATTTCACAGAGGAGATGGAATCTGAGCTAACCTTTTGGAGAATAACAGGTGAACCAGATGACTGGTGCAGAGGGTGACTTCTCAAGGTCAAGGGGAGCAGAATGTGCAAAGGCACGGAAGCCAGAAAGTGCTGGGTATGTTCAGGAGCCTGACAGAGTGTGGCGCTGCCAATGTGAAGGGCGTACAGGGCAGAGCGGAGTGAGAAGGGCCTGGAGGCAGAGTTAAGGGGTAGATAAAAGAGTTCGGCAGCCTGAGCAGATGGACCTTTATCCTAAAAGCCAGAAGATCTTAAACTCGGTCCATATGCTGATGTTAGATGTCCATAAGGCAACTAAAATGTCACTTATTTTCTCTCTATATGCAGTTTGGGGGCAAGAGACAATACCGTGGTGAACTTTTCAAAGACATTCTTGACCCAACATATTTTGAAACCCCTTCTTTAGGCAACAATGTACCATTGTGGATCATTAAGATGAAGGGGAAATGATCAAGTCAGTGCTTTAGAAATTCTAAACATGCACTGAAGCCATTTGCTCCCATGTAATTAATATGCGCAAATGCATTTGTTGTTTTCATGATGTGCAGAAAAATACTCTTTGTGATAAGCTACAGGAACGTAAAGATTTTTGACCAGATATGCAGACTCCTTAAATTTTGGCAACTTCTCTGTTTCTTCAGAAATGGGTAACCTGGGAAGGATTGAAAAGGTATTATTGGGAAACAAAGTACTCTATTTGAAAAGACTTGCGACTCTTGCCTATGGGAAGCATGGCATTTGGGGAAAGGTTGGTCATGTGTGCTTTGGGTCTGTGGACCGTGGCCCTGAATGGAACATTGAATGGCTGAAGCATCTGCTGGCATTAACCTCTGCATTTCAGTATTTATAGCTTCTACAGGACTTTTAAACAAATGCTAATACTTTTATCAAGGGGAAAAATGTGAAGCCTGGAGGGCCCCCTGGGAACTTGAGCAGGGGATTTAAACAGGATTTGAACATAGAACTCCTAAATCCACACTGCATGAATTTGCAAATTCTCGAGTTAGGGAAAATGTGATTATGTGTTAGCAATAATTACAGTGTTCATCAAGAAATAAACACTATTTTTTTCCTGATGAATGAATTAAGCAAAATATCCAACAGAGTTCCTGGTATGTGAACTTGATTCAGAGAGAAAGCAGTGGTTGTGCAGTTTTCCAAGGACACATTTCATATAAAGAAAGAGGAGAAAGAGGATACAGTGAAGCAATCTCTGGAGCAGAAAGAACCACTTCAGAGCCCTAATCAGGATCTACCATAGTTAGGCATGGAGGTCTAGGAGTTTATTAGTGGATGTTACAAGTTAAATGGCAGGTAGATAAATGGACAAGTTGGAATAAGAACGGCAATGGACAAAGGAACTCAATCAGGGCTTATAAAGTGCAAGTGCTTTTCTAAGTATGATCCCATGTAAACCTCACAACAACCCTGTAAGACTATTACTATATTTAGCATCTTTATAAAGATTTTTTTTTTTTTAAAGACATTATCTTGGTAAATGGCTGGCTTAAATGAATGAGTGATGAAACTGGTAGTCTGTGTATTAGTTATGCCGGCTATTATAACAAAAATCCCCAAATTTCAATGACATCACAGTTAATTCTCCCTCCTGAACAGTCTAAAATGGGTGTTTCTGGTGGCCAGAGAATCTTCATTTTCTTAATTCTGAGATTTAGCCCTTTCTCGCTTGTGGCTGATCCATCCCTCATGTCTGTGGAGGCCCCTGGTTCTAACCAGGGAAGGGGGAGATGGAGAAAGCTTACCCATCTTGCAGTATTCCGGTGCTTAAAACTAGTCACATAGTGTCAGGTATGAGTTAAGGGGTAGATAAAGAGGAGAAAGAAGGGTTCAAAGTGTAGTTCAGGCTGAGTGTCAACTTCCCAGATACAACTATATATATGGAAAGGTAGCTCAAATTTTTGATAGACAATTAGGGTTCAAAGTGTAGTTCAGGCTGAGTGTCAACTTCCCAGATACAACTATATATATGGAAAGGTAGCTCAAATTTTTGATAGACAATTAGGCAAGAAGGGTTCAAAGTGTAGTTCAGGCTGAGTGTCAACTTCCCAGATACAACTATATATATGGAAAGGTAGCTCAAATTTTTGATAGACAATTACCTGTCTCTGTCAGAGATTCCATCCGAGGTCTATTTATAGTATTAGTGGTTCTCAACCCTGTCAGATCCAAATGTCCCTGTTTTATAACAAATAGTTGAATGCTTTCTCTACCATCTGGAAATAAATTCATAAATTACATAACCTACCTACACACAAATTTTCAAAAAGCAAATAGGATTCTTTCATGTAACCAAATGGAGAAATAAAAGAAACCTGTAATAAGATAGTAGATATTTCAAGATGTAAATACTGAGAAACAACTACCCGACAATGTATTCGTTACTTGTGTATGTATGTAGAAAGACTGCATGTGTGATAGCTACATACTTTGGTGTTTTGTATTAGACATTAAAATTTTATTAGAAATTTTGGGTTACGTGGTTTTCAGTATAGTAAGCAAGTCTTAGTAAACTTCCCAAGAAAAGAATTTACAATCCCCCCTCAATATATACAAGAAATGCATTATATATTGCCTATTAAGATCATGAAAAAGTACCTTGCATTTATATGTAAAATTATAAGTAGTTTTTTGTTTGTTTTTATCTACATGAATAGCCAGAGGTATTCAAAATCCAGTCATTGGTCAGGACCATCCTTCACATTACAGAACACCTGGCTATCCTGTTTGGTCCACTAAATTCAAGGAAAGTTTCCTCAGTTATTACGACAACAGAAGCATCCCTCCAAATTTACAAAATGCCACTTGGGACCGATAACTCCTCTTTATCAAAAACCACTCCAATAAGTCATATTGCCTCCTTGAATTTAAATTTTTATATAAACTCTTTAAATTTTGAAAATAGTTCTAGAATTACAGAAAAATCATAGAGTGTACAGAAAGTTTCCATATATTCACATCCAGTTCCCTTGGTTATTAACATCTTTTATCCATATGGTATATTTGTCATAATTATGAACAAACATTTCTATTTTATTATAAACTCAAGTCCAACTTTCTTCAGTTTTCTTTCGTTTTTACCTATTTTTTTTCTTTCCTAAGATCCCATCCAAGATATCACATGGCATTTAGTTGTCATGTCTGCTTAGGTTCCTCTTGGCTCTGACAGTTTCTCAGAATTTCCTTATTTTTGATAATCTTGACAGTTTTGAGGAGTGCTAGTCAGGTATTTTGTAAAACATTCTTCATTTGGGACATGTCTGATTTTTTTCCCATTATCAGACTGGGGTGATGAGATTTAGAGAGGAAGGCGACAAAGATCAAGTGCCATTTTCATTACATCATGTCAAGGACACATTCTGTCAACATGACTCATCATTGTCCATGTTGACCTTGATCATCCAGTTGATAGTGTTGTCAGGTTTCTCCACTTAAAGGTGATCTACCTCTTTTTCTGTTTTGTATTCTGCAAGGATGTCACTATGTACAGTCCTTACTTAGGAGCAGGGAGATATGTTCTACCTCAATTGAGAAACACAAACTTAATAAATTGGACATAAATTATGTCCAAGAGATTTGTCTCTTCATGATTTTAATTTATCCAATCAATTATTTATATTTATTTACATGGGTATACATCCATGAGTATGTACTGATATAAATAAATTTTACAATTAAAACTAATAATTAAAATATAAATAATAAAGTAAATATAAGTAAGAAGTTAATAGCAAATTCATTTAAAAATCAGGAGAAACAGTTTGGTTTATGGAATACTACTTTATTTATTTTGGTTCTCAAACTGTTCCAGCTTTGGCATTGGTGCTCTTACAGTTAGGCTTTATGTCTCTTTGACACACCCTCAACCACCACCACCACCTTCTTCTCCTTCTCTCCTCCTCCTTCTTTCTCTTTCTCTTCCTCTTCTTCTTTTCCTTCTTCTCCTCTTCCTCCTTCACCTCCTCCTTCTTCCTCATCATAGCACTTCCTTACTTGCTAACACCACAGGATGTTCTAGGCTCATTCAATGCTAGCATATATGTACAGTGGCATCAGAGTTGTTCATCTGTACCCTCATGGGAAGCAATTTTATCAACTAGAACACAGTGCTTTTACTCGTTCCCTGTGCTTTCAGCCTTACAAACACCACTCATCTCCAAAGTGCCAGGGCCACACATTTCCCCAACCCCTTCAGTAAGATTATTTCATTCATTTGTAATATAGTTATGTTACTTTACCAAAGTTCATATTCCATCCCTGGATCCCTCATTCTGCTAAGTATTTTTTTTTTAATTTGTTTACATGAAAGTCCCCTCTTTGTGCTATAAATTTCAATAGCTTTTGACAAATGCATCTTATCTACTGTTAGCATATCATGCAGAGGAGTTTTGGCCCCCTGAGAAATTTTCCTGTGCTTCACCTTTCAACTTGGAAACCACTGGTCTTTTCACTGTCCCTAGAGTTCTCCTTTTCCAGACTGTCAAATAAATGGAATTATACACTCTGTGGCTTTTCAGATTGGTTTCTTTACTTAGCAGTATGCATTTAAGACTCCTTTATATCTTTGTGTGGCTGGATAGTCTATTCCTTTTTACAACTGACTAGTATTCTGTGTATGGATGAACCACTACTTATTTATACTTTCCTACTGAGGGACATGTTGGTTGTTTCTAGTTTTTGATGATTATTGACAAAGCTGCTGTAAACATTCATGTGCAGGCTTTTGTGTCAATGTAAGTTTTTAAATCAGTTGGGTAAATACTTAGGAGTGCAACTGCTTTTTTTTTTTTTTGTATGGTAGGATCATGTTTAGCTTCCAGAAGCCTATGACAGACCATCTTCCAAAGTGCGTATGTCATTTTGCATCCCCACTAACCATGAATGAGTTATGTAATCATGATTATGCCTTATGGTTTGTGTTTCTCAATTGAGGCATGGGTAGCACTGGAGTGGGAATTCTTTGTTTTTCAAGACTGTCTTGCACATTACAGGAGGGTTAGCATTTGTGGCTTCTGGTGCCAAATGCTGGTAATATATGTCCTCAATCAGTGGTACAGCCAAAAAGCACCCTCACACAATTCTAACATCCTCAAGCAAAGGGAAAGTGTAACATCCCATGCTAAAAACTATTGATCTCTCTGAAAAATACGAAACTTAAAAGCTGATGTTATAATAAAAAACATAAAGGATGCCAAATTATCCCACCAACATAAAAAAAAAGTGTGCAAAATATCTTTTAAAAGCTAGAGAGAAAGATACCAACATGTCAAGGATAATCAGCTCTAAGTGTTGAACTCTGAGCAATTTTTACCCTTATTTACCTCCTTTTTTAAGTCTTGATGTAAATAGTATGCAGTACTCTTCTAAGATAAAAATATGCAGTGTTCAAAAATTATGAAATGATTAATAAGTAAGTTTATTATATTAAGTGAACTGTAAGTAGCTTTTTCTATGACAGATAGGTTCTTATTTCTTAACTATACTTCCATTCTTTCCTGAACCCAGGCCAGTGTGCTTCTCACATACTCCCTTTGATTGAAAATAGTGACGAGACAAAAATGAAAGGCAAGGAAAATGATAGAAAACAACCAGAAGGTTGTTTTTTTCTCCCCCATGTTCCGTGTGTGCATGTTTCCAAATGGATTCTGCAAGGATAACAGACCATCTCAACTGTACCTTTCCTTTTCCAAGTGTTTGGAGTCTCCAATTGCAATTTACAGTGTCAGTGTTTTCTATTTAAGATATAGATTTTTTTTTTCACATTGTATTTCAGAGAAAGAGGGGAAAACAAGAGCAAAGCTAACAATATAATGCATGTTGAGGGGAGAAGGCTCTTTAAAACTGTTTTAACGTCTTATAAGACAGGCAATTTTAGCATAAAACATTTTGCCTGGCAACTGTTACCAGTGGATTCTGAGTGTTAAGGGAGATTTCATAGAATATCATATCTTGGCTATTTTCCACTCACTGATGAAAACTAGTTGGACACATTTACAAGAGCGAAATGACGTCTATAGGGACTGCTAGAACATTTTCAGCTGAGTTTGGAAAAAGAATGGACTTTGTGCCAGGCAGATCTAGGTTATAAATACTCCTCTGCTGCTTTCTAGCTCCATGACCTCAGACAAGAGACTCAGTCTCTCCGGGCCTCAATTTCCTTATCTTCAAATGAGGATTGTGACTAGGTTATTGAGAAAATTAAATACATAAGGTCCCCAGCACCCTTGTAGACATTAGCTTTGTCTTCTTAACATCTTTCCGGGACCTGGAATTGAGAGAGGAAATTAATTTCACTCAGCATCAGATTAATGTTTGTTGCTGCTTTGAAAATTGACTTTTTAGGAATTGAATCTTTTCTTACTCTACAGGAGAAAATGAATTCTATTCCATGCACTTTACATGTATATCTGTTATCTATTGCTCTATAACTAATCACCCTAAATCTTTGTGGCTAATAACAATAACGAGTTTATTATTTCTGATGATTCTGTGGGTCAGCTGGATGGTTCTCGTGTCCTCGCCTGGCCTTTGTCATGTGTGGGCACTGAGGCAGAAGTTCAGCTCGGGCAGAAATATTCAAAATGGCTTCATTTACAGGTCTGGCAGCTCATGTTGGTGGTTCGCCGAGCACCCTGTACTCTCTATTTGGCTTCTCATCCTCCAGTAGAGTAGACTGAGCTTGTTTATGTGATGGCAGAGATGTTCCAAGATGCAAGTACGGAAGCTATAACATCACTTTCGGCCCATTCTATTACCAAAACAAGGCACGGGGTAGCCCAGATTCCAGGGGTGGGGAAAGAGGTGCCATCTCTTTATAAATGGAGCTGCAAATACTGTGGCCACATTTTTTTTCAATCTACACAATGTGTTCCTGGACTTTTAATAATTATCACAAATGCTTTGTGACATGGACAGTATGATTCACATCAATGAAATATTAGGTTACACATTTAGAAAGAAGTGATGCATAGTAGTTAAATGTGAAATTTCTGGAATCAGACAGCCTTGGTTAGAATTCAAGCTCCCTCCGTTCCCACTCAAACTAAATTGTGTGCCCTTGGGAGAGTCACTTGATATATTAATTTCCTATTGCTGTTCTAACAAATTACCAAAAACTTAGTGGCTCAAATAACACAAATTACTTCTCCGATAGTCTTGGTGGTCAGAAGTCCAAAATCAGCATGAGTGGGCTAAATTCAAGGTGTCAGCACCTTCGGGAAGATCGGGGGCGACCTTCCCCTTTGCCTTTTCCAGCTGCTGGAGGCTGCCCGCGCTCCTTAGGCCACGGTCCTGCCCCACTCAGCCCTGTACCCCATCTGGAATACATCCAACCCCGGTCCTCCTGCTCCCCTCCTAGAAGGATCCTTGTGATTAGATTTGACCCACCTGGCTAATCTAAAATAACCTCTTCATCTCAAGACACTTAATTTAATCACATCAACAAAGTCCCTTTTGCCAGGCAAGGAAACGTATTTGCAGTTTCCAGGGATCAGGATGTGGACATCTTTGTTTCACGGGGGTGGGGGAGTGAGGAGGTGGGGAGGTGTGTTATTCATACCACAACCCTTGGGCAAGTTGAATTCCATGCTTCAGTTTTCTTACCTATTCATGGGGTAATGTAGCTACTTCATAGCTTTGTTCTGAAGATCCCATGTGTTAAATATGTATGGTATTTATAATAGTGCCTGGCACCAAGTGAGCCCCTTGTAAGTAGCAGCTATGATGATTCTCACTACTACTACTGTTTCCCTGAGCTTACTCAATGGGGAGCAAACACCCAACCTCAGTGTCCTGGCTACACATGGATTCTGAATGAATCGCTCATTTTTTTTAATTGATAATTTTGATACTAAGTCACCGATTCATTTAGGCACAGCGAACACACTGACTATCACGAAACAGTGTCTGGTAGCAAGCTGGTAGAAATAGTTCAAATGTAGAAAAGGGGGTCAAAATGAACTTTAAAAAAACATATACTATGAACACTATGCTGATATGCTGAGTACTTTCTTACTTGTCATCCTGTTGTTCTCAAAGTTCTTCATTATTGGTGACTTCCTCATCAGGGTACACATTGTTTTCATCTTCCAAATGAGAAAACCAAAACTCAGAGTGGTTGAGGATACTGAGGTCCCAAAGCAGTTTAAGTCAGTCCCATTATGAGAATCCTGTTCTTATCCAATCCAGCTGGGCTGTAATAAAAGGAATTTTTATTAAATGACTGTAAGCGAATATTGCAGTTTGCATTTGCATCTGAGACATTGCTGGGCTTTCCTTCCCTTGACTTTCCCAAATAAATAAGAGGAAGAGAAATCTAAGATATGAATCTTTTAGGCACAAACTCTTCCTGGCACAGATGGGAGGCAGCCTGAAAAGGCATTCCTATAAAAGCTCACAAAATACTTAGGCAAATCTTAAAGTTAAACAAGGCACTTAGTCCAAGCCACTTAATTGCATCTCAGAAAAGTGAGCAGAAAGAAAGGGTTTATTGATGGGGATGGGGAAAGTGGGGGTGGATGGAAACAGATTTTCTCCAAAGTGGGCCACTCCCAGCCTGGGTGGTCCTCACAAACTCAGATACTGACTCAGGGCTTGGGCTCCAATGCTGTTGCTTACAGGATCTTTTGGTGTTTGGAGGTGAAAGAAGGGAAATGAAGAGTGAGTCCAGAAGATATTAGGAGACTGGCTGGGAAAGATAAATAGTGGGAACAAGTCATATATTAGTTATTTGTAAAATATTCACAGAAACCAAAGGAGGTGGAAACTCAAGAAAAAGCAGCAGATGATGGACTAAATTAGGCCTTTTATAGTTTAATTTATCTAATGAGGTTGAGAGTTAAGTCATATCCCCATCTTACAGATAAGAAAGTTGAGTCTAATTAATTTTGCCAACATCACAAAGCTGGTATGTGGCAGAACTAGGAATAGAATCTAGGTCTCATTACTCTAAATCCAATATAGTTCCAAAAATACCGAATATAGGTGCTTTCCCCCCAAATGTTCACTTGTTTTTCTTACTATTGCAACATCTGGAGGTGTTGTAGTGATCAGGGTGTCTGCAGAAAACAGGCTCAAAGGTGTAAGCAAAGGCTGTTTAATGAAAGGCTTATGTATAGAGGTGTGAACAGCATTCAGAGAACTAATAAGGTATGAGCACAGTCTTCATCCTCGCTGGGAGCAGATATGGTCTCTAGGCCTGGGAGGACAAGAGGAGGAAGCAAAGTTACAGAACCCAAGACAGCTGGAGCCATGGGAGAGGGGCTGCCCAGCAGGAGCTGTGCGTTGGTAGAGATTACTTTCCAGCCATCAGCCTGATGGGGACAGGAGATGTGAGGATAAACCCTCAGACCTCTCTTCTATATGCTGTCAGGATCTCTTGTTCCTGAAGCCAACCTAAAGTTAGAAGTCAAAGGAATTGAAGGTGCAGAATATAAGTCAGTGTCCTGGGGCACAATGAGAAAAGAGACCATATCTAGAAGAATCAACAGAGAACACCCAGTTCATGTGCTTCTCATTGGAACTTTCAGCTCCCCAATCTAAGAGGATAAGTCAAGTTCCATTTTGTCCACTTTCTGACAGTCCTTTTTTTTTTTTTTTTTTGACCTATGAGCCCATCAATGATTGATAAGCTAAGGCTGAATCAATTGCCAAACAAGTTTTCTGGGAAAAGCTGGAGAAGTTTTCTGGGAAGTGTGGTGATAGCTGTTTTGAGGAACTGAAAAACTATATGGCCAATTTTGCTATGTGTGGAAGGTAACAGGGTTGAGGAGAGAGAGCAGAAAATGTCCTGACTGTGTCCAGAGGATCCCACCGAGGGATGGCAAACCTAAGGTTCTGCTCTTTCCAAACAGCACTTGACAATGGGGTGACCATGCATTAGGGACTAGATGGAAAAGGCTGGAAGGTAAACAGTAGAGATGGGATCAAGGAGGAAGACTCGGTCAAGAATAGTAAGTGGGAAATTAATGCCTCGGGTGGTTTATACAGTAAGTTCTAGGAACTCAGGGCACTATATTACTGTTCCTGGACATTTCAGAAAGTAAGTGTGGGTCCCCCAGGTCACACTTCAATGCTCAGATTACATTTGGCCATCTATATGTGATCTTCTTTGATGAGACAAGTTGCACATTCCAAAGCATCTGACATGGGTCTCAGCCACAATGTTCATTTCTTTTCCCAGTACTGTTAGCATGTGACATCATTCACTTCATCCCATCCTCTTGAGGGCCTACCTGAGTGGTCTCTCTGCTTTGCAAACCTGGTCATGCCCGGGACCAACTCTTTGAAACTCTTCAGGACACCTCAATTTCTCTAGGGCACAGCCCGAGTTCTTAGCAGGGAATTTAAGGCCCACTTAGAATCTGGTTACCTCTAGTTTTCCCCAGACTTACCATGTTAGCCCTTCTCCTTGTGTTTTGAAACTCTGGTGCCCTCCATTTGGAAAGCCCTTTAATATAAGGCTCTCCTTCTGACTCTAATTCTCTCGCAGTTCTACAATGGTCACAGTATGCCAGGAGATTCCGACTTCCAGGCTCCTGGGCTAATACATTCTGGAGAGGTCATTTCTTAGCTATGCTACACTGCTCGTGAATGGCAGAGTAGTACCTCAAGCCAAGGTGTCTTGACTCAGTTTAGTGCTCTGTATATCTCTAGATTGTCTTCTGGCTTTAAGGTTTTGAGTTCTAACGTTTAAAGTTCTAAGTTTTTGCAGTTACAAAATTCATTTGCAAGTTAACTTACTGATAGTCTTAAAACTACAGGGGAAATCGTAAGATTCTTTCCGGATTAAATATCTAAAAATTCTATTTCATTTCATGCTTCCTCATGTAAGGATGTGTGGTTGGAATGCTATTTGGGATGCGCAGATATTTTCCTAATGCTCTGTTCCATTTTGCTGATGCTGCTACTGCTACTCTCTTTCTTCTTCCCCTCCCCCACCCTCTCTCCTCCCCCTCCCCCACCTTCTCCCCTCCCCTCCCCTTCCCCCTCCCCCTCCTCCTCCTTCTTTCTCTTCTCCTCCTCCTCCTCCTCCTCCTCCTCCTCCTCCTCCTCCTCCTCCTCCTCCTCCTCCTTCTTCTTCTTCTTCTTCTTCTTCTTCTTCTTCTTCTTCAGTTGTTTTGGTTGCTCCCTTGGGCAACCTTATTTTTGCAGCTGGGGATAAATCTGGCATTCTATTCAACTTTAATTTCAAGGGGAACCTGAGAATGTCCTGGTAGGGTGGTCTTTGAACATTATTAATATCCTAGAAAAATAGAATAGGTGTCATGTATTTTGTTAAATTCTGTTTGCACACAAGCAATAAAAAAAGAAAATGAGTAAATGACAGTCTTAAAATAGAATTGCTCATGGATCGATGCAGTAACATGATTTAGATACCACCTTTCAGGAATAGAGTAAGAGATTAAAGAAATATAAATCCTCATATTTTTATAATAAACATGGTTTAGATACTGGTTGCATAGAACAACAATGCCAATTATCTGTGTAATTCAGGCAAAAGATATTTACCCAGATATTTTGCCTAGTCTGTGGTAGCACCTTGTCAATTTGGTGAAACAGCAATTTTAAAGAAATGTAAAGCAAGGTATTTTGAGGGTTTTTCTTGTTAATTCATGCCAAACTGTTAATCTAGAAACACAGCTAAATGTCTAAAGTGAAGTAAACTATACTCTATGGATTCTACACTTGAAGTAAAACCTGTGATATGATCATTGTCTACAAATACCTGAAGGGATATTGGCTAGGAAAGAGCTAGCATACTCCCTTTGGTCATGGAAGTTGGGACCACCACTAACAGGTAAATGTTACGGGCCATCGGACTTTAGGTCCAGTTAAGTCAGAACAATCTAAGGGAATTGTTAAAAGCAGAATTGACTACCTCTGGAAGCAGCAAGTTTCCTAGTATAGGAAGTATTAAAACAAAAATACAGATATATCTCTTTACATCATTTACACAATTTTAGTTTTGGAGACAGGGATTGAGCTGCCTGAAAAAAAATGTATTAATCTCCGCTCATTTTCCTCTTTGCTGTGTTTCAATTATATGATTCAGCTCTTGTGTATTAACAAGGAAAGAAGAAAAAGAGAAAGAAAGAAAGAAAGAAAGAAAGAAAGAAAGAAAGAAAGAAAGAAAGAAAGAAGAAAGAGAGAGAGAATATACATATATATCCCTGAACACAGAGGAAACCAATTCAACTGTACTCAGAGTGGGAAGGGAACAGACATGATGATCTCATTGTTGTATTTCTAGGAAAGATGAGTCATACAGTCTGCTCAAATTCAGAGTAGCTAGAGGGAAGCTGGACATCAATGATGCTTTCTTCCTCTTTAATAGGGAACAGAGTCTCATATTTCTTTTAAAATAGAAGGGAAGAAAGAACTTAGACATTGGCCTAAATCAAGGAAATTTCACTAGAATGTTCTGTAAGATATGACTATAAATAAATCAGTTTCAGCTTGAAATTAATTGAGTGTGGGGGTGGGGGTGGGAAGGAGGGATCATATGAACCATCCAAACTCTAGCTCTCCTATTTCTAACTCCCACCAGCCATCATCCCCTAGATCAATTTCAATTTCCCTTTGATTTACTTGCAAGGACAAAGCACCAGTTCAGAGAGGTGAAGGGTTAGAAAGGAGAAGAGCAAGCCAGAGGCATTCACCACGGCACCCGCCCCTACCAAGACACTGAGCAGGGAGCACATACTTCTTTCCAGGAGAAACTTTTGTCACGTGGGCAGTGGAGTATGGCTGCCAGTGCTCTGGAAGGTTATTTTCTCCTAAATTGCCCCAAAGTATATGCCATGTTTTATGATCCTATAAACCAGCATTTATTAAAAGTCTACCATGGACCAGGCACTGTGAAGCGAATTTGTATATATCAAATGGCCATGCTTCTCTACTGGCATCAAATTCCTAACACTGGAGAGGATTCTTTTGTTGCTCACACACTGGCCTCACCCTTTCTAAAAAGCAGGAGACATTCTCTCTAGGAGAGGAAAGAAGAGGTGGGGATACTGACGTTTTTGGAACATGGGAAGATGGGAGCTACTTAACCAATGCTCCATTTCATCAGCGTTTTTATAACCATAGAACAACTTGCAAGTGCATTTTAGATCCTGCTTGTCTGCCTTAATACCATACTTGTAATAAAAGGTTAAAATTAGAAACAAAAAACTTAGTGTTCAAAAACAGCATCCGTATGAGTACACTGAAATCTTAGTAAATACTAAGTAGATCAGTAAAATTTTAGAGTTTTTAAAAGGGTTCGAATCTGAGTTGATGCTCTCATTTATTGAGATGGGAAACTCAAACCTTGCAAGGACCTGCAGTTGGATAATGAGGTAGAAAGTGGAGGTACTGACTGTACGATGTGCAAGATGGTTTCATTATATTACCCCATTTAATGTTTTAAAATTAGTTTTATTTTTATCAAAATTATGCTTGCACATAATTGAAATTGTTCAGCAGCTCTACAAAGCTTATTAGAAAAATGTATTTTTATTCCTAGTTCCCAGACACCCAATTTTAGCTCTTAATTGATTTTCTATCTACTTTTGCAGCTCTAAAGTCAGATGTCGATATTCCTACCTTTTAAAAAGTCCTGATTCATGTATTTTGGCTTAAATTCATACTCTAGTAGCTTCCTAGGGTATAACAAGTAACATTTTTGAAAAGCACTGATTTCTGAAAGAGGCTTTACTCTAACACTTAGCTGATAGTTTGCTTGGATATCAAATTTTACTCTGGACGTTGCTTTTTAAAATGCCAAGTGACTCTTGACTTTAACTTCCAATATTATGGAAGAAGAAACAATAACATTCTGGTTCTTGTACCATTTTGGAAAACTTTATTTTTTTTCTTGAATGGAAGCTTCTCCTATCTTTGGCATCAGTTCTGAAATCTCAGATGGCATTGGGGAAGGCCATTGGATCTATTTTCATCCGTTATGTCTTTGGTGTATAGTGGGCCCCATCCATATGCAAATTCTTATCAGTTCTTATCATGTCTTGGTTTGTTCTTGGGAGGATCTCCGTGCCTCTGTTGGTCTGTCTTTCTGGAGATCCTGTTATTCAGATGGGACACATTTGCCCTCACCCTGTACTCTTCTTCATCTTCTCCTTTCTATCCTTTTGACGTTTTGCTCTAATTGCTTGTAAATTTCTTGTTTTATTATCTAATCCTTCTTTTGAGAGTCTCATTTCTATGATCATGCTTTTAATCTCCAAAGCTTTATTTAATTATCTAAAAATGACTTTTTAGAGAAACCCATCATTGTTTTATGACTGCGTTTTCCCCCTTTCTTCTCTGTGGATGTTAATCTCATCCTGTTTCAAGTTCTCTTTGCCTTCAAGGATTTATAGATTCTGGTTTTTTCCAAACTACTATTTTTTTTCTGGTTGGTTTCTTTATTTCATGTTAGATAATTTCCTCAAAGTCTGGTGATCCTTGGTTGTCTATTACTATTTAAGATCAGAGCACTGAAAAACAGAATGGAAGCTCTGTGGCAGTTTGACCAGAGTCTTGTGCTGCCTTTCTCAACAGGATGTTCTATGAGAACTACTCCCTAATTCCTTAAAGCATTTTATGAAATGAATTAACTTCTCTCCCCTTAATCTAGAATATACTAGTTATATGACATGGGAGAATTCAGAAAATAATCACTCAACTTCTCTCTATATAGTTTAGATGCAGAAATCTGGTTGAAAAGATGATCTAAGTTGGCCATTTTTTTTGAGGGACATCCCCCATTGTCAATATCTTTAGTTTGCTTTTGGGTTTTTTTTGGTTTTTTTTTTCCTCTTGAGCTGTTCAGATTCCCAGGGGGATGTCTTTTGAAATCTTCCCGAAGGCTTTAGTCTGAGCACCTAGTATTCTGGGAGACAAGAGAAGGAAACCTGGAGGTATAAGCATTAGTAAACATTAGTAAATGTCACTAATCTTTTGATTTTTTTAAGGGATTCAAATCTATCTTATGTCCCTCAGGCACAAAACTCTACTTTACTTCTACAAAGAACACAACTTCATTTTCTCCAGCAGAGAGGGAAAGTAACCAGGCTCCAGGAAGTGTGATGAGGTGTGATCAGTGTCTAAATGTCTCTTACACATGGGAATGACTACTCCTGTTCTAAGCCCCACCTCCACTCCCTTTTAGATATACCTGGAGCCACTACCCTGGAGGCTGCCAAGTCTCCAAACTGAAGGGGGTGATCTCCCCATCCTACAAACTCACACACGCCCTCCCCTGGAAATTCCTTACCGCCATTGTTTCTTTCTGCATTGAACTAAACCAATATGCTCACACTTAGCTCCCTTAGTAATTTGTGCTTTGACTGGGGACCTCTTTTTCATTTTTATATCACCTTCTAACCTCTGATGCAGTTTTAAACACAGAGCTGTATCCCTGTTGTGAATATAGGTAGAACGGGTGAAAGAATGAGATGTTGTCTCTCAGATTCTCATCAGACTCTTTGGGGGAATCACATGTATCTTTTTCTTCATTGGATTGCTATCATGGTGCTTGCTGGTCAGTAGTACCTGCCACATAGTAGGAACTCAGTATCTGTGGGCTGAGTGAATCTGTAAAAGAAAGTGTGTTCTCTAAGCCATCCAGAATGGACACTGGGGCTGATGCAGTTCCTATATGTTATCTCAAAGCTTCTGGCATTGCCTACCTTCTGATTAACCGTACCTCAGACACATGAGGCTGAACAGTGTGATGGCCTGAGCATCAGACAAGCCCCAGTTCCAACCACGTGACAGTCCATTTGCTTCCAGCCACCAATTTCCTCCTGTCTCCACTTGAGAATTTATGGCTTTAATATTTGAATCTTAGAGGAAAGAACCATAAAGAAAAATATAAGGTATCAGAATATGTATTTCCCGGTTCCAAGCTTTATACATATGCTTTTAATTGCAAGAAAGCCATCCAGCAAAAAATGTCCAAGTGCCTTGCTACCACTGCCCATGGTGTCAAAGATTGAATTACATCACCAACAAGAAACAGGACCAGTGGCCTGAATATCCAGTCTCTCATCTTCTCAGGCACCTCCCACGTATACATAATGCCCTGTGACTTGCAAGAAAATATCACAAATCTGTGAGCATGTAGCACGGTTTCATAGTGTGGGAAACTAGTCATTTCCTCTTGTGCATGCAGAAAGGAATTTAAAGTTCTTGGGAATTTCAACTTTTTGGAAAGCCTGAGGCAAAGTTAGCATTTCAGTAAAAGCAGAACAAATGTACAAAAGATCTATGTATCTGGGTTAGGGAAGAACTACGTCGGGTATTTTGAAGGGAAGATTCAAAGCTGAGTAAGACATTCATGCGGGAGGCAGATTCAGTACTCATGGATGTTTAAATAAATAACTGTGTACAATCACATCAAAGGCCTATATATGGTTTAAATGAATGCACCTGCTGCTTTTTGGTTCCTAAGTAATGAGGTCTCAGGTATGCAATTTTTGGAGAAATGTGTTTGAAGGCTGCCTGGATCATGGGATAGCTGACATGTCTTGGTTCACCTCAGATGCTGCCATACAAACAACAAGGTTCTACCAGAGCATCTTGGCTATCCATGGTGGACAGAGCAAAGCGGTAACTAATATTTTCTTTGTTAGGTGTTAGCCATTGTGCGAACTGCCTTATCCATGCTACTCCAGTGCATTTGCATAAGGGACAGAGAGGGAGAAGGGAACGGACAAGTTTTAAGCACCTACTGTGTGCTAAACCCTGAATTTTGGGCTTGATTTACATTGTTTTAATTAATGCAATAATCCTTATAGTGGTTTTTATCAGCTTCACTTTATACCTGAGGAAACTGAGTCTCAGGAACATGAAGTCTCATCTATAGGTCTTCTGTTACTTGACGAAGTTAAGATTTAATTCAATGTTTGTCTATAAAGGCAGTACTCTTTTCCTTCACCATTCATACATTTACTGGGAAAAGCAGACCGTGTCCTGTGCTATCTCAGGATTTGGAGAGAATGAGGCAAAGCACCTGCCCGTGAGCATTCCCATTACACCAAGAAATCTGATACTTGAATAATGTGCTAAATGTTCTAACCAAATAATTGCTTGTCATCAACTCAGAGTGACCCTTTTAATCCATCCAAAATTCTCAGCATTGAGGCAAAATACATAGAAGTCAAATCAAGTCATCAAATTTCTGAAATTGAAGATTTACGGTTGGGAAGAGATTACTCCCTCACTAGAACAATATTTATCACATCATGTTACTCAAATCACTTTGCTTGTCTATGTTCTCACTAGATTTGTGGTCTTAGGATGGTCCCTATTTATCCGTGTTTCCATAGCACCCTCAAAGGGCGTGTGCACATCCCAGGGATCAATGCACATTTGTGTATGGATCAGTGAATAAAAGAGTAAATGAATGACAACCATCAAACTTGCTCATGTGGGCAATAGGGCCATAACCAATTTGGAGTGGAAGAAGATGAGTACAGTGTTCTGTCTTAGGAGATTCGTTGGTGGCAGCTGAAATTCTGCTAAGGCTGGGGAGTGGCTGAAAGTGGGAAGACCAGCTCATAGAATTTCATAGGGATTAAGGGATAAAGAAGTGAGGAGGAATGGTGAAAGGCTGTATTTTTAAAAATGGCCAAAGGACAGGCATGTCAAAGCAAAATTGGGATATCTCCACTAGGAGGTGCCTTAGCGGAAGAGGGACACTGAACTAGCAAATATTTCCTGTCAAGTCCTTGCAGTTGGCACTTCAATATTTGATCTCATTTGGGAATCATCATAAAACATAAGGGAGTGCATATCTCTATTTCATAGTAAAGGAAACAGGCTAAGAAAGTATAAATAACCTAGCCTCCTATGGTAACTCGAGGAGCTATGTGAAGTCAGTCTGATGATTCCAAAATTGATGTTCTTCCCACTAGTTCGTATCACCTTTCTAATCAAGATGAAGGAAGAAGAGGCGAGAGCTGAATTCTAAAACTAGAAAAAAAAATTAGAGCATACATCACTTTGGAAATGTGCTTGCTGACTCAGAGTGATATAGAGGTACAGCTAACAATCAAATTAAATGCAGTTCTAGACAAGCTCACCATACTCTAAAGCAATAAGCATGATATATTTATTTTCCATTTCCTCTCTGTGGCTAGAGATTCAAAGGATAAAGTCATTAAAAATCTTTCAGATGTTTGCTTTTTCTGGTGAAATGAGAGTATATCAGGTCTGGACAGAGAATGTTCTAATTAGCAGGGCTTATTATTTGTACTTGATAAAAATAATGAAAAAAAGAATCAGTCCCATCCCTCATCTGTTTGCAAGGATCTTACAATAGTTCAAAGGTATATATTCTTACCACATATGAACTAAAGCCCTGTTTGCCATGAACAGAGCAAGCTGAGACAACACTGACTTTTCATTAAAAAACAAAGCCTCATGTTCCTAAGATGGCTCATCATATTTCCAGCTGATGGTAGCTAGATTTTGCATGCAAAGGAAAAGAAGTAAGTTTGTGGTTAGTAAAGGACCTGCTCAACCACGAAGAGGATGCCAGGCGGTCTCGGGGAGTTTGACTGATCCCACCGCCTTTGCTCCTATAGGCAGAGGATAGTAGAACAGTGGTTTCTTCTCCTCAATAGGTCCGTTGGCTATGAGGTATCAGGACGAAGTGCTTTTTGCAACTCAGATGTTTCTCAGGCTTCTTGAAGGCCCCCTGTCGCCTTAGCATTCTTGGCCCTGACCTGTATGGACCAAGTCCAGCCTTCACACCCAAGGCTGCAGTCACGCTAGATAAATTCAGACTTGTGGCCACAGAGCCACATTTATAACTCCTGCATGCAAGCAGGGCAAATGCCCATCATCTGGAGTCTTACAGCTCACAGCTGCCTGGTTTGCATCTGTACCGCATCAGATTTAGATAACGCAGTGGCATCTGGCCTGAAGGTGGCCAGGGACCTACAGGATGGAGTCATTGTTTGGGGGGGTTCCATCAGCTGCTAATGGAGCCCAGATGACACCAGGCATGAAGTGATAAACAATAACACCCCCAAACCACTCTTGAGCTGCAGCTGCTTGGTTGATGTTTAATGATGCTACCGAGGAAGTACCCTGGGGTCCGCATGTTCAGATTCTAGGCAGAAATGGATGCTTGCCTCCAAGGAAAGGTTTAAAATGTCCCTCCTACTGCTCCAGGTCGCAAAATGACTGGTCCCACAGAGAAAATGCAGACTTCAGTTTAGACAAAGAGAGAGCTGCTGCTTTAACAGACTCAGGAAGCAATATGCAGAGCAAGGCTCAGACAGCAACTCAGACACTTGGGCCTTAGCAGGTCTGCTATGAGCAAATGCTAAAGCAAAACTGAGAGCCAGTTACGTCCCTGAAGTCGGAAGCCTATGCTCTACTGCAGACCAGCCTGCATGCACCAAGAGCAAGCAAACCATCTTGACCAGACAGAAAGGAAACTAGCATCCCAACCTCAAGAGTTTGGGGTTCTTACCAGTATTAGTAATGAGAAGCGGGGGAGTGAGAGCCTATCCTACTCTGTGTAATGGTCCGTAAGTGTGTGTGGTTAACTGCGTGTAACCACCTTCACACAATTTGGACATCTTCATAAAAATTCTAGTTTAGAGGTGCCTGGGTGGCTCAGTTGGTTAAGCATCTGCCTTCGGTTCAGGTCATGATCCCTGGGTCCTGGGATCAAGCCCCTGAGTCTGCTTCTCCCTCCCTCTCCTGTTGCTCCCCCCACCCCACCCTGCTCATAGCTCATACTCTCTCCGGTGCGCTGTCTCTCAAATAAATAAAATCTTTTTTAAAAAAAAATCTAGTTTAAAAATATAAAGGAGGTGGGGGGAAAAACATTTTGTTTTTTCCCCAGAAATCCTTCTGGGGGCTGTTATTTACAGGTGAGGGAGCCGGACGCCTACCTGAGCATCAGCATATAGCAGCACTCCCTTATGAGTGCTGAGCCATACAGGTGCATGCGGTCTGCAGCGGTTACTCAGCAAACATCCTCTGCTCCCCCACAGGATGTCTTCGGCTTCGTATTCCTGAGGCCCCTCTGTGCCTGCCCGCTGCTCAGGTGTTCTTGTTGTGCTATGTTGATTCCCCTTAACAGAATGGAATCCACCCTCGTTGACCATTTCCTTGTTATCCTTTTTTTTTTTTTTTTTTTTTTTGACAGAGAAAGACACAGCCAGAGAGGGAACACAAGCAGGGGGAGTGGGAGAGGGAGAAGCAGGCTTCCCGCTGAGCAGGGAGCCCGATGCGGTGCTCGATCCCAGGACCCTGGGATCATGACCTGAGCCGAAGGCAGACGCTTAACGACTGAGCCACCCAGGTGCCCCTATCCTTTTTTTTTAAAGACTTATTTATTTGAGAGAGAGAGAGAGTAGAAGCAAGAGGGGCGGAGAGAGAGGGAGAGAAAAATTCAAGCAGACTCCACACCAAGCATGGAGCCCTACGTAGGGCTCGATCTCATGACCCAGAGATCACGACCTGAGCCAAAACCAAGAGTTGGACACTTAACCAGCTGCAGCACCCAGGCACACACCCCGCCCCCCATTTCCTTGTTATTCTGGGTCTAGGATTAAAAACTCTGGAAGCCACTTGTTGCCAATAGAGTTGATGTAATCTGTGAATTCGTGGATATGGGAATAGGGAAATGGGAGTTAACACAAAGTTTTGGGTCAGATCTGCAGCCTTTCCAATTATTCCCTGTATGAGCAGTTGTCTTATCTTTAAAATGGAAAAAATATCAGTACCATAGGATGGACCTGAGGATTAGAGGACACAACATGCATAAAGTCCCTAATACATACAGATCCTTTGTACACAGTCAATACTCGAATGTATCCTTCCCATCCTCTGTAATATAAGCAGCATTGGTATAATTCACTAAATATGCAAATAGTTTTGATTAGCATTCTTACATTCCATCTTCATAGCCCTCCTGTGAGGTAGGCAAGAGAGCCACCTTAAGTCCCTCCTTTTAGAATTGGAACATTGAGGTAGTCAGCTGACTCCAAGGAACTGGACCTTAATGCATGACTGTGCTCTTTGTGGTAGGTACCACACTGGAAGGAAGAGCATCCTGGTTTAGCATGTTTTAAGCTGGATGCTTTTAGGTTTGACTTCATTGTCATGTTTCCAGAGAGGTCTGCTCTATTCTCCTACAGGAAATGCCCCCCCACCCCCCACCCCCTCCTTCCCTGGGACTCCTTCCCATATCATCCTAGGTTATTCTTCAAAGCACTAAATACTCTTTGTCCTCATAATTCTTTTTTTAATTTTTATACTTACTTACTGTCTATTTCCTGTCATAAGAATGTAAAATCTATAAGGGCACCACTTGACCTAAGCCTGGCATTCAGCATGTGTGACCAAAAAAACATCTTTTATAAGTTAAACTGAAAGTAACTGATTTTTTTTGAAGGTACCTTTATTTTTAAATTTATTTTTGTTTATTATGTATTTATTTATTTTTGAAAGAGAGAGAGTGTGAGCGGGGAGGGGCAGAGGCAGAGGGAGAAAGAATATCAAGCAGGCTCCATGCCCAGGGCAGAGTCCGACCTGGGGCTCGATCTCACAACCCTGAGATCAGGATCTGAGCCGAAATCAAGAGTCCAATGCTCAATCAACTGAGCCACCCAGGCGCCCCGAGGGTACCTTTATTAATTAGGTATACTTTCATTTAAAATGTTAAAAACCCTCCTAATGATTCCAGATCTTTACTAGTCATTTCTCCATTCTATAACATCACAACAGCTGAAAGCTGGGAGGCTTAATAAGGTCATAGTAACAGGTCCACAATTGTCCACAACTGACCACCACCAATTCTCTCACTGAGCCTTTTGGACTCAGGCTCCTTAACAGAAGGAAGGCAGTGATACTCTTCACACAGCGTACTGGGAACCTCAGGTGAGCACACATGCACTCATTCTGTCTGTGCTTGAGTTTGCAAGTAGATTTCCAAGGTAGAATGGGGAGTAGAGGGGGCATTCTTTCCAAAGGAAGTCATTTTCATTCAGAGGAATGAAACACATACCCCATTCCCCTCAATCAACAACCATGAAATAGTGGATGAACTTTACCATCCGGGGATATTTTTGCATTGCACTTGCTACCATGAATTCCAACCCCTCATGGTATATTGTTAAGTCTGTCTGAGCTCTCAGCCCAAGTCGGGCTTGGATCCCAGAATCAGCCTCGGGACAGCTTATCCCCTTGGAGCACTTCTGAGTTGAAAGAGTAAAAAGAGGACATAAAACTTGTGATTTGAGAAAATCTTAGTATCATACTGAGAAGACCGAATAACCAAATCCTATGCGGGACAGTAGAGACCCCAACAGAGATAACAGAAATCAGGAGTTAGGCACCAAACAGGGATAGGAGGAGAGAAGACAGGTTAGGAGAAAAAGAGAAGGAAAGAGAGAGTCGGGGGAGAGGGGGAGAGAGGGAGAGGGGGAGGGAGCAAGGAGCTGGGGAGCTTGACTGCATCCTATCTGCAGAGAACAGAGCATCAGCATATGTGACCCCTCTCTCTCTGTTGGTAAGAGCCTGGTGCACAGGTGACCACTGGGTTAAAGGAATAGATAGAATCGTGGCAAATTTATAACATGGGAAGTGCTTCACTCAGAGCCCAGTGTATATGGAGGGTAAACAGACAAATACAGTGAGTCATTCCCCCACTTCCTGCACCTCCATGGTCAATACCTGGAGGAGCACTTCTGATCAGTTTCCCCATCCTCTGAGAGGGGTTTCTCAGGAGGCTGATTTCAAGCCACCCTATGTTATGTAGTTTAAAGTTACTTCCAAGGCCCTCTAGTGCCATGCCAAGTTGATCATACACTTGCGCCATGTTGCCTTCAAACATAAATACACAGCATTGCTAATTTCTTACTACAATGTTTTCCATAAGAAATTAATAAATTATGAAGAAAATCTGGTATCCACCAAGCTCTCTTAGGACAAAGAAAAGATTACCACCGCTCAATATTGTGTTTGCTGCCTGAAGAAAGCACTTCAAGGAATGTATTCCATCTGGGTTCAAAACAACAATAGATCCTAAAATTATCCAATCAGTGCTAGGTAATTTTTATTAAGTCTCTAGTATATTTTGGATTTCACTAGCCTCTACAGGCAAACAAATTCCAGTGCATCTTAACATTAAAAATTGTGATTTTTCTAAGTCACAGCCTGTTTTCTAGCAGAATTCCCAAACTTTTCAAAGAGTTGCTTACCCCAATAATTTTGTGGATCTCAGAGAGATCCACATGTGACCAGGACAAAGCTGTCATCTACTTGTTTGAGGCTCTGGACTAGTGAGTAAGCATATGCTGATGCTCAAAGCAAAACCTCATGCTGACTGCATAGCCAGTGGTGGAACCATGAATCTACCGTGGTCCCTGCTAATGGAGCCCGATGGAAAAAGTAACGATCAAATAAAAAATACATAAAATGTATCTCCCCATGAGTTTCTGGTTCTGGGGTTTCTCTTCCTGCCACTTCTGCCTCTGGCATTGCTGAGCTACCTCTTTCTGCTGACAGATGGAGTGAATAAGCCCTAAATAATTCAGGTTCTCATGGCTCCTCAAGGTGATAGAGAACATCCCCTCTTTTTATGATACACAAGGTCAGAGTGCACCAGACCAAAACTGCCTCAGCTCCAACTTGCAGACCTCTTTAAGTTTATGCTGCCAAGATCACTGGGTGCATCCCTCTAACCATCTACCCACTTTGCCAGATTCCACGTCTCCTTTCCAAGGACCTGTGAATTATACAGAACCAATCCATTGCAGCATACTCTCTCCCTCCGTCCCTCAGGAATCGAGGTCTTGGTTCCTTTTATTCTCTGAGGTGTCTCAGCCTCTTACTATATTTATTGATGAAATTAATTGTCTAAAAGGGAATGAGACCACCACATTTTCTTCAATCCTCTAACAGAGACCAAGCTCCATGGCTTATATGCAATCAAAATGGACTTCTAAGGTAACATTTCTTTTGATCCTCAAAAAAACAAAATAAAACAAAAACCACAACAATTCTCTTAAAGAATTTTTTAATCCTAGTCTTATCCATGAGAGAATGCTCCACAGTTATACAGCTGTAAAGTATCAAAGCCTTGCATCTGATACTTGAGGTATCTTATTCAAAATGTGTGCTTTTGCTGTAATCATTAATTCACAGGTTAATATGAAATTGCCTGTTAATTTTTCCATGGCCGTTAGTTGTATGACTGGCCAGACTCAGAGATTCTGAAGGCTAAAGCCCACACCTGTACTTCTTTTTTGTCTCAGCACAGAGACCCCACAAATGATTGACTCTGTACTCGGTGCTCAAAAGAAAGTAATTTTAGCTTGAATCGAACTGAGTCACATTGAATTGGGTAGAATTTAATTCATGCTCTTCATTGATGAGGCTACTTGGCCCCTGTGCAAACCACACTTACCTGTAATTGCTGTGGCCCCTCACACTGAAACCACACGATCACTGAGCTTAGAAAACTATCATTGATAACTACAATGAGTGTAACCCCTGAAGCTATCACTGAGCTTAGAAAACGATCATTGATGACTACAATGAGTGTAACCCCTGAAGCTAGCTATCGTTTCTTCTCATAATTTTCTGAGGTCATAAAAGGTAGTGGAACAAAACATCGCTTTGGAGTCTGAAAAACTTGAGTTAAAAGCCTCTCTCCATTGTATAGAACTGTCCAAACATCGGCAAGTTACGTAATGTCTCTGGGCCTCTGTGTTTGAATCTATAAACGTGGTGATAAGACCACTACGAACAGTGTCATACAATATGTTGAACTGTAGTGTAAACCCTCCAACAATAGCATTTCACTTCTTAGGGTGCTTCTCTTCCACATGAATCCTGGTGTCGAGTGGACTCAATGTACTAATGAAAGGATCAAAGCAAAGCTTTCACAGATTGGATTATTTCTAAGGCTTTCTTTTGGGTCTTGCCCAGTCACTTCTGCAGAATAGAATATAATGTTCTAGCAAGAGCTGAAATATCTGGCTTTTGATAAATGTTTTCTACTGCTCCTGATGTCATCACTGTGATATAAGAGAATATAGTATGTGTGTAGATGAGATGCCAGGTGGGTCCCTGTGGGTCCCCATAGAAAGTGAAATAGTCTATGACTATCCTAGAGAAAATTATAGGGAAGCACTAAGGGCTGAATTCATTAGGATGCAGAATACTTGGCCATTCTGGATGTAAAAGCCAGGAGGAGTGACTGAATGGGGCCAATACCATTATAATATTTTTTGTTCTCTGTAACTGCTAGTATGGTAATCTTTGCTCATCAATGACATTGTCATCAATGACCATTTTTATCCTGTCAACCTTCATAAGACAATGAAGTGGATGATACAAATGGAAAAACAAATGCATGTTTGAAAGACATTTTTTTAAATGGCTCTCTGTTGTTGTTGTTGTTGTTGTTTTATTTCAAAAATGACAAATTCTTCCATAATGGCTATTTCCTCATAAAAATGATGGCTAGGTAAGAGTCCTTAAATCACTGTTCCCCCAGGCCCCATGGAAATATTCATAAAATTCAAATCTATAAACATAAGTCTGTAATCTGCTAGATCCCAGAAAGATTTTTTTTCTTTAATGCTTAATGTCTATGTATCAACAGGTCCCTTTGAAAATTCAGAAACAATATCCCCAGAAAAATATGTATCCACACCTACTACCCAGTCTGAGTGTGCAGGTCAAGCACTGACCTTAGATCCAAAAAGCCAAGATGACAGATGCCTGAACTAGGGTCCCAAGGCCAAACTGGGACTATCCAGAGGGAAACAGAGAGGCAAAATGCACTGTGCCACACTGTCCCCATGGAACCTCGCTTGACTGGACAACAGCCAGGAAATCACACCAATCTACTGTGCAGGGGGCCATTTTACCCTCCTCATCCTCTGCCTAAAATCATGAAATCTTAATATACTGCTTTAGGAAACTTGCCAATTTTCATAGTATGATACAAGCATCAGTTTGTTAAAAGCAAAAAAAAAAAAAACAAAACAAAAAAAACAGGATAGATGCTGATGGGAGGAAAGAAGAAAACTTGGTATGACTGTCCAAGATGACATTGTCACAATAATGGATGGGTTTGCCTGGCTTCGAGGAATAAGACCAGAGCAACAATGCCCTGTGTGCTTTACCCCATAAGCACAAAGGCAGTGAATATAGAGGAGGATGAGGGGAAATTGGGAGAATAAAGGGAAAGGTAAAAAAACATGGAAAGAGAACATTTGGACAGTAAGGAGGAAAGACATTTGTTTGGCCAGCATTAGACAGGAGGGGGGCTGTCCAAAGCATAGCAGAAGGTTTAGCAGCATCCCTGGCTCCTACCCACCAGATGTCAGAAGCACTTCCCTTCCCTTTAGGAACAACTGAAATACGTATCTACAAAAAACTGCCCCCTGAGAGCCAAAATCACACTCAGCTGAGAACCACTAGACTAAACGGGAAGGAGCTAAAAGTTAGTAGCAGAATTCATTGTATGAGATGCTTATGTATTGCATATAATTATGCTTGAGTCAACTATGTAGGAAATTATTTATTTATTTATTTGACAAAGAGAGACAGAGAGAGAGCACAAGTAGATGGAGTGGAAGGCAGAGGGAGACGGAGAAGCAGACTCCCCAGCTGAGCAGGGAGCCCGATGCGGGGCTCCATCCCAGGACCCCGGGATCATGACCTGAGCTGAAGGCAGATGCTCAACCAGGCGCCCCTGTAGGAAATTCTTGATAGTTCTGTACATAAAGGTCCATGCTTTATGAAGATCAGAATTAAAGAATTTCTCAAAGTTTGTTTAGAATTAGATAGATCTGATTTGAATTGGTCCTTCTTGACCATTACATTTAAAATCCTGGTGATTATAGAGAACGTCCATGTAAGCAGCTCACCCAGCAGTGCCTGAGCCTGGCTCGGTTAGCACCGAAGTTACTCATTACCCGTTGACATTGTACCAGGTGAGACTAGTAAAACCACTAGCCAAATGCGTGACACAGGCAGTGGGCATTATATGTTCCTTTATTCAACAGATTATTATTGGGCAGCTACCATGTGAAATTGTATTAGATTCTGGGAAAACAATAGTTTAAAAAGAAAGGTATGGTCTCTGCCCTCATAAATAAGTAGTTTGAATTCAGAGGTAGGAGGAAGGCTTTTGTGGTGCAAGACTCTTGTAAGGCTTCCTCCCAGAGATATAAGAAACCAGTTTTACTGGGATTGGGGGGATTTTTTTTTTTAATTTTTTAAATTTTTTAAAATTTTTTTTATTGTTATGTTAATCAGCATACATTACATCATTAGTTTTTGATGTAGTGTTCCATGATTCATTGTTTGTGCATAACACCCAGTGCTCCATGCAGAACGCACCCTCTTTAATACCCATCACCAGGCTAACCCATCCTCCCACCCGCCTCCCCTCTAGAACCCTCAGTTTGTTTTTCAGAGTCCATTGTCTCTCATGGTTCGTCTCCCCATCGGATTTCCCCTCCTTCATTCTTCCGTTCCTGCTATCTTCTTTTTTTTTTTTCTTAACATATATTGCATTATTTGTTTCAGAGGTAGAGATCTGTGATTCAACAGTCTTGCACAATTCACAGCGCTCACCATAGCACATACCCTCCCCAGTGTCTATCACCCAGCCACCCCATCCCTCCCACCCCACCCCCCACTCCAGCAACCCTCAGTTTGTTTCCTGAGATTAAGAATTCCTCATATCAGTGAGGTATATGATAAATGTCTTTCTCTGATTGACTTATTTCGCTCAGCATAACACCTTCCAGTTCCATCCACGTCGTTGCAAAAGGCAAGATCTCATTCCTTTTGATGGCTGCATAATATTCCATTGTATATATATATACCACTTCATCTTTATCCATTCATCTGTCGATGGACATCTTGGCTCTTTCCACAGTTTGGCTATTGTGGACATTGCTGCTATAAACATCGGGGTGCACATACCCCTTCAGATCCCTACATTTGTATCTTTGGGGTAAATACCCAGTAGTGCAATTGCTGGATCATATGATAGCTCTATTTTCAACTTTTTGAGGAACCTCCATACTGTTTTCCAGAGTGGCTGCACCAGCTTGCATTCCCACCAACAGTGTAGGAGGGTTCCCCTTTCTCCGCATCCCCGCCAACATCTGTCATTTCCTGACTTGTTAATTTTAGCCATTCTGACTGGTGTGAGGTGGTATCTCATTGAGGTTTTGATTTGGATGTCCCTGATGCCGAATGATGTTGAGCACTTTTTCATGTGTCTATTGGCCACTTGGATGTCTTCTTTGGAAAAATGTCTGTTCGTGTCTTCTGCCCATTTCTTGATTGGATTCTTTGTTCTTTGGGTGTTGAGTTTGATGAGTTCTTTATAGATTTTGGATACTAGCCCTTTATCTGATATGTCATTTGCAAATATCTTCTCCCATTCTGTTGGTTGTCTTTTGGTTTTGTTGACTGTTTCTTTTGCTGTGCAGAAGCTTTTTATCTTGATGAAGTCCCAAGAGTTCATTTTTGCCCTTGCTTCCCTTGCCTTTGGCGATGTTTCTAGGAAGAAGTTGCTGTGGCTGAGGTCGAAGAGGTTGCTTCCCGTGTTCTCCTTTAGGATTTTGATGGACTCCTGTCTCACATTGAGGTCTTTCGACCATTTTGAGTCTATTTTTATGTGTGGTGTAAGGAAATGGTCCAGTTTCCTTCTTATGCATGTGACTGTCCAATTTTCCCAACACCACTTGTTGAAGAGACTGCCTTTTTTTTCCATTGGACATTCTTTCCTGCTTTGTTGAAAATGAGTTGACCATAGAATTGAGGGTCCACTTCTGGGCTCTCTATTCTGTTCCATTGATCTATGTGTCTGTTTTTGTGCCAGTACCATACTGTCTTGATGATGACAGCTTTGTAATAGAGCTTGAAGTCTGTTAATGTGATGCCGCCACTTTGCTTTTCTTTTTTAAACATTCCTCTGGCTATTCGGAGTCTTTTCTGGTTCCATACAAATTTTAGGATTATTTGTTCCATTTCTTTGAAAAAAGTTGATGGTATTTTGATAGGGAATGATTTAAATGTGTAGATTGCTCTAGGTAGCATAGATATTTTCATAATATTTGTTCTTCCAATCCATGAGCATGGAACGTTTTTCCATTTCTTTGTGTCTTCCTCAATTTTTTTCATGAGTATTTTATAGTTTTCTGAGTACAGATTTTTTGCCTCTTTTGTTAGATTTATTCCTAGGTATCTTAAGGTATTGGGTGCAATTGTAAATGGGATTGACTCCTTAATTTCTCTTTCTACTGTCTTGTTGTTGGTGTATAGGAATGCCACTGACATCTGTGCATTGATTTTATATCCTGCCACTTTACTGAATTCCTGTATGAGTTCTAGCAGTTTTGGGGTGGAGTCTTTTGGGTTTTCCACATAAAGTATCATATCATCTGCAAAGAGTGAGAGTTTGACTTCTTCTTTGGCAATTTGGAAGCCTTTCATTTCTTTTTGTTGTCTGATTGCTGTGGCTAGGACTTCTAATACTATGTTGAATAGCAGTGGTGATATTGGACATCCCTGCCACATTCCTGACCTGAGGGGGAAAGCTCTCAGTTTTTCCCCATTGAGAATGATATTTGCTGTAGGTTTTTCATAGATGGCTTTTATGATATTGAGGTATGTACCATCTATGCCTATACTCTGAAGAGTTTTGATCAAGAAAGGATGCTGGGGTACCTGGGTGGCTCAGTCGTTAGGCGTCTGCCTTCGGCTCAGGTCATGATCCCAGGGTCCTGGGATCGAGCCCCGCATCGGGCTCCCTGCTCTGCGGGAAGCCTTCTTCTCCCTCTCCCACTCCCCCTGCTTGTGTTCCTTCTCTCGCTGTGTCTCTCTGTCAAATAAATAAATAAAATCTTTAAAAAAAAAAAACTATTAAAAAGAAAGGATGCTGTACTTTGTCAAATGCTTTTTCTGCATCTATTGAGAGGATCCTATGATTCTTGTTCTTTCTTTTGTTTATGTATTGTATCACCTTGATTGATTTGCAGATGTTGAACCAATCTTGCAGCCCAGGGATAAATCCCACTTGGTCGTGGTGAATAATCCTTTTAATGTACTGTTGGATCCTATTGGCTAGTATTTTGGTGAGAATTTTTGCATCCATGTTCATCAGGGATATTGGTCTGTAATTCTCCTTTTTGATGGGGTCTTTGTCTGGTTTTGGGATCAAGGTAATGCTGGCCTCATAAAATGAGTTTGGAAGTTTTCCTTCCATTTCTATTTTTTGGAACAGTTTCAGAAGAATAGGTATTAATTCTTCTTGAAATGTTTGGTAGAATTCCCCTGGGAAGCCATCTGGCCCTGGGCTTTTGTTTTTTGGGAGATTTTTGATGACTGCTTCAATTTCCTTAATGGTTATAGGTCTGTTCAGGTTTTCTATTTTTTCCTGGTTCAGTTTTGGTAGTTGATACATCTCTAGGAATGCATCCATTTCTTCCAGGTTATCTGATTTGCTGGCATAGAGTTGCTCATAATATGTTCTTATAATTGTTTGTATTTCTTTGGTGTTGGTTGTGATCTCTCCTCTTTCATTCATGGTTTTGTTGATTTGGGTCATTTCTCTTTTTTTTTTTTTTTTTTAAAGATTTTATTTATTTATTTGAGAGAGAGAGAATGAGAGACAGAGAGCACGAGAGGGAAGAGGGCAGAGGGAGAAGCAGACCCCCTGCTGAGCAGGGAGCCCGATGTGGGACTCGATCCCGGGACTCCAGGATCATGACCTGAGCCGAAGGCAGTCGCTTAACCAACTGAGCCACCCAGGCGCCCCTCATTTCTCTTTTCTGTTTGATAAGTCTGGCCAGGGGTTTATCAATCTTGTTAATTCTTTCAAAGAACCAGCTCCTAGTTTCATTGATCTGTTCTAATGTTCTTTTGGTTTCTATTTCATTGATTTCTGGTCTGATCTTTATTATTTCTCTTCTCCTGCTGGGTTTAGGCTTTATCTGCTGTCCTTTCTCCAGTTCCTTTAGGTGTAGGGTTAGGTTGTGTACTTGAGACCTTTCTTGTTTCTTGAGAAAGGCTTGTATTGCTATATACTTTCCTCTTAGGACTGCCTTTGCTGCATCCCAAAGATTTTGAACAGTTGTGTTTTCATTTTCATCAGTTTCCATGAATTTTTTAAATTCTTCTTTAATTTCCTGGTTGACCTGTTCATTCTTTAGTAGGATGCTCTTTAGCCTCCATGTATTTGAGTTCTTTCCAACTTTCCTCTTGTGATTGAGTTCTAGTTTCAAAGCATTGTGGTCTGAAAATAGGCAGGGAATGATCCCAATCTTTTGGTACCAGTTGAGACCTGATTTATGACCCAGGATGTGATTGATTCTGGAGAATGTTCCACGGGCACTAGAGAAGAATTTGTATTCCGATGCTTTGGGATGGAATGTTCTGAATATGTCTCTGAAGTCCGTTTGGTCCACTGTGTCATTTAAAGTCTTTATTTCCTTGTTGATCTTTTGCTTAGATGATCTGTCCATTTCAGTGAGGGGGGTGTTAAAGTCCCCCACTATTATTGTATTGCTGTCAATTTGTTTCTTTGCTTTTGTTATTAATTGCCTTATATAATTGGCTGCTCCCATGTTAGGGGCATAGATATTTACAGTTGTTAGATCTTCTTGTTGGATAGACCCTTTAAGTAGGATATAGTATCCTTCCTCATCTCTTATTACAGTCTTTGGTTTAAAATCTAATTTGTCTCATATAAGGATTGCCACCCCAGCTTTCTTTTGGTGTCCATTAGCATGGTAAATGCTACCACCCCCTCACTTTCAATCTGGGGGTGTCTTTGGGTCTAAAATGAGTCTCTTGCAGATAGCATATCGATGGGTCTTGTTTTTTTATCCAATCTGATAGCCTGTGACTTTGATTGGGGCATTTAGCCCATTTACATTCAGGGTAACTATTGAAAGATAGGAATTTAGTGCCATTGTATTGCCTGTAAGGTGACTGTTACTGTCTATTGTCTGTGTTCCTTTCTGGTCTATGTTGCTTTTAGGCTCTCTCTTTGTTTAGAGGACCCCTTTCAAGATTTCTTGTAGGGCTGGTTTCGTGTTTGCAAATTCTTTTAGGTTTTTTTTGTCCTGGAAGTTTTTTATCTCTCCTTCTATTTTCAATACCAGCCTACCTGGATATAGTATTCTTGGCTGCATATTTTCTCATTTAGTGCTCTGAATATATCCTGCCAGTCCTTTCTGGCCTGCCAGGTCTCTGTGGATAGGTCTGTTGCCAATCTAATGTTTCTACCATTGTAGGTTACATATCTCTTCTCCTGAGCTGCTTTCAGGATTTGAGACTTTAAGTTTTACTATTAGATGTTGGGGTGTTGACTTATTTTTATTGATTTTGAGAGGGGTTCTCTGTGCTTCCTGGATTTTGATGCCTGTTTCCTTCCCCAAATTAGGGAAGTTCTCTGCTATAATTTGCTCCAATATACCTTCTGCCCCTCTCTTTCTTCTTCTTCTGAGATCCCAATTATTCTAAAGTTGTTTCGTCTTATGGTATCGCTTATCTCTCGAATTCTGCCCTCGTGATCCAGTAGTTGTTTATCTCTCTTTTTCTCAGCTTCTTTATTCTCCATCATTTGGTCTTCCATATCACTGATTCTCTCTTCTGCCTCATTTATCCTAGCAGTTAGCACCCCCATTTTTGATTGCACCTCATTAATAGCCTTTTTGATTTCGACTTGGTTAGATTTTAGTTCTTTTATTTCTCCAGAAAGGGTTTCTCTAATAACTTCCATGCTTTTTCCAAGCCCAGCTAGTATCTTTAAAGTGATGATTCTGAACTCTAGATCCGACATCGTACTAATGTCCATATTGAGTAGGTCCCTGGCAGTTGGTACTACCTCTTGTTCTTTTTGTTGAGGTGATTTTTTCTGTCTTGTCATTTTGTCCAGAGGAGAATAGATAATGAGAGAACAAAATGCTAACAGGGTAACAATGTCTGCAGAAAATATACTCTAAACAAATCAGAAAAGACCTGAAGCTGGGGGAAAAGAAAGGGAAAGAAAGAAAAAAGAAAAAGAAAAAGATAAAGATAAAAACAAGCAAAAACGGAACAAAACAAAACAAAAAAACAGAATATGATCAAATATGATCAGGCTGGTGCATAGATCAGTGCCACACACTAGATTTTGGGTGTATTTTGGTCTGATAGAAGAAAGTGCCTCCCAAAATTTTAAAGAAAGAAAAACTTATATATGTACAAAAATAAGGGTTGATATGATGAAGGGATGGAATAGGACTGTAAAGATGAAAATTATAAAAAATCTTATAAAAGGAATTGATAAGAAGTTGTTTGAAAAAAGAAAAGAGGATTTAAAAAAAAAAAAGAAAAAAAAGGGAGAGAATGTGATCAGGCAGGAGAGTAGGACAAAACCATACACTAGAGATTTAGGTTATATTCTGATCTGTTAGAAGAAACTTTCTCAAAATTTTGAAGAGAAAACAACTTATATATATATAGGCCAAAAATAAGGGTAATTACTATGAAGGGGTAGAATATGACTCTAAAAATCAAAAATAAAAATGTTTTTTAAAAAAGGGATTGATAAGATGTTGGTTGAAAAAGGGAAAAAGAAAAATTCAAAAAAAAAAAAATACAGTTAAAAAAAAATTAACTTTAAAAGACTAAAGAATCATGGTAAAAAAGCCGTGAATTCTACGTGCAGTAGTCCCCTAGCAAGGGAGTTCTGCCATTCTCATTGATCGGTAAACTTGGTCTTGGCTGGCTGTTCTCGCTGATCTTCTGGGGAGGGGCTGTTGCCGTGGTTTCCAAATGTCTCTGCCGGAGGCGGAATTGCCCCGCCCTTGCCCCCTCCCGGCTAAGTCATCTGCTCGGGTTTGCTCTCCGGGGCTTTTGTTCCCTGCGAGCTTTCCGTACAGCTTTGGAGGCGGAGAGTGAAGATGGCGGCCTCCCAATCTCCGCCCCGGAGGATCCGAGAACTTGGGCCCCGCTCCTCAGTGAGCCCCCAGAGAAAAGCCGTCAGTCACTCCCGTCTCCCCGGTCTCCGGCCACACTCTGTGCTCACCCAGCCTGTGACCGCGCGTTTCTCTCTCTGGCCCCCGACCCCATGTGGAGACTCCAAACCCAGCAGATTCCTGCGGTGCCCTCCTGCACCTCTCCTCCTGGGGGAGGAAGGGGAGTCTCCCCGGATCTGCCGCTTGTTGGGTCCCAGCTGGAGGAGCAGGGGCCCGACTGGGCCGCGGATCACGGTCAATGGCAACCCCGAGCTGAGAGCCCGCACCTGGGCTCCGTCTCTGCAGCCGGCTTCCCGGCTCCGATACCTGGGAGCTCTGCCGCACTCCGGCACCCCCGGTCTTTCTGTGACCCCGAGGGTCCTGAGACCACAATGTCCTGGAGGGTTCCACCCCCCACTTAGCCACCAGAGTGACGTCCCTCAGCGGAGCAGACTTCTAAAACTTCCGATTTTGTGCTCCGCGGCTCTATCACTTGCCAGAAGTGGCCGACAGAGGCCCCCTCCCCCAGCTGTCAATCCTCCCGAATATTGCCTCCGATTCCCTTCTCCGCACGTCCTACCTTCCAGGAAGTGGTCGCTTTTCTGTTCAGAGAGTTGCTGCTATTCTTTTCTTCAATCTCCTGTTGAGATCGTAGGTGTTCAGAATGGTTTGATCCCTGTCCAGCTGAATTCCTGAGGCGAGACGAAATCCAGGTCTCCTACTCCTCTGCCATCTTGCTCTGCCCCTCGATATATTTTTTTTAAGATTTTATTTATTTATTTGAGAGAGAGAGCACGAGAGCAAGAGAGATTGAGAGAATGAGTGGAGGGAGGGGCAGAGGGAGAAGCAGACTCCCTGCGGAGCAGGGAGCCCGACGTGGGACTGGATCCCAGTACCCTGGGATCATGACCCGAGCCAAAAGGCAGACGCTTAACCAACTGAGCCATCCAGGCACCTTGGGGGGATAGTTTTAAGTAATTCTATAGGTATAAGCTTCAGGCCATTTAGGAAATGACTGTTAAAAGCTCCTCACATGGTCCCCAGTATGCTTTTGGAGTCACTCAGGGAGGAGAGGAAAAAAAAAGATGGTGAATCCCTGGAGATTTGGCCAGTGTTAGAAACCCGACTTTGGAGGGAGAGGATTTTGTCTTCAAATGGTAACTGAAGTAACTCTGATAGTGGAGTCATGGTAGATAGGGGAGAGGCTCTTGGATAGAATAAGATACAAGGAGTTCTGAAGATCATTTCTGCAGCTGAAAACCTGAGAAATTTTCTTCCAAATTTTTCCTCTTTATCTACCCACCTATTCACAAGTGGAAAAATATTTCCCCAGCATTGGTATATATGAGACATCGTGATCTCTGACACTTTGTACTTATTTTCTATTTAGTTATAAAAACTATTTCCTGGCTTCAGACAGCATGCTGAATGTTTACTTTCTATCTGAATTTACTGTTTTGGTTTTTCATTAGAGGCTTTTAGACGACCAGTAACAAAGGGACAAATTGATGATGTGGTAACAATATTGTTCTATAAAAGTTTGCAGTCTTTGTTGCATTTTTTTCTTTTTTCTTTTTTTCTTTCTCTCTCTTTTTTTTTTTCCTTTGCAGTAGGTAGCCCACCTGGAACAGATTCCCTTAATACCATATCCAATTGGACTATGGTAGGACTTTGTAGAAATGTATGACATGCATGACCACAACGAAGATCATGGTGTCATGTGATGAAAGAAAACATTGCTATATTACCCATTGTGAACTACTTTAATGTCATTTTCCATCTGTTCTGAGTATGCTATCAATAGCAAGGACATTCTCTGTCTAAAAGGATTTGAGGAGAATGAATGTCAAAAGGTACTTGGACCCAAAGCTTACTGCACTACACTTTCTGGCAAAAGATATACATAGATGTAGATAAAAAATTATGCATTCACTGGATCCACAATGAATCCTGTTTGCTAGATAAGAAGATCTGTTTATGGGTGCCTGGGTGGCTCAGTTGGTTAAGCAACTGCCTTCGGCTCAGGTCATGATCCCGGAGTCCCGGGATCGAGTCCCACATCGGGTTCCCTGCTCGGCGGGGAGTCTGCTTCTCCCTCTAACCCTACCCCCTCTTGCGCTCTCTCTCTCACTCTCTCTCTCTCAAATAAATAAATAAAATCTTTAAAAAAAAAAAAAAAGAAGATCTGTTTATATCACCAACAAGGAAATCCTTGTGAAGGGAGCAATGACAGGGTGATTGCTTAGAATCTCCATCACTGGGAGAAGATGTTTAATGAATACTTTATAATTTGATATATCACTGATCTAAAACACAATGAGTGCTCTTACTTCCAAGAAACCTTCACTGGGCTCAAGTTTTAAAAGTTTTGAGTATGAGGTGTATCTCATGGGCTTGCCCCAAGTCTTATTTCACCCCAGTGATTCTCTGTCTGCAGTATTATTCCTGAAGGAACCTTCTGGATAGTTTCATTAACCAAAAAGTCCTCATAAAATGAGGTGGGTCAGAACTACCAGTCTTAGATGAAGAACACCCTAGGAACTCTGCTAGAATTACAAGCCACTGGATTCTTAGGGGCAACATACTGCGATAGGTTTTGATTTCAGATGGTCTTGAATTTGAATCTCTTGAGTCTGCTATATTCATTCATACTTGTGTCCATGCATTTACATCAGTGAGTATGTAGTTAAGCCCCCCAGGCCTTCATTTCCTGATCTATACAGTGGTGGGGATAATAACCTCATTATCACTAGGTTATTATGAAAATACTCATGTTAATATATAAAAAAATGCTTAGAAAGATTCCTGGTACACTATAATTATATTAATTATTGTCCTGATGAGAATATTAAGGCAATACGAGGTGCTTTCCAAGACAGGGATCATTGCTCCCTGTAAGTGCATAAGGAGTGGATGCTATAAGGTCAGCCAAATATTTGTGAAATGAAATAGCCGGACACCTCCCTGCCACAAGATAGCTAGAAAGCTGAGACTAACTGAAAATTTGAATACTCTTTTACATGCAAAAGTAAGCTACCAAAAAAAATAAATAAATAAGAGAAGTCGGCTAAGGCCAGTAACAAACCAATATATGTCCAGGAAGCTCTGAAGCCACAGCCTTCCCTGGAAATGCCTTCTGATCCCAGAAGGACTGGAATTCAGGGTCATGGACGTATCGATGGGCAGACCTAGAGACATACTTTGCACCCTCACAGAAAGGGAAATTAGACTCCAGAACAATGCATATGCTGACACCTATAAAGAAGGACACCCTCAGGGGCACCTGGGTGGCTCAGTTGGTGAAGCGTCTGCCTTCAGCTCAGGTCATGATCTCAGGGTCCTGGGATCAAGTCCTGCATCGGGCTCCCTGCTCAGTAGGGAGCCTGCTTCTCCCTCTCCCACTCCCCCTGCTTGTGCGCGCGCGCTCTCTCTCTCTCTGTCAGGTAAATAAATAAAATCTTCAAAAAAATAAAACTAAATTAAAAAAAAAAGGACACCCGCAGAGATATCTTGAACTGGAGAATGTCCGTCCTACAGAAGTGGGCAGTGGTCATCTGCCATTAGCTATGGGTGAAGAGGGAAATAAAAATGTGTTCCCTGAGAATTCACGTGTATAAACCAGCCCTGGAGTTGGAATCCACACAGTCTTCGTAAAAACAAACAGCACCAAAAAAAAAAAAAAAAAAAAAAAAAATCCCACAAATAATTTAAACTGCACTGGTTGGTATACTACATTTGCCCGATGAAAGGAAACATAAAAAATACAAAGTTTCTAGACACCCCTAACTAAGGCCTCAAAGAATTACCAAAGAGATTCAAACATGTGAATTGAAAATAAAACAATTCAAAGAAACCAGCACCAAAAATCAGCAACAACAAACAACAGAATTTTTCCAATATATAATAAGTGTATTTAATATGTTTTAAGAAATCAAAAGGGGGAAAATGAGAAAGAGGGAAATAGACATTCAAAAGTATATACAATAACATTTAAAATAATTAAAATATATTGACACATTTGCAGTTAAAATAATCAATAGTCAGACTGCCTTCAAAAACATACCAGCCAATGAATTTTACAAAACCCACATCTAATCATATATATATATATATATATATACATACATATATAAAGCAAAACTTGACAGAACTAAAAAGAACTTATATAAATATAATGGAAAATTTTAACCCAGGCTTGTCATTAATCGAAAGACAAATAGAAATAAAGATAGAAAAAAATGGATTTAAATAACACTGCTTACAGGTTTGAGCTTGATGAACACGGAACCCCAAATCCAGCAATTGCAAGATACACATAATTTTCAAGCAAATGCACAAGTTTTACGTTGATTTGTAATTTTGCAAATCATAAGTCTCAACCAGTTTTAAATAGCCATATCATATTACTGTGATCTCTGATCCCAACACAATTTAGAAATCAGTAGCACCAAATATGTGTTTTAAGTAAACATGTATTTGGAATCCACTACTCAGTAACTCATGTATCAAAACTGAAATTGTAATGGAAGTACACAGTGCCACATGTTCGAGCTTGTAACCACCAATAACACTGAGAGACAGCGGAACACCAGATGAGATATGAAGAGCCCCAGAAATAGATCCTTGGTCCATGATCCAACACGTCAGGGAGGAATGTGATAGATTCAGTGCACGGGGCCGGAAGCGGGCTTATCCACATCAAAAAGAGATGAAAGGGAAATTGGGTCCCTACTTCACAAGATCAAAAAATCAACCTCATATGGAATTAAGATGTAAATGTGAGTGCCAAAACTTTAAAACTTTATGAATACAGCCAGTAAGAGGCATTGGGATATGAGGGTGAGATTTCTTTAAGACAAGACAAATGGTGCAAAAGATAAAGAACAGATGGATGGATTGTACTGTGTTAAAATTAAGAACATGCAACTGTATTCACACTAAATCACCACAATGAAAGTGAAAAGGTAAGTCCCCAACTGGAAGATTATCTTTTTAGCCCTGTGCCTAGTACAGAGACTGAAACAGAATAAATGCTCCTAAGTCATTGTTGAATTATTGAGAAGGAGGAAGGGAAGGAGGAAGGAGGAAGGAGGAAGGAGGGGAGGAAGGAAGGAAGGAAGGAAGGAAGGAAGGAAGGAAGGGAGGGAGGGAGGGAGGGAGGGAGGGAGGGAGGAAGGAAGGGAGGGAGGAAGGAAGGAAGGAAGGAAAGGAGGGAGGGGGAGGAAGGTGGGGAGGGAGGGAGGAAAGAAGGAAGGGAGGAAGGAAGGAAAGGAGGGAGGGAGGGGGAAGGGAGGAAAGGGGGAAGGGAGAAAGGAAGGAAAGGAGGGAGAGAGGGAGGGAGGAAGGGGGGGAGGGAGGAAGGAAGGAAAGAAGGAAGGAAGTCAACAGGTAATGTTTTAATGCTGACTCATCCAAAATAGGGCACTTAGTTCCCCCAGTACAGAAGACAGGCTTTCAATGGAGTTATTAACACTGTCTCGAAGGGTGCGCTCTGAAATACATACATATACATGTAAGGTAGGGACTAGGCAAACACAGCAGCGTGTGACCCTAGGGCACTCTTAGAACTGCCTGCGTCTCTTCAGTAGCAAGTGTGTTCTAATGGGAAGGTCAAAAATCCGTGGAAAGGAAAGCGGTCTGATGCCCTGAAGGCTTGAGATCAAATCCCCGGTACTACTTCTCACTACCTGTGTGATCTTGAACATTCTACCCCACCTCTTTGCTTCTCCGTTTCTGCATCTGCAAAACCTGGATAATCTGTGACATGTAGTCTTTTTTTTTTTTTTTTAAGATTTATTTATTTATTTATTTGAGAGAGAGAGAATGAGAAACAGAGAGCATGAGAGGGAGGAGGGTCAGAGGGAGAAGCAGACTTCCTGCCGAGCAGGGAGCCCGATGCGGGACTCGATCCTGGGACTCCAGGATCATGACCTGAGCCGAAGGCAGTCGCTTAACCAACTGAGCCACCCAGGTGCCCTGTGACATGTAGTCTTGATGTAAGAATTAATGAGTTTCAAGTAATATGTCTGAAACACCTCAGACGGTAACAGGTACGCAAGCAGTGCTCAGAACTGTTGGATCTCCTCGTCCAGGGGTTTGAACGCCAGACTTCACTCACATCAACATACTGCCCCAAATACCTAAGCAACCGGAGACCGCCACATTTCTCTCCAACCCCGGGGTATCTAGGAAGCAGCCGAGAACATTCAGGAACTCAGGGCTCTGCCCATCTCGCCATCCTAGTGAATGAAAGCCTGAGTGAGCCTAAGCCAGCAACTGGGCTTTTCTCATTAGTCTACCTTATTCCGAACTAGAGGCCAAAGCAACCATGGCATCCAGCTGGAATTTCTAACGTTGGAAACACTTCCCACCGTGCTGCCTGGGTGGGTTCCCTGACCCAGCTGAAACAAGGACTTTTACAAGAGCCTCCTCCTCCGAGGTCTGAATGAAATGTTTTCCCTGGCTCTGCACCGGAGCCCTGTATGAACAGCAGAGACATTAGCAAAACACCGACCACAGTTTTTTTTTTCTTTTCTTTTCTGTGGAATGTGGCTTAGTCCTCAGGACTGATGGTGGGTTATTTCTCCCTATGTAACTATTTCTTCTCCGGGGTCTCCATTTAGATGTTGATAGGAAAGATGTAAGCTCTCCCTGGGGACCCACAGACTGGGCTGCCTCTGGGAGGAAGCCCCAACAGGAGTAAAGAACAGCTGGGGAGTCCCCACTCTGAGAAGGGTAGAAAGGTACATACGCTCAGTGACAAAGGGACAACGTGGCTTTTGACACTAAGCCCTCCTTCAGATACACACTCAGGCACACGTGTTCACACACACACACGTCTGCACAAAGAACGAGACAGACTGGAAAGAAGGTGGGAGCCTCAGTGGCTTCTCCCAAGTCTTTATCTTATTTTGTGCTGATCTGACATGTTGGTTTCCATAGCAACCTGGATAACATGGGAAGTTAATTTCAGAGAGGTCTACAGAGCCAGGCAGCACATTTTTGATGAAAGCTCCTACTCGTCTCCCCGGAACTGAAACCGCTGGGCTCCGGGAAGTGCTAGCACATGGAAACTTGGTCATAAAGGTACTCTGCAGCCTGGAAGAAGAAAATGTCCTGGTTCCTTTCGGTCTGAGACTCTGAAATTTGCAAGGGGGAGGGAAAGGCTGTACAAAATCCATGCGAACTCTGCTTAACTTGTAAGACAAAATTTCCCCCAAACAAAGGATCATTCTGTCCTTTAAAGCAGAGTTCAGATTGGTTTTAAGGGCCATGATCAAAACAGAAGGTATGAAATTAGAAGAGATGATACTGAAGAAAGGGGTAAGCAAAGATGATAAATTTTGGCAGGTGTGCTATAGGAACTTAAATAGCTTTAGAGTTTTTAGAGAGAGAGAGAGTGAATTTATTTATTTATGTATTAGGTTTTGTCATGCTTAGAGTCTGTCAGGGGATGTAAATTCATACATCCTTGAGACGTGACCTGAGCCTTCATGTAACTTATATGAATCAAAAACAAGCACCTACGTAGAAAATGATAATATTCTGTGGAGAAGTAACAATAATAATGTGAGTATAAGAACCACTAACCTGCTCCCCACATGTTTGGGAAAATGAGAGGTGGGGTCTGAAGTAGAATCCGAGGGGAAGAAAGCTGGGAAATGTCACAAAATGCTTCTTGAAGGTGAAGCTGGGGCTCAGTCTTACAGGAGAGGTAGGTGTTAGCTCGTCAGCATGGGAAGCAGGAGCAATGAGGAAGGGCACAGCAGGTGAAGACTGCGCCCAGAAAGAGGAAAACAGGTGGAGGTGAGGCTTACATGCCTGCCGTGGGGGCGGGGAGAGCAAGCAGAATGCAGTGGCGAGACCACGTCCCAAGGGAGCTGCAGCTGGAAAGACAGATGAGGAGCAGAATATGAAGTCTTTAGACTAAAGAGCTCCTACCTGAAATCACAGTTGATGGGGGGCAGTTTAAGCTTTCCTACATGGCAGAGATATGACCAGATCAGCCACTGAGACAGTGACTGTGGTGGAGAATGGGTTGGACAAGCCTGAAGACAAACTAAACTGGTCAGGAGGTCTCTCAACAGACTAGGCAGAGACCACAATCAGGACCAAGTCAGTAGGAGCCTGGGAGAAGAAAGTTGATGTATTTAAGAATGATGGGTGAAATCAGTATGGTATAAGTAATTGTTTGGAGGTAGAAGGTTAGGAAGTGAAAAAGAGAGAGGTATCAGCAGATACTCTCAGGGCATCTTTTTTTTTTTTAACATTTTATTTATTTATCTGTCAGAGCGAGAAGGAGAGAGAGAGCACAAGCAGGGGGAGTGGAGGCAGAATGAGAAGCAGGAGCAGGGAGCCCCATGCGAGACTCGATCCCAGGACCCCAGGATCATGACCTGAGCCAAAGGCAGACACTTAACTGACTGAGCCACCCAGGCATCCCTCTCAGGGCATCTTTAACTGGGGTGTGGATGTAGGCTGAGAGAAGAACACAGGGACATAGGAAGTTAATTCATTGTGTTTCTAAAGCCTTTTAGTTTAAAGAGGAGTAATGAGAGAACGCTTAGCTTACTGAGCTCAAAATATCATAAAGCTCTAGCAATCGAGCCAGGGTGGGGGTCATCCAGGAGAGCCAGAGCAGCCAAACTATATGGAAAGTTCAGAAGAGAACAAAGAATTTGTATACATTATAGACATGTTGAAATGTTTGGTGTATTCATGGGACAATGGCAGAGCAACTGGTTACACTTTTGAAAAAATAACCTAAAATCCTTAATTTAGGGCCAAGCTAAAAATTTCCATAAGAAAAATAAATTCGGGGCACCTGGGTGGCTCAGTCGTTAAGCATCTGCCTTCGGCTTGGGTCGTGATCCCAGGATCCTGGGATCGAGCCCCGCATCAGGCTCCCCATGGAGAGCCTGCTTCTCCCTCTCCCACTCCCCCTGCTTGTGTTCCTGCTTTCACTGTGTCTCTCTCTGTCAAATAAATAAACAAAATCTTTAAAAAAAAATAAAATATAAAAGAAAAATAAATTCAAAGAAAATATACATGCAGGCTTACGTAAGGGGGTGAGAAAGGCTTTACCAACTCTTATTCCAAAAGCACAGCCATAAAGGAAGACATGAATAAATTAGATTGAAAAAAATCCCTTCTATCAAAAGATGTCATAAATGAAGTGACAAGACAATGAGCTAAGATGAAATCTGCAGTGTGTAAGACAGTGAAGTTAATACATTAAATATTTAAATATCTAATAAAATGATAAAAAGGAAAAAAAATCCTAGTGGAAAAATTCACAAAGGATTGAACAGGCACAACCTAAAAAGTTATAAATATGATACATATATGTATATAAGATAAAATGTTCAATCTCACTAGAAAGATTTACAAAGATGAAAAAAATTGACAGGAATGTTGGCTGATATGGGCCTTCCAAGAAACAATTTGATATTATGTATCAAAATCATACAGTTTACCCATAAATTCTATTTCCAGGCACCTATCTGATAGCATGCCAAAGAATTTCCATTGCAGTGTTGTTTATAAATGCAAACTGGAAAATAACCTAAATTGTCCAATATTGGAATTATTTACTTAAATTATGGTCTATTTATACAATGGGATTACACAGTCCCATCAATGACCAAAAAAAAAAAGTGAAGTCATATCCCATGATATAGAAACTTTTTCTCTTTCCAGAACACTGGTGTGTTTCATGAGCCTTTATCTGATTTGTTCACTGTCGTAGCTCTGAAGCTTAGAATCTAGCATGTAGCAGACCCTCAATGAATGTGTGTAGAAAGAATGCTTGTTAAATGCGGTAGGCAGAATTCCAAGATGGCCCCGGGTGGCACTTCCATGATATATTCCACTTAATGGCCAAAGGAAGTTTGCCGTGTAATTAAAGTTACTAATCAGTCGATCTTAAACTAGGGGAGATCCTCCAAGTGGGGCTCACGTGATGAAAAGAGGCCTTTAAATATCAAGGGATTTCTCCAGATAGTAGCAGCAGAGGAAGTTAGAGAAATTCAAAGGCTTCGGAGACTCCCTGAGAAGGAGGTTCTCCATTGCTGAGATGGAGAACTCACTGACACGGCCCTGACAGCAGCCTCTAGGCAGGAAGAAGGGATCTCTGGCCAGCACCCAGCAGAACCACAAAGTCCTCAGTCCTATGATTACAAAGAACTAACTTCTGCCAGCTGAATGAGCTTGGAAGGGGATTCTGCCCTAGAGCCTCCAGGTGAGAGCCAAGACCCAAGATACCTTGACTGTGCCCTTGGGGTACCGTCTGCAGAGAACCCATTTAAGCCTGCCCAGACTTCTGACCTCTGGAACCCTGAGATAAATGAGTGTTGTTTTAAGCCATTAAGTTTCTGGTAATTTGGTATACAGCAGTAGAAATCTAATAAATTTGCTCAAATAAGCAGATTACCAAGCAGTACGTACAGTATGATTCTTATGTTGCTGTTGTTTACATATTCTTGTATTTATAAGTTTGCACAAGAAAACTAGCTGAAGCATATACACGATGATGTTAATAGCTGGGCTTTTTGTTATTTTGTTGTTGTTGTTGGAGAATTGAATTAAACCGAACAGACTTTAACCACTAGGCCTGTGGAGAGTCTGATAACCCATTATCTCCATGGCATAGAATCGCATAAAATAAGCTTGGCCATCCTTTAAGGCCTTCTCAAATGCCACCTCACCATTGGAATCACTCTCTCTCCGGGCTATTTGTTCACAGAATGGTGTAGCTCTGGCTTTGGGATACAGAAAATCAGAGTTTGAAAACTAACTTCACTACTTACAAGGCTTTTAAACTTGGATCATTTAAATGACTTCTCATGGATTCAGTTTCCTCAAATCTGAATTGGGAGTGAGGATGCTCACCAGATAGGGTCCTCATGAAGATTAACTGGGATAATAAATGCAGAGCAGATAGTACAGTTATTACTGAGCGCCTGGTAACCCGCACGGCAGATGCTCACTGATTTCTAGATCTTATATTTATCAGGGGTGTGTTGCTATAATACCTTCAGATATGATCTCGGCCACCGTTCTTCTGTAAGTATGTCTGAATGTCCCCAAATGCTTAGCACAGTGCCTGGCACCTGCTAGGTGCTTAGTAACTTCTGGTCCAATTACTGTATGGAAGAGGAAAAAAAATATTGGTAAAATTGAATGTTCGGCTCAGGAGGGGCAACGCAGGCTGCAGTAATACATGACTGCCACAAGATGTCAGTATGAATAGGAAAGCTCTGCATTTCAGGAATATTCTGGATACTCTGCCCCTTCCCTCTTGTAGGACTCCAGGAAAACACACAATTGCAATACTGGAAAGGCAGAAAGCAAACTGCCAGGAATTTACACACCTCCCTCCTATTTCATTGTGTGGATCAATATCTTAAAGGCTGATTTACAGAGAAAAATACCTCTGCTGAGCTACTCGACCTAAAGACTTGGGGCGGGGGTGGTGGTGGTGGGGTACTTCACTGGGGACAATTTTACAGGCACAGCCTTTTTCCTGGCCCTGCCTTAAATCTGCACTTCTGGGCCTGGGTGAAGAGGCAACATGGTAATGGAGAAAATACACCATCAAGTTCTGTTTCCACTGCTGACCATTTCTATGTTTGTCTATGTTCCTCAACCTTTCTGAGCTTCACTGTGTCATGTGAAAAAAGAAGAAAGTGAATATATAGAAATGACAGGTAGACTGTTGCAACCATAGAGACTTATGCAGAACAGCATTCCAGAGTATCCTGGAATCAAAAGGAAGGGTATTCTTTGTAATTCTGGAAGGATTTGGGCATTGAGCCCATAGCTACTTGGCCTGGAGCGTTCTATCGCTAACAGATCCACAAGTTCTCTGAATAAGGCTTGCTTTGACATGGCCTCCAACAGTAGCTTTCCCTTTCAAAAACACACCCTGTTGAGCACACACACACAAAAATTGCTCCTTACCAGACTCTAAAAAAGGGTATGAATGTCATTGTCTCTCTGGTTTCCTGTGGTCTCCATAAAATCTCCAACCAGAGTATTCTGGGCTCATAAAAATGTCCACAGCCCGTTTCTCATCTGCTTTAATGACGTTTCCTAATGGCTGACATTGACATTGGCATCTTTTCTCTGGGGAAAGTGTTCTGAGACTGGCTTCCCCCTTCCCCAAAATAGCTGGTGTGAACAGCCCAGGAGCTGGAATGCAGAACTACAATTTTTCTCTTCCCATGAAGAGATGTATCCTCCACGATGTGGGAACTCTGCCCCATTTCCTGTGGCAGCAGGCGGAGAGGCCCCATCACCATCAGGAAACCATTCACAGCCCGGACCGAGGAGCCCAGCACCATGCTGCTCCCGTAGTTTCGGGGAGGGGATAAAGGAATCGACAGGGAAGACAAGACGTCACTGAGCATTGATTGCATGTAAAAGATGTATAAGCCATGACATAAGGAAATCTTCTTTAGAAAAGAATCACATTATATTGTTCAAAATATGTACCCGCATCACTTGACCAGGCCACTACAAGGAACCTTAAGGGAGAGTCAGCATCAGCTCTAGGGATGAGTATCAGCTGGTCCTTGGGACTGTGAAGAGAGTGTGGTGAGGAGCAGGGATGGGGAAAGGGACGCATCAAATAGAGCACCCTGAGAACCCAGAGGAGGGAGATGTCAGTTGTAACAGAGAACTTCCGCGAAGCTGGCTGGCTGGAGAGGACCAACCATGCCTTTGTCACCCCTCGCTGATCACCTGCTTGGTGGGGAACCCCTGTCCTGCACACTGACACCCATGGCTGTGGGACCCCCGGAGCTGGGCCATGTAGCAGCCTTAAGGAGGAGCAGGCTTTTTTCTGGTTCTGGGGATATAAGGATGAATGATGCCCAAGTTTTGTTCTCCAGGGGCTCACAGTGCAGTGGGAGTAAAAAGCATAAACAGCCAACTGTACAAAAAAGAAAAAAGAAGGAAAATGATGAGCATTTGGAGAGAAATGAAATCAGAGGGCTCAGACTGCACAGCAGAGCGAAGCACACATTGGCCATGTCTCTTCTGGGCAATGGAACCTTCTCTGCTGAGGCCCCATCGTCACTCCCTTTGGGTGTCCCATTTGGTTTGACATAACAGAAGCGCTTCTTCTGATGACTTTGGTTTGTGTTTGCCTGTTAAGTGGTTGGAGAAGACACTCTAGATTATCATAAATTCTAGGTTTAAATCTTGCCTCCTACCCATTGACCTTCAGTCTCCCAACCCCTAAAAATAGAGAAGACAATACATCACTGAGTTACTTGGCTGGTGTTGTTGGGGGAGGGGGATTAACCACGATGATGTTTGCAGTTTCCATGACAGTGGTTAACGCATCTGTCGAAACTCCAAGCACAGCGGTTCTCCCTTTCTTGCCCCTCCCTGTGCCATGACTCTGTCGAGAAAGGGAGCCCTGCACATGTGTTGTTATCTAAATAATGCTGCTAATAATAAAACCAAACACTACTCTTCACCCTCTTCTGGGTAATGGCTATGTCTTTCTTCTTCCACTGCAATCATAGCTGTTGATTTTCCTGCCAGTGCCTTCTGTGTGTTAGGAAGGACGCCTGTTTATCTTTTCTGTCCTTGGGTCCCCTCCTCCCGCCCCCCAGGAAATGACTTTCAGCAACCAGGGTACGAGGAGGGGGATGTGAAAAAGTTTAACCTGCAGGTGGAGAGATGAGAAACTCATTATTCTCCAGTATCTTTTTTGTATCTTGGTTTGATGTTTTTTTTTTTTAATTTTTTTTCTCAGATTCTCTTCCTCTCCCACCCATCCCCCCAAATTATGTTGCATCTGGGTGTCTAAATCCCACTCACAGCTGTGCCAGTGCCTTCCCCACTCTTTCCATCTGCCTGTTTGTTTTTCTTGGTTTTAGTTTGCAGTCTGCTATTTTGTATAAGCAAAATTATCCTTTCATGTCTTACCCGTTTCGGTGGTTTCTTCTGGTTATTGTAAACTGCAGCATCTGTGGTACTTGTCTCCTAATTATATCTCCAGCCTTCTAATAGGAAGGGCAAACAGGCATATGGAACAGCAATACGGAGCCTTCTGCATCCCTGACCTCCATGTAGGAGTCCTCACAGAATCCTCAGAGCTTTCCAGGCTATTTCGTCGAGCTCAGCTTGCTAAGATAATACACAAACCTCTGCTCTATAGAAATGAAGATAACACAGATTTAGACAAAGCTCCTGGGCACGTTTTCCTCATAAATGAGTCATCGTAGCTCTCAGAGTATGACTCTATAAGTAGATACATATTCCCAGTTTCCTGGTTCTAGTGATACTCAAATTATTTGGGCAGCTGAATCAAAGTAAGAACAGAGATGGCAAGAATGATAGTCAAGAGATCAGGATTTGATACCCAATATGGATAATAAGTTGTTGAGTGTTTGGGGGAAGATCCCACAAACTCCCTTGACCTTAGTTTTCAAATCAGTTAAATTAGCAGCTGGTCTAGATGATCTATGAGGTAAATGAGTAGAACTGATTCAACCAATGAATTGTTCATTGTACTGAAAATGTGTTAGATGTTAGGGAAACTAAGATGAATTGAATATGGTCCCTGTTCCGGAATGAGCTCACAGTATAATAATGGGGAAATCCAATAGGTATACAGATGATCTTAGTACAGTAGGTGCTTGCATAAAAGCATGAACAGTTCTCTGCATTGTTCATAGGATGATGTATCTCAAGGATCATTTTCTATAAAGAAAATATATTTCAGGCTTTGCATCCCATGCAATGTCTGTTGCAACTACCCCATTCTGGCATTACAATGTGAAAGCAGCCATAGATAGTAGGCAAACAAAGAGCATGGCTATGTTCCAATAAAACTTTATTTATAAAAACAGGTGGTGGGCTGGATTTGATCCACAGGCTGCAACTCACTCACTAACAAAATTCACTGAGGTTAATCTTCACTGGATTCCTCATTCTCTGAAAAGGACAAAACCCATAACATGGTCTCAAGGCCTTATAAGATGTAATCCCTGCTTCCCTCACCAGTGTTTTCTTTTTTTTAAGATTTTTATTTATATATTTGTCAGAGAGAGAGAGAGAGCACAAGCAGGGGGAGCATCAGGCAGAGCAGGCAGCAGGCAGAGGGAAAAGAGGCTCCCTGCTAAGCAAGGAGCCCGATGTGGGACTCAAACCCAGGACCCTGGGATCATGACCTGAGCTGAAGGCAGACTTATCCAACTGAGCCACCCAGGCGCCCCACCAGTGCTGTCTTGAGCTTCTCTCCTGGACTCCCCACATTCCAACAGCATGGGGCCTTTACAGAGTTTCTCCTCTTGATGGTATGCTCCTTCCTGCCTTGTACCATGACCCTCATACCTTGTTCTTTTCTTCACACCTTCACCTTTTCATCTACTTAATGTCTATCATCCTTCAGAGAGCAGATCAGACAGCTCCTCGTGGGAGCCTCCCTGGATTCCCTAGACTAGGTCCATGCCTGTGTGTCTGTACTCTCCCTGCTCCCTACATGTCTCTTTGATAGCTCCTATCACAATTGTAATTCCTTATCTAGTTTTATAATCAGATCTTTAATTCTTTTCTTCCCTTGTGAAGTGTCAGTTCCATGAGAAGAGTGCCCATATATGTCATGCCATTCATGCAGTTGTATCTTTAGCATCTACATCACAGCGTGGGGCAGACTAACTCCTCCAGAGTATTGTTGAATGGATGGAGAAATAAAATAATGCTACTGATGGGGGACACAGTTATTAACATTGGGCCTGGGAGCAAGGGTAACTTGACTGTTTCACAGAGTAGGTGACAGTCTGAGATGGGGTTCCAAGACAAATAGGGGGCAAGAGGATTGTGTGAGATATTCCAATATAAAAGGTAGAGATTTTGCCCATTGACACTACTATTCTCCTTCACCCAGTCTCCAAATGTTATTCTTCTTAGTTATTCTGTTGGTTGCTTTTAACATTAAATAGCATATTTAAACATCTCTTTTTTATTCCACCAGTGCAGGTCAATATCTAATAGCTGCTACCAGATTGTAAATTCAGGACACTAATGCCTTTATGCTTTGTATCGGTTTCTACCCTACCGTGAATTCCGGCTTAATGTCCACTATACTTTAACCTTATCAATAACATCATCAATAACATCGTTTTATCTGTATTGCCAGGCAACCACGACCAAAACTTCTATTCCTTATCTAAAGGTTAATTCTGTCCATTTGCATTTATGTGATTATATTACATTTATTTATATTTAATTTTGAGAACTAGAGGATCATTCTTCACTGCTAAGCCTATATGGATCAGATGCTAAGATTTATGGAATTCCCAAAGGTGAATATTCCTACTTACTCAGATTACATGGCTTCTCTCCTTAATTTACCTCACTTAATCAGCATGCGGCAATGTGGTTCTTTCCATATTGGTACCAGGTCTTATTTACTCTCTAGCTTCCTTCTCCAAGATGCACATACCAGGGCTCCTAGTTACCTTCTTTCTTTCTGTATTTATTTCCCCTTGTTATATGATCATATGGTTATTGTAGCCCAAACTCTCAATCATAATTTCTATCCATTGAGTACACTTTTTTTTTTTTTTCTTTTCTGGAGATTTCCCACTCTCCCTCCCTGATGCATACTTCCAAATCTTTCTCCTTTTTTTTCCAATCTGGTTCCTTGCCTCCACGATTTATGCTCTCACCCCAGCACTTCCCTTAATGCTCCTTTGGGGTGGATTCTGTTTCCTTTCCTGATTGCCTTCCTCAATTTACTGGAATAAATCCTCAGGTAAATCACTAAAAAGGAATGCATGACATATGTTTGGCCATTCCCAAGTCTGAAAATAAAATATCTTTACATCTTATGCCTAATAGGTAATTTGGCCCAGGTAGTATTCATGATACATTCTGCTGCAAGTGACAAACCATCCCCACAATAGCTCAAGGGAAAAAGATCCTTGATTATCTGAAATAACAGGAAATATGGAGGTAGGTGGTACCAGGCTTGGTGCAGTGACTAAACAATGTTATCAATGACCTAGGCTCTTTCCATTATTCTCTTTGGCCACCAGCAGTGTGTTGGCTTATCACCTTGTAGTCACAAGATGGATGACACAGATCCAAGCATAATATCCTCAAATAACTGAGTTTGAGGCAGGAAGATGGACTGCTGGGGAAAAGAGACCTTCTTGAATAGCTCTCTTTCTATCCGGAAAACAGTTGTTTTCAAAGGCCCAGAAGACTTCTTAGTTAGAACTGCATGACAGTCCCACACTTTGAATAATTAATAGCAAAGAGGAATGCTTTTGTCATAAATGATTTAGACCAATAATTCGTTTTCCATGGCTGTGGAAGGGGCCTTCCCTCCTTAGCATATTCCCGCTCAGCAGATACACAACAGAACTGGAGATGCACCTACAAACAGGAAGAGAAAAAATGGTTGCTGAGTAGGAAACCACAAGTTTCCACCAAAGCTAACTATAGTATTCTATGTTGAAAATATTTTCCCTTGGAACTATGAAAGAATTACACCATTGTATTCTAGTGTCTCATGTTACTAATGAGAAATCCGATGCCTGTTAATTTTCATTCCTATGATGTTTTCAGGATCTCTTTATTCTAGTGTTTGACATTTCATAAGGGTGTGTCTCATCGTGACTTTTTGTTTTCTCTCTTTTTTTTTTAATTGTTCCCTTCATCTTTGACAAATATTTTAACAATGTGATTTATTCGAGGCTAGTTGCCAAGACGCAAATCTATTTCCAGTTAGTGTTGAAACCCTCACCTGTTTTACTTCCTGGTTCCGCTCTCCGTAATCACTATAAATGCTATTACAAAAGGACCCTGCCACTCCCCCTCCAAAATCCTCTCCAAAATTTGAATTCAATATATGTGAAGTTGTTGATTAACTTATGTCAATGAGGCCAAGACCAGCACCTTGTTCTTCACCTTAAGCTCTGTTTTGACTAGACCCTACCTTTTTCTCCAGCTTCCCTCTCTGTGCCTGCCAGGGGGCCCACTGATCAGCAGAGAATCAGGAGAGTAGACCAGGGATAACCATACTGTCATTAAGCACAAGCACATTTCAGTGATAGATGTATATCATGTCTTAGTTCCTACTTTATTAGTATTTCCAACCTTATTTTTGTCTGTATAATAGTCATCTGTTTTTACTTTTTACATCTGTTTTTACAGAGAAGTTTTGGGGTCATTTGTTACACAGCAATAGAAACTGAAACATTAACTAAACATCTGAATAAAATATCTTGGAAGAATATAGATACGGATTGTATAGATGCAGATACAGATAGAGATATATAGGTATGGATACTGTAGGATGCCAAATACAGTGGGAGAGCTAACAAAACATTGGAAAGAGCCTGTCCTGGCATATCTGTTAATACCTTATGAATAGTGCTTAAGCCAAGATGGACCCACATATGTAGCCAAGACTCAAAAAGAGTAAGGTGCTCAGGGAATGGGTAATACTGAAACAAACAAACAAAAACTCTAAGGGAACATAAGGACACTAAAATGGATCAAACTTGACTCTAGGTTGAGGCAGGGGAATACGTTTCCTTAAAATTCAAAAGTACACATTCACATTGTCTGTCTGGCCCACAAGAACCTGGCTGAGAATTTGCTTAATGTAATCCTTAACTGGTAATACTCCCAGGAAAGGTCAATTCTGTGTAGTGGAACAGACCTCATGCTCAGCCTCAAATAATTCACAAAATAATGTCCAAATGTCTTAGAGATGCTGCCTCAACTTTGCCATATTTAATTCAAGTTGAGCTAAAGTTCATTTCATCATCATATTTTAGGTATTAATTTCACTTTTTCCTCTAATATTTTCTTGGACTTTCTGGTATACCGTGATGTTATTCAGATTATCAGTGAATAATGATTGGATAATACTCTGAAATATTTTTAAAAATTTATATGAGTGAGAAAAACATTTATATTTAAGATTGTGCATTATTAAATTTAATTCTAGTGCTATAATATAGCCTAAAATGGTATTTTGTCTTCTTGACTTGACTCGGCTAGTCCCCTACCTAGAAAGCTCTTTCTCCTCCTTCTATTTTGAGTAATTCTTTCATTTTCTTAGTTTCCCTTGACATACTAGCCCCTGCTATCTCTTTTACAACATAAGCAATAGAATTAATTGTCTTTTGGTCTATGTTCTTGTGGTACCTTATTCTCTAGGATAACACTTAGCTGCATGGTCCTCCTTATCTGTAATAGGGAGCTCCTGTGAAGTAAGAACCTATGACTCATCGAAGTCAGTATCCCCAATGTCTAACAGAGTCTGACACACAGGTGACACCTCATAGATATTCATTGAATTTAATACATATACATAATTTGAATGCAAAACTAAGCTGAGAGAAAATGCAGCCTTGATGTCTCTTGTTGTTTCACAGTATACTTCCAGTGTGGGCCACAGGGAGAAAATCACAGTAAGTGGCCCTCCCACATTTCCCATATCCTTCAGGTCACACTACACTGAGTAAAGGTCTTGGGGCTCTTTGGCAATACCCATGTGTCCTTAACAACCAAAAATTATGGGTCCTGGACAGGATGCAAATTATTCTCAGTCAGCCTGGGAAACAACCAAGAGAACACCAGGAGAATGAAAATGATCTGTTCCATCTTTCCTCCCTTGGCCTTTGGGAAGCAACGTCAGCTTTGATAAATGTCAAAAATATAAGAAGCACAGAAATCAAGTGAGTAAATGCCCTTCTCACTCATCTGTTACCATTACTGAAGATAGCCCACCAAAGCTGCTTTATTCTGGGGGTCTTGAGCTTTCAAGAGCTCACATGTTCCAATATCTCTTTAGGACACAACAGATTTAGCGTGTGGTAGGAAATCCATCTTGAATTACTACAGCCACACGATCCTGTTACTAACACTCAGGGCAGGAAGAGCAGATTGATATGAAGGACCTACTGAGATCTCCATCCTAATTAGAATTTATATTAAGAAGTAGAAGTGGGGGTGCCTGAGTGCCTCAATCAGTTAAGTGTCTGACTCGGTTTCGGCTCAGGTCATGATCTTAGGGTTGTGAGATTGCGCCCCATGTCAGGCTCCACACTCAGCATGGAGTCTGCTTGAGAGATTCTCTCCCGCCCTCTCTCTCTCTGCCCCTCTCTCCCTAAAATAAATAAATAAAATCTTAAAAAAAAAAAAAGAAGGAAGTAGGAATGTATACTGTATACCAGGAAACTTGATAGATAGAAAAAAACTCAATAAGATGTATTTTTGTCACTCCGGAATTTTACATTCTAGATGGGTAGTAAAGCACGTAAGTGGGTAATACCAGTTCAATATGAGGAAGTACGGCGGAGTTAGCACCTAACCTAGGGCTGCGTGGTTGTTAGAAATATTAAATCTAGTTTCCTCAGATGACTTGATACTTAAATCTTGAAGGAAGAATAGAAAATCAGCAGGTAAAATGGAAGCATTTTTTTACTGTAATGGGAATGACACACCCGTAATGCAAAGGCATGAAGTCAGGCAAAGCAACACACATTTGGACATTTACAAGGAGCGTGGTGAGCACAGGGAGAGGGGAGGGAGATGAGATGGAAGTGGGCAGAGGCCATACCCTGAAGGGCTTGTGTTTTCGAGCCAGAGGGGTTATTATGGATTATTGACACCAGTAATTTTCAAACTTTGATGTGTTAGAAATCACCTAGCACTCTTTGAAATACAGCATCCAACTCAGTGGGCCTGTGGTGGGGCCTTTCACATGTTTTACAAGCTCCCAGGTTCTAGATTTTCCTAAGTGCAGCAAAGCCAGCCAGCATCACCTGGGTACTTGCTTCAGACACAGGATTCCCAGACCTGATGATCAGCCTCTGCATTTTTACAAGATCCCAGGTCATTCCCATCACATTAAAGTTTGAGAGGTGCTGACCTAGAGCCATGGTTTAAACCCAGCTTCACTTTGGAATCACCTGGAGAATCATTTAAAAATACACAGCTGGGCCACGCCCATTAGATGTTCTGAAGTATTTGGTCTGAAGTGGGCCCCAGGCATGGGTGTTTAAAAAATCTCCAGTGGGGAGTCTATGTACAGTGGGCATGGAGAACTGCTGAGCTCAGTAGAGAATCGAGAGCCCAGAGAGTGGAGACAATTGCTCCAAGTCACACAGCACTGGGCCTAGAGAGAAAGCTGCAGATCGCTAGTAAGGGCATCTTTAACAATATCACTCTGTCGTCCCAAATCTGAACTTCATCCCCAGATGGTGGATCAGACTCCAAAGACCCAAGTTGTCTTTCTTCAATGGTAGAAATGGAGTATTATTTTCTATGAGTTCATATCAACCAAAAGTTTGTCTAACCCACAGAGCATTTAAGGCTTCATTCATTAAATAAAATGGACTTTTTGCCACATGTGAGGTACTATGCTAAGAGTCTGGAGCATAGAAACGGTCTGCAAAGAAGAATCTGAAATAATATTGCTGTTTCGTGAGCTGTGGACTGCACACACCACTATAACGCATATTTGAGGGAAGCTAATGGACCGGAAATGGTCAGATGAGCAGGTGGAGCAATCCATTCTCCAATTTCCCTGCAACACATCATGCACATGCATTTCCTCCGTGAAAGGGTCTCACCTAACCCCTGAAAATTAAAAAAAAAAAAAAAAAAAAAAAAAAAAAGTATTGCAGTAGTCTTAGAAAAGAGATCAACATTTATTTTTAAACCTGACAGTTTAAAAAAGTATTTTTAAGCGTTCATAAACTGTTAGGGAAAAACCTTTGTTATTATTTTTTTTCAAATAGAAATCAGAGCAGGCTTCTAAGTTTTATGAAGACTGCTTTTTATGATTTCTTTTATTAATAAGGAGTTAATCCTGTAATTGTTTCTTTGCATAACAGAACTATTACATAAAATGAATATATTTAAGATAACTACATACTCATTTCTTTCCTTTCTTCTATGAAGTACGTTTTCTTTAGAAGCCAAATTTATGCTTTGGAAGAGGCAGCCAAATAGCCAAAGTTGTAATTTTATGAAACCACAAAAGGCTCCTCTAAAGGGATCTGACTTGAATACACACTGCAAGGAAATTAATGGTCTCAGTTCAAACATCCTCTTTAATCCATCTCATTTTGCCTCGTATAAGGAAGAGAAGAATGCAGTTGTCAGGCTGACTCAGGAGAAGGACAAGTGTTGAGCAACATGCTGTTGGCAGGAGACCACGCAAGTTCTTTCTGGGGTATCTCAGCGGCCTTCGGCAGGAGGGGATGTGTTGTGTGTCATTATCAATTTGCACTCTGATTTCCTAACAGTTCAAGAGGCCCTTTGACAAAAGCCTCCATTTAGATCTAATAATAACTCTGAATTTTTGCTCAACGTCTCACAACCTGGGAAGAGGCCCAATGGCTAAACATACTTGCACGGCCTGAGTTTCTTTTCCTGAGCCCAGAGGGGACAGCCAAGCAGACTAGAAACTGTGTATTGGGGAAATGTTTTCACTTTTAAAAGCTCTTTTCAAAAGAACCATCTTGGTTGGTTTATGAAGTCCATCTGAACAATTATCGTAATTACGGGTCACATTGTTGCTGTCCAGTCTAGGCTGGGATAATAGCAGCTAAAATTCAATAGCTCCCTCTTTCCTTCTACATCCTACAATTATAAAAATCTAATGAACTGAACTGACCTACTTCCCTCTACTTAGTAACACAACATCTAGTCCATTTCTAATAAGTTACAATATCCGATTACACCTCACTATAGCTAGCCCTTCCTGTTAGAATGCCCTTCGGTCATTTCTATGCCTATTTCTCCATGTGAAGCCAGACAAATAGCTCAGCTCCCTCTCCCTCTCAAAAAATTCTTGAGTTTGCACAAAGAGAACCGTACTTCCAACCGTCCCTCTCTTCCAACAAAGTTTTCTTTTCTTCGAGGCAGCTGTGCAATGTCCCCTTGAGGACTTCTCGGGTGGCCTGAGGGCCCTGCGTGTGCTTGGGGCAAGCCGTGAGGGAGAAGACGAGGGAGGTGAGTCAGCAGAAACAGGGGGCAGTGTGCTGGTCAAGAGGAGAATGGAGTCCCGTTCCAAAATCAATAAGCCCAGTATGGCTTTGTCAGAATGGTCTTGGCCACGTTGCCCTGCCTCACAAAACTTCCTGAAAGGCCCTAGTCATTCTGTGTTTCTGTCACAGTCCCCCATCTGAGATATAACTTAGGTGGATGCTTTCATCTATTGCTGTATCTTTGGCTCTCACTCATTGACATGTCCTGCAGGAGACAATGAAGAGGTCCAAGAAGGAGCAGATTAAACTCAAGCTATCAAGAAAATGATCAACCACTGTTCTGTTACTTTTTGCACTTCTTAAAAAGGGTGCTAATGGAGGACAAAGTTGAAATAATTGATTCAAATTCTGTTTACTGCCTCTTTGGAAATGGAATACTTTTCAGATTACTGAGTCGTTCATCTGTCCTGGATACAAGATAGATAGCACGGCACCGACATGCTGTTGTTTTTGAACAGAAAGAGATTTTACATCTAATTGGACTACCCAACCAGAATTAGAACGCCCTTCCAAGACCAGAGCATCTCTCCAGGAATTGGTCATCCAAGCTCTGTCTGGACACTTCCAGAAATATGCCACTCCCAGCCCCAGTTTTCTAGATGCATTCGTGGTGAGTGTAGAATGAACGGTCTTCCTCACAGCAGAGTTGATCTATTACTCCAGGAAGGTCTGCTCTGTGGGACCACTTCTGCCCTCTGGAAGAAAACAAAAACAACAAATCCATATTTTCGTCTACATGACTGCTTCTTAGGAAAAAAGTGGTCCAAAATTATCATGTCAATATTTTTCTAGAATAGAGTATTTGAAATGCCATATGAACTGCAATGAATAGAATAGCATCATAGGAAAAAAAAACACCTTTAACATATTCAACAGAAAGGACAAAATACTTCCTGAGGAGGAAGAGATATTTCAGTACTTAGAGTATTTCCAGGTTCTTTCTGTAGTTTGGAAATATATAAAAATGCTACAAAATACTCATACTTTAGGGGCACCTGGGTGACTCAGTCAGGTAAGCATCCATCTTGATTTTGGCTCAGGTCATGATCTCAGGGTCATGAGATCAAGCCCCGCATTGGGCTCCAGACTCTGGGGAGTCTGCTTGAGGTTCTCTCTCCCTCTGCCCCTCCCCCTGCTCATGCTCTGAATAAATAAACAAGCAAATAAATAAATAAATAAAATCTTTTTTAAAAAAATAAATAAAATGCTCATATTCCTTTTTTGGGACCAGTCCTAAACATCATCCAAAATATGGAAAGAAGTTTTACACACCTCAGTAACCAACCCAGTGATGTTTGTAATAACTGAAAGTTAAAAACACTGCAAATAACCAAATTTCGGAATATAATTTAATAGCCCATGTGTTCTTTGTTCTTACAATAATTGAAAACCATGAAGCTATTCAAAATACTTTTCTTAAACACAATGTATCAACATATGAAATGATACAGGAGGGAAGCAAATGTGTTTACAACAAACCTGGAGCATTGGAAAAGAGGAAGAATAGAACCCCAGGTTCTGGCATTAGCTAGATTTGTTAAGACAATGGATAATTTACCTCCATTTCCCACATTTTTCAAAAAAGTACATGCTTTATATTGTTCTTTGATACAGGTCTGGGAAAGGATAAAGGAGGACACTGGAAGGGTGGAGGATTTTTGAGCTGTGAAAGCAGTGTATGAAGGTCATTATTATTATTGTCTGCAATTTCTCTAAAGTCAGCAATCGATTTGGTGAATACTATATTCACAGAGGCCTTGCCTTCTTACTTACTTACATTAAAAAGGAGGTAAGGATGGAATCTTACAAATTCGGTGTCTGTTGACCATCGCAAAATGCATGGTTCCATTCCATCAGACACTCAGCTAGCAGATCAAGTCTCTGTCGACAGTCTTAATCTTAACCTAATGATCTGTTTATTTGGCAATGCTCATGAGAATCTCCTGGCTGCCTGAGAAATGGGTGTCCAAAATACCAAACGATTACCCCTCTGTGCATTCTTCACAATCGAGATTATGTGCAGTTTTGTTCTGCAAACACAGGCACTGTCTCCTTCCTGGTGGCCTCCCCTAAATGCCATTTCTGGCTTTGTACTTTGGCTAATGCAAAGGAAATGCTACAAGCCTGCTTTTATTTGAGTAAATTTTACTGAAATAATATAAATTGTTTTCTTCTAAGTTGATGTTGTCTCTTACAAATCAAAGTCAGCTAAAACCCGTTTACCCTGAGAGAGTATAATGTGTGAGCCCGGATATACTCTAAAAGTCATTTTCCTGTTACCCATAGCTGGAAGGAGGTAGAGGAGAAAAAAAACAGCATTTTACAGGGGGCTATGTTTAAATTGTCATATTAGTCATAAAATAAGGTTTGTGAAATATTGTCAAAACTGTAACTTTGTTGCATATTATAATTGCAAATTGTCTAGAATAGTTAAAAGGTGAGCTGTTCCTAATCCTTCAGGCAAAAATCCTATGTGCAGTAGGATAATGGGAGACATAGCTGTTAAAGGTGAAAAGCTTATGTGTCCAATAAAATCCCGGAGGCATGCAAGAGAGTGGAGGAAATCCTCTCTTCTTTGATGTGGAAAGAAGCGGCAATGAGCTCCTGTAGGTTAGCCATCCATTTATTTATTCACTTACTAAATAATGTATCCATGTATTCATTAATTACATAACTATACAATTTATGGCTCTAACATTTCATTTCCTCAATCACTACTCAGTAATTTACTGACTTGTTAATTTGATCATTCATTCATGTATTTGGCTTTTTTTCATTGAATAATATGTTCTTTACCTATACATTCATTTTTATAAACAACATTTACCAAGGCATGTTGCTAGGTGCTGGCAATGAGGGAATGAGAAAGACGAGATCTCTGTCCCCAGGGAGCTCACGGTGAATGAGACAGACGTGTGGCTTTGACGAGTGCTTTACTAGAGGTGGGGTGAAAGCACTCAGGGTGCAGAGAGCGAGGTCACCACCTGCATTAGGAGCCCCAAGGAGGTTTTACAGTGTCGCTTGAACGGGGTCTGCCCCATGAGGAGTAGCTCATTAGACAAAGGACAGAGCAGAGGGGGTCAGGAGGGCTCATGTCGGAGACAGAAGGAAGCCTCTTCCCAGGCAGGGGGAAGCAGCTTGAGCCCGGTTGGCACAGCTGTGTGAGAAATCATGCCTTGTTTAGAGAACAGCAAACAGCTTCAAGCTCCTGGAGAAATAGGGCAAGACTGAAATGACCCTAGATAGGACAAACAGGTTGGAGGCCCATTGTGAACAGCCATTCTAACTACTCTTTAGGATGATAAAGGTGTTGAGTCCATTCGCCCAGCAAAGGTGAATGTGTGGGAGACCTCTGGCTTCACCCTCATGAATAACTGGACACGGTTACTGCAGGTATAAGGGAATTGAAGCCTACTTAGCCGTTTCTCCCTCTGTCCCTATTAAACCTTTCAAACTCTTGGTGTCATAGCTCTGCTAAAGCTTTTTTGTTACTTTCCATCTCCCTTATTAGACACAAGGCTCTTGAAGACAGGAACCAGATCATTCAATTCTAGACTTTCACTGGCTATATCTGAGTAGCGGGAGAATTAGTGGATGAATAAATGAGGGTGGGAAAGAAAGAGGGGTAGCAAGTCATGTGGTTTAAATGCTAGGAAGTAACAAGATTAAGGGAAGAATTAAGATTACCTTAGAATTATTATAATTATTATCATATTAAAAATTATTACATTATATGCAATATATGGTAAGAAAAAAAAAGATAGCAAAAGGGGAAGAATGAAGGGGGGAAATCGGAGGGGGAGACGAACCATGAGAGACGATGGACTCTGAAAAACAAACTGAGGGTTCTAGAGGGGAGGGGGTGGGAGGATGGGTTGGCCTGGTGGTGGGTATTGAGGAGGGCACATTCTGCATGGAGCACTGGGTGTTATGCACAAACAATGAATCATGGAACACTTCATCTAAAACTAATGATGTAATGTATGGGGATTAACATAACAATAAAAAATTTAAAAAAACGAGTACTAAACAGATTAAAATGAAAAAAATTATTACATTATAAAAAGATTACTTCAATTATTAAAATAATTGTAGCATATGATTATTACATTAAAAAAAAAAAGATTTCCCTTCGGCAGCCCGGTTCCTACCCCCTCACCCCAGGTTTAGGGTTTGTGTTGCACATGGCACCCATGAGAAATTAATCATACCATTTTTCTTACTGCAAATCCTTTCCATCAAAGTAGACTGTTCGTGTTACTCAAGATATTAATTAAAATATATTTTTAATAACATAGATAAGAGTTTTCTTATGTTAGAGACTTTGGGTTTTTCCTCTTGTATCCTGATATTATCTGATTTGGTAAGTTCTAACCATTCATGCTGGTCGGATGAATGAATTCAGGACCCTGTCAATGAATATGTGAGATGATAAGAAAAAGATAGGATGCTATTTACAAAAAAATGAATATATATATATATGCGCTTATGAAAATAAGAGCACATGAGTATGATACCCTTTCAAATCACCAGTTGTTCAGATGTCCTCTCTGCATCTTATTGATGTATTGGCAAGAATTTTAACAACTCAGAACATATAGGCACAATCAGTATTTAGCTGTTCAATTACACAGCTAAATTTATACCTACAGTGTATTTTTATTTAAGCATTTTATATGAAAATAGTATCAGAGGGGCGCCTGGGTGGCTCAGTCGGTTAAGCGACTGCCTTCGGCTCAGGTCATGATCCTGGAGTCCCAGGATCGAGTCCCGCATCGGGCTCCCTGCTCGGCAGGGAGTCTGCTTCTCCCTCTGACCCTCCTCCCTCTCATGCTCTCTGTCTCTCATTCTCTCTCTCTCTCAAATAAATAAATAAAATCTTAAAAAAAAAATAGTATCAGAGAGGCTATTAAAGAAAACTTGTCAGCAGATAGCTCTTAAGAACCCCAGCCGTGACATTCTTTTCTTTTTCCAAATTCCTGACTTTTCCTTGTTCGACTTGTCATCACAATGAAGACATTTTTTCTTCTAACTCTCCACATCTGTAAAACTATTTTCATGATTTCATATAATCATATCATACTTTAAAAACTAAAGAATAGGGGAGGCGGGGGGGCTCAGTAGGTTAAGTGTGTGACTCTTGATTTCAGCTCAGGTTGTGATCTCAGTGTCGTGAAATCCAGCCCCTCGTCTGGCTCTGCATTCAGTGCAGAGTCTGCTTGAGATTCTTTCCTTCTGCCCCTCCCCCTGCTCCCACTTCTTAAATAAATAAATATCTTTAAAACCTGGGGAAGAATAATTTGTTAACTTTTTCTGGCTGTTGGCTCTGTCAGTGTTTGTCATTTGGCAGATTTCTATTGCTCCTGATGTCCCTGCTGCTCTCCTGCTTTCCAACATGGTTGAACAAATTTACAATGCCACCAGCAATATAAGTGTTATGCTCTGCTACAATTTCCCCAGCATTCAGGTTATTATATCTTACTATTGTTAGCTTAGGCAAAAAATGTTTCTCCAATATTGCTGTTATTTGCTCTGTGATTACTGAGAAATTCAAGTAATACAATTATATTACATTAATAATGGTCCGTAATTTTGGCTTTTCGCTGAGTCATAATGATGCTTCCCCCACTTAGGTCTACTCCTTGAGAGTGTTATAACTTGCAAAACTACATATGGGGTCATTAGACCAGGAAATTTGGGGGTTTCTATTTTACTTCTATTCCTACAATCTCAAAAGAGCATGTTTGTTTTTTTTGTTTTTTTTTCTGCAGTAGACTTAATTTTGCCCTCCATGTGGTTTATGTTTCTAATGGAATTTGGTTAATGGATTCTACTACTTTTAACTCTAACATATGCTTAGTCGGATGATCCCAGACTAGCCTAGGCTTTCCCAAAGAATATTCAATGAAACTGTGTTTCTGGGGGATGTTAAAATTGCTTATGTGCTCAAAATTGTTCCATAATTTGGGAACTGATGGGGTAAGCAAAGTAAAACAAGTTTCTTTAATGCATATATTCTTACTTTAGGCATGGTGTGTTTCTAAGAGAAGGATATTAGTACTGAAAACCTAAAAGAGGAGCATAGAAGGTATTGGGCCTCCATCCATGATAGAGTCGAGTCTTCATTCATGGACAGGGATTCTGTATCTAGATTAACCAATCAAAGGAGAACCCAACAAAGCAGGTCCACTTGTCCCTGTTTACAATGACCCCTGGCAAACGTATCACTTTTGTTTTTTCTGACCTATTGTTTATTTTCTTATAAATAAACTTATAAATATAAATAAATAAACTCCAAAATTTTGGCAACTCCAAAAATTCTGTGCCCCAATGGAAAAGGGACAGCTTCAGAACTGATGTACCAGGATAATCCTCAATGTTCTTTGATGGCCCCAATTAAATGGTATATTGATGAGATCAGAAAACAACACAATCCTAACCAAAGCAGCTAATTAGGGGCTGCAGAGTGAATAAACTTTGTTGTGTGGAAATGTAGAAACAGTGTGCAGAATGCCTGCAAATGAAGTACTCAAAAGAAATAAAAGCAGCAGGTACCATCAAGGGTTCTCAATGTATTTCGGTGCATTCCCTTGTAAAAATGAGTACGGTTTGAAATCTCAGGCAGTAAGCAAGAGAGCATAGCTAGGTTCTTTGTCCCTGTTTCCAAGACAGGGTTTTAACATAATTTCTTCATTAGTAAAGAGATCCTTCCTCCAAAGGGGTCCTCAACATCCCTGCTTATGTTAAATTGCAATAATAACTCCCATTTATACAGTTCTTACCATGCAGTAAACACTATGTTGGGCACAATCCACACCCCCATGACAACTTTGCAAAATAGGTTTGATTATTATTCCCCCTCATACTTATGTGGAGGCTGAAAATGAGAATTTAAATAGCTCGCCCACGATCACACAGCTAGTGGTCAGCAGAACATAGCTGGGACTCTCTCAAATCTTTTCCCGCACTGAATTTCCTTTACGCCGTAAGGACACATGAGTGCCCCTCAACCCATTAAAGTGGCTCCATGGGCTGTCACCATGCAGAACCCTTCCCAATCTCTTGTTTCAGAACCAAATAGCAGTTTGACATTTAAAATTCAAAGTAACAACAAAAAACCCCTAGAAGGCAAATAGCCTATTTGCTGTTGTTTTTCCTCCCAAGGGAAGCTCATTTAACATGGGAAAGTCAAATTAAAATGTTGAAGGGCAGTTGAATGCCCAGACAGATACAGAGATAGTCAGGAAGCACATGGTGACTCTTGAGGGATGGCAAGAATGCAGGCCCTGATGTCAGAGAGAAACATGCTCAAGTCCCTTCCTTCCTCAAGGTCCAGGTTCTTCACCTGTAAAATACAAGGGTTCGGCCAAGTGATGAGTATATTAGTCAGAATCCCCTTGTGTTCAGACAACCCACACCAGATCAAATGTGAATGATGGAAGACGATGAGAGATAAATGATACATAAGTACATAGAAGCACAGACAGATGATGGATGCAAGGGTGATGGATGGATGCATGGGTAGAATAGATTAGATGGAAAGGAAGGGTTGAAATCTGCCTCGGAATCAACTACGTCTCATCCTGGCTTCACCTGTGCACTGGGTCACAGGGGATTCCACTGGTCTCCTGTAAGAGAAAGAAGACTCAGAGCATGAGCAGGTCAGGCTCACATTACCAATGGCTGCAGCCAAAGTAAAAGAGGTAGTTACCCTTTCTTGTCCAACTCTGAAAATTCCCCAGAATGACCCTGATTGACCCAGAATAACTCATTGTTCCCTTCATGCGGTTGGATCCTACTGACTCATGAAATGCAGCACCAGGCAACAATGTGGCTAGCTCAACATGCTTTCATAGTCTGCTTATAGATTACATGCTATTCTTCATTTTTAGCTCCTTGTTTCTTGCCCTCCTGGCTTGTGATATTCAGACATTTCTATAACATGCTCATCATTAGAATGTAAATGATGATAGGAAGATTAGTAGGTCAAAGGTGAGCAGTTAGAAAATGAGCTTAAAAATTGATTAGATTTCTCTTGATAAATTGCCAGCACAACTGATACCATGGTCTGTAACATTTCTCCTCACTCAATTGTGCCATTGTGGGAGGCAGAATAATGATCCCCCAGCAATGCCTATGTCCTATTCCCTGGGTATAGGGTTAGGGGTATAGACCTCAAAACAGGGGTGTTTTCCTGGATTGTCCAGGTGGGTCTAATCTAATCACCTGGGCCCTTAAAGTGGAAGAGGAAGTCAAAAGAGTCAATCAGAGAGAGACCACACCAGAAGGGACCAGAAAGAAGTGAAATGTGAGAGAGGTGCTTGCCAGTGCCGGCTTTGAAGATGGAAGAAGGGGGCCATGAACTAAAACATATGAGCAGCCTCTAGAAGTTGAACCCTCAGCTGACAGCCAGGAACCCCAAGGAACTGACATCTGCCAACAACCTGAATGGGCAAGGACATAGATTCCCCTCCTGGGCTTCTAGAGAGGAGCACAGGCCAGCAGACACATTGATGGTAGCCCATGAGACCCATCTAGTGCTACTGACCTGCAAAACTGGAAAATAATAAATTTGTAATGTTTAGGCCACTAACTTGGTGGTAATTTGTTACAGCTGCAATAGAAAACTAATACACTGGGTTTTTTGTTTTTTTTTTTAAGAAAATTGTTCCCTAAGTGGATTTCTTAACCTGTTTGTTCAGCCCTAGAAAGCAGAACTGTGGTGGTCTCTATTGGTCAAAGTCCCACCAGGCTCGATTTCTCTTCTTAAGAATAACTAAAGGGACTTTTTCTCATTTTCAGTTTTATAAAGAGGACAAAGTCTCTTGTTAAGAACAGAGTCTGTACTCTGTAGAAAATGGGGTTGGGGAGATACACATTACTTAGAAAAAACAGACTGCAAAAGAGCAATATTGGGTACAGGTGAGATTCATTAGCCAACATGGCCCAGAGAAGCACCTTTCCCTGGCCTGGCTGCCCCGCCTTCCGGCCCGGATGCTCCTTTCTTAAATTGGCTGTGCCATCCATGACCCTTGCTCTTATTTCTTTAGCATTCTGGTTTGCATTTCATTGACTTGTTACTAATCTCAGATCCTCCTAGGATTTGTTTATAATTTTGCTCAAGATAGAAATTCCACCAAATAAGTCATTTCCATAGAGACTTCTCATACTCAAATGGACCCTACAAAATGCTGGCTACCTGTTTGACTCACTAACATGGAAGAGAGCAGTATGATATTGTGATTCTGTCACTAATTATCTTTAAGAGCTGCCCTTTTTCTAACTGCATTTTCTCAGTGTGCTAAGGCAATGCCAAAGCATTCAAACCTGTTTTAACAGTCCTAGGTCTGATAAGATGGCAGGGAAAGATAATGCAAAAAAGGAAGGAAGGAAAGATTGTCTTCACCCAAAATGTAAAAGACAGGATAAAGTATACCCTTGAATTAATAAGGACTTAAAAACCAGAAGTTGAAGCATGTGAGCACATGGTGCACCTGACCTTCAGTGGGTTTATTAAACCCAGAAACAATAGGATCTTGATTGTTAATGCCCACATGAGGCCTGGAGGTGAGACCTTGGGCCTAAATAAACCAGGAATTGTAAATGAGACCACTACTAGGACCCCAAATATCACAACCTCAGTGAAAGGTGAATGGGAAAATAAATCTCCCCTCTGCCCTAAAAACTAGCAAGAAAACTGATCTGTCTCTACCAGCACTTCATATGAGTTTGGACTCTAAATTTATACCACCTGACTCACCAGAAATAAATACACAAAACTTGGAAGGCACTTTAGTAACACAAACTATATAAAACTTTCCACAGGGCACAGAGTAGGGAGAGGAAGGCCTTCTTAATTTGAGCTCACAATCAAAAATTACAAAATGCATGAGGAAACCAACCAGCCTAAGCACAGTGAAGCAGACACAACCAAGCAGACTGTGAAAGCCTAAGGACATTCATTAATAAAACAAGAATCTGAAAGATGAATGATTAAAAAAATAGAAATCAACACTGTAATAAAAGAAAAAAAATATTTGAATGCAAGAAAAGCAGTCAGATGTGACAAAAAAAAAAAATAGAACTTCTGGAAATCAAAAGTCCTTGAAATTAAAAGTTGCTGGGACAGATGGAACAGATTACACTCCTCAGAATAAGGAGTTAGTGCAATGAGAAATCTATTTGGTCCACGTTCCCAGAATAAAGCAAGGAATTCTAAGGACATGGTAAACATAAAGGTTCCTTATGTGAGGATCGAATGAGACGGTCCAATCCACATTGACTGCAGAAGGCAAAAGAAAAAGGGGCAGGGAAGGAATATTTGAAGAGATAATGACTGAAGGTTTCCTGAAGTGATGAAGTAATGTGCATCCTCATATTAAAACAGCACTCAGAGAACAGTGCACATTGAATTAAACACATGCACATGCACAGTTATCTATCAGATAGACACCACATCACTGCAAAGACAGGATTCATGCAATAATATGCATAAGGGCTTGGAACTCACCTGGTACATAGTGCAGAATATTTAACAGTTAGCTCTTCTTCTCATCCTTACTGCTAGAATAATAAAAATACATTGCTACTGGGGCATTTGGGTGGCTCAGTCAGTTAAGCAACTGACTCTTGATTTCAGCTCAGGTCATAATCTCAGGTTTGGGATTTGTGGTCAAGCGCCACATCAGGCTCCACGCTCAGTACGGAGTCCACTTGAGTTTCTCGCTCTTCCTCTCCCTCTGCCCCTCCCCCCAGTCATGCTCTAAATAAAAAAAATTAAAAATAAAGAAATAAAATCTTTAAAAACAATACACTGATATTATTATTCACTTTGCTTCTCTCTACATTAATGAAATTGTGTAAGTAGCGTAAGTGATGAAAGCAAGTGGTTAAAGCATAGTACAAAATCTGTGGCATGAGATTATTTGTGCAAAATTATATGCAAAGGCCAATAGTTCCTATTATTTTATGGGAATGATGCACAGCAAATATGGGGACAGTAGTTCCCTACGGGGGCAAGGGAGGGAGGAGGTAAGGAAGAGAGTGGTCAGCCTCAGGCCAGAGTTCTTAAGGCTTGGGCACAGAAAAATTCTGAAGCAAACACGGCAACATGTTCACTTCTATTTAATCTGGGCCGTGGTTCCTTCCAACCATGGCTGTTCGTTCACTGTGGTGGAGCGCGTTCATGGGGCCCAGCCCTGGCCCCCACTGCCAAACCATGTCTCCTGCTCCCTCATTGCTTCTGCCTGAGAGAAAGCACAAAGACTGAGGCCGTGGTGGCCCTGTGGGTATATGGGTACTGATTATACTTTTCTATGTTTGAAATATTTCATCACTTTGAAAAGGAACCCTGACTTTCCACATGGAGCTTCCACTGAAAACAGAATCCCTGTTGCTCAAAAGTGTCACGATTCCTATGTAACTTTATCCCATCAACCCACTGGTCAGTTTTTTATTTTCAACCAATATAACTCAGGCTACTCTGGGTTTCCACCTCCCTACCTGAGAAACAGGGGGAGGGTTATAGGGTGGTTACCCCAGCCATCAGTGCAAGAAACATAGTTTTCAACTCCCCAAACAACGTAGTTTCCAGTTGTCTTACGAAAGCACTGGAAGGACTGGAAACCGCCTTTTATGTCCTACTTTGAATACATCTCGGGGGGCTTAGATCACAACAGCTGGTTTGGTGGTTAAGGGAGAATTTAGATACAGTAAAAAATGAATGCAAGGAATACCATGGAGATCAGTTATCCAGGCGGGAGGAGTATGATTTTTACAGTCCTTTCAGCTGTGTTAATTCTTCCAAAATGCAAAGCACCACAAAGATCATAGTTTATATTGTTTGATAATCTTTGCCTGGTTACCTGTAAAGAAAAGAAGTCTTCATATACCTCACCTTTTAAATGTGAAATAAGAATAATAATGGCAATGATGATCGGTTTTTCTCCAACCCATTGGCTAACGAGTAAAGCTCAAATGCAAGTGTTCCTGCGTGCTATTTTTTAGTAAAAAGTGCTGTGATAATGTCTGAGGAAAAATAGCATTTTCCTGACAAGGAAAGGCTGGTAGATACATAGATAGATAGGTAGATAGATAGGTAGGTAGATAAATAGATAGAAGATATACAGATATAGGTAGATAAATAGATAGAAGATATACAGATATAGATGGAATTTGTTTGGCTTCTTCTTCTCTCTTCAAAAAAAGATGTCACAAACCACATATCTGACAAAGGACTTGTATCTAGAATATAAAAGAACTCAATAAGCAATGTTAAAAATAAAATCCAGTTACTAAAAAAAGAGGGGGGGGGGAGTGTGCCTGGGTGGCTCAGTCTATTAAGCACCCCACTCTTGATTTCGGCTCAGGTCATAATCTCAGGGTTGTGAGATCGAGTCCTGGAGTTGGGCTCCTTGCTGGGCAGGGAAACTGCTTAAGAGTCTCTCTCTCCTGGGACGCCTGGGTGGCTCAGTCGGAACCAGCGGCTGCCTTCGGCTCAGGTCATGATCTCAGGGTCCTGGGATCGGGACCAGGCTCCTTGCCTCTCTTGAAAGAAAGAAAGGAAGGAAGGAAGGAAGGGAGGAAGGGAGGGAGGGAGGGAGGGAGGGAGGGAGGGAGGGAGGGAGGGAGGGAGGGAGAGAGAGAGAGAGAGAGAGAGAAAGAAAGAAAGAAAGAAAGAAAGAAAGAAAGGAAAGAAAGAAAGAAAGAAAGAAAGAAAGAAAGAAAAGGAAAGGAAAGGAAAGGAAGAAAGAAAGAAAGAAAGAAAGAAAGAAAGAAAGAAAGAAAGAAAGAAAGAAAAGAAAGAAAGAAAGAAAGAAAGAAAAGGAAAGGAAAGGAAAGGAAGAAAGAAGAAAGAAAGAAAGAAAGAAAGAAAGAAAGAAAGAAAGAAAGAAAGAAAGAAAGGAAGAAAGAAAGAAAGAAAGAAAGAAATTTGCCTTAAAAAATAAAATAAAATCCAGTTAGAAAATGAGCAAAAGACATGAGCAGACGTTTCACCAAAGAGGCTATATGGATGAAAAACAGCATATAAAACGATGTTCAGCCTCACTCACCATCATAACAATGCAAATTAAAACTGCGATGAGATATCACTACATCCCTCCTAAAACAAGCTAAAATAGCAGATGCTGGTGAAGTTGCAGAAGTACTGGACACACAGCCGGTAGGAATGTAAGATGGTACAGCTACTCTGGAGAATCGTCTGGCAGTTCTTTAAAGAGCTAAACATACATTTAGTATGTGGCCCAGCGATCATCTTCCTGGGCATTTATTCCAGAAAAAAATGAAGATTATGTCCACATGAAAACCTATACATGAACATTCATAGCAGATTCACTTGCAATTGTCCCCAAACCAAAAACAACCTAAATGATCTTCAGTGGATAGATGGTTAAACACACTGTGGTACATCCATACCGTGGAATAATAGGCAGCAATACTGAGGGATAAATTCTCATGTGATGGTTAATTTTACATGTTAACTTGATGAGGTTAAGAGATGCCCGGATAGCTGGTAAACCTTATTTCTGAGTGTATCTGTGAGGGTGTTTCTGGAAGAGAATATAATTTGCATCGGTAGACTGAGTAATGAAGACTGCCCTCACCAGTGTAGGTGGGCACCATCCTATCCACTGAGGGCATGGCCAGAAGAAAAAGATGGTGGAAGGGTGAATTTGTTCTCTGCTGGAGCTGGGACATCCATCTTCTCCTGCCCGTGGACATCTGTGCTCCTGGTTCTCAGGCCTTTGGGCTCAGATTGGGACTTATATTATTGGCTCCACGTTTGGACCAGAGCTATACTACTGGCTTTCCTGTGCCTCCTGCTTCCAGATGGCAGATCGTGGGCCTTCTCAGTCTCTATAACCATGAGAGCCAGTTCCCCTTTCTATGCGTCTATGTATATCCTCTTGGTTCTGTTTCTATGGAGAACCCTGGCTAATACATCTTGATACATGTCACAGCTCAGAAGGATCACAAGAGCATTGTGCTCAATGAAAATTCAATCTCGAAAGTTTCCTTATTTGATGATTCCATTTATAAAACATTCTTACATGATAAAATTATAGAAACAGCAAACCGATGAGGGGTTGTCAGAAGTTTTGCAGGGGTGGAAGGGATAGTTGCGTGTGAATATACAGAGACAGGAGGAGGGAGATTTTTACTGTGATCAAACAGTCCTGTGTCTAGATTGCAGTGATTACAGATGTCTGCCTGTGTGATAAAGAGTCATAGGACAACACGGAAATAACTTCACATACAACTGATGTCAATTGATGTTGACTTGAACCTGATCCTGGTTTCTAGTTGGAGAAAGAATTGGGTATTTTCTCCACGACTAGAGACTCCTAAAAAGCCTGGATCTGCTTCCAGGTTCATCCACCAAATGACTCCACAACCCCCATTGCTCTCATTAGGCAAGAGGCTCAAAGTTCCACAGTAATTTCTTGGCATGATTAAAATTTCAGCAGAGGAAGAATGACTGCTTTTGGGTCTTATTATTGCTGGCAGGGTAATACCTAGTGAGGTAGAGGCTGATTATCCAACCACCTCTGCTCAGAAAAAAATACCTAACATAGTAGTCTACAAGTCTTTTAAGATAACAGGGTCAGGTAATTATTTCAAAAGAGACTTTATGCTTTCTAATCTCGCCTGTCTGCTGATAAGTGTGGAGATAAATAGGAACAAGTGTAAGAGGCAGGCACAAGATACAATGTCTGGGTTGCGTTCTGTAATGTTCCTTTTTCTTTCTGAGCTGCTTTAACCAACTGCATAAAATACGTTCTCTATGGAATCCAGCAGCTTTCTGGAGAAGTATTCCCTTTTCAACCAGAAATATGGAGCCTACTGACTTCTGAAAAATCTAGTCTACTCATGGTTTTTTCATCTGGCCAACAAAAGCAATCAGGAATTTACTATCTCTTAGGTCAGTGAATCACTGTTTTGCCCCAGATAATCTATGTTCTTATCCTATGTCTGCCACATGCTCACTATAGGATCTTTGATAAGTTAATTTATTTAACTTTGGACCCTCCATTTGTAAAGTACAATCACAGTCGTACCTACAGCGAGAATGTTAGGAGTGTTAAAATATACTAATGTATGAAAATTGTTGAGCACAGTATCGGGGTCATAGGGAAAATTCACATTCAGTAAATGATAATGATTATACCATTATTAGTGTTAAAGAGTCCAAAAAAGAAAAAGCGGTAAGCGCCAAGTCTTGGATTCAATTCTGACATCATTAGAGTGTACATCCTCGAAGACTATAGCTAACCACTAATTACCTAAGTGTTTTCAACTATAAAATAAGGATGGATGCATCTACAACTCAAAAATATGAGTGCAGCAGGGGCTAATAGAGAGAGAGAGAGAGAAATGTTAAGGCTTTAAACAGTTGTAAGGATGTCTTACTGTTCTAATAAAATCTCTCTCTTTCAAAATAAGAGGACATGCCATGGGCCCAGTTTCTGTATGGTTACATGTAAATCCAGGATAATGCCATCCTTGTCCTTGTGGCATCTGTCCTGCACAATTGCTAGAATCCCTTGACCTCCTTCCTACCAGACACTACCTTGTCAACCAAGTTAATATACAATTGAATCAACTCAATAAAGAATGATCTAATCATCGCTCTCTCTTTTTTTATTATGTTATGTTAGTCACCATACAGTACATCATTAGTTTTTGATGTAGTGATCCACACTTCATTGTTTCATAACACCCAGTGCTCCATGCAAAACGTGCCCTCCTTAATACCCATCACCGGGCTAGCCCATCCCCCCACCCCCATCCCCCCTAGAACATATCTCTTCTTTGCTAAAAATGTCCAGTAGATTTTCACAGTCTCAAAACAAAAAACAAAAAAAAAAAGAAGAAGAACACTACAAAATCTGTAAATATATGGTATACATTCAGTCCTCACAATGGTAGATCCAGAATTTATTTTCCACTACCGGCCTTCAGAGGCTTCGCACTTGTAAGCGACTCATTGTCACCCCAGGAGAGCCTGGTGGTTTCCCTCTGCTCAGTCTTCCACACGCTGTCTGCTCTCCTTCAACGTCTTGAGTCCCTCAGTCTTCCACACGCCGTCTGCTCTCCTTCAGCGTCTTGTTGAGTCCCTCAGTCTTCCACACACCGTCTGCTCTCCTTCAACGTCTTGTTGAGTCCCTCAGTCTTCCACATGCCGTCTGCTCTCCTTCAACATTTTGTTGAGTCCCACACGCCTGTGCCCTTGTATAAATACCCCGTAGTCTCCAGAATAGGGTCTAAATACTCTACGTCTTGTTTATTCCCGAGTTTCCTGTGGCTGCTGTAACAAATTACCACAAACTTAAAACTTCAGAGATTTCTTTTCTCACAGATCTGGAGGTGAGAAGTCTGAAATCAAGGTGTCTGCAGAGCTGGGCTCCCTCAGAAAATCTAGGGAAGATTCCATTCCTTCCCTCACCCAGCTGCCGGTGGCTGTCAGCATTCCTTGCCCAGCAGCCTGTGTTAGGCTTCTCCAGAGAAATGAAAACCAATAGGATGGAGATATACATAGATACAGATAACTATGTGTTATATGTCTATGTATTTCTATGTATCTCTCTATATAAGTAGATCTACCTCTCTCTCTCTTTCTTAAAAGAAATCGGGAGATTTCTTTTAAGGAATTGGCTCAAGAGGGTATGGAGAATGGCCAAGTCCAAAATCTGCAGAGATGGGCGGGCAGGCCCGAAACCCAGAGAAGAATTGCCATGGAGCCTGAAGGCTGTTGGCTGGCAGAACTCTGTCTTGCTCTGGAGAGGTCAGCCTTTTGTTCTATTCAGCATTTAAGTGATTGGATGAGACCCACTCACATGATGGAGGGTTATCTGCTTTACTTAGAGTCCACTGATTTAGATGTTGATGCTGTCCAGGGGCACCTGGGTGGCTCAGTCTAAGGTCTGACTCTTGATTTTGGCTTAGGTCCTGATCTCAAAGTCATGAGATCAAGGCCCAGAGGCTCGTGCTCAGTGAGGAGTCTACTTGAGATTCTCTTTTTCCCCCTCTCCTTCTGCACCACCCCCCATGACAAGCGTGTGCAGGTGCTCTCTCAATAGATAGATAGATAGATAGATAGATAGATAGATAGATAGATAGATAGATAAACGTATGTTAATACCATCCCAAAACACCCTCACAGCAATACTCAGACTAATGTTTGAAGAAATATTTGAGTACTGTGGCCCAGCCAAGTTGACACATAAAATTAACCATCAACTGGCCCCATAGCTCCAATCTCTGCTTTTTAAAAAAATATTTTATGTATTTATTTGAGAGAGAGAGAGAGAGCATGAGTAGGGAGAGGGGCAGAGGGAGAAGCAAACTGCCCCCTGAGCAGGGAGCCCAATGCAGGGCTCGATCCCAGGACCCTGGGATCATGACCTGAGCCAAAGGCAGATGCTTAACCGACTGAGCCACCCAGGCACCCCAATCTGCCTCCTTGATCACATTTCCCTCCTCTTCTGCCCATGTGTCTTCTCCTCTGAGTGTCTGTCTTATAAGTATACATGTGATTGCATTTAGATCCCACCCGGATAATCCAGGATAAGCTTCACATTGCAAGATCCTCAACTTACTTATATTTGTAAGGACTCTATCTCTAAATAGGGTGACATTTACCCTTTTCCCATATAAAGTGATATTTGCAGTGCCCAGGGATTAGGATGTAGACATACCATCTTGGGAGCCACCATTCAACTCATATAGTCCCCCATCCAAAAGTGATGTCTCGTTCTTCTAAAGTTGCATACAACATGCCATATGTAACCATTTTGGGTTATATCACTTTATACATTCAAAAGCAAGCATCAATCACCCTACTCCATGGCAGGCAGTGTGCCAACTGCTGGGGTCACAAAGACTCCCACAAGCTCACTACTTAGGGAAAATGTATATGTAAAGAAATAATCCCGGTGATGGGCATTAAGGAGGGCACGTGATGTAATGAGTGTTAATGAATGAATTACTGAACTCTACATCTGAAACTAATGATGTACTCTGTTGTCTAATTGAACTTAAATTTAAAAAATTAAAAAGAAAAGGAAAAAGAAAAAAAGAAATAATCCCAAATCCAATTTATGTATAACATGCAAATTATACCAGATATCCCTCTTTGCTCTCAAATCACCTTGTACCTACCCCTATGATAGCATTTAAAACCTCAGTTGTAATCAGCTGTTTACATGGCTATATCCCTCACTAAACTCTAAGTTCCATGTCTTTTTAAACTTCTGTGTCCCTAATGCCTAAAACAGAAGCCTAGTCTAGGGTGAATCTTCAGTGAAGCATGTTGAATTAATGAAACAATCGAACAAAATCATTAAGCTCCCACTAAATGCCACTAAATGCCAGGTACTTTTCCGGATGCTACATTATACCCTATAGCAGAATACAATCATTCAAAAATCCCTATCCTATGAAGATCTGTTAAACCCTCGTTAAACCCTCGTGGATGGATGAACACATGCATGACTTAATTACCGACTAAACAATGTGCTTTGGAAAGACAAGAAAAGAAGCAACTCTCTTGATGGAGGAGATAAAATAAATGCTGAGTCTGATTCTTGAAAGGATTTCAGAGGTGAGGTGAGAGCACAAAAAAGCCCTCAGATGTCCTGAACGGTATGATGATCATACTTGACTGATCTGTCAGAGACTTCATGATCCTTGAGCAAAGCAGGTGTGTTTTGTTGCTGTTGCTTTGGTTTTCACATTTCCATCCCTTCTGTGTTTAATCCAATGTCTTGAACAGAGACTCTTCTCAAACCTCAGCAGCTGGCTAGACTATCATGCTATTCCTCATGGTAGACACTAGCCCCAAATGGCTGTTTAAATTTTACTTAATTAAATGAAGTTAAAACTTCAGTTCCTCAGTGGCATGAGCTGCATTTCAGTTGCTCTAGAGCTACTTACAGGTGATGAATATAACCAGCCCTGCAGAAAGTTCTCCTGGGCAATGCTGGTCTATAATGACCGAATGAACTGATGATAGTGTTTTAAAAATGTTAGGCCTGAAAGAGTCCTTACATCTCATGAATCCAATTTCCTCATTTTGCATTTGGAGACACCAAGATCCAGACAGGCAAAGCAACTGCCGGATTTTCATAGTGAGTTGGTTCTGGATGTGTTGATATACCATGATGGATTGGAGTCTTTCCTCTGTCCTCATTTATACTGAATTATACTACACCTGGTTTTTACTCTAATGAGTTCCAAGAGGAGAAGTCTTATTGTGAGGTATTCTTTGTAAAAAATCCGCTAAGGTCTTTCTGGGCCAATGTGGGTGAGAAATTTACAAGACAGTTCTCAGATCAATCTGGAGGCTTGATTAGATCAAGGAATGGGTTTAGTCTTGTCACCTGCTGAAAACCAACAGTCCAACCAAGAGTGACAGTGACTAATCATCAGAGATGCAGAAAGAACACTGTGAAAGTGGGGAAGGGGCAGTGAATGACAGCAGAAAGTCTCAGATTAGAAAGGCTTGGGCTCACAGTCCATTTCTCCTCTTTATTTACACTGTGGCCTTTGGTAGATTCCCTTTCTACATTGAGATTGTGTCCTTATCTGCAAAATAGAAATAATGATACCAACATCCTTAAGTGGTTTTGCATATTAAATATTGAGCACAGATTTAGTCCATTCTGGCTGCCGTAACAAAATATCACAGACTGGGTAGCTTATAGGAAACAGAAATGTACAGCTCACAGCTCTGGAGGCTGCATGTCCCTAAGGAGCCAGCATGGTTGCTTTCAGGTGGAACCTCTTTTATGACGTACTAATCCCCTCCATGAGGGCTCCACCTTCATGGTCTAAGCACTTCCCAAAGGCCCAACCTCTTAATACCGTTATCTTTGAGGGGTAGGAATCAACACATGAATTTTGGGGGACACAAACATTCAAATCATGGCATTACATAGCAATGAAGAAGAAGGAGGAGGAAGAGGAAGACAATTATTAGAAAAGCAGATACAGACATAATAAAGGCAAAGACTTACAGAGAGCTCATCATGTACCGAGCCTTGAGCTAAATGTTTTGGGTCTATTAATCCCTTTAATGCTTACAACAAGCTGATGAGAATGGTACTCATGTTATCCCTGTTTCATGAGTGCAGCAACTGAGGCACAGAGTGACTTACCTAAGGTTATGGCTGGGAAATAAATAGGTAAAATCAAACCCAGACCATTGGAAAGTATGCTCCTAACCACCCTGATTCCAAAAGGGAGAGGCCCTGCCTCCCTGCAGAGTAGGGCACTTCTACAGTCTCTCCACTCAGCAGGAGCCTATGAATGAGTCTTTGTTGGTTGAATACCCTGGAACTCAGAAATGAAGCTGGAAAAGCTGAAACCCAGAGTGCTACAGGACTTGGGTTCCAGCCTAATGTGATGGTTCAGAGTACCTGGTTCCCGATGGGTTGCCTCTGGATCTCTCTCAGGTGCTGGTCTGCATTTTCTGTTTAGATTCTCGCCAGGGCAGCCCTGCCACTTGGTTGAGCTAAAATGCAAACAGCCCCAGTTTGGGCTTGTTTCAATCCTCCTGGGTGAGTTCCTGTTTTCAAAACTTCATAGGTAGCTGAAACGCAAACATCCTACCTAATAATTTTAACTTTGCAAAAAGCATCTTGGGTGGAAAAGTGCCCACATCCAGTTTTCATTTGTCCGTTCATGTAATAAATATTGATGGCAGGTTACATGGGCCAAGAACTGTGCACACAGAAACATTACAGACCAGTCCCTTCTGGACGAAGCTCAGAGCCGGTGGCGGACGCGGACACATAAAGAGAAAATCAAGTCAAGCCTTTTAAATTTCGTGAGAAAAGCCTAAATAGGGATCAGAAGAAGCACAAGGGAAAGAGTGGCCCATCCTCTCTGAGAGGCCAAGAAAAATGTAATTGGCTCCCCAGTTACTTAACTTTGCAGATGTTGTCCCCACCACTTCTCTGGAAGAACCTGCATAAGGTCTCATTGAGGAAAGTTCGCCCTTGGCTTTTCTGAGATGTGTGCATTTTCTTCTCAAGTCTCTGCTTTGAGAAACATGAATGAACACTTGCATCGTTTAGGGTCTGGCTGCCTGCCCTATTTGACTTAACCGAAATTTTGAAGCAAATTCTGAGGGGTGGGTTTTTTTTTTTTTTTTTTCCAGTTCCTTAATTAAGCAACTGGTAAGTTCCATGAGATTCATTCATCTTTGTATCTTTTCAAGTGACTTTCACTGAAAGGGCCACTATGTTGAAGTCACCACTTTTCTTTAAATAATATTTCTACTGTGTACTCTAGCTGTTTATTTTTATAGTTCTGTGTATTTGACCTAAAGCTTTTAACCTTGTGTGTGTGCCCTGAAATGACTTTATTGCAAAAGGGTTTGGCTTCTAAATCTAAATAATAAATAATATTCAGCCATAACAGAAGGGAAAGAAATATCAGGACTGCCTGTTCCCTCCAAAACTGTAATCATAAAAATGAAAAAGTGTGATAGGGCTCACGTAAATGAGTGGCCACAGGGGACAGCCAGAAGACACTAAAGTCCTTGAAAAGAATCGAGGGAAATAATGCCTATGAAGTATGCAAACTATGTCAGGAACTCCCCGTTGGTGCTTTGGGATATAAATCTTAGTAGAGCAAATGCTAGGAGACGGGAGAAAAGTCAAGCTCAGAGATGTGAAGAGAGTCCCTAACGTTGCCTAGTGGGCAGGATATAGGGCTGGGAGGAGAACCTGATGGTCTCATTTCGTAGCTGTCGCTTGTTTCATTTTGCCACGTGGCTTCATTATTAAAAGGCATTTCTTATCATGGAACCGGTCAAAAGGTATGTGTCAGGAATTTGGCTTAAGGAATACAGAGACTCATAAGCTATGAAGAGTTCATGGCAGTTGTTAATACCCAGTCTGTTTTCACACCGTGGAATTCCCTTCTATTATTTACTTTTCCTTTACGAACCCTGTCCTTCAAAATAGAGTGTGTGCTGGCTTCCACCTCTCGCAATACTAGAAGTAACAGACCAACATTCCCGCTGTGCAAAACTAGAAAAGCCAGATCAGAAAACCATCCAATAATTACTGAGGCAACCACTATCTGAGGAGTTGAAACCAGGGAATGAAAGGGGTCGCCCCGGAATACCATGATGGATTCGCTGTCACTGGAGGCCTGCCTGCCCCAGCGTGCCCACTGCCGATCTCACTCTGCTGCCCATCATGGGAGTTTCAAGCCTCCCCACCCCTTCTGGCTTCACACCATCCCCTGGCCTCCGCAGTTTCTGCGTCATAACTCTTGCCCCAAAGAGCCTCCCATGTCAGCGTCTCCTGCTGTCAGTTCTCATCTGGAGACCACATCCACCACAGAGCTTCGCATGGATGCTGGTCCCAACCCCTCCCCGCACCCACCCCATTACTCTCTTCTGTCCCTTCTTGGTGCAGGGACATAGTCAGATGCTGATGTCTCTGGTTCTGACTTTGTCAGCTCAGGCGTCATAACAAAATGCTGCAGGCACATTGGGGGTTCAGGCTTCAACATATGAATTTGGGAAGGAACATAATTCAGTCCCTACAAGATACAGATGGAATAAATTCATTCCTTTAGCTTTCTTACCTCTTTCTTAATAATATTCTTCTAAGTCAGCTCTAGCATTTTTACTTTATTTGATCCAGTGACTGAATAAAAGAAGGAAAAACTTCAAAGTCACCAAATTTCACTCCACTTAAGAAATGAGGAAGAATAGGCACCTGGGTGGCTCAATTGGTTAAGCGTCTGCCTTCAGCTCAGGTCATGATCGCAGGGTTCTGGGATGGAGCCCCGTATCGGGCTCCCTGCTCAGCGGGGAGTCTGCTTCTCCCTCTCCCTCTGCTGTTCCACCTGCTTGCGCTTGCTTTCTCTCTCAAATAAATAAATAAAATCTTTAAAAAAAAAAGAAATGAGGAAGAATGGTTATAGGAAAATTAAAAAATGTTGTCTCTCAGATTGTTAAATGTTTTCATTCATTGCTCCAAATTTTATTATTCAATAATTTGCTAAAGCAGATGTTCAGCATAAGATAGCTAATTCCATCCAGCTGATAAGTTTCAAATGAAAAGTGACAAAAATTGGATGATAGTAGTAGTATTTAATATTTATTATTATTGAGGCCCTATCAGGGGTTAGGTACCTGTGCTCTGTCCTTTGTTTCTATTACTTTTAATTCTCAAAACAACTCTGACAGGTATACTTTTTTCCCATTTTACATATTGTAGATAAAGAACCCCATTTTACATATTGTAGATAAAGAACCTGTAGGTCAGCATTGAGTGATGTGCCCTAATTCACACAGCAGATAGGCAGCTGACCACCATGATTTGAACCATGTTTGTTTGATTCCCAAACTAATAAGCTTTCCACATAAGGGAACCTCCAGAAGCTGGTTCAATAACTCTTGGGCTTTATCAAATACCAAAACTGGCTTGCAGACCTCTCTGTCAATATCTTACAAAAGACTGCGAGGCCCAGAAATCTATCATGGGAAACTCTGGTCATACTCAGCCCCTTTATACAAATAAGGCAACTAAAGTCCGGAGAATGGGGTTGCCTTATGACTATCTTGGACCCTAGGCACTTTGGCTTGCATGGACTTATTCATCTATAAGAAATTATTAAAAATTATTGCTTTACACTGTATAGCTATCAAAACAACTTATATATTCGAACATTTTCTTTGACCTAAAAGTTCATTTTTTTCCTTCTGATTTTTTAAAAAGAAATCAAGACATTTTGTGGCCCCTTGAAAGCTCAACCCTGTGCTTCCTATGCCCAGTGGATAATTTGGCCCTGCCAGAGAGGTTAAGCAATTTTTTGATTACTTTCTAGGCTTTCTATACCTATATGTTTTATAAAATGAGATATTATACATACTATATGTATTATATATAAATCCTAATATATAATTCTATTCTATAATTATAACATCATATACATTTATATTCTATATAATAGAATATAGGATATAATTATTATATTTTAATATATATAATGATATTTATTGTAAGGTAAGGACTTAGCTCACACGATTATGGAGGCTGAGAAGTCCCATGATCTGCCACCTGCCAGTTGGAGGGCCAGGAGCAGTTCAAAGGCCTGGGAGCAGGAAAGCCAATGGTATTGATTTGAGTCCCGAGAACCAGGAGCACTTCTGTCAGGAAAAGATTGACGTCACAGCTCAGAAGTCAGGCAGAAAGCAACTTCAACTTTTGTCTACCTTTTTGTTTTATTCAGGCCCTATGGGGACTAGATGATTCCCACTGGCACTGCGTGGGGGGTGGGGGTGCGAGGGGGGCATTGCTTTACTCAGGCTACCAATTAAGTGCTAATCTTAAACAGCCTCCCAGACACACCTGGAAATAATATTTAAGCAGCTATCTGGGCATCCCACGACCTAGTCAAGTCGGCATATGAAATTACCCATCCCAAGGACTGTCATTCTTCTATATTGTAGATACCATCAAAACTTAACAAAGTATGCAGGACATATTCTTTATATTTTATATTCTTTTTTTTGTATTTTATATTCTCTTTATATTTGTTTCTCTTCTTTTACACATAGATTTTAAAGGGCCCAAAACAAATAGAATAGTAGTTTTGCCCTGTGAATCTGAACGGCTTCATCGAACAAAGAAAGGAAAGGCCACACGGAGGAAGAAGGCGAGGCTGGGTGGAGGCATGGCCCCGCGTGGTTTGTTCAAGTGTCACCGGGTCTGTGTAAATCGTCTCCACGTTCCTCTTAAATCCTTTCTCTTTAAGACGTAGTTAATTAGAACCATCTGCTAGCCACTCTTGGTTAGCCGAGGCTAATCCCTGTTTACTGTAAATGTCTAAATGTGTAAGGAAACCTAAGGGTGGAGGGTGGCTGGTGAAAAAAAAAAAAAAAGAAAAAAGAAAAGAAAAATGCTTCGCAAAGAACCAAGGAAGCCTTATAATCGCTGGTGTCCTCCTGGAAGTGAAACATCATTGTGCTTTAATCCTGCCAATGCCAAGGGTGTTGATTCATACAAATGGCTGCCACATGTTCTATAAGATTGAGGTGGTATTTCTGCTGTGGATATGTTCCCAGCAAGTCTGGACAGTCCTGTCTGCAAGCCCAGAGACCCCCCCCCAACCCCTGCTGTGAGGGAGCAGGCCCCCGAACCTCCCTGCACCTGCAGAGGGAGCCGGGCTGGCCTCGAGGGGAAGGTGGACCTGCCTGGGGCTGGCCGCCTGCCTTTGCAGCAGGAACCCAATGCCTTTCCTTGTCCCCCATTCAGTGCCAGGCACACATGTCACCTCAACGTGGCATTCCACCCTTTCATTCCTTGTTGCACATGTGTGGGGTCCTTTTTCACCAGGGATGACCTAAAACAAATGTCCAGTCAAAATCCAACATGAAACAGATTCCAAATCACACATGGTCTCAACTGCTTTTGCAGCTGTCTCAGTCGAATTCTTCCCCACTGACACCAATAGCTTCCTTCTGTCCCCAACCTGTTTAACATTAAATCCTCCCTTCTAGCTCAAATAACCCCGAAGCCTGTGATACACCATCCCCCACCACCCACCACCCAGCTTACCCCCACCCTCTCGTTAATCCTCCTTTCTTCTGTGGAAAAGCTCAGGACGAGTTCAGTTTTTCAAAAGTTCTGTTGTTTCTCTTGGACCCTCATGCTCACCTCCCTTGTCAATAAAAACCCCATTGTGTAAGAAACATAAAACAGCAGAGGGACATCTGACTCAGTGAAAAAAAGGACTTTGATTAGAGGCCAAGATGGGCTCACCTGCTGTTCTTTCTCCACTGCTGTCTCTGTGACTTTGGGCAAAGGATTCCCTGAAGTTGTGCAGTGCACAACCTAGATCACCATATACCATGTCTCTGAGTCGTGGTCCCACATCCATGAAATGGGGGTGATACTACCTTTCTCATATGATTATGGAGAAGATACACCTAATGTGACAACAAATTAGTAATACTAAGGCAAAGATGCCATTAACATCACTGCCAATGTTGTTAGCCATGTTCACAAAAATTGCAATGAGATAGGTAGCTTTCCTTTGAAAGCTTGTTTTGTTTTGTGTTTCCTAAAGACATGAACGCATCGGGCGCCTGGGTGGCTCAGTCGTTAAGCGTCTGCCTTCGGCTCAGGTCATGATCCCAGGGTCCTGGGATCGAGTCCCACATCGGGCTCCCTGCTCGGCGGGAAGCCTGCTTCTCCCTCTCCCACTCCCCCTGCTTGTGTTCCTGCTCTCGCTATCTCTCTCTCTGTCAAATAAATAAATAAAATCTTCAAAAAAAAAAAAAAGACATGAACGCATCATATAGTACAGGAATGCAAAACATCATCAATCCAATATCCTTATTATTTGTCCTGAACTAGGTGGCTTAGTAAAGAAACTTAATGACTTTCTGAGTCACCTGGTTCGATTTGGTTGCAATTAATTGATTCACTAGGTCTAATCTTAATATCTCTATTACCCAAGGCTTGGTTCAGATTATAAGAGGTGGACTTTATTTGAATGCAGGGCAGCCCCCATACCCTCCCACTGGGCTGCAGAGAGAGAAGCGAGTGGGCATGTGTAGGAGGGGTCATTGTTCCCTGAACAAATTCGGCAAAACTGGCTGCTCAGCAACACATTCTTAAGGTTGCAATTGACATGAAGAAACCTCAGTCCATGAAGACAGACTATGAGAAGAAGTCATATGCGATCCGTAATTGGAACACTGAATGTTAGATTCTGAGAAGCATGGAGATGGCCATCCAGGTGCAGCACCTTACAGAGATCTGCTCTGTCGCCAAGAAGATTCAGGGCTCCGATGTCAGGACAGGCTCTGCCTCTGCTTCTAAACTTCCCCAGGAGCACGGTTCGAGTTGGTTGTAACCGGGACACATCAACATGCTTCTCCCTTCTTGCATTTCCAGGAGGCTTCTTCATCTGCTTTGCAAACACAAAGAGTTTAGTTTTCCTAGTGGGCTCACCCTTCATTTGTCCTGACATGTCTCTTCATATCGAAAACTCAATGTGGCGTGTTTTGGACCTAATGCTCTTCTCTCTGCCACGACACCCCTGGGAGCAGCTTAGCACATTCCCTGCACGATATAAAAGAGCCCGAAAAATGTTAGCTCTTAGTTTTCAATATTAAGTGTCCCGAGAGAGCAAGGAGAAGCCACAATGCCTTTAATGACTTGGCTTCAAAAGTCACACACTGTCACCTCCACAGAACACTGTTGGTCAGACAACCAGCTTTGACTCGGTGTGTGAGGAGCTGACCCAGGGTGTGAATACCAGGAGGCGAGGATCACTGGAAACTGGCTACTACGTATATTGTCACACATTTTTACGTTGGCATCTAAAATATTTTTCATAAGTTCAAATACTTGTAAATTTTTATCCTTATGTATTATATATTACCCAAATATATAGTTATGTTAATATATATTGTGGAAACATATGTGTGTATATATATATATATATATATGTATATATATATTTTTTTTTTAAGATTTTATTTTTAAGTAATATCTATGCCCAACATGGGTCTTGAACTCACAACCCAGAGATCAAGAGTCTCAGCCTTGGCCAACTGAGCCAGCCAGGCACCCCTGTGGAAAAAAAAAAAAAAAATGTATATTCTTATATATATATATATATATATATAAGAGATACAGGGGTACTCAGAGAAGAAAGGGAAGAAACAGGAGCACTTTCCTTTTCTGTAACAGGGAGTAGGTTGTAGAAGTCCTTGGTGTTTTTTAACTCTCTGAGTTTCCCTCAGGCATCCCTCCCTCTCTTGAAGGAAGGAAGCAGAGTGTACATTTGTAGCAAACAGGGATGAAGTGGAGAGGGAGAGGCCAGACAGGAGGACCTATTGGCGGACTCCTATGTATCAACTGTTTTATCAGCTGGCGAAGTGGGCTTTCTGTCTCAAGCCTGGTTTTTCTGTCCACCTCCCCATCTCCAGCATGCATAAGAGTGTGGCCGGGATGTTGCTTCAGGAGAAGGAGCCGTCTGTATCCTGAGATGCTGGGGATCTCAAAGAGATTCAGCAGAACCTCCCCCCCGCCCCCGCTCTGCTACCAGCATTCGTTGCCAGACTCTTGAGGATCTCAACATGGCGTTGTTTAATATACCTATTACTAAATCAGAATCATCAGCTTTCATTTGCTGTATATGTTATATGCATGCAAGCTACATAGCCAGAAATCTTTATAAATTAGGCAAGATTCACCTTGGGAACTACAAAAAAAAAAGACTTATTTCTTGAGTCGAGCTATGCACGCAGTGTGTGCGTACTTCGGGATGCAGATGCACTATGGCTCCATCCTCTGCTCACTCTTCAAGGACATAAAAAGGACAATCCCTGAGCTTCAGGTTCCTCATCCATAAAGCAAGAGCTGTGAGGTCATATTGGAGTCTCTGGGATCCCTTTTCCCTCCTCCAAGTCCTGATTCTCTTATATACTACATCGAAGTGAAAATCCCCAACGTCACTTATCAATGGGATTGTTAACCAGCCTTTTTAAAGCCTTCGAGGCCAGGTATCATGTCAATATTGTCCATAATTGGTCAGGAGCACTCACATAGCCTGGTGTGGAGCATAGAGTAGGTGTGAAATAAATAGCTGTTGAATGAATGAACACATCACTGGAGGTGATTAAAGCAGCACTAGAATAGGACACAGTATCTGGGCAGGATTTAGACCCTGGGCTGACTGTGAATCATGCAAGTGGTGCTTCTTGCCAGCATGTCCCAATCATTAACAGAAGACAAATCCAAGCAGTGACATGACTCCTGTGACCTGGTCCTTCTAGAAATATCAGCCAGGCCATTTCCTCATGTCACATGGTAGGCCCTGGGACTGGACTCTTTTCACATCCTTTGGAATGCGAGCTCTTGTCTTCCCAGGGACCCTCAGATACACACCCAGTTGCTAATGTCCTCTGGGGAGCGGCTCTGGGAACCTCGGGCCTTACAGGAAGGAAGAAGGTTCAGGGAAGGCCATGACCCACAGTTATTTTAAGCCTGAATTTTCTCAGTTCAAGCAGAGGTCACACTTTGAGGAGCCTCAAAGCTGGCATGGATTTCATCAAAAGAATACCGGCTTGGGATTCGGTAAAGGTGGCCTTCCCTCTACTTCTGTTCCATTTATGTCCTAGACCTCATCCTTCCCTTCTCTGAGCCTTGGCCTTTCAATCTTTAAAATTCATCTATTCCGAAACTAAGGAGAACCTCCCACTTGCCAGGAGCAGTTCTAGATGCTGAAGATAAGGTTATCAAAAAAAAAAAAGTCCCTGTTTTCATAAAACCTTTAGTGGCAGGAGATAAGCAATAATCAAATAAAAATAAAGTATGGCAGGTGATGGCTTAGGGGCGAAAATGATAGGGCAGAGCAGAAAAAAATCCTTAAGGGGAAGATTTGCTGTTTTATATGGGTATGGGCTGGTCAAGGAAGGTGGTTGAAAGTGCAATGCGCACCCCCCACCCCTCCCCTCCATGGGGGACTGAATGGGGAGATACCCAGCGGGAGGGAGCTGGGAGGATGTCCAGAGGAAGTGCATTCCAGGAAGGGCAAAGGCTCCCAAGGCAGGAGCAGAGCTGTGTTCCTCCCAGGAACAGAAAGCAAGTCATCGGGGCTGGGGAGGAATCAACAGGGAGAGGAGCCCCTGTGAGTCAGGGCCAGGACTTGGCATTTCCTTCTGAGGGGCGTGGAAAAAGGCCACAGGAGGCTCTGGGCAGCGCATTCAGAATGGGCTACAGGGTCGAAGCAAAGAGAACAATTAAGACAAGTTGTCAGATTCTGCATATTTGACGGGATGTGCTCATTGACTTAATAGAGTTCGAGAGAAAGAACATAGTTAACTTTAACTGCAGGATTTTGGGTCTGAGCAACTGGAAAAAAAAAAATCTGAGATTCACTGGAACACTCAAGATTGTTAAAAATAAAAAGCCATTTTACAAACATGGGGGAGTGCAGTTTTGGACCTATTACTTTTAAGATGCCTAGTAGAAATTCAAGTGGACATGTTGAGTACAGAGTTGGGTATCTGAGTCTGGAGACCAGGAGAGAATCCTAGGTTGGTCATGTAGTCTCTCAGAAGCAGGCTCTCTCCCCTGAAACACAGAACACTGAAAATGATTTCAGTAGCTGTTTCCTCAGTTCTCCCAATGATTATTCTTGAATACAATGCCAAATGCAGAGGAGAGAGATTAATTCATTGTATGCAATGTATGCTTTACAGCGGTGGTCCTCAAAATGTCACCCCACACACAGCAGCATTGTATCACCTGGGAACTTGATACAAATGCTGATTGTCAGAACCCCACCCCAGATTTAGTGCATTAGAAACTATGGGGAAGGAGCACACAGTCAAGCCCTCCGATTGTTTTGAACCCCTGGCTTAATGCCTTAGGACATTGGAGTTTAATTTCTTTTGGACCCTGAACGAGGAAGCCGTGAAACCCTAAAATGATTGTAGTTCATGATATTCTGTAAAAGTAAAGCCTTTCTTCTCCTGTACCTTCTATCAGGGTAAAAGACTCAAGCCGTTGGCTTCCATGTATCTGTGTGTTTCCAATTGGCTCGTGTGTCCAAATTGTTGCACTGTCATTGCCTCGCCCAGCCGAGTAGGCAATGGTGAGGAGGTGCTTCCTGTGTCTGAGATTAGCACTAAAGCAGGTGCCTTGAAACGCAGTCGTAAGGATGATAGTAGAAATAGCTCATAGACTCAAAGTTCTTTTAAGAGCTGACCTATCTCCTGAATCTGTCTGTTGGCGAGTGATTCCTTAGAGAAGTATGGAGTCCAGCATTTAATCCATGAATTTTAAATATTCTAAGCCAATCTACAAGTAGTTTCCATTCCTAAAGGAGTAATATGAACCATATCAGAGTGTAATGTCCATTCATTCAATGGACGTATATGCTATATGCTACGTGCTAAATACTATTTTTTTTTTTTTTATTTAAAACAAAATTTAAAAAGAAAGGAAGAGGAGAGTTCCCTAACTGCCTTGGCACAGTTAGGTTTAGCTGCTAGGTGTTCTCAAAGCTCCCTGCCTTGTTCCAGCCCCAGCTTCTCCATGTTCTGGCTGTTACTTAGTTGACCTCAATGGGTTTCAGTTTTTTTCATCTGTCAAATGGGAATAATAATGGTAATGTCTACTTCCAAAGGAGCTAGTCCTCATCACAAGGGACATACTGTCATTAAAACATTATCTTTTTCTAGGGCCATTTTCCTTGATGACATTTGTCATATTTGTAATTACATATATATACTTGTGTGTGTACTTAAAAAACTATTGTATCACTCACTTGAGATAGAAAGGACACGTTTTCTTTTTACATGTTGTATTGTTTCCACTTAATTAAAAATATTCTTGAACTTTCCTTATGATTTTCTTTTGACTCAGTGCTATCTAGATGTATATTTCTTTTCTTTTTTTTAAAGACTTCATTTATTTATTTGAGAGAGAGAGAGAGAGAGAGAGACCATGAAGGGGGAGGGGCAGAGGGAGAAGCAGACTCCACGATGAACAGGGAGCCTGACACGGGGCTCGATCCCAGGACCCTGAGATCATGACGTTTCAACAACTGAGCCACCCAGGTGCCCCTAGATGTATATCTCTTAATTTCCAAATTGATTGTGGAAAGGGAACATACTTTGTGTGATTTAATACTGAATTTCATTGAGGCGTATTTTACTGCCTATTATTAACACGTATGCTCCAAAAGAATGTCCAAAAAGCAATTATTAAATACAGTGTTCGATATTGGGGCATCAGGACACATTTTTCCATCATGTTCCTCAAACATTGTATAAATATGCTGTATGATTACTGATTTTTGCCTTCTTTTTCTGCCAGTTACTGGGATAGGAATGTTACAATCTCCCAGTGTCATGGCTGGTTTGTGTATCTCACGTGAGATTATACCAGCTTCATTTCACATATTTTGAAGTCATATTTTAGGTGTGTTTTAAAATAAAAATGGCTTTTTTTTAAATATTTTATCATTATGAAGTAACCATGACAACTAGTAAGGCTTATTTTGCCCGAAAAACTTTTGAATGTAACATAAATACACCAGCTTTCTTTCCATGACTATTTACATAACATTTTTCTGTCTTTTCTGTGTACCTTTATAGATGTCAAAAACGCTTGTAAAGTACATATATTCTGATACTCTTACTCTCTTAACCAATGTTTAATCCATTTATACTTGGACTTAAATTTAATATATTTATTGTAATTTTAAAAATTTTGTCCACTAGCTTATGTTTTTTTTCTTTTCTTACCTACCTCAGGATCTTTTTAATTATTATGTTTCCCTCTATTATAAAGTGTGTCTTAGTGAACAGTTACAGCTGACACAATTCAAATGAGCTTCATGTGATGTGAGTTTACTTTTAAAGGGACTATTTAAAAAGCAGTGGGAAGGATTAAGGGAAGTCAAAAAGCTTGTAAGGAAAGGGCTGTCTTTTAACCTCTAGCCCTAAAGGAATGAGAGAAGAGAGCAGTTACTAGAATCCGCAGATAGAGAAGTATGAGAGAGAGAGCTGCCTGATGGAAGGGGAAATCATGAGTCAGGGAAGCAGCCAGCCCACTGCAACCAGACAGCCAGCCAGCCAGGCAGTGGAGGAAATAAAAATCCCAGCTTCACACCCAACTTCAGCCTCTCATTCTCCTTACCCCTCTGCCCTCCGCTGGTTCTCCCCTTTGGTGGAATCCCATCAGAAGCCAGAAGGCAAGGGTGCCCATCGATGCAGCCCAAATAGAGCATAGCTCCCAGGCACCACGCAGGGCACAGGGAGGTCAAGAATGGACCTGGGGTAGGATGCCTGGTGGCTCAGTGGGTTGAGCTCCTGTCTTTGGCTCAGGTCATGATCCCAGGGTCCTGGGATCGAGTTCCGAATCGGGCTCCTTGCTCGAGGGGAGCCTTCTTCTCCCTTTCTCGCCTGCCGCTTCCCCTGCTGTGCTCGTGCGCTCTCTCTCAAATAAATATATAAAATCTTAAAAAAAAGATGGACCTGGGGTAGCAAAGGGAAGCTAGCTAAGGAGAGTTTGGCACTGTACCCATTCTTTGACTGGAATTGCCTTTGAAGTTACAGCAGGTGTACCTTCGTCGAAAATTAAACAGTTAATCTGCTGACCTAGAAAATGCAAGGTTCTTAAAACATGTCAACTACATTTACATCTCTTACAATTTACAAATTATCAGGGGCACCTGGGTGGCTCAGTCGGTTAAATGTCTGACTTCGGCTCAGGTCATGATCTTAGGCTCCTGGGATTGAGCCCTGCATCGCACTCCCTGCTCAGAGAGGAGTCTGCTCCTCCCTCTGCCCCTCCCCCGTGCTCATGCTCTCTCTCTCTCTCTCTCTCTCTCTCTCTCTCTAGCTCGCTCACTCTCTCAGATAAATAAAATCTTTGGGAAAAAAATCTTATAAATTATTATACGTTTTGTATTTTTACCTTTCTTACCCAAGCAAGTTAGCATTTGTTCATTTAGGTTCAAATGAACCTTTAGGTTTATTTAGTTTCAAAATTTTCCTTGTCCTTCCTTCTTGCAGCTCAGATCATCCATTTAGTAACAAGTTGAGGAAAATAGATCCTTCAGAATTTCTATTGCTGAGGAACTGGTTGTAAACTTTTAAAATATTCATTTCTCTGAAAATTTTGTTTTCACCTTTCTTCTTGAAATGTTTTCCCTGGGTAGAGTCCTCTCTGATGACATTTTGTTGTTTTTTTCCTGTCCGTATGCTTTGAGGGCAATCTATCTTTTCTCTCACTGATTTAAGATTTTATTTTGGTTTCATGTTTGTTTTTGTGTTTCACCACAATGTGTCTGGGTACGGATTTCTTTTTCTTTTATTTAAGACTTAGTTGGCTTCTATCTGTGTTTTATTTAAGACCAGTGGCTTCTCACTGGTTCTGGAAAATGCTCAGTTTCTCTTCCAATAGTGGTTCTTCTCCATTCTCTCTCTTCCTGTGGAATTCTAATCAGGCATATATTAAACTTCCTAGTCTATGTTTCTTTTTTCCCCATATTGTTTTATCTTTATGTTTCATGCTGATTTTTCAATTCGTTTTCCCTTGCTATATAAAACCTGCATTAATTTTTAAATTATGCTTATTGTATTGTTCAGGTCAAGGTATTCTAATTGACTCTTTTGCAAAGCTGCAATGTTACTTTTTGCAGTTTCCTCTTTCCTCTTGGTATTTCCAGGCTTATCTGTTACCTTTTTAAATAATCATTGTTGCTACTGTTTCCTGTCTGGTAAATCTAATATTTGATGTCTTTGCCGCTATTTTTCTATTGTGTATGAGATACAACACACCCACACAGTTTTGCCTTCCAAACAAGTACCTTTAATTGATTCCTAATTATCAGCAACGACAGGTAAGGGGGGAAAATTGGCTTCAGTGAAATCTCCTGCCCACCTCTGATCCAGGGGATTTATCTAGCAAAGTAGCTCCTTGAAGTTAACCAAAAAGTATACTGGCGAAATGTCAAGAAAGACAAAAGTTGGGATGAATGGATGCACGCACATAAGAATCAGAGACAAAAAGCCATCTTCAAGGAAATAAACACAGGTAATAATCCTAAACTGAAAACTCTAATAAGCAAATAAGAATTCTTTTTAAAGAATTTGGTTTTCAAAGTGATTAAGCCATGTTGGATGTTTGGTGAGTATTTCAAAGTTAATCACTTTGAAAACCAAATGAAGTTATTTATCATCTGTCCTACAGTAAGGAATCTCTCCAGTGTATGAATAACAAAAGTAAGGTTCAAATGATTTAGATGATTTGCTCAGGGTTACAAAGTGGCAGATCTGAGTTTAGGACCCAGTTCCAAAAGCAAAGTTTATTGTGTACTTTTCCAAAGTTAAAGCTATCAACCCTGAAGGAGAGGTAGGATAAGGTGAAGCTGAAATTATGAATCACTTAAACTAGAATGGAGAGATTGGACAAGAAAAGTATGTTGCATAATTTAGCAATTTCCTTGTTTGGGAAACTCTTCACTTTGTTTCCAAGGAAAATGTAGTTCCTTTGCCTCTGGCTGATGTCAGCAAGCCTCAGCAAGCTCCTGTGGCCTTCCACTCTCCCCTCACTTTGGGACTGGAAGAAAGCTATACCACGAAGAAGCCCTAAGAATGAGAAGACATAAAACATTTTGACATATTGCTCACTTGCTCCCTCCTAAGAATTCATATTTCAAAATGAACCATATAGCTTTCTGACCCTTTGAGCCACTTCCTACTAAATTTTATAAACATGCAATTTCAAAATTATAAAATACTAGGCATGATGCTTCCTATTTTATTGAAATAGAAGCAGACCCGAGGAGGTTTAATCACTTATGTAAGGTCACACAGATGGTTAGCAGTATATTGGGACTCCCTCCTTTGCTTGTTTGTCTCCCTAAACATGTGTTTCTTTGCTGAGACTCATGCATATTCAGCACAAAAGCAAAACATTTCTTCTATATTTTTGAATCCTTCGCTTTATTTTTGAATCTTTAGGAAATTATACAGATCTTCAGCTGACCCTCCGGGCAAAGGGAATTTCGTACCTGGGGCCAGGTGATTCCTATTGTTTGTTTCCTCTGAACGCCAGGATTTAGTACTAAAAACAAAGTGTGTTATTTTCTGACTTCATTTCTTCCTCTCAATCGTTATGAAAACTTGGCTTCTCTTTCCTTGTTTGTAAAATGGATGTAGTATGAATTATTAGATTTCTAGGTTCCTTACTCTGTGATTACATGAGTTTGATTTTCATTTCAAATAATATAGGCGGGACTATATATTTTGTACCAGGTTTTGTGATAAGCAAAGATAATACAGAAACTCATTATGTTCCTTGCCTGCCCTCGAGGAACTTGAATTCAAGAGAGGAAGGAAGATCTGAAAACGTAATTTTTACATAGTAAATGCACTGTAATACAAAGATACAATTTGTCTATATTGTCTCCTTTGAGTATTCTATCTGTGATTAAAAAAAAAAAAAAACAAAAACTCCAGACTACTCCCTTAGAAAGCTCATGGGAGGGCAGAGCCTCCTGTTTCAACATATACCAGTCATAAAATGAAAAATCTATCTTTAAACTTACTTCTTTCAGTGGGCTAAGGCTTGCCAGCTGGGGGCAGGGCGTGGATTTCAGATTGTTACAGGATGTTGCAAGTACTTTGTACACAATGCCTTTAAGATCTTAGTGGAATGATGGCTCCCCATCGAGAAATTTCTGTCAACCTTGCAGCTTCTCAGTGGCCAACCCCTCCACTGGCACCTCACAGTTAATCCAGACTAAATGCTTACAGAAATTGCTTGTCTGGAAAGGGTGAGCTCATGCCCCAATGACTGAAATGACTTCCAGGCAGTTCCCAACCCCCACAAACAAGAGCACTGTTTTGGAGGCGATTGTGCAAGACCTATCATCACACCTTGGCTCGAGCTGGCAGTGGGAACCTGCCTTAGTCTTGTCTGTTTATAATTCAACTCCAAGTGAGAGCCAATAGAGAAACATTCCAGAAGTAGAATAAATCCTTGCTATCTGTTGACACATCCTCTTCTATTTACAATGGGGAAACCGAGGCCCTGGAAAGAGTTGTGACTTCTAAAGGGACACAGCATGGCAGGACAAGCCAGAACTAGCGCTCTTAGTGCCTGGTTCAAATTACAGCACTCTTCCCAAAACTCTATATAGCTTGACCTCCATCCTTGGATTTCCCTGGAATATACTGTCATCTACCTATCTATCTATCTATCTATCTATCTATCTATCTATCTATCTATCTATCCATCTGTATTTTTTTAGGCAGCTATTAGCTGAAGCTCTTCTCAGTTCTTCCTTTTTCTGCTTCTCAGCTTTTAACTCAGACTCTAATATTGTTCTGCAGAACACTGTTACTGATCCTGTCTTCTGTTTATGATGGATTTTTGTATCTATTGTATTTTTAAGAATATTGCATTAAAATACTACTCACGATCATTGAGGTTTTGGGGGCCCTATTAAATGATGTGTCCAATATGTGTCCCAGCTCCAATGATGCTCAGGAGGCTGGTCTCCTCAAGGACCACAAATACAGAGAAAGAGTCCATGAGGATGAGCTATTCTAGGAGCAAAGCCAGCTCTCAGAAAATCACCAACAGTGGCTTTCAGACCAGCTTCCGCAGAACTCCTAGGGTGGGGGCGGCCCCAAAAAACTTCACCCAAATTCGGTAAGAGAGAGCTCACATCTGTAAGAAAGTGGGAGTGAACTTCACCCACTAAACAATGACTCTGAAGCATATCAGGGAGCTTGGGCAGTCTTTGGCCTCGATCGTCATGATGCTGAGCCAGTATCTAGAGTTTGGTGCATTGGCGACTAGCCCTCAACAGTTGGGCATCTGATCCGGGGTGGCCGGGCAGATGGGCTGCCACGGTGGTCATTAAATTGATCTCCTGTTGCCTGAGCTGGAGTGCAGGCACAGACTCACTCCAGCCATCACCTCTTCCCAGCCTGGGTGGGGTCTTCTGACAATCTGGCCAGTTGTCTTTTCCTGCTAATGGATGCAAACTTCCCAAAGGCTTTTTCCAGTCACTATCTCCAGCCCAGAACTGAGTAGATGCTCAATATGTGGGACTGAATAAAGGAAAGCAATGAGTTTAAACCGATGGGCCAAGTTTTTCTGGAAAAGCACAGAAAGTCGATATTTTAGTTCTGAAGGCCACGGGGTATCTCTCACAGCTGCCTGGCTTTGCCCCTGCAACGCTCAGAGACACTGGTAAGTGAACGGGTGTGGCTGGGTTACGACAGTTTATTTATGGTCACTGAAATGTGAACTGCATAAAATGTTCATGTTTCATAAAATATTATTATTTTTAGACTGTTTCAACTATTTAAAAATGTAAAAAAAAGAAAATTCTTAACACTTGGGCCACTTTGCCAACCCCAACAAACCTTGTGAGTTCCCCTCCCATCAAAAGCTATTGTATTTCAGTCTGACTTCAAGCCAAATGCCAGCCTTTCTGGGAAAAAAAAAAAAGGCAGTTTAATAAAACAAGTATCCCTAGAAAAGGTAAATAATGATGACATAAAGGGTGTTGATCTTAGTAAAGAAATAATATACATCAGGATCCAAAGACTAGGAAGAGAGATATTCAGGCAGTTTTGTTGGGCGATGAGGTTCTTTTGTTGGGGCATTTTCTGTTTGGTGAAGTTGATTAATTCTGGTTTTTGTTTTTTTTTTTTTAAGATTTATTTATTTATTTGAGAGAGAGAGAGAGAGTATGAGCGGGAGGGGCAGAGGGAGAGGGAGAGGGAAACTTACTCCGTGCTGAACCCGGAGCCCAATGCGAGGCTCAACCTCACAACCCTGAGATCAAGATCTGAGTCAGACGCTTAACTGACAGCCACCCAGGGGCCCCGGGTTTGTCTTTATTATTTCTGTTGTCGTTTGTGCGTTTGGTTTTGTGTTTTGCAAGGAAGACTTGTCAGAGCTAAGGGGTTTCATTAATTCGATGCATTTCTCTAGTGATTAATAGAATAATCCATCCCATACGGCTTCGTCGTTTGTTAAGTAAATTATTTTCCCATATAACCCTTTTGAGAATTCCAGGGAGTAGACAGAACCAAGGTTATTAGCAGCGTAGTTCAGTTATGGATGAAGATGGGAGAGGCTTAGGTGCTGGATCGAACTCACACGGCTAGCACATACGAGGCTGGTGTTCAACCCGAGCTCGGCAATTCACTTGGCTCCACTGCCTCCCTTGTATGCCCCTCCTTTTGTGGCAACAACCTAGAATAAGCACCATGAGAGATCCAGAGGTGAGGAGGTTTTGAGGCAGGAGAGAGAAAAACAAACAATTACTGATAAATAAAAGGTTCAAGAGCCAACAGCTCTGCCTGCCCCGGAGCCTGTGGGTGCCGACCTCAGGGATTGTGGGGGTTTGGGGGTGTGCCTGTGGGAAGGGAAGCTGATCCCCAGTACATGGGTGTCTGCAGTACTCAAGTGATTCACACCACACTGGGGACTGTAGGGTGGAGGGAGTGCCCGGAACTTTCCAAGTCCCTCCATATCCCCACAAACTGAATAGACCGAAAAGTAAGAGGTAATGCTTACCTCTCATGAGCAATACCTCATTCCGTACTAACACAGTCAAAGGGAAACATTCTCCAAAAGCAGCCAGATGTGGGTGTGTCCTGTCCTTCAGGTGCGTGTGTGTGTGCGCGCATGCCCAACAGACCTAGCGAATATTCAGTGCAGAGCTGCCATGATAAGAGCTACAGGTGTTTATTTTTTCTTCTCCCGAGGTCCCCTAACCCTATGAAATGAGAAAGCTGAAGACAACTGTCTTGACTCACACTGGCCTAGAGGAGGGTTATTCACTTACTCCTTCTATTTGACTCCACAACTCCTAATTGGTATGAATTAACATCATGTCACATTAAATATCTACTGTGCCAGCTCATCTGTGTCCGAAAAGCAAGCAAGGGAACCCGAAGTTAGAATTCTTGTCATGCCACACAGAGGCTATAATACATCTCTGGCTTTAAAGCCCTGTTCTGTCAGGATCTGGAGCCTGACTTTAAGGGTGAGAAGTAGATCTTTAATCCAGAGTTGCCTTGACTAGAGGATTCACTGAAGCGAGCCAGGACATTAGCTGTCCAGACCTGGCTAGGAATTCCGCCATGCATTTGAATACCACACGTTAAATAAAGAGCCATCTTAAGTTTGACTAATAACACATGTACCAACAATAATAAAAGTTACATCTTTGAGGCCCTACTGTGCGCCAGGCACAACACTCGGTGCGTTATACACCCTAAGTCTTTTTTTTAAAAGATTTTATTTATTTATTTGAGAGAGAGCATGAACAGTGGGGAGGCGCAGAGGAAGAGGGAGAAGCAGACTCTCCGCTGAGCAGGGAGCCCGATGCAGGACTTGATCCCAGGACCCTGAGATCATGACCTGAGCTGAAGGCAGATGCTTAACCGACTGAGCCACCCAGGCGCCCTTACACACCCTAGGTCTGACCCACATGATGAGCCTGTAAAAGAGCCAACATGATAAAGAGATGAAGTGCAAGGACTCTGAAAACGAACGATCTGTTTGAATCTTGGCTGCACGATCACAGAAAAAGAGCATGAGTAATAATAATAACAGTTGACTGACTCATTGTGGCAGGTTGAATTGTGCCCCCACACCCCCCACCAGAAAAAAAAAAGATATGTCCGTGTATAATCCCTGGAACCTGTGAATGTGACCTTATTTGGAGAAAAGTGTCTTTGCCAATGTAGTTCAGTTAAGGATCTTGAGATGAAGTTATCCTGAATTATCCAGCTGATCCCTAAATCCGATGACAAGTGTCCTTCTAAGTAAAAGGCAGAGAGACATTTGAGACAGACACGCGGGGAACACAGAGGAAGCAGTGTGACGACAGAGGCAGAGATGGGGTGAGGCAGCCCCTGGGCCACAGGTGAAGGCGAGCTCACAGCCACCAGCAGCTGGAAGAGGCGAAGAATAGAGCCTCAGCTCGAGCTTCAGGAGGGGTGCGGCCCTGCTGACTTCTTGATTGGAGACTTTTGGCCTCCAGAACAATGAGAGAACACATTTCTGGTGTTTTAAGCCAAGTTTGACTACCACAAAGCAGGGGTCAGTAGGAGCTGTGGTAGAGGCCACCCACTGCTCGGTTCACTCCCCACCGAGAGGATAGAGTGAACCTTGAAATAATGTCAGTCATGTAACTCTCCAGTTGAAAACTGACTTTCCTGACTTTCCATGATCACATGAGACCCAAATTTCTCTCCATGGCTTTAAGACACTTCATGCTCAGAAGTCTGCTTACCTCTTTCTCTTACTTTCTCTGACTCAGATCATCTCTTTTATTTTTATTCCTCAAACACATTAAATTATTTCATAACTCAGGGAATTTGCTTTGCTTCTGTTTCTGTGTAGAGAGGCCATCCCCAGATGTTCCCAGAGGCCAATGTCCTCCCGTTAGTCGGGCCTCAATATCACCTCTTGAGAGTGAGCCTCCCCAGATTCTCAAGGTTGTGGCCTTCTCTTCCCTCCCTCCAAAGAGCTCCTTATCCTATTGCCTAATTTTATTTTCTTCACTGAACTTACTTCTTTAATTGTTTATTATTAGGCACTCTTACTGGAATATATGCCAAACGCAGTCCGCTTGGTCACCTGGTGCCCAGACAGTACCAAACCCAAGCTGGTCTTGCATCAGATACACTTCAATGTTGTATGGAGAAGCTGGGCTGATTTAGAAGGGCCCAAGGATGGGAAGCCAGGCTGGGGAGCCAGGACATTCTCTTAGGAGACAATCTGTGAACAGGACAAGGATGCATTCAAAAGAAAGATCGAAAGGAATCCAGAAGCAGGTGGACGAGTGATCAGTGGGGAGAGCCTGAATGCAGAGACAAGACAGAGGTAATGTGGGGCCATGGCACAGGGAAGGATGGGGCCTGTGAAATTTTTCATAAAAAATACATTATGGAAATATTCCTACGTGTTTATGCCTGAGTATATCTGGCAGGAATCCAAATAAATCTCTACTTTCCATTCTGAATATCACAGAGTTCATGCAATTCTATTTCTGGCCAATTTTGACTCTTTCAAAAGAGTCAGATATTGTCATAAAAGCAGAAGGGACTTCTGCCACCAAGCATAAGTCACCTTTATCCCATAAAATACTCTCATGTCCCCGTGATCACCAGGCATTTCATACATACTCTGTTGGCGCATTTTGAATCCCCAGCAAAATTGATGACATCTCTTCACTATGTGGTGAGTCATCTATAGTGTCCTTCTATAAACGCATCAGCACAACAGGAAAAAAAAAATATGCCTCAGTGTTCCAGTACCCTTGCCCTGCCTCTAATTTCTCTTTGTGTTTTGTCTTTCCAAGGAGAAAGAGGAGAGGGAACCGAGAGGCACAGAGAGAGAGATCGAGTTTGATTCTCTCGCTGGAGTGGTCATTGGCACTGGATACAAGAACCTTGTCCTGGCATGGAGTTTAGGACAGGAAGTTTAAGCTACATAGCTGTGGTTTCTTAGCCTAGAATTGGGCCAATCCTTCCTTCCTTTTGGTGACTCCGATCATATATTGTTAGAGCTAGAGAGAAACCCACTTCACCCTCAGTTTCCTGATCTGAATAAGGAAGTGGTTGAACTAGATAAGCTTGAAGAAACCAAGATCTGAAAAGCCTATGATTCTAAACATCCCCACATGAAAAAAAAATGAAGCAAGATTTTGCTTGGGGGACCTATGGCATTGTATGCACTCAATAAACATTTGTTGGTTTGATGGTGTTTGATCTTATCTAATCCAACATCATCTGCTTTCCATTTTCAAAAGGATGTGGGTTGTTCAGCTTCTTATCCTTGCTAATGAATTCAATTCCTGATTTCTTGCACAAAATGCTGTGCGTGTGGACAAGACGTTGGCACCAGCTTAGTATGGGCAGCAAGAAAGGAAGCTTCACAGAAGAGGTGATATTTGGGTCCTGAGGCATAAATAGAAGACTGCAAAACAAAAACTGATGAGAAAAGGCATCTAGGGACAAGAGAAGTAAGTGTATAAAAGGGGAGAGAGACAGAAGAGTCGGCTGCACTAGAGAATCCTGGAGCATAGGATAATAGGAGAGATGAGACCAGGCAATGTGACATAAAGAAAGGGGACAGGTGTTGGTTTCGTCTGCCCACTATCCCTTCCCATCACTTCAATAGTTCTTTGAGGACTCCTGCTCCTCTCAGTGTCTATGGGTTGGGTAAGGCTAAGCCCAACCCCTGGCTGTAGATGGAGATACTTTCCCAAGCCTGGCCACACTGCACGCCCTCCCCTGTCCAGGGTTTTCAAATCAAAGATGAGCAAGTAACTCGAGTTGGGCCAATCCCACTCAATGGAATCAGGATTTCTGCTACAGCCAAGGGGAAAGAGACTACTGTTTTGCTGGCATTGCTAATCTGTTAGCCCGAGGTTCTTGTGCTAACATCTGCCATGAGCCCCCTGGGAAGGAAGCCATGATGGATGCCAGGCAGAGCTAAGACATTGAGAGTCTTGGTGTAATGCTTTGTTCATCTGGTCAGGGTTTCTCAAAGGGAAAGCTACTGGCATTCTAGGTAAGACAATTGCCCTTTGAGTGAAATGTTCTGCTCATTGCTGGAACCTCCATCCTCTCCTTGAGGCCCCCTAGATGTCAGTAACCCCCCTCCCCCAAATGTGATAAGCAAAATTCCCCCTATATTTCCAAGTAGCCCCTAAGGAAGTGGTGCTGCCTCAGATAAGAGCCTGATCTCGATGCAGCGTGCCTACCTTGGGGGTTCGAAGGTCCATTTTTGCTTTGCTTTGTTTTGTTTTTGGTTTGGCAGCTTGGAGTTTGTAACACTTGCAAGTAAAATGGTCATAAGTACTTCAAAGAAGCAGGGATTAAACGGTGAAGGTATTTTCTACTTCTACCTCTTAGTATCTGATTCATGATTATATGTGTGTGTGTGTGTGTGTGTGTCTGTTGTCTATTTGGAGAGATAAAAACAGGAGAGGCAATCACCTCTACCTCTGGTGAAACTAGACAAGCCTAATCTGAGGACTGCTAGCTGTCACTTCAATGTCAAAATCCTTAGGGCTAAAAGAGATGTGGATATAAAGAAAAATAGAAAGGACCAGGGAACTTGAGTACCTTCACATAAACTAAGCTTTAAAACCTAGACACCCAGGCAGAATGATATTTAAAATACTTAAGTGATACAGGAAGGACCTGGACCTTTTCAAATGAATCTGCATAGTCAGGGTTCTCCAGAGAAACAAAACTAATAGGATAGGTATATCTATGTATTTAAGAGGAGATTTAATATAGGAATTGTCTCGTGTGGTTATGGAGGCCGAGAAGTCCCACAGTCTGCTGCCTGCAAGCTGGAGACCCCGGAAGGAAGGCCAGTGGTATAACAGTCCAAGTCCTAGCTTCTGAGAACCCAGGGATTGCTGATGTTCAGTCCTGGAGTCCCAGGACCCGAGAACCAGGAGCTCAATGTCCAAGGACTGGAAGAGATGGACATCCCAGCTCAAGAAGAAAGGGAGGGAAATTTCTCTTTGTTCATTTGCTGTTGTTGTTCTACTCAGGTCCCTAATAGACTGGATGATGCCCATCCACACTGTGAGGGCAGATCTCTTCACTCAGTCTACTGAATTTCTTCCAGAAACACCCTCACAGACACACCCAGAAATAATGTCTTATCAGCCATCTGGGTGTCCCTTAGCCCAGTCAAGCTGACACAGAAAATTAACCATGACAGAACCCCATCAATAAGATCGATGCCAGTGGGTAAGAAACAGCTGACCATGAACCCTGCAAAGAGGGGTCTCCATATTCTCACTGAGGTTTAACCATCCTATCATGGTATCTTTACATTATTCTGATTTTAACAACAATCTCCACGAGGACTTTATTTTCTTCTTAAACAATTAAATCCATTACAGTTCGGTACCTTTGGAGTGGATCCTGGATTCCAGGGCATTGCGATGGTAAATGTGCTTTCTCACTGACTGTGCATATAGACTTTTCTTTTTCTGTGCAATGTACTAGCACAGAGAGCTTGATAAAGAACTTGGGGAGAATAAGTTTGATATGATTAGATATGTATTTATACAGCGCATAAGATTTCTGTCTCTTGTTTTATCTTCTGTTTTTCTTTTTTATTCCTTCATCCTTATAAAGAAAAGCACAAAGACTTTTCTTTGCTCAGAAGGCACTAAACACTTTAATCTCTTGTTTCCCCTCATTTAAAAATGTGTCTTACTACTTTCTCAAAGGGGAGAAAAATAACTATGTTTCCAGTTTCTTTCAGTGAGTTGCTTTCCCCTAAAATAATCCATTCACACAAAAGCACTCATGAGCAATATATAATTTACTGAAGATTGCATAGAGCCGACAGAGGGTTTATGTTGGCCCAGCCAACAACAAATTGAAATCTCCCTTAGACATCTCCGTGGTGCCGGAAATTTCCATAGTGGAGGTCAGGCGGTGATTCGCTGCTCTCTTTTACTTCTCTCCCTGCCTCTCTAGCTGTTGTTTTTTTTTTTTTTTTAAATTCTATCTTTAGTTTGCTTTGCTCTATCTTTATCTTGAACCTTGCCCATCTACCCACCACCTAAACTGCGAAAACAAAACAAAACAAAAAAACGTCTCCACATACAGGCACCTATGATGGTTAGAAACAGGGAACTGCAAGGAACAAAACACATTATCTCCTCTCATGCTGGCTCTTCAAGAATGTCTGTGTATTACGTTCAGACCTTGTACAGTGAGGTCCTGCTAAGCACAGATGCTAAGTTGGTATTACAATACACTTTTCAGGACAATCCTTTGTTGCAAGATAAGTAACACCATCACCACGTCCTTGCCCTTCAATGTAGTGTTTGTGACGTGATACTCCTCCTATAACTACAGTTGCCCATCAGACTCAGCTGCTTTTCTGTGCATGAAGAGAAATGAGGAATTCCATTTTAAGTAGAAATGCAGTGGGATTTCCTGTTTGTTTCCCACAGGCAGTGGCCTTTTGAAAACAGGAGGCATATGTCTAGTTCCCCGGTAATAAATCGTAGGTTATATAATAAAACAAAATATTTGGGTTAAAGGAGCATAACCGGTACCCTGCTTTCTTTCCTAAGTATATCATTTGGCCCACTCACTTTCCAGAGAGTTTCATCTTACTGGTATTCGTTTTTCTCATTCATTCAAAAACATCAACCGAGTATCTATGCTGGTCTAGACAGCGTGTTTGGTGTCAGAGATACCAAAACAAATGTCCTGACATCTGCCCTGAGGAATGCTCAATCTAGCCATGTCTGACAAAAGATGAGTGAAGGTTACTTATAAAAATTACAGATAATCATGATTATATGGTGATGGTGGTGAGGATGATGACGGTTTATATTCACTGAGTGCTTACATTCATCATCCCGGGTACCGAGCCACACAACTGACCTACATTATCTCATGTTGTCCTCATGACAATCCCATGAGATATGCACTGTTAATATTCCTGTTCTATCAGTGAGTTAACGGGAGTTAACCACAGTTAGGAAGCTGCTCTGAGGGAAAGCCGGGATTGAATCCAGGTCTGTCTGAGACCAAGTCCATGTTGCTAGCCCTTCCGTTCCATACACAGATTGATGCGGTCAAAGGGGACACGGGGCTGGATTGGAGCAGAGAGGGCCATAACTAAGGGCCCTTGCCTTCGGGTAGTCAGGGAAGAGTGCACAGAGGAGGGGATCTGTTGGCTCTGAACAGTTTGCGGCAGAGATGTGTAAGCATGGGGAAGGAGAGCGTGACCAAACCCATGCTAAAGAAAGGCGCAGAAACAGATTTAGTTTTGGTAGAAGGGAATCCGTGGATGTGGCAAGGGCTTGGCGTTGTTGATAGGAGTTGTCCGGAGGACCGGCCTGAAGATCGTTTTTAATCAGGTCATAGATGACTCCAGACCAGCATGTCTGACCGTCCTCAACTTTATCTCTACATGAGTTTCCCAGAACCACTGCCTCCTGGGGCTATGCCGTTGGGAAAGTGATGACAGTGCTGACGATTTTGAATTATCTTGTCTCTGTCATTCCCCACTCACACTCATCACCGAGTCCTGATGTTTCTAGCTCCAAACTTCATATCAAATACATCCAGTTTCCCTCTACTCCATTGTGTGTCCCCTGGTCAGAGCCACTCCCATCTCTTACTGAGCCCACCACGACAGCCTCCTAAATGGTGGCCTGCTCCCCACTTTGTCCTCCTCAGCTGTCACCTCCACCCACACCACAATCAGGGAAAATCTTCTTTTTTCCCTTATTTTATTTTATTTTCATCATAAGTCTACTATTTAATCCCCATCCCCTATTTCCTGCATCGCCCCCCACCTCCCCTCCAGTAACCATCAGTTTGTTCTCTATAGTTATGAGGGAAAACGTCCTTCTTTTTTTTATAGAGATTTTATTTATTGATTTGAGAGAGAGAGAGAGAGAGCACAAGTAAGGGGATGGGCAGAGGGAGAAGCAGACTCTCCTGATGCGGGGCTCGAACCCAGGACCCTGAGATCATGACCTGAGCCCAAGGCAGATGCTTAACCGACTGAGCCACCCAGGTGAAGAGGGAAAATCTTCTTGAAACACTCACATGTGCCACTCCTTTGATTAAAACCTTTGCATTTAAGATAAACTGCAACAACATTAACAGGATACAAAGCCCCCTGTGGTCAGAGATGGCCTCACTCTGCTGCCCCCTCCAAAAACACTCTTCCTCTGCCACTGATGCTCAATTTACTCCCCCTTCCCACCAACGCACTGAGTATCGCAAGCTCCTTCCCCTTCCCATCCCTGGCCTTCACCCACACTCTTCCCTCGGTGCCATGCTGGCCCCAGACGCTTCCTTTACAAGTCCTATTCAACCTTCTCTGATCGCCACCTCTTCCTGGGAGCAGCCCCCTTCCCTCTCCCACTCGATTCTGGTCTCCCTCTTTGTCTGCCTCCTCTTCATACCACTTATGGTTTGAACTTACATGGTTCTTTGAGGAATTATTCGAACTCCCTCCTTTAATGTAATTAGGAGAGAGACGTGTCTGGTTTGGGTTGCCTCTGTGTCCTCAGTACCTCAACATCACCCAGCACAGCACCTGCTACTTGAACACACACAATGGATACATTCAGATGCATGTTTCATGGACAACACGGGCAAATGAGTGGATAAACACACAGCAATTCCTGTTTGGAAACACATAGAGAACCCTGACACCATCTTGCTCCTCCCTACAAGAGAGATGGACAGCACTCCTCGTCTCCTGAAGTCGATTTGGCTTTTGGGAGATGCTAAGAGTCACCAGGAGGCAAGAGTGTTGGGAAAGGCAGTTGACCGGACCTCAGGAGACCATGGGCTCTGCTAGCCAGGGTCCCCTGAGTTCAGAGGAATTGAATGCATGCAGAAGAGGCGTGCTACCCCTCTCCCAGCGGTGGTTTTCCTAGAAAATCATTCCGAAGGCAAATCCTCCATCTGTAAGTGTGGGGATGGGCCACATTTCATAAGCATCAGGCTCGTGGTTTTTATCAGGAAGCCGCCTTTCACATAAACTGCTAACCCGTGTCTCTCGAACCCAGATTATATAAAATGCTAGAGGGTGCCCTGCCCCTGTCTGCCCCCCACCCCCGGATAAACTGGTTCCATGCAGCATTTGTTTATACAAAATGTCTAAGTGCCTGCATCTGGTTATAAAGTGAAGAGCTATAAAGAGCAATTTGCAGTGGTTTCTAGGGATGTCTGTGCAGGGACTTTCTCATGGGACACGAATCAGTAATTTCGCTACATGTTAGGCCTGATGTTTTTGCTATAGGCAGCTGTCGGGCCTGCCAACTGGCAGCTCACGGAAGCCTTGCTCTCACCCAGAGACAGAACAATTCCTGTCACATGCAGCAGACAATGGGCACACAGGCTCCGTCTGTTGCTTGATCACAGCAGCTGAAACAAAAGCTGCTTCTGTCAGAAGGCATGTCTGTAATATAAAAAGATACTCCTTTCTTTGATTTTCACTATCTGCTCCAGAAAGGCACCTCAAATTCCAAAAAGCAGAGCCCATTTTAGGATGGAAATGGCTCCGTTCTTCTGTTTTCATAATGGGAGACCAGAAGGAACCTCAAAGGATACTGGATCTGGTTTTAGGAGCCCTGGGTCCCCCAAATAAGCTCAATGACTGATACTGTTTGGGCAAGCCTCTCGGCCTGAGTCTCCTCACAGATAAAATTGGGGGTGGAGGGATATGGCTATGACGCTTCTCATTTGCAGAATCCAACACCATCAGGAAACTGATAGTCCTTTCATTTCGATTTTAAACTGTGCTCATGGAAATCACAAATCGGGTCATTTGTTCAAACCCTTAATTTCCAAAACTAGGGACTCAGTGTGGCAAAAACAGAAGAGAAATAGAACAGGAAGCCACACAGAAAACATGGGAACAGATGTCAACCCATGTAGTCTGTGACAGCCCTTCGGCTTCTAGAAGGTTCCTCACAGCCCCGTATGGATCCCATCCCTCACTGACTCCCCGCTCTGTGTTCTCAGGGCCTGGCCAGTCCTCGGTGCTCGCTCGGTGGATGCTTCTGTTCCCACTGCTCTGCTTCCCCAGGGGACCTTGCCCTCTCTTATGTAAGCCTCCTGCATGAGCCTTTGTGGTTTTATTTCTTTGCTCATACCCGCCGCTGCTGCGTCTTGGGATGCCCCTCCCCACACTCTGGCCGCCGTGTACCTCACGTCTGGTCAAGCGGCTTCACTTCCGAAGCTCACCTCCCTCCACACTCACCTCTCTCCTCCATCCAGGGGGTTTTGTCATTGGTTGGGTCTCAGATCACTCCGTCCACACCTCTGTTGAAGCATTGTGGTTCGGGGCGTGGGATCAGAAGAATTCCCCTCCAACCCAGCTCTCGTGGCTCCGGCTCTGTGACTTTGGACAAGTTACTTTGCTGCTTTGAACCTCATTTTCCTCTCTATAAAGTGAGGATAACAATATGTATTAATGGACGCTCTGGCATTTAAATGGAACAAACTAGCTGAAGTCCCTGATCTATAAAAGCTCTCAATATTTGATGGCTTCCTTTCCCTCTACCTTTTTTGGCATTTCCTTATTTTGTTACTGTACATCAGAATTCTTTGTGTCTGTCCCCCTTTTCTCCGCTTCTGGATTGCAAGCTCCTTGAGGACAGGAAAGGTGCCCTCCCTAACTTAATAATCCCACAGTACTTTGTAACTCCAAAGAGGTTAACAACACGTGATACACTGAGTGGAGCAAAGGTAATGCACATAGTCATTGCCAGATAGATGAAAAGAGAATGAAAATCTCAAGTTGTCAGGCGAGCCAGCCACCGCCCGGGGACAGTGGTGAAGTGGTGAGTTAGAGAAAAAGACCCATGCTTCTCTCCCCCACATGAGACATGAACATTCCACCCATTTTAATCAGGGCCTTAGCTAACACATTATGCACATTTCTTTCATTCCCAGCCCCCTTCTGCGGCCCACTATAAAGCATCATTCACCCATCCCACTCATCCCCTCCCCCTCACACTGGACAAAATGCAGGGAACCCCAAATGCCCACCCCAGCAGGATTTCACAGCGTGACCTTTAGTCTTTGGTGGCAGGGTTTCTTCACACACCCTCCAATGTCTTTGACCAAGTCTATGCTGAGTCCTCTGCCACGAGCCGTGGGACTCTCGGGCACGTCCAGTGTCCTTCCTCCGAACCTCTAGTGCCGGGGAAGTTTCACCCAAGCTGCCTTGCGCTGAGGAAGATGGACCTAGCACAGCAAGAAGACCTGCCATTCTGTAGGTCTGGGGGCGTTTATGCACTTGGCCCTGGGCTAGTGGTCTGGCCAGGGTGAAAAAGGGAAGTAATGCTAACGGCAATCCCTGGGCAAATTTCCCTTCATTTCTTTGTTTACACCTTTTAGGACAAACTCGTCTTGTGATGACTTTAGGACCTAAAAAAAAAATAAAAATAAAAACACCCAATATTCAATTCTGATTAGGTAAAGCTACAAGAGTTATAAAAACAGCACAGAGCTGAGGACAGATGAAACAGAGATTGACTAGTTTCCCCCGTAAGAGCTGTTTGACCTTGGAGAAGTGACTTAATGTCTCTGAGTCATTTTTGTATTTATAGATCTAAATCCTACGTGGCTGGGTTGTTATAAGGATCTGAGAAAATGAATACAAAATAGCTGGCAGGCACTGGGCTTAGGCCATTGGATAGTGGTGGTGGCTCCAGTCTTTTTTAAAATTGATTACTTTTTTTTTAAGGTTTTTATTTTAATTCCAGCATGGTATTATGTTAGTTTCAGGGGTACAATATAGTGATTCAACAGTTCGGTACATCACTCCTCAGTGCTCTTCATCCCCTTCACCTGTGTCACCCATCCCTCCCAACCCACCTCCCCTCTGGTATATTTTATTTTAAACCAGTACGCCCAGTTAAAGTTACTATTTTGCTTTCAACAGGAACATTTTTTTTTACTTGGAGCATACTTCAGAATCCATAGTTCTAAAAGACATAGATAAAACATTCCACCCAAGAAAAATAGAATACACATCTTCTTCAAGTATACACAGAAGAATCCCCTGGTTAAGTATTTATGACATAAATACTACAAATTTGGGACGCCTGGGTGGCTCAGTCGGTTAAGCGTCTGCCTCCGGCTCAGGTCATGATCCCAGGGTCCTGGGATCGAGTCCCGCATCGGGCTCCCTGCTCCATGGGGAGCCTGCTTCTCCCTCTGCCTCTGTCTCTCTCTCTGTCTCTCATGAATAAATAAATAAAATCTTTAAAAAAAAAAAATACTACAAATTTAAGAAGACTGAAAGCATAGGAGTTCTATTCTCCAACTACAATGGTACAAAACTAAAGATCAACAATAAAAGCTGGAAAATCGGACGCCTGGGTGGCTCAGTTGGTTAAGCGACTGCCTTCAGCTCAGGTCATGATCCTGGAGTCCCGGGATCGAGTCCCGCATCGGGCTCCCTGCTCGGCAAGGAGTCTGCTTCTCCCTCTGCCTCTGTCTCTCTCTCTGTCTCTCATGAATAAATAAATAAAATCTTAAAAAAAAAAAATACTACAAATTTAAGAAGACTGAAAGCATAGGAGTTCTATTCTCCAACTACAATGGTACAAAACTAAAGATCAACAATAAAAGCTGGAAAATCGGGCGCCTGGGTGGCTCAGTTGGTTAAGCGACTGCCTTCAGCTCAGGTCATGATCCTGGAGTCCCAGGATCGAGTCCCACGTCGGGCTCCCTGCTCAGCAGGGAGTCTGCTTCGCCCTCTGACCCTCTTCCCTCTCTTGCTATCTGTCTCTCATTCTCTCTCTCTCAAATAAATAAATAAAATCTTAAAAAAAAAAAGTCTGGAAAATCTACAATGTAAATATTAAATAGTTACTCTGTAAATATTAAACAACACCCTACTGCACAAGCAATGGGCCAAATAAGAAATCAAACGGCAAGGGCGCCTGGGTGGCTCAGTCATTAAACGTCTGCCTTCGGCTCAGGTCATAATCCCAGAGTCCTGGGATTGAGCCCTGCATGGGGCTCCCTACTCTGCGGGAAGCCTGCTTCTCCCTCTCCCACTCCCCGTGCTTGTGTTGCCTCTCTTGCTGTGTCTCTCTCTCTGTCAAATAAAATCTTAAGGAAAAAAAAAAAAAAGAAATCGAATGGCAAATCAAAATATGCCTCAAAAGAAAGAAGAAACCGCAATATTTTTTTTTTTTTAAGATTTTATTTATTTGAGAGAGAGAGCACGAACACAAGCCAGGGGGGAGGCAGAGGGAGAGGGAGAAGCAGGCTCCCCACTGAGCAGGGAGCCCGACGTGGGGCTCAATCCCAGGAGCCCGGGATCATGACCCAAGCCGAAGGTGGCCGCTCAACCAACTGAGCCACCCACGTGCCCCCCGCAATACTCTTTTGATCCAAATCTCAAAGAGGTAAGACCAGCAGATAGGCAAGGGGAGGAGCCTTTGCAATCTTTGCCTAAATCACCAGCCAACTACTTGCTTGTAGACTGTCTGTCTGGCTCACATGCTCTCCTCCGCCCTGCAGAGGACTGGAAGTCTCTGAACCGCCATCCCGGGGTCCCCGTTCCAGCTGGCTCTCTGTCAGCTATTGCCAGTGGGGGACGCTGCTGGCAGACTGGAAGGCAGGGGGTAGGTTTTCAAATGTGTTCTATTTTCAAATGTGTTCTTTCTGCTGCCAGCAGCACGTGTAGGGGTGGAAACCTGGCTTCATGGCCCCAGGGAGGGTCCCAAGAGCGGGGAGGGAGCCCCAGCAGCTTGGGGAGCATGGTGCTGGTGGGGCCGGTGGTCTCAGCAGCTGTGGTGGGAACACGAGCTCCTGCAGGGTGTTTGGGCCATGGGGGTTCCCATAGCAGCCCCAGCGGTCGTGTTTGGGGTTCTGGGTAACATTATTTTACCCCCCCGCAACACACACACTTTTCCCCTTACTACCCCAGGGATGGTAGCATCTGATTGGAGTTACTAATTTGGGGTAAACTCCCCCCTCCTTTTTATTAAAAAGACTTTTTAAGAACACTTTTAGGTTCACAGCAAACGTGAGCAGAAAGTACAGAGCTATCCCAGATGCTCCCTGATCTCTCTCTCTCACACCCACACACATCACCATCCCTCACCAGAAGGTACATTTGTTACGACTGATGACCTACACGGACACATCATTATCATCTAAAGTCCCTAGTTCACATTAGGGTTCACGTGTGGTGTGGTACATTCCATGAGTTTCACAAATGTATGATAATGTGTATCCACTATTATAGATAGTATCGTACAGAATAGTTTCACTGCCCTAAAAATCCTCTGTGCTCTGCCTCTTCATCCCACCCCCCCCAACCAATCCCTGGCAACCACGGATCTTTTTACTGCCTCCATGGTTTTTCCTTGTCTACAGTGTCATATAGTTAGAATCATACAGGATGTAGACTTCTCATATTGACTTCTTTCACATCGTAATATGCATTTAAGGTTGATGGCTCAGTTATTTTTAGCACTGCATAATATTCCCTTGTCTGGATGGGCCACGGTTTATTTACCCATTCACGTACTAAAGGACATCTTTGTTATTTCTAAGTTTTGGCAATTGTGAATAAAGCTGCTAGAAGCATCCTTGTGCAGGTTTTTGCATGGACGTAAGTTTTCAACTCCTTTAGGTAAATACCAAGCAGTGGGACTGCTGGATCTTAAGATGAAAGTATGTTTAGTTTTGTAAGAAACTGCCAAAGTGTCCTCCAAAGTGGCTGTGCCATTTTGGATTCCCAGCAACAACGAGTGAGACTTCCTGTTTCTTCATATCCTTGCAAGTTTCGGTGTTGTCGGTATTCCTTGTGTTGGCCATTCTCATAAGCGTGTACTGGTATCTCATCTCATGGTTCTCATTTGCATTTCCCTGGTGACCTGTGATCTTGAGCATCTTTCCATGTGCTTGTTTGCCATTGGCGTATCTTCCTTGGTGAGCTATCTGTTCATACCTTTCACCAATTTTTTGTTTTGTCTTGTTTTTGTTTTTTTGTCCAGCTTTATTAAAATATAATTGAGATATGACACTGTGCAAGTTCAAGATTTATAACATGCTGATTTGATACATTTATATGTTGTAAAATAATTATCACCACCGTGTTAGCTAACACCTCCATTATGTCACATAATTACCATTTATTTTTTGTAGTGAGAACATTGAAAACCTATTCTCCTAGCAACTTTCAAGTACATAATACGGTATTATTAACTATAATTACCATGCTGTGCATTAGATACTCAGAAGTTATTTATCTTATAACTGGACGTTTGTACGCTTTGACCAACATCTCTCCATTTCCCCGCTCCCCAAGCCCTTGATAACCACCATTCTACTCTTAGGACTTTTTTTGGAAATGCATGGTTTTCCTGAGTAATTAAGTTTCATTGATCATTAATACCTTGGAATTCACTCATTTACTCATTAATTCATGTATTCTTTTGAAGTGGGATTGAAGGGGGGCACTGCCTGGGTGGCTCAGTCAGTTAAGTGTCTGCCTTCAGCTCAGGTCATGATCTTGGGATCCTGGGATCGCGTCAGGCTCTCTGTCTAGCGGGGAGTCTGCTTCTCCCTCTCCCTCTGCTCCTCCCCCTGCCTTGTGGTCTCTCTCTCTCTCTTTCTCTCAAATGAATAAATAAAATCTTAAAAAAAAAAAAAAAGAAATGGGATTGAAGTTGTGTCCCTCCTTCCCAGGGAGGGGAGTGATAGTTTTATTGGCGTAAACCTTTTTTTCTTGTTTTAGAGATGTTTAGAGGTTGAACTGGTACGTTATGAAATGTACTAGCCAAGTAGAATTTTCTGAGTAAGTAGACCACAGTTCTCGAGGTTGGGTCATAGTCACTAGTACAGACCATTTGTTATGGAGCAGCAGAGTCCCAGAAAGCCTGGTGCCCTACCCACCTCCGTGGAAGCCTGCAAAGTCATGTTTGCATAGAGGTCTGACTCCACTGACCTGCTCTGCCTTAACTTTTCCTGTTTTCAATCTGTCCTTTTGTTGCTATCTTCAGAGAACCCCTCTTAGTTCTCAGCTTGGGGGCAGAAAAACCCATAAAGAGATCACGTTCACACACAATGAGTTTCTATCCAAACTCACCTTCTCTCTGACTGTCAGAGCCCCTGACGTTGGCACTTTTAGCTAATGTTCAGTCGGTGTACATTTTCTCCAGTCCCCGAGCGCTTCCAGCTAATGCATTCATTCCTTGGCACTGAGAAGCTCAGGTGAAAGAACAGTGCCTTTTGTTTTTACAAGAGGGAGACAGGATTCGCGTCTTTCAATCACGCAGCATTTTCAATTAAGCTGAGCTGAGTTCAGCAAACACTGTTCCACCTGGCATCTTTATTTTGTGTCACCAAACAACGTACTAATTATGCTTTTCCATTGAAAATGTAATCGTTTGCTGGTGATTCTAAACTCTATGTCTAGATTATTTCATACTGCATCTCTTTTAAAGGCAACAAATTCTGCCTTTCAGTCACCATTCTGCATTCAGCTTCTATTCTGCCCTTGCCCTATGGCAGCAACCACCCGATGTCTCTCACGCCCCCCTCGGGCTTCCCGTAAATACCTGTTGCACGGCCAGCCAGTCCTCGCCTTTGGAATACTGCCCGGTGGATACGGCTCTCTTACTCCCATGCCCTTGTCCCGAGCACCAAGTCCCAGGACATCCAGGCCATTCATTGTGTGTTGTTTTTCTGCTTCTCCAACCCCATCTTCTTCCACTTCCCCGTGTCCACTTACAGTATTTGGAAAGCATGTTCTTTTCTCTTTCTTGACTACCATCTCTTCTTCCTTTCAGATTATGCTTGAACTTTGTTTCTGCTACAAACAGTTAGATGACAGTTTCCCCTCCTCCCCCCCCAATAAGAGTCCCAGGTCTAAGGGCGCCCAGGTGGCTAAGTTGGTTAAGCGACCGACTCTTGATTTTGGGATTTTGACTCAGGTCTTGACTCAGAGTTGTGAGATTGAGCCCTGCATTGGATTCTGCGGTGGGCATGGAGCCTGCTTACAATTCTCTCTCTCCCTCTCCCTCTGCCCTTCCCCCATTGGTGTATGCTATCTCTCTCTCAAGAAAAAAAAGAAAAAAAAAAAAGGCCCAGATCTTTCTCTTGGCGTTTCTAATACTCTGCATATTCATTAGGTGTAATACCTGGCACACTGTCATAAACTTCATTTGGGTGTCCATGTGCCTACTGACCGAGAGCACCCTGAGAACAGAAAACCTGTATCTGATGCACTAATGCATTCCTAAAGACGAGCAGAGTCTCTGGTGTATAGGAGAAGAACTGGATGGCTGAGCTTGCAAAGCCTTCCATTTTTTTATACAAATCATCTTGAATTTATTGAAAGACCAGATTCCAGGCTCTTGCAGGAATATAAATATGTGGGAGACACACTTTCTGCTCCCAGGCACCCTAGGATGTAGGAGAAGGGGTACCCTACATCGCTACCACACAAATTCCTTCATTAGGACACTGCACGGGAGAAGGAGCCAGAGAGGAGGGGCAACTGCTCTAAGATGGCTGGAGCTACTAGTCAACGAGGCCAAGAGCGTCATGTGACCCAGCAACGGATAGTTGTTTTTCCAGAAAGACAACATGTCTTGGGTTCCTCTCGCATCCCACTGCAGGTGAGGCAGTGCTGAACTTTTCATTGAAAAATGATGATACAGCCCTTGCATAATTGGTTGTTCTAGCTGCAGATCCCCAAACGGCAAATTGCTCTGAGCTGAAAGGTTCTAGAAAATGAAATTTCTTGGGAAATTCACTGGAGATTCTCCATGAAAATTAACATGTCCAATTCTCTTCAGGTAGCAAACGTTAGGTATCTTATTATCCCTCCTCGGTAATTGCAGCCTTTGGGCTTTTTTGAGCTGAAATTACATAAAGGTAGAATGGAATCTTAGAATTGTATTACTGGGAGGAAATTAGAAAAGACTCCACGAATGTTTCATTGGCTGCTTTTAAATGTAAAAAGGTAGTGGATATGCGTATCTGCTACTCAACTCAAATCTCAAACTGTATGCATTCGTTTTCTATTGCTGCCATAACAGATCACTATACACTTACTAGCTTAAAACAACCCACCTATGAACTCACAGTTTTGTGGGTCAAAAGACTAGGATGGTTTTGCTGGTCCTCTGCTTAGAGTCTCAAGAGGCCAAAATCAAGGTGTTGGCAAGGCTGAGCTTTTCCAGAGCTCTGGGGAAGAACCTGCTTCTGGGATCATGCAGGTTGTGAGTTGAAAGGAGTTTTTGCAATTGTAGGACTGGGGTTCCTCTTCTCCTGTTCCTGGAGGTCACTTGCTTTTCTTCCCATGCTTTCCAGGTGGTCCCCCTTCAACAATGGGGGTCAAGTGCCCTCTCACGCTTTGAGTCTCCCCAACTTCTGCCACATCTCTCTGAGCGCGACCTGAGAAAATTCTCTGCTTTTAAGGTCTTGTGTGATTAGGTAGGTCCACCTGGATAATCCAGGATCCTTTCCGTCTTCAAGTCAGTAACCTTAATCACTTCTGAAAGTTTCTTTTGCCATGGAACACAACATAGTCACAGATTCCGGTTGTTAGATTGGGGACATCTTTGGGGAGCCATTATTTTACCTAAGACACTATATACATGTAGTTTGCCATAGTGTTAACATGTGGAGTTTACTCAATTTTTTTTATTTCTGTATGGAGGCCAATTAGACAGGTGTTAAAATAGAATGAAGACCGGGGCACCTGGGTGGCTCAGTAGTTAAGCATCTGCCTCCAGCTCAGGTCATTATCCCAGAGTCCTGAGATCGAGCCCCACATCGGGCTCCCTGCTCCGCGGGAAGCCTGCTTCTCCCTTTCCCACTCCCCCTGCTTGTGTTCCCTCTCTCGCTGTGTCCCTCTCTGTCAAATAAATAAATAAATAAATAAATAAATAAATAAATAAATAAATAAATAAATAAATAAATAGAATGAAGACCACCTGAAAATCCCTGAAGCAGACGAAAACAGTGAAGCCATGTAAGGGAAATGTACTTAATCTAGCTTATTTCATGAACATAAGCAAAATTTAACTTGGGTCAAGTCTTATAAATGCCTCTGATACTTGGAAATAAAACATAAGTTGTCTTCCTAAAATGGTCTAATATAATTACTTTTAGCCAATCCCCTGCAATTTGGAAACACCCATCATAATAGCCGATCAGGTAAAGTTTAAACAACTTTATCCTGCTCACTTTATAATCCATCCTGTAACAATGTGCCTCTGAGCCACTTGCCATCTTTGGGTTGAAATCTCCTTGTTTGCAAATGTTTTGTTTTCCATGTGATAAAATGTTCATAACAAGTAAATGTCTGAATTGTCTTTTGATGCAGTTCTATGAATGAATGTAGTAGATTCAAGCACATAATAGATGTTCGATAAATGTGATTCTGAAAGATACTGATGTGTTTGTTCGTATAACTCCACAGCTAGCCAATAAAGCTAGTTGAACCCATGTACAGACACCAAAACAGACATAATGATTATCTCCATACTCACTATCCATACTCACTCAATATTCCTTGGTGCTTCCCAAGGAATATTGCCATAAAGATTCCAGGTCAAAGGATGAAAGTTCTATTTTCTGATGCTAAGACAGAAGGCAAAGGAAGCCACATCACAAAACAGGGATATTATTGTCTCTTGAGTCCTAGATCCTCAACACTTCCTTCATCTCTGGATGACTCAGTCCACTTCCAATATCTATAAATATAGATCATGTGTGGGAACACTGCAGCCCATTGATTTTCACCTTGTCTTTCTGTGATGGCCACAAACTGTCTCCAATGAACCTAAATACTTAGAGAAAAGACTGTAATTACAAAATCAGTTTAACGGTGGTCAGTAAAGAGTAACTCACAGGACAATACCTGAGACATAATAAAAGTTGAGTAAATGAAGTTCAAGGAGAATGTATCAAACACCCAAACGGGGTTAGATTTCTTCTTTTTCTCCCATTTACTTCTCATGAAACTATCTAATCTGAAGATGCTACCAGCAATTTTGAAAAAAAAATACTGTTTTTAAAGTATTTTGCAAATATTTATTATCAGGTGATTTTTCTTTACCTTCAATGATATATGTTTTTAAGCACTCTGATTTCTAAATTCATTGCAGGGCTTCTAGTGAGCAAACACTATCCAGCAAGTCGGAAACAATATGATGAAACATCACCATTGATATTACTGGAGTTGACTGCTAGAAATTAAGTTTTTCACAAAATGACTACAAAGTTTGCAGTGGGTGAGTTCTCTGTGCTTGGTACCCCACATAACAATAACCAAATGTGATTGGCTTTTGTATCTCTCAACAATAATTGACTTGGTTCCATTTTCCTTCGATTATTACAAATGCAAGATTTCAAGTCCCACAACTTGCTAAAAAGCATCCCTATTTGCCTGTGCTTCTTTCTCTCCCTGAACCAAGAACAGAGCTGCCACCCACATGTATGGTAGTGACTAGCTCACACTTATTTAGAGGCTGGGTGGGAGGAAGCATGGAAGGAAAGTGGGTCATCCCTTCTCCGCTGTTATATACAAAACCAAAAACCAGTTTCAAAGGCCACTATTTAAAATAAATGGAAAAAAAATTGAAGGCTTCCCCCCCATAGTTCAGAAATATAATAAAAAGTTATACATACCCAGATTTGTCTGGTTTTACCCAAACAACACAAAGTAATCAACACAAATCCCACATTTCTAGTCTCCCAGTTGGACTGGCTCCGGAATTGGGTGAATCACGCTGCATGAAGAACAAGCCCACTCCATTCATACAAACAAATTGTTTTTGTTTCTCCTTCATCACTTGTCGGAACAATAGAGTCAGACGAGCTGGCTGACTGTTCAACTTTCTTTAATTCACTCTGAATTTTTTAAACTGATTCCTTGATAGATGATTCTTGGTAGGATTTTGAAAGATTGGGTTGGAAGGATGGACTAAACCCCTATCCTTAGCTATTTATTTAATTCTATGCTATGGGAGATACCGATTCATTATGAGAGTTTACAGCATAAGCAGGATCTCTATTCTGCATATCAGGACTAATTGAGATATTCCTTCTGTAACATTTATAAGTGCCAGATCTTGCTGTAGTAGGTGTATTGAGAACCGTTTGTATATAGCCCTTTATAATTCATAAAGCACTTCCGCATTTTTGTATTACCACAAAACACCATGAAATGTATGTTTCATTATACCAACTTTACAGATGAGAAAATCGGGGCCCAGAAGTTTTAGATGACTTGGCTTTTGCCAGGCAAGAACCAAACCAAGCTTCGTTCGATACAAAGGTAGAATTCTCAATCACTGTGCTGTCCCACCTTGCAAAGGGACTTTTCTCTTCTTTCCCCCCTACCTTCCCACTTACTCTCTTCCCTACCACTTTTCCTCAGAGGAGGAAGCATCCCTTTTCTTTGCAAAATGACCAGTGACCTCCAACTTTCTCCATGTGCATGCTCTGGTCCCTTTCTCACGGTCTTTGCCTTCAACTACCAGTTTTCAAACCCAGGCTTTAACAATGGGCCTAACACGTGCCTGTCTCTGTGCTCAGGAATGAGGGAACAGAGAAGATGTGACCCATGACCCACTTTGGAGCTTTACAGACCTCCTGGGGAAAGTGGCTATACACACTCACTCGGCCTGCACTTACCGAATGTCTGATGTATACCAGGTGTTATCCCGGGCCCCGAATACTCCACGGGGAACACAGTAGACACAGGCCTTGAACTCAGGGAGCTGACAGCTATCAATAAAACAGAGCTGACAACAGATGCTTCATGAAGTTAATGTGAAGATTGAGTGAGACATCGTATTACACAGTGGTGCTCAGTAACAGCCCAACCCACCCCTGTACTGTTTGTTGCTAATGGGCTGTGAACTCCAGAGCTGGTGAGGTGCAGCCCAATTGAAATATACCAATTTCGGGTCAGACAACATATTTAGGTATTTCCTTCTGAGAAGCAGAATTAAACCATAGAATACATTACTAGTGTTGCTAATATTTTAAAGTGCCCGTGATAGGGGCTCCTGGGTGGTACAGTTGGTTGAATATCCAACTCTTGGTTTTGGCTCAGGTCACGATCTCAGGGTCCTGGGATTGAGCCCTGCATCGGGCTCCATGCTCAGTGGGGAGTCTGCTTGAGGTTCTTTCTCCCTCTCGTTCTGCCCCTCCCATTTGTGCTGTCCCTCTCTCTCTCTCTAAAATAAATAAATAAATCTTTTTAAAAAAATCAAGTGCTAGCGATAGAAATTAAAATACTACTAGTTTTTGAGTATCTACTTTGTGCCTATTGGACTAGATGATTTATCATGCATTTTCCCACAGAACAATCTTGTGAGGGAAGTATGTTTATCTCGCTGCTATAGAAGGAGAGACTGAGGGTCAGGAGATTAAGTAAATGGTTCAAGGACACACAATTTCATCGGTTCCAGTTGTGAAATATGCACCCACTCACACTGATTCTCAGCATGGTTTTCTCCCAGGTGGACTCAGAGATGCCCTCAAACTCATAAAGACTTCAAGTGGAATTTTAATGCACAGTGAGATAAAGGGGGTGGGAGGAAAGAAGCCAACAATCCCTCAGAAAGTTCAGGAAAGAGTAGAACCTACAGATGAATCACTGTTAGGATTTTCCCCCTTCTTTACAGGAAACTCAATTTGTCAGACAAGAAGAGGTAGAGAAGCATTTAGCTGTCTCCCTGCAGCCCAACCAGGTCTGAGGAAATTGCTTCTAGAAGTGCAAATTTGGCTTAAAAGCCTGTGGGCTGACAAAAAGCTATTTAGACTCCACTAGAAAGCTCTGTTGCCTATTATGTTTGTGTGAAGGTAAAACTAAGAGGAGATACTTGGGATTTAAACATATTGACCCTTTCACAGCCCTGAGTATGCACGAGGTAGCTGAAAGACTTGAGAAAATCTCAGGTTTGGTTCCCTGCTCCTGCAAGGTAAGGCTCCAGGGTCCGCCGGGGGAGCCCTGGCAAAGGTCATGGAGCAACTGCACCAAGAAAATTTTGTATGAGTCCCCAGCACGGCAGTGCTAGTTTGTGGTAACCAGACCTGAGTTCAACCTTCTCTCTACCAATTAACCAGTGGAATGATCTGGTGCAAAAATCACTTCCTGAAGCCTAGAGTTTCTTCTCCATTAAAGGAGCTCTGCAGGGCTTGCCTGGTAATATTGTTGTTAGAACTGAAAAGTGGTATCAATGGGCTCCTCACAAGAGCACAGTACATGGTCATTAGTATTGTTACTATGACTATTATTACTATCATCATCACCATCATTTTTTGGTATTCTCTTCGCCTGAAATGACTTGGCCACTGAATAACCTTTTAGACAGCTTTCCAAAATAGCATCTGTTAGGGACTGAATGCCCCCCTCCATTCATATATTGTAGCCCCAATCCCAAGGTGACAGCATTTGGAGAGAGGGTCTTTATGGAGGTAATTAAAGTCACAAGTTACATGAGGTGATACAGGTGGGCGCTGATCCAATAGGATTAATGTCCTTCTAAGAAGAGAATCAGAGAGCTGGCTCGTACTCTCTCTATCCACCATCTGAAGACACAGCAAGAAGGCAGCCATCTGCAAGCCAGGAAGAGGGTTCTCACCAGGAACCAAATCAGTTGGCATCTTGATCTTGGACTTCCAGCTTCCAGAACTAGGAGAAATAAATTTCTGTTGTTTAAGTCCCCTGGCCCGTGGTGGTTTGTTGTGGGAGCCCTGGCTGACTGATACACCATCTCCTACAACCTCAGAAGAGATGTGTCTATGCAATGGTACTTCTCTGCTTCTGAACTCCGTAGTGTGTTTCGCCTCCTTCTGTGACGGCCGACGGTTTCTGACCTATATCACAGGCATTTGAATGCACGTCCTCTGTCCTAACAGAAGGTGAACTCACCTCAGGATGGCCAGCCTGCAGCACAGAGATGGACATTCCTAGCAGATGCTTAGCAACTATTGAATACATCAGTGGGTTCACTGAGATATGTTGCTCACAATGGTTAATATTTGCTTGCTTTAGGTAGATAGCACTTTACTTGTGCTGTCCTCTGTAGTTGTACTTAATGTGACATGTTGGGTCCGTATTACATATACAAATATCTGTCTCCATCCATAGGCGTTAAGTGTAGTAACCTATCTGTTGTACCCTGAGAAGCATCTGGAACTCTGTTTAGGTTAATATGACCGTGGAAAGAACATCATAATAATTTGGTAGGTTTGGCTGGAGGCTGGAGACATTTTATTTGCTGGAATTTCAAGGTTGGTGGGAGAGGCACAAGAACCTGGCAAAGAAGCAGACACTTCCTGGGGAGCTAGACAGAGCCAGAAAGTCAAATGCTAAAAACACTGGTGTTGGAAAGGTGTCTGGCAGCCGGGGTGGTGCCTATAAGGGATGGTAAAAAACCATACAGGAGTGATGAGACTTTCAAATTTTCAGAAACATTTACTAGATCCGTAACACTGGATCTTTAACTCAAGTGATTTTTATTGTTTTTTTGTTTGTTTGTTTGTTTGTTTTTTTAATGAGAATGAGTAAAGGGGTCAAATTTTGGACTCGGTCTGGGGCATTCAGAACCAAGAGAGTAGGCACAATACCACAGGAGAAATAGAGGTAAACAGTAGGAAGAAAAGCCAGAATTCTCAGAATTATCCACAGGAGTCTGTACTCATTCAAGCCATGAAATTGGGTGTTTGAACCAAGCTTACCTGAACCCCCAGTGATCCCAGATGACATCTGGCTGCACATTCAAGGAGCTTAGTAAAGAGTTCTGGATGAAAAAAAAAAAAAAAAGAGTTCTGGGTGCCTGCTCTGAGCAAGGCCCTTGGCTGAGCACTGACAATTCAAAGATAAGACATGGTCCCCACCCGGACCGTGAAGATGCTGCACACACAGATAAGGCAGACGGTGTAATTGCTTAGAGATCCACATTCTTCTGAAAGCGAAATAGCCATCTGCATTTAGAAGCACAGGGTGGGATGGAAAATGGATCAGAGATGGAGAAGAGTGCAGAGGAAGAGGTCGGCACTATTTTCACAGCCTTCACAAAAACCTGGGTATGTGCTAAGATCCATGTCCTTAGGTCTATTATAAAGATAAGCAAACAAAAACCCAGTACATGGAATTGATTTAGCCAAGGCCACACCCTGATGGTAGAAATATAGGGACTACACCACGTCTCCCACTGCTGGGCAAGAGGGTCTGGGGAAGAGGGTGCAGACACCGGGATGCCAATACCAGGGTCACCAAGAAGGCACCCCTTTGCAAAACCCGAGATCATATGAAAATGAAGAATGAGGAAGGGACTTCACAGAACCCTCTTAGAGGTCTGAGGGGGTCCATTCATCATGCATATTTGGAATGACACATGCTCAACCACAGACACGTTCATTAGTATGTAAAGGTACTCCCATTATCATGCCATGGTTAATGCAACTTAGCTTTGCCTTTTTTTCTGTAGCTTTCCCCCTTTGTACCTTCCACCTCACCTGATCTCTTCCATATTTTCCTGCATTTTCATATGCTTTCATTCACCCCCTTCATTCATTCACTCACTCTACAGATATTTATTAGGCAGCAATTATGTGCCAAGTATCATACCAGTTGCTGAGGATGAAACGAATGAATAACAACAAACAAACAAACACAAAGATTCCTCATTTCATACAACTTACATGTTCTAATGGGAGGAGATCAACAAAAAGCACTGAAGTAACAACCAGTCAAAAGATAAATTTTGTGGGGAAAAGTAAAGCAGGAGAGGGGGTAAAAACTATCAGGGACAGTGAGTGAGAGTGGAGATGCCTGGCGCGCAGTAGGATGATCTGTGAACAGATACACACACACATATATCAAACTTCCGGCATTGTTTTGTAAAAATGAGGTAATACTATATGCACATGTTCTACTGCTTTCTTTTTCCAATCAATAATGCCTTATAGAAACCCTTGCCAAGTCAATCTGGTTAGCTCTGATGCATTTCTTTGAGTGGCTGTATAGTGTTCTAAAATGTGAGTATACCAGACGTTATTTAGCTTTTCGGTACTGATGGGCATCCTTGAATTATTTTATTTAATTCTTATAATGGTCCAAGGTGATGCCGGAGAAATCAGTGGAGCTTGGAGCCAATGTTCACATTTTCTTATAATACAAATGAGTGCTATTAAACACAGCCGTGCTATAGACAAGGCTTGCAGTGGGGGGAAAGGGACTCTGCTTTTGGTTTCCCTTAATGTGGTCTCACCTCTTCCTTATCACCCCATAAACTTGAGGCTGGCTTTGACTTTGTTCTTGTGGGGAGCTCCTGGGTAGACTAGAAGCTGTAAAAATCTAGAATCAAGTAACAACATCAGAAAAGATCTTAGAAGTTAGCTGGTCTGATTGCCTCAGGCTCTAAGTGGGCAAACTGGAGACCTACAAATAAGAAAGGACTCCCTGGGATGTCTGGGTGGCTCAGTTCGTTGAATGTCTGACTCTTGATTTCGGCTCAGGTCATGATCTCAGGGTCGTGAGATCAAGCCCCACATCGGGCTCCATGCTCAGGAGGGGGTATGCTTATCCCTGTTCCTCTGTTCCTCCCCACTCCGTGATCTCTTGCTCTCTCTCTCTCTCTCTCTCAAATAAATAAATAAATAAAATCTTAAAAAAAAAAAAAAAGGACTTCCCAAGGTCACACAGGCAGTTTGTGACAAAACCTAAAGGATATACTCATATCTTTTTAATTCCAATTTAGTATAATTTCAAGTCTCTTTTACTCCAATATATAGTGTCTGTTTGTACAGACACTGCAATATGAGGGCTCTTCCCAGAGGAAAGAGGAAAGCAGAGGATGGAGGCTTACCTGGGAGATGGACCGGGAATGCATACGTGTGTGTGTGTGTGTGTGTGTGTGTACGTACGTAAGCAGATGCAAAGCACAGATGGAGGAAACGCAATCTGGTATCATCTGGGAAGACAGAGGGATACAGTAACAATAACTAACTTTGTCTATTCCTGTTCCTTTCAAGCAAAATTTCTAAATAATACCAAGAGGCATAAGCATCCCTGATGAATCTCTGGAATAAGACTTTAGATGTCAGCACAAGACCAGGCACACTTGTGTGCGCTCTTAACCAAATCCCAGACCCACAAATAAAAAAGAAAGAGAAAGGGAACAATTTCCCTTTCTTGTCAATAAAACCGTACTTTATACCTTGGCTCTTGGAGGGTTAGCATAGATAAGGAATTGTAAGAAAATGTAGAGTGGGAGGCAACAGATCTATATTTCAGAGTAAATCTAGCCCACTTCCTGAAGGAAATAAGTTCTTAGTTTTCCGAGATGGGAGACACCCATTGTTGGGAAGCAAAAGTGAACATTTTTCTCCTCTTTCAAATGGCCTGTCACTTGTCATTCAACAGTAAACATTCCCAAGGAGATTTTTCACCCCAGAGATAAAAATCTGTGTTCTCTCCACATGAAAAACCTTGCATTTTTTTCATGATCTGTGTCCCTTGCAAAGTATCACTGCTAATAAGAGCACTGTTAAGTTCTGCCTTATAAGTTTTATATCACTGAAACTGTCCAGTCAAATTGAGTCTGGGGAAAGTTATTTTTAGCAAGCTTGTACTGAATTACGACTCGCATATTTTTGAAGCATTCCTTTTGGTCCCCATCTCCACTGCAGGCTGAAAAAACTATTAGTAGGAAAAAAAGAGACAAAACAAAAACAAAAGCAGAAGACAAGCAACGACACCTTCGATGGGTATTTTATTTGCATTTACTCATTGACCTCCTATGTGCCAGCTAGGTTAAGTTTTATCCAAACAACAATCTCTCAAAGAAGATCTTATTCTGGTTTTGGAGATGAAGCATGAGTACCAAAAGAATGAACTTGTCACAATAGAATCCTCCGGAACTGGAAAGAAAAGCTGTGTGTGCACAAGGCTCGGGAGTTCCCCACCGAACCACACTGCTGGTGGAAAGTAGTGTGTCGGAAGCCGTTCACTTTCAGGATGGGTCCCAGGCACCTGACTTAGAATAGCAACTATGGAAAACAATCAAGGAAATGAAATCCCCTTGGGAAGAAGCAGCGAATAAAGCAAGGCAACATGGGCGTTTTCCTGGATGGGCCCCTTGGGCTTCTGGGAAAACATGACCACAAAGCAGAGGGCCTGCCCGGCATTGTGCAACCTCCTTTCAGAAAGGGAAGGCTCTCCTCTCCCTGGCCTGGGCTCCTGCAGGCCTTGCATGACAGTCCCCTTCTCTGGAGCTGGCTTCTCGAGCTCAAGTTGTATGGCAGCAATGAACTTGGAGATCCCAGCTGTCTGGCCAGACAGACGGCCAGCAAGTTGTGAACAAAGCAATCCCACTCCCTCTCTTCCGCTTCGGTCTGAACGAGACAAAAATGACAAAAATGCTCACGTTGCCAGGGATGAGTCTGTGGCCTAAGCTGGCTGTTTGGAAAAGCCCGCTCCCACAGCAGCTGTAAATCACGAGGCGGCCTCTCTCTGAGTCCCACGGCAGCCAACGTGCAGAGAATGATTTATCAGGCAGCTTCTAGCATAGCTTAATTTTGGGAGGCAGGCAAAGGATGCCAAAAGGCTTTAAAAGCTGAGCCAGGATGCCCTGAAAGAGGAAAGCGGGGGACACTTCTTTGAGGAGGGGGGCCCATGAGACAGCTGGGACATCTGGGGCTGCATGTGGTCCTCCTGGGAGCGGGGGCTCCAGGCAAGCTTCCCCACACCCCACCCCACCCCACCCCACCCCCGCCCACCAGCCGTCCTGTGTCTGCATTCAGAAATGGGAATCGCGGGGAGGTCCAATCGGGAGACAAGAATGCTTCTTCCTCTCCCCTCCCTGAACACCCCCTTTCCCCACATGCTTCCTTAGACAGGAAACTTTAAATTGCCGGGATGGGCCACCCTAATTGCTACTCTTTTAATAACTCGGTTCACTCCTTGAAGTCTCTGTAAACATCTTGGAAGCAGGGTATAGTATGGCAAGGAAAGGAAGCGTATGCTCACCTCTCCTGAAGGGACTGGCTTCTGGGGAATCAGAAGAGTGAGTTGATCAATGCCCCCTCCCCCTTAGCCCTCCTCTCTACAGCCCCCCAATACTTAGGTACTGCTGTCCACAGGTGTCCACTTAATTTCCCCTCCCCCTGCATTTAGCAGATGATTTGCCTTCCCTCCAGCACGCATGCGAGCAGAGAACTTCAGGGCAGCCTAACCTGCGAACTTCTCCTTTACACCTTCATTCTGGAAAGGACATAGAGAAGCCATTTCATTCTGTAAGTAAGAATTTTGAGAGAGGGGGCCCGTGGGTGGCTCAGTCGGTTAAGCGTCTGCCTTTGGCTCAGGTCATGGTCTCTGGGTCCTGGGATCGAGCCCTGAGTTGGGCTCCCTGCTCAGCGGGAAGCCTGCTTCTCCCTCTCCCTATGCCCCACCCCCCGCTCATTCTCTCCCTCTCTTTCTCTCTCTCAAATAAAGAAATAAAATCTTAAAAAAAAAAGAGAGAATTCTGAGAGAAGTCAAAAGGTAGAAAGATTTGCCCGGAATAACTCAACAAGGCAGTGTCAGAGCAAAAAAGGCAGCGCCAGCCTCTCGTGGGACCAGCCCGGGGTTCCCTGCTGCCCCAGAGAACCCTGGGCTTTCCCAGAACAACCATCCCGCCTGGAATCTGTGGATCTGGGAGCCAGCCTGTCTGCAGCATCACATAAGGTTTTTATCCCTTTCCTAGCATCTCCATTCGGAGTAAACAAGTGGAAAGAATTATTTGAAAACCAATGAAATAAAATGGAATTGGGAAATACTCGTAAGTTCCTCTAGGCTCCTCTGGGTTTTTCGAAACTTCTGTTCTTTTTGGATGATTGCTTTCTTTTACACTGATTTGGGAAGTCAGACACCTATCGTTTGTCAGAACCCCAGGTCCTTGATTCAGAAATAGGTGAGAGGGTTTGAGAGGTATTTGCTGGTCGGTGGCAGACACAAGAAAAATTCCTATTTCATCTGCCATCAAACAACAAACTGTCAGAATCTCCTTCTCTGGGAGGGGATGGGGCTGGGGCAAGGCAGGCCATCTCAGCAGCAAAATGACGGGTTGAAGGGCATTGAGTTCTTCCCAGGGCATGATAGGCCCGAAGCAAGTGGGAGAGAGACACAGCCAAGGCCAAGACCAGGCATGGGAACAGAGCTTAAAGGGATCAGTAGCAGTTGCAGGCCAGACCCAGGACCAGGTGGAATGGAGTTTGGAAAAAGCATGTCAGGACCCAGGGAAAGGACTGTCTGTCTGTCCTGGGCCCTAGAAGATGTCTGCGGCTATCTTCAAGGACTCCTGGGTAAGTCAGTCTTTAGGGAGTGACTGAATGCCAGGGGTGGGGGATTGACATGAGAAAGTAACTTCTCAGTGAGAGAAGTGATATGTTAGGAGGCCAAAGATGACTTATAAATAAGGCACAGTTAACCATGTTTTAATATAGAGAAGGTTTCCTGAGAATATCTTTTTTTTTTTTAAGATTTTATTTATTTATTCATGAGAGAGAGAGAGGGAGAGGGAGAAGCAGGCTCCCAAGGAGCTCGGGAGCCCAATGTGGGACTCGATCCCAGGACCCTGGGATCATGACCTGAGCCGAAAGCAGACGCTCAACCATCTGAGCCACCCAGGCGCCCTATTTCCTGAGAATATCTTAACTCTGAGATGTTTTGGTGCAAGGCATTCTGGGATTTCAACTACAACTGGCTTCTGAGGAAGGAGAAGGAAGGATTAGAAAATCTACATGGAGTAGGATGGGCAGAGGGAGCTAAGGTGGTCTCCACAGTCAGCCCCAGTTGGGGGGAGGGGGGCCAAGGGAAGTCCAGGGCCCCATCAGCTAAAGAGACGGTCTGGATGTCCGTGCTACGTGGATGGTGAGGATGGTGGTGAGGGGGTGACAGTCTGGAAGGTAGAACGTGGTGAGGAGCAGCGGAGTCTGGAGGGTAAAAACAACTCAGTGTCTAGGTACCGATTAGAGCTTTCCACCTTGCAGGCAGGCAGGCCCTGGTTGGATTTCTGCCCATATCATTTGCTAGGCTGGTGATCTCGGGCAAGTGATCTGAACTCTGAGTCACATTTTTCTCAGCTGGAAAATGAAGATCATTATTTTTGTCTCCTAGGGTCGGTTTAAAGATTAGACATGGTGATGTTGGGGATGAAGTGATTGATAGAACAGGGTGGAGGAAGACAGGAGGTGGGAGGAGGAGGAGGAGGAAGGAGGAGGTCGAAGATGAGGAAGAGGAGGGCCACGGTGGAGGTAATGGGTGTCTTAGAAGCTGATGACACCAAGGTCCATCCTGAATAGACCTCAGCACAGTGAGAGTTAGCAGGTCTCATTCTGCACCCTCACACACCACCCTCAGGGTGAGACTCCTAAAATCTGATAGAAATATTGTAGCTTGAAACTGGCTCAGGAGCTCTGTTCCAGACAGGATGATTCCAGCTGGAAGAATCTGTGGCAAGGTAGGGGTTGACAGTGTTTACCATGTGGAGATTTTACTGATAAAGCACAATGACGTGTGGCCAGCCATCATGTGATATTCAGGATCTCTGTGCATTTAGGTAATATAATAAGAACACACTGACAAAACATAAGCCTCACTGCAAGTCTTGAACCCTATTTAGGGAGGAGGTTGACATATTTTATTCTATGGATCTCATCCTTAAAAATACTGTGTCTACCTTTTAAGCATTTATTTGATAGTTGGCACAGGGGGTGATGGAGGAAGGCATGCTATTTGGGAGGAAAATCAGGAATGTGAACACAATACTTTTGATTCCTTACTAGGAAACCTGGCATCTAGGCTAATTATGTTGTGATGATGTAAAATTCACTCTGCATTTGTTGAATGCCCACACAGTTTTATAGAGGGCACAGGAGGGAAAGAGTTATATCACCAAAATGAACTAAAATCTTGCTTTCATCTGTACCTAATGCACATAATGGAGAGAGAGTATGAGGTAAAGGGGAAAAGTACAGAGTCAGGAAGCCCAGAGTTTCAATGCTGACCGTCAGCTTACTAACTTCATCAGTTTGAGCCCGTTGACTAACCTCTCTGAACCTGATTTTCATATTTAAAATAAGACAACAAAACTTCATTTAAAAAAGGTATGAGTTAATTTCCTTCAAATGCCTACCATGGAGCCTGAGCAAATAATAAATATTCAGCAAGTGGTTAATCACTCAATATGAACTTGTTTGAGTGAACTAGGTGATGAATGATGACCTCTTTCAGCTCCCCAAAAAAGGTTTCCATGAGAATTTTAATCCAATTTTCATCAGTCTCTAAGTGCTATCACATAATTTTTTCTGCCCGCTTAAATAATGTAACGTTTTCTTCACGGTGCAAGATCATCTAAGAAAATAATAGATACTTCCTGAGGGGTTTTCTATAAATATACATGTTCTCAGGTTTTGTACTCTTCTGTTTTCTGACTCCATAATTTCTGAGCTGCTACATTACATTTTTATATCCACACAAAATGTCTTATTTAACAGGAAGAGAGGATGCACTATGTGTTAGTGGGCGACGGGACCCGTAGTTCCAACGGGAGACCATGTCACTCATGACCTCGCCACTCTGGATCTCACTGTTCTCATCTGAAAACAAACAAACACTAAGAAATACCTCCAAGAGGCCTTTCTGGTCTTCCTCTCTGAGCCACTTTTCTCTCAAAAAGCATTTTGGCGGCCCCTCTCTGGATCTCCGTCAGGACTTCAGGGAGACCAAACGGGAGCCATGTTTTTTGTTGTTTTCGTTTTTGCTTTTGAGCAGTTGTAGCCCATGCAGTTGTAGGGATGTGATGGGGTCTTTGTGGAGGAAAAAGGAAGAGCAGGATAGTTGCTTGTTTGGTTGTCAGAGAGAGAGAGATGGAGCAGTGTGCTGCCTGTTAATAGGACCCTTCAATCCGCGGGACCCCTCCACACAAAACCAACACAGACACTATTTATCAGCATCTTCTTGCACGGGAAATGCATCGAGACACTCTCCTCAGACACTACATCAGTTTTAGTGAAGATCTGAATGGAAAGCAAGGAGGCCAGTGAAAATAAAAGCAAAACAAAAGAAAGGGGCACAGAAATTCAGAGAGAAAGGCCAAATGACAAAAAGATAGAAAGAGACAGAAAGGAAGACAAAAAAAAAAACAAAAAACTGGAAAGAGATTCAGAGTACAAGCTGAAGGAGACCTCGACTATTTTCACATTAAGCATGTCTTTTTTCCCATAATCACAGTTACTTCATATCCTCCCAAAGTTGGCATGTTTCTCTTGGGAAGATAAACCCTCTTTGGCAAGCTCCCCACATGCGAGCCAAAGCAGGAAGCCGGAGTCATCATTGCATTATGCAATCCTGCGTCCGGCCAATAATTGCCTATCTGACATGCTAGCCTCCCACATTCCTGAGATTCATCTAGAACAGCCAGAAGATTAGATTAGTGTGTATTTTCAGCTAGCCGCCATCACTCTTAGCTGGTGTGTCTCCTTCTGTCAGCTGAGGCACTCCTGTTTGTCACTGTCCTGTCAACGATGTCTGTCTCTCGGTCAACGAGTTTTTCCTCTGGAAAGAAAAGGGGGACAGAACTTCAGAGAAGATCAGCTTTATCATCAGCCGCTATTACCAAAAAGTATGGTGGTTGGGTTGAAACGCTATGACCACAAAGCGACCAAGAATAATTTAAAAAGTCCAGGTGAACAAATCATTATTCCAGCTTGAGCCTCTGCAGACAACAGCAAGTAGTCCAGAGAATGCAAGTGAAGGTTTAGGAACATGGGGGTGTAAGCCGAGGTCTGCCACTTATTGGCCATGAGATTGGAGAAGTTTCTTTATTTTTCAGAGCCTCAATGTCTTCATCTGTAAATTAGGCACGATGATAATCGCTTCATCAGGTTGTTGAGATGATTACATTAGATCATGTGTATAAAGATGGAACATTTTAACGCTACCTGATCTTCAAACTTGGATGCCAACGCTGTCCTTGCCTCAGCTCAGGTGTAGGAGAGAGCATCTCTGCCATGTCCTTGTGTGTTTCTATGACCGGGCTGCTTCTGTGACAAAGTACCACAAAGTACCATAAAACGGGCGCCTGGGTGGCTCAGTTGGTTAAGCGACTGCTTTCGGCTCAGGTCATGATTCTGGACTCCCGGGATCGAGTCCCGCATCGGGCTCCCTGCTCGGCAGGGAGTCTGCTTCTCCCTCTGACCCTCCTCCCTCTCATGCTCTCTGTCTCTCATTCTCTCTCTCTCAAATAAATAAATAAAATCTTTAAAAAAAAAAAAAAGTACCATAAAACCACACACATTTATTGTCTTACAGTTCTGGAGGCCAAAAGTCTGAAATCATGGTGTTGATGGTGTCATGCTCTCTCTGAAATATGTAGGGAAATCCTTCCTTGCCTTTCTGTAGATTCTCATGCTTCTCAGGATATTGTTGGCGTTCCTTGGCTTGTAGGCACATCACTCCAATCTCCTGTCTTTGTGAGGCTTCTCCCTGGGTGTCTCTATCTTCACATTAGCATTTTCTCAGAAGGACACTGGTCCTATTAGATGAGGAGTCCCTCCCCCAGTGTGGCTTCATGTTAACTCATTACATCTCCAACAACCCCACTTCCAAATAAGGTCATATTCTGAGGCACTAGGAGTTAGGACTCCCAACATATCTTCTTTACGGGGACACAATTCACCCCATAACATGCTGCATTGTACAGCAAAGCCCAGAAGGCCAGGACGTAAGAAAATAAACATTAGAGCAAGGAGAGAGAACTAGGGGGTGAGTGACGTCATTGAGACCAAGACATTACTGTGAATGGTTTTCAGGACTCATTTTTATTGCCTTCCAGCTGAGGGATGAGGCCCTACTCAAAGGCACAGAGGGAAGGTACAGGTGAAGCATCCTATGACAAGCAAGTGCCAGTTGAGGGCCCTCTCTGAGCGACACCCTCTGACCATGGCCACCTGGCAGTCTCAGGTGCGTGTGACAGACCACAAGAGGCTGGCGGAGAACAGGGCGAGGAGAGCTGACGATGAACTCTCTTGAGCCCTGAGGGGAGGGAATTAAAAAGATTGCCTCATGTGTGTAATAAATCTGGAAAGTTGAATAGACCCAACCTCTCTTCAAAAAATAATTTATTAATTACCCTGCCTGTAGAGTCTCACCTTACTGAGTCCTGCAATTTGAAAAATAACTATTGGCCCAACTCAGTCTATTGAAGGGATAATGAGTATTAAAGCAAACCTGGTCTCTGAAGTTGGCTTATGAATCACGATGATTATGAATGACTCACAGACACCCTTTGCATCTTCAAAGGGCTCTCCCCTGATGTGCCTGTGGAGAACTAAATCCCGAGCTTTCTCAAGCAGAGCATGGCGGTGAAGGCCGTGGGGCAAGTGGGACCACCGGGAGAGACGGTCTGGAGGAACATGGGTAGAAGGGGGGGCTGCAGTAGGCAAGCTCAGCTTGTGAAGTTTATTCAGCATAACCTAATGGAAGGAAGGAACGCTTGCCATGTTCCCTTAGCACCAACAAGTGGCCCAGTCTGAGGCCTTTCAAGTGTGTGCCTTGAACCGCCTTGCCTGAGGCCAAGAGGCTGTGCCAGGATAGACCAGCACTTTGATCACACTCCTGTACTCAGAGCACTCAGGGACATCAGGTTTCTTCCAAAAGTGAGATATTCCGTGGACTAACTAGGTCATCAACACTGCGCTATTGAGGGCCGAGAGAGCTTTGGCAAGCAGAAGAAAACATTAAACAGAATGCCTTTTTCCTTCCTCTAATAAAGACCGCTGAGGTGGGGGTGGGGGTGGGGGTGGGTAGAGGGAGGAGGTGCCCCAGAGGCAGAGACTGTCCTCAAAAAAAAAAAAAAAAAAAAAGTATAACTAGCCAATGCCAACTAAAATCCACATCAATGGGTATAAACAAAAAAGTACTATTTTTTAGTATCATGGGAATAGTTTGGTAACAAAATAGTAAGAGTTACTATTTCCTGAGCACTCAAGATGTGTCGGCTTCTTACTAGATGTTTTAGACACAACTGCGAAAGGCTGATATGCTTATCTTCAATTTTTACTTGTTTTAAACATAAGGATCCTGGGATTCACATGGTGATGCAGCCTTTCCAAAGTCCCACTCAGTAAAATGACCAGAGCTAGGGTTCGGACCCAGCACTATATGACCCCCAGGCCCTGCGGCACAAGGATGGGGGAGGACTTTGAATTCTCTTCTTCTTGATTTGAATTGGGCTTCCCATACAGCAAGTTCACCAGCATATGATCACTGAAAATTGAGTGACCCAACTTGCAGACAGGTGGCATGACTGGGCTGTGTCTAGCAGGAAGGCTTCAGAGGGATAAGGCCTATGTGCTTCCTGGAGCACCCTCTTTGCCCCAGAACACCCAGGGCCAAGAAGCTCCTGACACCTTTCACAAGGGCTTTCTGGATCCCGGACCCTGCCCTGATGTGAATCATCAACTTCCAATTACGATTGCTGAATTTGGAGCTCAAATTTATATAATGATGATCATTAATGGGCTTTGCACTCCCACAGTGTTTTCCATCTTCAAAGTGCTCTGTGAACATTAACTAATTAATCTGGGATACAAATTGTGCCAAGGCCCAGAGGGCTTACCCTGCTCAGATCTGGGATGGTCTCCGTTGATGGCCGTGATTACAGAAAGCCTCGAGCTCCCTTTGACCTGGTGCCCAGCGGTGGAGCACGTCACCACCGGGCCACCAAATCCGCCACAGACACTGTCTAGTCCTGCTCCTCTGGGATGGGTCTGCACTTGGGGCTACCAAGAAAAGGAAGCCAGAGGCCTTATTGCAGCAGGTGGCTCGCTAGTAGCCAGAGAAGATAGCGCTTACCGTAAAAATTACAGCTTCGCCTGAATTTATTTGTTCAAATGGGTTCTATTCAAATATCTATTTCACAAATGAAGAAACAGCCTAAGAGGGGTAAGTTGACCAATTCAAGTACAGTCATGCTTTGGGGCAGAGACTGAGTTCCTAAATCTCCAGCAATACATTTTGCCAAGTAAAATAACAGATTATTTATGTAACCCACAACTTGACATACAAGTGAGGAGTGAGAAATAGAAATAACAGATGCTGGAGAAATTCAGAAGCAAGAGATAAAATTTATTTTCTGTAAGTGAGGAAGACTTGCTTGGAGGTTGAATTTGTATAAGGTCTTATTTACTTATTTATTTTGACAACTTTATTAAGTTTTTCTCAGGAATGGATGTTGGGTTTTGTCAAACACTTCTTCTGCATCTATGGACATATAATTTTTTTTTTAGTCCCTTAATACGTGAATGCCCCAAAGTACATATGTTGAAATCTTAATGCCCAATGTGATGCTGTTGGGTGGGGCCTTTGGAGGTGATTAGGTCATGAGGGTGGGCCCACCCCACATGGGATTAGCGCCCTTCTAGAAGAAACCTCAGAGAGCTTGCTTCCTCTCCCTCTGCTTTCCACCATTGTGAGGATACAGCCAGGAAGCACCGGTGGGGATACGACATTGAGGATACATCATTGAGGATACAAGATCTGGAAACCAGGAAGAGGGCTCTCACCAGACACGGGACCTGCTGACCTTGGACATCCCAGACTCCAGAACTGTGTGAAATAAATTTTTGTTGCTTAAGCCATCCAGTCAGCGTTTTTGTTATTGCCACCAGAACTGACTGACAGGGAGTTACATTGATTTTCAAATGTGAAACCCACCTGGAATTCTTGGTATATGCCAAATGTACTTTATTCCATTAGATAAAATTTTATTAAGAATTTTGCACCAATACTAGGGTACCTGGGTGGCTCGGTCAGTTAAGCATCTGACTTCGGCTTCGGTCATGACCTTGGGGTTGTGGGATGGAGCCTTGCATCAGGCTCTGCCCTCAAGGGGAGTCTGCTTCTCTCCCCACTCTCTCCCTCTGCCCCTCCCCCCGCTCATGCTCACGCTCTCTCTCTCTCTCTCTCAAATAAATAAATGAAATCTGCTAAAAAAAAATTTTGCACCAATGTTTATAAGAGGTATTGATCTGTCTTAGTCTTCCTTTGCAAGTCTTTGCCTTTGATATTCAGAGTAATAATGTTAGCCTCTTAGAATGAGCTGGAAATTATTCTCTTTTCTTCAATTTTCTGCAATGCTTTTTGGTAGAATTACTGTTGATTTTTCCTTCGAGTTTTGATAGAATTCATTCGGGAAACTATATGGAGCTGGAGAGAATTTTGTGGGACTGTTTTTCACTATAAATTAATTTCTCTACTAACAGGGCTATTCAAGTTATCCATTCCTTCTTAAGTACTTTTGGTAATTTGTAGGTTTGGTTTTTTTTTTAGGAAATTGTTCATTTCATTCAATTTGTTAAATTTATTTCAATAAACGTTTTCATAATGTTCTTTTATCCTTTAAATATATGTGGCATGAGTATGTTTTTTTAAAGAAAAAAGTAAAGAGGAACCCCTTGGTTTCGACAAATACTCTGAACAACATATTGGAAGTTAGTGTGTTTTTTTAAGTATCTGTCTCTTTCAATAACCTTATCACTCCCCTAGGAAGAGGGTTTTTTGCTTGTTTGTTTTTGTTTTGTTTTTTATTTAAGATTTTATTTATTTATTTGACACAGAGAGAGAGAGAGCACAAGCTGGGTGGGGGGAGAGGGGCAGAGGGAGAGGGAGATGCAGACTCACTGCTGTGCAGGGAGCCCGACGTGGGGCTCGATCCCAGGACCCTGAGATCATGACCTGAGCCGAAGGCAAACGCTTAACCTACTGAGCCACGCAGGTGCCCCTACTAGGAAGAGGATTTTAAAAATGAATCAAATTTATAAGATCCATGCTGAATTAAATTCAATGAAATTTCTACTACTTCTCTTCTGCTTTTTAAATTTAGTTTCTTCTTTGTTCATTTGTTTAATTATGAAGTCTGAATCTCCATGAGATTTAAAAACCAAATACTTACAGTAAAATATATTCCTTATTTCTCTACACAGAAATGTAAAACACATATCTTTAGAGACAATTTTAAAATGTACCAATGGGAGGGGTGCCTGGGCAGCTCAGTCAGTCGAGCCTTTTGGCTCAAGTCATGATCTCATGGGTCCTGAGATCCAGCCCCAAGTCAGGCTCCACAATGAGCAGGGAGTCTGCTTGAAAGATTCTCTCCCTCTGACCCTCCCCCGACTCTCATATACACACTCTTGCACTTTCTCTCTCTCTAAAATAAATAAATCTATAAAAAAATAAATAAAATAAAACGTACCAATGGGAAAAATTAAGAACAAAGAAAAGAACCACACTTTTTCATACCCTCAACTCATTGGTCCTAATGGACTTTCTTCCCAGAATCTAATTTACTCATACTAGTCTGATGCAGTAGTTTGGAAATTGAATAAGGGATGTATGTATCCAGTGTTTGCTTGAATGAACTGTTCAATATGCATATTCATTACTCTGATCACATCTGCAAAAACTTAAGCTTTGTATTTGCATCATATCTGCATTTACACACTTGCCAATTTGAAGTAACCCACTTTTCCTAGCAAGTGGGTGTGAGGAGTTCAGCACCCTTCGTCTCTGTGACAGAATGCTTGGTTAGAATTAAACAAAAACGAGTTAGAAAACAGGGTCAAGTTTGAAATCAATGCTCTGAAATGCACTCAGTTATCATTTTTACTGCCCCCTCAACCTACCTCCAATTCAGTGATGTGCTAGAGCTGGCCTGTATCATCTGGAAGAGCCAATTATTAAATGTTCGGGAAGTTTGTGAGTTGACTGTTAAACAGTAATTTTTAAATGTTGAATTATATGAATTTACCATGAAATTATATTAAAAACTGGGTAATAAATACTCAAAACTCATCACTTCCTACTTTACTACACTTTATCTGAGCTTTTGAGGTTGTTTACATCTGTTGTAACTATATGTTGGAGATACTGTATAATGGTGTGCTACTGAGAATCTCTTCCCAGCTCAGCCTTTGGGGATGTCACCTTGGTTGACTGAAATGAGCCCTGGAGTGTCAACTTACATCATGCAATTTGGCAAATACTGTAATACAAGTTTTCATTTATTGTTTGGTTGATTATCTAGACTTAAGCAGAGTATGGAGAAAATGTTAATGCAGATTAAACTTAACTGAGTGTGTTGCCTGTAAGCTGAAACATGGCAAATAAACATGGTGTGCATTGTGAGTAAGTATTTGTCCAGCGTTTGCAAACGATGATCCAATTCGGCAAAGAAGTTGCTCATGTCGGGGGCGCCTGGGTGGCTCAGTTGGTTAAGCAACTGCCTTCGGCTCAGGTCATGATCCTGGAGTCCCGGGATCGAGTCCCGCATCGGGCTCCCTGCTCGGCGGGGGGTCTGCTTCTCCCTCTGCCCTCTTCCCTCTCGTGCTCTGTCTCTCATTCTCTCTCTCTCAAATAAATAAATAAAATCTTTAAAAAAAAAAAAAAAAAGAAGTTGCTCACGTCGTCGACAAATGAGTGAAGTTCAGACATACTTCTTTGTTGTTTTGCTTTGATTTACTCGTTAAGATAAAGTATAAACCCACATCCATGTTGGGACTGTACTTGTCTATCAGTTGAAACCGTGTTTTGTCTATGGATACAGGAGTTTGGCAAAAGCCAACAAAAGCATTCTGTGAGAAGCAATCGCCTGTACGGAATTTATGTATTTTACATTTATTTTTATATTTTATTATTATTTATAAGTCGTGTACCCTCTATACTTGATATCAGCAAAATTAGACATATTTTTTTCAGCGAGCCAGGTCTTAAATATTTACCAGCTTACCAGTCCCAAATTTCCAATTTTTATGGGCCAATCTCTGTGCATAGATCTTGCCTTTTCCATATTCTCTGGTGATCTTTCAGAGAAGGGAAGATTACAAGATAAAATGACCTGGAGCGTTTCCCTGGCAAATATTGTCTGAACTAATGCAGTTACACTGAATTACTGTCTGACAAGAACTAGGGGGACTGACCAGACCAGGTGATTCCACGTGGGAGGCAAGGAACCTGAATGGTGGGGCTCATTCATGCACAAATTATTGCCCTTCTAATTGTTGCCATGCCCTGAGCATATTGAGAGGAAACTACTGGATTTTTGCATTCTGCTTACAGTCAGAGATTAGTTGTTGCCCCAAAAACAGTGACCAGCGTGCATAAAACATGGAACCCTGGAAAGTTCTGTAATTAAAGGATCGCAGTGATTCGTGATTCATACTCATTTCATAACATTCTGTTTGCTGCTCAGGCAGCAGTCATTTTTTTTTTTTTTAATTTCAAATGTGAAAAGATGTCTGTTCCTGTGGATTTCAGCTGTCATTTAAAAATGCAAACCCTGTGCCCCTACATGCAGAGTGAAGGGGGAAGCTAGCAGTAACTTCAGCAAGGAGCAAGCAGGTGGTGCCCCTCCTGGAGGCAGAGAATTCTTAAGATGTCAAAAGAATGGGGGAAAAAAAAATAGAACCTTCAGCAATTGTCTAAAATCAGAGCCTTACTTGGAAAAGTCTTTGCTAACCACTCTTCCTTGATCTTACAACCAATACTGGAAGTCACCTTTGGTATCATCCCTTATAAAATTTAATGGAGGTTTTTCCTAGTGATAAAATCCATATGCTGAAATGGGAGTGGGCTTAGCGATACAGGGTTTGGATGACTTTTGGTTTGGTTGATGACTGTTTTTTATATTGTTTTCTCATATACTTTTTGGAAGTTTAAGATCTAGTTTAACAAATTCCAATGGTTAATCTACCTCTTACTACATATAGGATTCAGGGAGTGATTTATCCAGAGTCGTCACCTTCTCAATATTAAAACAGAAATCGAAAAATTTCCCTCAGGATTCTGTAAAAGTGTCTGGCCAAGAGCTCATCACAAAGCAGATTCTTAGAAGAATTTCCTGCCTTATTTTTTCCTTGCTCTTTGCCTCCCGGCCTTCTTATTCAGACTCCTTCCTTAATTTCTTTCCTCCTTCCTTCCCAAGTTCTTTGGAATATAAATTATTATGACTGTAGTAATCACTGCAAGCTTTTTCAGGTCAAGTTTCATTGTGTTCCCATTAGCAATACGTGCCTGAACTGTTAACTGACCTCTGGGAAGAAAGTCTCCTTGCTAAGCAGGAAGCCAGGGGCGGAGAGGGAGGGCCGCCTCTTGGAACTCCACCCTCCTCTGGGATGAGGTTCAGGGAGGGCAGGAGAGCCAGATCCAGCCACAGAGCCACGGACGGGGTGGCAGTGTCCTGAAGAATTCAGCAAACAGAACTGAGAACACCTCCCATGCCTCGCCTGTATAAGGCCTGAAGAACAAGACATGAATCAGATCTGCTCCCTGTCCTTAAGGACCTCACTGGCTAGAGGGGACAGACCCACAAATAATTCTAACGCACCGGGGTCTGGGCTGGGCCCCGAGCAAGGCACTTTCTAATGAGCAGGGAAAACATAAAACTCTAAGCTAAGTCACACTGGCTCAGGTATGGAGACTCTGAGTTCAGGGACAAGTAGTATTAAAAAATCCAGAGGGGACATCAGGCCCCAGACCCGCATATTTAATCAAGCATACCAAACCAAGTGAGTGATCATAGTAGCTGCATCAGTAATAATAGTCACACATACTCAAACAGTCCTGACATTGCGGCACGCGCTGTTCTAGGGGTTTTAGGTTCCGTATCACCAAGCCTCAGGGCAAATGGACGAGCTCTCCCTGTTTGCTAATTTGTATCGATAAGGAAATAATTGGGAGAGGAAAAAGGAACTGTAGCATCCTGTCTACTGCTCATTAGGGGCAAAACTGGAAATCGGCACCGAGCTTGCCTCCTTCTAGAGCCACTGTCCTCTCTGCTATCCAGCTCAGGGGACTGTGGAAGATCCCTTACTATTGTATAGAGACAAGGGGAAAAAACTGAGCATCAGAGTTGATGTTGACATTTGCTTGTTTTTCCAGGTTAAATGTAGAAATCCAGTGTTTAGAACTGGAGCCCAAGCTTAGAGAATATTCCCCAGCTAGGTGGACTCTGTGTTCGGTGTGCATGAAAGCTGGATTCGTTCAGTATCCCCTCTATCCCCTCCCCACCCCCAAGACATTTGTCTTGTCCAAATAGCCACTGCCTTATTGGGAAAGAGATGTGGGGGAGTGATGCAGAGCCTTCCAGAAATGCCCACGTTATTCCTTGGGCAGTCATAAAGGGCTGCTAGGTCTGCAAGTCAATTGATACTATCCAAAGCCTTCTCAAAGACATACTGGCTTGGCTTGAGGAGCTGAGAGTGCACCGTGTACTTATTTTTAGCCTTTAATGTTTTCAGATGAGCACAGCTCTGAAATAGAATGGCTGACCCATTTTAGTGACATGTTCACAAGGATATCACAACACTGTGTTTGCCCTTCCTTCAGCCCAGATAAAGTCCGAGTGTTCCTGATTTAAAGGGAACTTCCCTTTCGGGGAGATCAATAGAGAGGCAGTCGGGGCTTGGGTTTAATAATACGTCATCCAGATGGTCATAAGGTCCACTTGATGAGCCTCATTCACCTTTGAAGTATCAAAATTCACCGAAGATTTATTATCTGTGCGCTTTGATTCTTCAAGGGCACACATTCACCCCAGGAGAGACGAGAGTGTGGGATGGCAGGGCAAGCCACAGAGAAATCTGAAATGAGCTAAGAGAATTTCTCATGGATCATTTGTATTTGTTTCTAACAGACAAGGAAGAGGATTCTGGGGTGTCATTTTCCCAAGCCCACTGGGTGGATGAGTGGCAGAGTAGAGGAATGGACAGACATTTGGTGAGATGTGAATGTCCGGACGTTCTTAATATACAAACTACACAGTTTGATTTTACTTTCCTACTGTTCTTTTTTTTCTTTTTTTTTCCTGCAATGGAAAAATAAAATGTAAATATATGAGTAGTCCCCTGTATCTCCAGGGAAGTTTTGAAGTGTAAGACTTGATCTGCCCTAAAGGAAAACAAAAACAATAGCAAGAAAACAAAAACAAAAACAAAACAAAAAACAAATACCCCAAATACAAGTCTTGAGTTTGCTTATTTATTTATTTATTTATTTATTTATTTATTTATTTATTAAAGATTTTATTTATTTATTTGAGAGAGAGAGAATGAGAGACAGAGAGCATGAGAGGGAGGAGGGTCAGAGGGAGAAGCAGACACCCTGCCGAGCAGGGAGCCCGATGTGGGACTCGATCCCGGGACTCCAGGATCATGACCTGAGCCGAAGGCAGTCGCTTAACCAACTGAGCCACCCAGGCACCCTTGAGTTTGCTCATTTAGGTTCTTCCTCTGTTCAGGGCTCTGTGGGTTTGCTCACCAGTGGATACCATGCCCCTGACAGACAGCCGGTAGGATGCATGGGTGGATTCCTCTTCTCTGCCGTGTAGTTCCTGGACAAGGGAATTTTCCTGAGCTTCCTTGTTTGTGTGGGGCCACAATGACGGGGATTCATCTTGCCGGCCCTGATGTCCTCACTGAGAGATCTGTCTGCCCCTTCTCTGGGACACACACCCCCCCACACAGGGTTCCGCCAGCTTCAACTTGAATTCTCCAGTCTCTCGGTGGGATCAGCTGCTGGATTGTTAGCCCTGGGCATGATTTTCTCAGGTTTCCAGTGACTTGGTCCTATATGCCATCCAGTCCCTTATTCTCAGCTGTTCCCCGAGCCCAGTGATTGCACAGTGACTCTCCCAACCTTGCACCGCCTCTACTAGAAAGTGTATTTTCTCTTACAGGGTTACCCTAAACCAGAGTAAGAAAGTCTCCCATCAACTTATTCTTTTCGGTTCCCTTCACTCGGTATCTTTATCATGTTTTCAAACTCATCAGGAAAACGTTGAATGTCAAATTGGCATGGAAAACACTCCAAAGTGTTCGGCAGTGTCCTCCCTGGTGTAGGTTAGCATGTTCTATGTGAGCTACTGAGCTGGTGACACATGGTTTCTCGTCCCCGTGACAATCCTGAGTATTCATATTCCCATTTTATTTTTTTTAAGATTTTTATTTATTTATTTATTTTGAGAGTGAGAGAGAGAGAGAGCACGAGCAGAGGGGAGGGGCAGAGGGAGAGGGAGAAGCAGGCTCTCTGCTGAGCAGGGAACCCGACGCGGGGCTCGATCCCAGGACCCTGAGATCATGACCTGAGCCGAAGGCAGACGCTTAACAGACTGAGCCACCCAGGCGCCCCTCATATTCCCATTTAATAGCCAAAGCTGCTGTCACAGGCAGGTTAGGTTGCTTCCCCAAGGCGGTAACACTAAGTAGGGGTGGAGATGGGATTGTGAAGTGGGTTTTCCCTTTAGTTCCTCTGGTTCATCCAGATACTGTTGCAGCCCAGGGACCGGGGTAGTCCCTCCTGAGGATTGACGTCACTTTCATGCCACGATGGAAGGGAGCCGCACTGGCCACTTGGCAATATCAGCCGGGAATCCCAGTGGAAGGGGGCTGTTTTTCTCTTTATACAATAGGTGGAGATGTGGGGAAATATATGTAGGGAATCACTTTCTGGCTGAAAAAAACAACATAAAATGAAATGGAGCTGTTACACAGTATGACATCGGGATTTACTGTCGCTCACGGAACATGCTTGTGCTCACTGTTTTCCACAACCCACTGCATTCACTGTCACGGTGTTACAGTAAACACTGGGTGCCCCCAAACCACATGGCCAGAGTAGGAACCAGAGAGAATCTGGGAATATTAAATTTGCTGTACTAGTGACTTAGGAGAAATAGACAAGACCCCCCAAAAGGCAGAAGATGTCGACCACAGTTCTTAGAAGGATTTACTGATCTGACAGCCTTGTGATTTGGGGACACTTCAGCCTCTCCCCACATCTTGGGAGAGATGGAGAGGGCATAAATGCTCTTTGCTGTAAAAGTCTCTAAAAGAGCTTCAGTGTTAAGACTGTACATGGGTCCAAGTCCTTAGGCTCTGCTCTTTGCTCTGCATGCTTGGGCCAGGTGGTTGACCCCTCTGTGCCTCAGCTGCCTGGATTAAAGCTTTGAGCAACTAGAAGGGGCTTTTGGAATCATCTGATTCATGTTCCTTCCTTTAGAAGAGAGGCACCTGGACTCAGGATGCTGAGAGCTTGCCGAAGCCCGCACAGCTGCCTGGCCGGCGGCACCAGAGGCCAGGTTCCTGCCGCACACATCCGTGGCTTCATTATGACACCAGCCTGTCACTCACATACCAGCAATGCCTCCATTCATTTTTCTGGGTGAGAAGAACAACATTTATCCACCCCTTTATCATGGCAACCTGAGCTCTGATGATTTGAAATCTTATCTGGGGGGCTTTCTCAAGGTAACAGAAGGTCTGGATGCGCCCCATATTTTCTTTTTTGTACACAGTGTTAAACCATCACACAACTGAAGGTGCTCTGGGTCATAAGTCCCAGAAAAGGACTCTAGAGATACTGAAAAATAAAGGAACTTATGGGATAATTACGGAAGTGAACAGAGATCAGAAGAAAGAGATAAAAATCCTATCTCCGAAGGGCGTGAACCGGTTTGCTGCAGGGAACTCAGAGACGGTATATGGTGAATCTCACCCTCCAGTGATGGTCCCCCGGAGAAAGGATATGAAGGGCTTCACCGAGGCAGTATACACCTGCATTCACGGTCACAGGCACAGCTGCAAGGACAAGGCTGCAGCCCAGACCAGGCTCCCGGAGGCTCTGAGGCAAGCAGCACAGCACTCCAGTCCCTCCCAATCCCCATGCTATCTGTACTGGTGCTGGCCTGGGACTAGGGAAGCCCTTCGGGGGCTGTGCACTCTCTCCACATCCGTCATATGTAAGCAGCAGTGAGATGCTCCCATGCTCAGGTTCCAGGAGGTAAGGGGAGCTGAAAAGCAAGAAATGCCCTTCTGTGCATCCAAAGTATGATCCAGCGAGAAGCCAGGACAACCAAGAACATGAATTTGTCTGCTACCCTGGAGAGTAGAGCAAAAACTTGGGCAGGGAAGGAGCTCAGGCAGGCAGACCCCAAATCATGACTTTGGACGGCTTCAGAAGGAACCTGAAGAGCCTTCCACGTTAGTAACCCCTTCAAGGTTTGAGTCCTCTTTAGAAATGGCACTGCCAAGAGTTACTAAGCTTACTCTTGCACACCCCCAGAGGTGGTAAGATCACTATCTTAAAAATATCTCCTGGTATTGCTGCTCAGATGTTAACGGTGGCAAGCTGACTCTTTTAATCCGGCCTAAACTTGTCTTCCCTTCGCATTCATTCATCCTCATCCTCTCTTGGGTCACATAAGAGATTTAATCCTTCTTCCAGAAAACTCTCCTCCCCTTTTACTACTTATAAAGAGAAGGATGTTTGTGGCTAGGGTCCTCAGTCTATTAAGTGCCCTTAGCTCTTATTTTTTCTCCATCACTTGAAAGAGTAAATGTTCTTAGATAAAATAAGATCATTCAATGATTCACAAGCACGTATTTCATCTCTCATTCCTTCTACCAACTTTGAGGTTACCAAAATACTGTAAAGTAAACAATTCCAAGGAAAGTTGCAAAATGATAGTAAAACAGAAGAAAAAGGGAATTGAAGCCCTAATGAGGTACAATAAGCAAGACTCCAACCACACACCCCTTTACTCCACAGTCCTATTGTAAAGGAAATTCTGGGTTTCACCAGCCTAATAAAGATATTCTGCAACCAGCGTCACAATAACCTTCTTGACTTTGTGTATTCAGTAGAGAGACTCAGCAATGATCAGGCATTTCCCTTTACATGTAACTTAATGAAGACATGAAAGCGAATTTCTTCCTAAGCAAAAGTGAGATCTAATAGCACATGATTCTAATTTCTCCTACCACCCCTTCCCCCAAAAAGATATTTTTAAACATGGAAAAAATACTAAAGACAAAGAAACAGATTTTTTTTTCTTGATCTAAAAAAACTTCTGTTTTGCAGAAACCATGATTATTCCCCAATTTAAATGAATATAATAGTGCTTGATACACCATAAATCATTCCCTTTGGTGCTAATAACAGTCTTCATAATATAAAATAGGTCTGAATAAGATTATTTTAAAATTGAAAGGTTGCTAACTTATTAAAGAAAAAGAATCTTTTATTTGATTGTTTATTCTATTTTTATGCACTTCAACTTCCGCTGAGTAATACTGAATAAACTAACCATTCAGAAATAATTTTCCTGGAACACTGACAAGTGTATTCTTTTTACATTTAACCCAAAACCCACGTTTCCAGTTTTGTGCTCTGCTATGTGCTTGATCTGATTTCTGCTTCTTTCTCAATTCTCTGAGAGTTTTGAGCTGCCCTCTGCGCATCCCTCACCTGCCCGTTTCAGGAGGGACCATTCTGACCTGCATTGTCTCAAAAGCACAGACTGAAATCTCAGATATTTTTCATGGTTAATAACTTCTCTCTGGGTATTTTTTTAGTACCTGGAGGTCTTGAGGAGTAAAGGTAAGAATAACTTATTTTAAGATTTTTCAGAGTGCCGGGCGCCTGGGTGGCTCAGTTGGTTAAGCGACTGCCTTCGGCTAAGCTCATGATCCTGGAGTCCCTGGATCGAGTCCCGCATCGGGCTCCCTGCTCGGTGGGGAGTCTGCTTCTCCCTCTGACCCTCCCCCCTCTCATGTGCTCTCTGTCTCTCTCATTCTCTTTGTCTCAGATAAATAAATAAAATCTTTAAAAAAAAAAAGATTTTTCAGAGTGCCTGTCACATAATACATTATTTAATAAATGCTCATTTAAAAGGGCCACACAACAGAGAGGGGAAGCCCTATGATGTCATCCCACAGAACCGAGCATCCATCAGGTGGCATCTTCACTCTTTTACACCCATCATTGCTGTTTCTTGAGAACCCATCTAAGGAATAAAACCAAGTCTATTTTGATATCTTGCTGAAGACCATTTCTTGTGTAGACCAACAAAAGCTCTGGTTAAACATTAGCTAGGACATCAGTAATGGACATTCCAAGAATCATGACACAAAATAATTTATTGCTAGATTAATTTTTTTCAAAAGATTTCTTTATTTATTTGGGTGGGGGGAACTACCGTGAGCCAGGGGGAGGGGTAGAGGGGGAGGGAGAGGGAAAGAATCCCAAGCAGACTCCCTGCAGAGCATGGAGGCCCATGCGGGCTCCATCTCAGGACTCAGAGACCATGATCTGAGCCGAAATCAAGAGTCAGACACTCAACTGACTGAGCCACCCAGGCACCCCTATTGTTAGATTAATTTTGATGCTTTTACCTACAATGTGAATTTCAAAGTGGATTTGATTTGGGACTGTTTTATCAATTGTTTTTCCAAAAATTGAATAGATCTTGGCATTTCTTGATTTTAAAAAAATCCCTTCTAAAAAAAGCAAAGAAGATTGCATTGCTCTCTGCTGATAAGCTCTTTGATGTGATGTTTTATAGTTCAAACTAATGACCCTTCCTGTATTTCTGCCGTAAAACAGTCAACGATTAAAAAAGGTAAGAATGATTTCTTTGATTTGTAAATTAGTAACTGTCACTCCAGGGAGGCAGGGACTGACAGATTTACACATATGGAGAGTGTTCATTATCCCAAGGATGACAGGACAAGAGATCTTGTGGTGATCTGTGGGTAATAGATTTCTAAAATAATACCACAAAGAATATATCATGATGAAATAATGCACTGTACCCATGAATGAAAACAGATGTTATATATAACATTTTTTCAAATGCACATGCAAAAATTTTTACACTGGTTTTGTAGAAGTTCCACAGCTCTTACTAAAGGGTTAATGCAAATAGCAAGAGATTGTCTTATTTGGTGGAATAAATACAAATAAAATAAACCACATGACTTTCTCGTGTTGAAAGTCTGTTACTCGGATAGCATTGTCTATTTTAGGTTACTATTCATGTTGAGGCTATTTCAAATTATGCTCTGAGCATGTTAAGGGGAAGAAGCAACAACAACATAAAGTCCAACAACACTAAATAAAAGTCCTTGGATTGTGTGGTAAGGAATATACATATATATGTCTGTGTGTTTCTCATGTATGTGAGAAGCCCATCTTCAACATCTGCTCGGCATTTAATGTCAGCTATAGTTCGTAAAGTGTGAGATATCCTGTAGCCTTCATACCTCCAATCTCCAAATTCCATTTTCCTGGGACAGAAACGTCAGTTTGTAATTATCTGTTTTCGACGCCCCTTATAGAAAGAAGATAGAAAGAAGATATGAAAACCATAAGGCAGAGAAGTAATTGAGGAAGCCTTGCCTAGCATCTCAGGGTGGTCTACCAGGAGGACTATCAGAGCATGGGCAATCTCTTAGAAGAGAAGTGTTATTGGGCCTCAAAGTCCAGATGCTACCTTGAAAATGAGGGCATTCCAAAGAGGTCTTCATGCTTTCTTAGGAAAGCTTATGTTATCCAACAATCTGTCCTCTGTCTACTTCTTAGTGTCATCTCCCTACCTCCTCCACATCCCATAATCTGCCCTCTGGCCACACTGGGTTGCTTGCCGATCCCACATTTACTTATGCATATACTATTTTGTCAGCTGGGAATGCTCTTTTCACTTCCCTAATACCTATTTATTCTTCAGAGTTTAGTATAGGTATCACATCTTGTAGAAAGCTCTTCCTGGCCCTTAAACAGAGTTCCATGGCCCTCCTCTTTGCTTCCCTGGCAAGAATTAAACAAGGGTGGAAAGACTCGAAGTTCCCAGGCCCAGTTTTCATTGACTGCCAACCTACTAGCTTGGTGTAAGGACTCATCTGTTTGGTTTAAATGTGCAGGGCAGGACTGGAATATATCCCTGTCCTACTATCAGAAGAACTTTTTCTGAAAGACCAGAGTTTTCTGCCTTCTTCCTCAGTAATACCAAATAGATGATAAAAGCCAAGCCACAGAAATGTAAGAACCAGTAACAAGTCTACCTAGTGCCTCATGGGGTCCCTGAAAATGCAGGTATAATCTGAGAACTTCCCTTCAACCAGAGGTAGACAATTTTTGTTGCCTTGGTTGTCCTTATGGAACTGCAGATTGTGTGTGATTTAGCTGTCCAGTCTGTACCCAATCTCTTCTCCATGCTCTATTAACATATTTTCAGCTATATGCCTGAGGTGGCAGATCATCAAGAACAAAGATTGTTGCCCCATTACAATTCAGGTAAGCTAAACAAACATTGACTTAGTGCAGTCGACGCAGGTGAGCAAGACTCTGCCATGTTGTGGTAACCTATTGCTTTTCAAAGTGTGGTCCCTGGACCAGCACAATGGACATCCACTTGTTAGAAATACAGATTCTTGGGCCTCATCCCAGAACTACTGGATCAGAATCTGCATTCTAACAGGATCTTCAGATGATTCTTATGCTCAATGAAGAGAAGGGAATATGGGGAGTCATCAAGCTCATGAAACAGCTAAGGGCCAGAGCAATCTATGGTGGACCAGGACAGTTCTTTTTGAACCTGTGTCTTGTTTAACCAATACTGGTCTTGTCCTGTTTCTCCATACTTATCTCATAGTTTATTCTGACTATTGATACTAAATGCCCCTACTGCAACCTTGACCTCTTCACTGACACCTACCTAATCTGTAGCTGGTCGGTAGATGAGACATATTAGCAACTAAACATTTTCCCACGAATTGACCTCTAGAAAAGCAATAAGGTGAGTGCAATGATGACAACCAAATCTTCAAGAGTGCTGGTACGATCAGTTTGTTGGATGGATAAATAGGTATTGTTATAACAAAGCCTGGCTGGTAGATAACATTCTAGTGAGCATTAAAAAATACATGGTAGGCATCCTCCTTTTCTAACTGCTCAGGAAACCGAGCTCCTCTGAGTTCCTCTGGGCTTGTTCCCTCTCTCTCTCTCCCTCTCTCTCTCCCTTCTTCCCTCCCTCTTCCGGCCTCCCTCATCATCTATGACCTGACCATTACCTTAAAATGAACAACACATCAGTCCACCTCACACTGGGACTTTTGCCTCATGAAATGACCCCGTTTCCCTTGCTGGATGGCTTGGCTAAGTCTGCCATTTTGCAAACAAACCCTCTTTCCTCCATTTTATGATCTCAATTTCAGTTTCTTCAACTTGAAATGTTTTCTGAGTAAATAGGATCTGTTTTCTTCAAAGCTCTTTCCAGTTTGGTGAGAAACCCTTTTAGTCCTCAGTGTGACTCTTTCACTTAGGAAGGGTGGCAAGCACCACTGATTTTGTTTTATTGAATGCTTGCTGTTGGAATGAAGTACAATGGGATTAAGTAACTCATTTCCTGTGGTCAGCACCAGGGATTTTTGGAGGTATAATGGATCAAATAGGAGAATGGAAATGATGCAAGGCTGGACACACTCACAAGGCGGTGACAGGTCCTCAAGATAGCTGTGGCAGACATACAAAGAAGGTCCAGATGGCACCCGGGACGGCATCATTCCTGTGGGCCGGTGGTTAGAGAAGACGTCCCACAGGAAGGGATTGGAAATAATAAGACTTTAATGACTTATTATGAGTTTATTTATAAACCTGGCTGTGCTGTGGCAAAAATAGCGGTCAGATAAATCAATTTTTTTATGGAAAATGGAACTAAAACAGATGATTCCTTTCCTGGAGATTGAATTTCTCCCAATAAAGATGGTGATTTTCATGTTGGAGTGTGGGGAGTCTTTCTAGATGAATGAGCAAAATGTTAAGAGCAGGAAAGAACCTACTGCTGGCAAAATAGTTGGATGGAAACATAGTTCATGTAACCTAAAAGTTGTATCCAGAGTTTTCTTCTACAAAACACAGGATCTTTTGCACTTAACTTGCCCACCCCTGCAGGTCATGTTCATCCTCTGTGCTTTCCAAGAGTGGAATCTTGCCTCTTCCCCCTCCTCCGTTCTCTCTCATGAATAATTTCCTCCTTGAAAGAAAACCATGCCAAAAAGCCTTCATTATTTCCATGACACTGCTTCTTCATGTTCTATTGTAGTTTTCATTTTACCCTGGGGACTGCAACACCCAATTCCTGAACTGCTTTGTGTTTTTCAGTGTGAGTTAACACATGCTCTTTTAGAAGAAGGGAAAGCTTGCTTCCAAATCAACAAACTAACATCAGCTGGCTCAGAATGCCTCACAAACTCCAGATGGATTTTACCTGGGATCTGATTATGCTATGAGATACTAAGCTTTACTCATTGGTAAAAGACACATACATTTAGGCAGAAAGATGGGGCTTTTGATGGAATCAATGGTTCAAGACTTGGACTCTGCCTTCAGACAGATCCTGATTCAAATCCTGGGTCCATCAATTTCTAACTATAGGAATTTGGGAAATTACTTAAGATTTTTAAAACATAGGACCATCGTCCAAATGTGCAAATAAGAATAGGACCCACTTACAGTCTTGTTGTGGAGATTAAATGAGATAATTTCCTATAAAATGATTAGCATCAATTGGGATTTAGAAAACATTCAATAAACGTGTGATATTATCAGAGGAAGATTGCTGATGATTGGAGATCTTATGCACCAGTTTTTACATCACACAGATTTGATTCTCAGCTTTGTGGCCTTTAGTAATTAGTTCTGAATCTCAGCTTTTATTTTTTTTAATTTTTTAATTTTTTAAAGATTTTATTTATTTATTTGACAGAAAGAGACACAACGAAAGAGGGAACACAAGCAGGGGCAGTGGGAGAGGGAGAAGCAGGCTTCCTGTGGAGCAGGGAGCCCAATGTGGGGCTCGATCCCAGGACCCTGGGACCATGACCTGAGCTGAAGGCAGATGCTTAACAGCTGAGCCACCCAGGCACCCATGAATCTCAGCTTTTAAACTCACAGAAAATATATAATGAGAACTATGTCACTTTTTATGCTTGAGAGAAGCACCTATAGGTTTTACTATGTAGGCTTTAAATCATGATCTCATTATGTTTTGTGATATGAGTCATCTATCAGAAGATATGAGATGATCTCAAAAATATATCCAAAATAAGAAGATGAAATTAATAATTGTGGGTCATGGGCTGGATTAAAGTTTGGAGGAGAAAACAGCTAAAAGGTGTAGAATTACTCAACACAGAAATGCATGGCGTAGTCTCTTGTCCTGTGATTAGATTTAGACCAAAATTTGACATTAGACTTCCTAATGGCCAAAGACAAAAGAGAAGGATGACCAACTCGAGAATCTAAAATATCTCTAAGGTAAAAATAGAGCAAATTTATGGAAGAAATTACAATTATTTTTTAGTTTGTTTTTTCCTAAAATCAGGGGTAACTGCTTTTCTCCACCCCCCCACCCCGCCTTTGTTTGTTTTATTTTGCTTTCCTTTGAGTCCCATTGCTGGGTCAGCACAATGTTACATGATACTATTGGAATTCTGTTGGTCCCTTAAGGTGAAGGGTATCATGGAGTCTCCCCAGCAGAAGTAAATTATCCTCAGAACGGAGAGGACCTTCACTTTCCAGCTGGCGGGCAGCTGGTGTGCATGCTCGACTTTTTGATGAATGGAGTCATTACATTATCTGTCTCCTGTATTCTAGACCACCCAGCACCTTCTTGGCGTTGTCTGTAGATGAGAATAATGGCTCCTTTGTTAGACTCGCCAAAGCAGTGCTTCTGCAATGTGACCCACTGAAGAACTGTTTCTGGGCTGAGCAATTTCCTCTCTGAGAGTGTGGCCTTTTTTGAGCATGGGAGTGCTGTCTGGAGACTGGAAACATACCCTACTCACCAAAAGCACTGTGAAAGTTTAGATCCCTACACCAGCGTTACCACCACCATATCACAAGCACCATCTCCTCTATCACCTTACACCCCCCCACCATCATCATCACCATCATTGCCACTTATTGAAAACCTTCTGTATACCAGATAAATTATATTTCAGTTAATTTAACCAACAAGTCTAAAAGGTCTACTACTGATTTTATATAAGAACCATGGGTAAAATAATCTAACTCGCACAGCAAGAAAGTTGCAGAGTAGGAACTATATTCCAATTCCAAAGTCTATGGTCATCCTAGTATGCAATAATAATCCCATAGAATAATATTGCTGGAAGGACCTTAGAAATAAGGTATCTCAATCTTTTTACTTACTGGTTCAACAAATATTTACCGTGTACCTACAATGGACCAAATACCAATCTGAGCAATGGAGTGAACAATGCATAGAAAGTCCTGTCTTTTAGAACTTCTGTTCTAGAGGCAGAGACAGATTATAAATAATTAATTTGGTTTGAGGTCAGTCAAAAAATTGTTTTTTTTTAATTTTGTTTCATAGCTCAGGATTTTCTGTAGCAGCGTCAGTCTCAGACCACAGATTACTATTATGAGTAATAGATGTCCTGAGAAACTCATTCCCTACCTACTATTGTTACTTTATAGAGAATATCAGTGGAGTTGCTAACTTTAAATGATTCTTTAAAAAATATATTTGTGTTCCTAATTTATTTTTCAAAACTTAACTAAAATCTTTTCTTAGTAGCATTTCATTAAACAGTCGAGGACTGCAGAGACTGGTAAAAACATGGCCTTTACCTGTTCCCTTTTCAGTTCACAGTTGAGATAGGAACTTGTTCAAGTAAATTTACTGTATAAATCCTTGGGGCAAAGTTAAAAGCTTCCTTGGAGTAATTTAGAATCCCTCCTTGTTGATTTTTATGAACAGCAGTAAACTGGCAATGATAAATGGTTTGTTTTTAAAAGTGGCAGGATTCTTTGATTTGCTACAAAAAGAAATGGCAATTGGTGAGTTCCAGATGAATTGTTGCAGGGAATGTGATATTTTTCTTTGGAATTTTGGTTTCTTGGTATTTCCTGTTCTATTTAACATGCCATTATTTGGGTAGTGATAATTTGTAACTTAGACCTGTTTCATCTAATTGTTTTTTTCTCCAACCAAGATTTATCTATTGAAAAATGAATCTAACTCTTTATAAATGTTTTAATAGGTTAATCAGATCAAAATATTATTCCTAGTATGAAATATAAGGATACCATGAAGTTTTTCCTAACATTTAAGCCTTCATGTACTTGCTGTTAAACTTGCAGTAGCCAAACTGTGGAAAGAGCCAAGATGTCCATCGTCAGATGAATGAATAAAGAAGGTGTGGTATATATATATATATATATATATATATATATATATATATATATATATATATATACCATGGAATATTATGCAGCCATCAAAAGGAATGAGATCTTGCCATTTACAACGACATGGATGGAACTGGAGGGTATTATGTTGAGCGAAATAAGTCAATCACAGAAAGACATGTATCATATGACCTCACTGATATGAGGAATTCTTAATCGCAGGAAACAAACTGAGGGTTGCTAGTGGGGGGTGGGGTGGGAGGGAGGGGGTGACTGGGTGATAGACACTGGGGAGGGTATGTGCTCTGGTAAGCGCTGTGAATTGTGCAAGACTGTTGAATCTCAGATCTGTACCTCTGAAACAAATAATGCAATATATGTTAAGAAAAAAAAAAAAGAAGAAGAAGAAGGTAGCAGGAGGGGAAAAGTGAAGGGGGGGAATCGGAGGGGTACAAACCATGAGAGACGATGGACTCTGAAAAACAAACTGAGGGTTCTAGAGGGGAGGGGGTGGGAGGATGGGTTAGCCTGGTGATGGGTATTGAGGAGGGCACATTCTGCATGGAGCACTGGGTGTTATGCACAAACAATGAATCAGGAACACTACATCTAAAACTAATGATGTAATGTATGGGGATTAACATAAGAATAAAAAAATTAAAAAAAAAAAAAAAGAAACTTGCAGTAGACCAATCTTTGGATATAGCTCATTGACTTTAAAAAAAAAAAATTTTTTTTTTTTTTTTTTTGGTCCCATTGCTAATTGACAATCCCTATTTTTCCTTTGGCCTAAAAGATAATTGTGATTCCTCCTCTATCATTTTCAAGTTCAATTTCTTGACTGAGTAGAGGAACTTGAAAGCACTTGTGAAGCAATCTTTGTGCAGACTCCTCGAGGGTTTCTGTTTCCTTTTATCTGGTATAAACTTCTAGAGTTGTCTTTCTCATGTCTAATTCAACGTTTTTTTAAAATTCATTCACACTTTCAGAGACTCTCCAAAACATTCAAACTCATGGCAACAAGCTCTCTATTTTGCATTCACTGGTTTAAGAGGGACTTAATCAAATTAAATAATTGACATGGCAAGTAAACTGGCATAAACAAGTCTGGGAACAAACACAGCTAAATGGGTAGGCATCAATTAGACTGGTGAAGAGAAGAGAAACATCCTGGTATTGCCAAGAGCAATAGTTAATCTGGCAAGTCAGTTAAGGGGAAGTTAAAAGAGTTTCTATTGTATGATCAAGATGGAAGTATTGCTAAGTGATACAGGATTTTTAAAAGCTGTAACTTTTAAATGAACTTTTGAAATGTTAATGAGATTGGATGTTATCAGTGTGTTTAGTGGCCATTTATATTTTCTTCTTTTGTAAATTTTCTATTCAAATCCTTCATCCATCTTAACTGCAATGTTAATTTCCTTTTTTCTTATCCCTCTATAACAGATATGCTCATGATGTCATATGTTGCAACTGTATTTAATTTTTTTTTCTTTAGCCTCAATTATAGTGTTTTTTTGTTGTTATTGTTGTTATTCAGAGGTCTGAATTTTTACTATACTCAAATCTACCAAACTTGTTTTTATACTTTGAGTTTGAGGTAGAATTTAGAAATGTCTTCCATACCCTGTTATAAAAATATTCATCAAAAAAATACTTATCAGTATTTTATTCTAGTGAGTTTATGATTTTTTAAATGAACTTAATTAAATTTTGAATATATTATGGATATTACAATGAGTCTGTTTGTCCTCCAATCCCTCCTCAAGGCCAGTTAGTTGTCCTGAAGGTATTTACTGATTATTGATATGTATACCACCTTTATGATTCATTCAACCCCATCACACCCATAGATTTCAGGATTCCTTCCTCTGTTTCACTGAGTTGTTGTTGAACTCCTGAGTCAACAACCAAAATCTGTTCTTTACAATGGTGTTCTATTAGGTTTAAATATTTGGTGGGGCATCTTCTCTCATTATTCTTGCTTTTCCAAAAATGTGTTCAGCATTTTAATCATCGTATTCTTCCAGAGGAATTGAGAAGAAAATTTCTATTTCATTAAAATTCTTATTTCCATTAGATTGAATATGAAGATTAGGTTAGAGAGAAAGAGCAGCTTTACAATGTTGAGATTTCAGGTACCATGTATTCAAATTTTCTGTACATCTGTCTGAAGAGGTTTACACTTTTGTTCATATAGGCTGCACATATTTTAATTTAAGCTAATACTTAGTTGTGTCATGTTTCAATGTGACTGTGGTCATTTTTCCATCATATTTACTACATAATTATTATTGCTATATATTAAACTAATTAATTTGTAAGTATTTTGTAACCAACAAACTTATAGCTACCAAAGCTTTATAAAACTTTCACTTGCTCTTCTTGGATTTTTAAGTTGAAGATTTTTAATCTCCCATTGGAAAATAATGACAAATTTGCCTGCTACTTGTTGATATTTACAACTCTTAATTTTGCCTATTCAATCATTTATTCTGTACTAGCTTCAGTCTTGAAAATGGCAGAGAAGGGGAAGGAAAGATAAATAAATGCAAAACAATCAAAAGTAATAGGCAGACTTGAAGAACAGCCACTGGAGATCCAATATCTCATTAACCAATATCTAAAAGAGATCACAGAAGAAATCAGAAAAAATATTCTGAAGATATAAAATATATACACACATTTCTTGAAATGAAAGAAGACCCAAATCCTCCCCACCCACTCCCATCTCTGTAGTCTGAGAATACTTCTCCATCTCATTTTCTTTGAGGTTGCTTATAGGACTTGCTCTGACCCATGGAATATGGGTGCTATTCCAAGCCAAGGTCTGAAGAGGCATCATATGTCAGTCACCACTTTGAACTTCTGACCTCCTTCCTAAGAAAGACATGCTCCAGGTATCAAGGTTCCTTTAGCCTGGACTCTGTGCCACATGTCCTGCTCAGGGCTGGGAGATGAGCCAGCAGCATTCAACTGACCCACAGTTGAAGAGCCACAAACCAATGGGCTGATCAGAGAGTGAGAAATAAATGTTTTTATTTTAGTAAGACATTGTTGGATTTTACTGTACCATCTATAGTATACTAATACCTATGGTATTGTAGGGGAAAAAACAAACAGTTCAATCATATTTTGATCAAGTTAGTAAACTTCAAAGATAAAGAAGCATACCATGAATCAGTTTCTAGACTGAAATTACTAAAAAAGGAAATTAAATTCTTCCGATTCAGACATTGCTCCAGCAATATTAGAAAACAGCATACATTTTTTTTTAATTCTACAGAGATTTGAAAGGAAATTTGTATGACCCAATTTTTTTCAATCACCAGCAAAGTCACTGTGCTAAAGACAACAACAATGAAATGATTCTCATGATAAAAGATCTTAAAAACCAGAACATCTGTGATCTTGAAAAACGTGCTTGAAATAAGAATCAAAATAAAGATGTCATAAGTGAGGAATTTATGGTTTATGAAGAAAGGTAGGGAATATGGAATCAATTTAAACATTCTATCACGTCAGAATAGATAATTTCAAATGAAAAACTACTTAATATAAAATAATAGTTTGCAAACTATTATTGTTGAGGTTCACATTCATTCTGTAGTTCCAGTTTATTATAAAGTTTTAATTCCTATCCTTTCTTCTTTCTTTGTCTTGTTTTTTTGTTTGTTTGTTTATTTCTTTGATTTTAAGATTTCCAAAGAGAACATTAGGAAACATTTATTTACTTCCTCAAATCAACTGAATAGTACTGTCCTAGATGTGTGTGGGTATGTTTCACTGTTGCCCTTTTACATATAAAAAGGATTTTTAATTTTCCAAGTGGCTAATTGCTCTTTAATTTCATAACTGGAAACTGTTATCTAATCTCTGAGTTTCCATGTTTGGCATCTAAATATGTGGATAGACATTATAGTATGCAGTGTTTCAGTGAACATTGAAAAATAACATGTATGTGGAAGTATCTACAAGGGCGAAGAAACTCAACAACTTGTTAGGTATCTGAACACATAATTGGGTATGTCCAGTACCCTCCCAGATGTATAAAAACACCTGCTAATATTTGCATGACTCACCAGACCATAATTTCTTTTTTTTTAAAGATTTTATTTATTTATTTGACAGAGAACAAGCAGGGGGAGCAGCGAGCAGAGAGAGAGGGAGAAGCAGGATCCCCACTGAGCAGGGAGCCTAGTGTGGGGCTCGATCCCAGGACCCTGTGATTATGACCTGAACCGAAGGCAGACGCTTAACCAATTGAGCCACCCAGGCATCCCCTAGACCATAATTTCTTAGAGAACTGGAGCTCATCTTTTTTATCTTTCCATATTTGGTTCTAGTCCAGTGCCCAGCCCATCACCACCCCTCTGGAGACCTGTGTTGGATGCAGGTGGAAAGGGATTTAAAAGGCCTCTCCCATACTCCCTTAAGAAGAGAGTTTGCCTAAGAAAATATATTTCTTGTCTACATTTGTTTCACATTAGTCTTTCGCCAAGGCGATTTAACTTTTGATCACTGGGGACACAGAAGGCCCAATCTTTTTTGCTGTTCACCAGCCTGCCGAACAGTTCCCAGCATGATAGTCTTTTCTGGAAAATATTTAGGAAGAGCAGGGCTTTTCTTGGCCATCTAGGTAAACACATTCAGAATATTTAATATGTGGCTGACACTATGCTAGACATGTTCACAATGATTACCTCATTTAATTTTCATTGCAATTTTTAAGATGGATATTATCAACCACATTTTGCAGATAAGAAATGAAGTTTTAGACATATTGAGCAGTTTGCCCACAGCTAATAAATGTCAGAGCACAGGTTTTGAACCCATCTCTCTGACTCCACATCTAGTTCTCATTCCTGATATTCCACTGTCTAACAAAGAACATCTAGGAGAACATAGATTTCTGTTTCCCTTTCTTCCTTTTGTCCTTTCTCCAAATATTGTTCATACAGTGGAATGGAATTCTAAGGAGATAGAAATAAATTCATTTCTTTTGGAATTCCTTTCCTCTGGAGTCGTTCCCAGGTCTGTGTGAACCATGGCTCAACTTCTACATCCTCTCTTTGACCCCAGTATCCTCTCAGATCCCTTTTCCAAGAATCCTCTCCGATCTCATCTGATTGATCACCTAGTTTGCCTCAAGACAGAAAACAATGGACTCCAACCACCCCATCATCGTCTATGGTAAAATTCTGCAACCACCCACATAATTAGTCTTTCATATCTTATTGAAACAAGTGTATCTAAGAAAGTAATGGATTCCCCACTTTTTTTCTTTAATACATAGAGTATTCAGCAGAAGATTAAATGAAGTGGTCAGGCTTATTTTTCTTCATTTAATCATCCATTCATTTATTGACAGTGTTCACTTTGCATAAGAATTTCGTTAGACGTAAAGAACTCACATGTGAATAAGTTATATTCTCTGTACTGTACATAAGGACACCAAAATCCTGGAGGGGAAGCAAATAAGTAAGCATTACAAAATAATGTGGTAAATTATCTAAGAGGTAGATAGTGTATAGCAGTGTAAGGATCATAGAGGCAAGTTAACCTGCATTTGAAACCTGGCTTTCACATTTACTTGGGTGGGTGCAGGACTCTCAGTCTTTTTTAAAAGATTTTATTTATTTATTTGAGAGAGAGAGCTCATGAGAAACACCATGCAAGCAGGGGGGAAAGGGAGAAGCAGGCTCCCCGCTGAGCAGGGAGCCAGACACTGGGCTTGATCTCAGGACCCTGAGATCATGACCTGAGCCGAAGGCAGACACTTAACTGAGTGAGCCACCCAGGCACTCCAGGACTCTTAGTCTTGAGTTCTACTTTTTTTATCTGTAAAATTGGGATAATATCTATCTGTATGGTCGTTATGAAGATTAAATGAAAGCACAGAGCACATGACCTGAAAAAAAGAACCTAGTATATGCCGAATTCTATGCCACGAGAGGAAAGGAGCAATAATAGTAAGGTATTTTTTCTCAAAACTAAGCCCAAGTTAAGAAACCAAAATAGAGGAAACTTTCACATTCGTTTGAGGATTAAATTACACAAAATTTGAACTAATGTTGCTTACACCTTGTGTTTGATCCACTAAGACCTAAATAAACTAAAATATTAGTAATTAAGGAAATGAGGGGCAGGAAGAGAGATTGTAAGACTTTACTTGATTGTTCACCTAGTTGGCTTAATTATCCACAAATATGTTATGCCATCACTGTTAAAATTATTTTAGAATTATTTAAAATTCTAGTGCTAGAGTGGAAAGTACATGAGAGAAGTGGGAATTCACATGGGGGATACATTGTAAGGATAAAGTCTAGCATACACTGGGCCACCTTTAGAAATAGCAACTTTTATGACACCTAAAGAATTCAAATAAATGTGGTTCCATCTCTTGTCAAAAAGCACGTCATAGAAAAAAGTCAAGTGTCTAGTAAAGTTTGAGAGAGACCTTGAGGCTTTATTAGTCATTCCTGTCGCTGGGAGGGTATACACTTTAGCCTGTGAGCCCCAGCTCCCTGGATAAGCAGGATCCTGGGAAATCCATTCTATTCCGCTTTGCTTGGAAGGAAGGCTGGTGGGATCTGGGGTCCTTTCTCACCACCAGCTCACACTCTCTTAAACTTCAAAGAGAAAACAGAAGAGAGGAGTTGAGCGGTGGGAATTCGAAATCTGTGCCCTAGTCTTAAGGTTATTTTGTTGTTGTTGCTGTTTTATTGTTTTGTTTTTAAAAAGGGGGTACAAAGTGATCATCTGTTGTACATAGAACCTTCTTCCTCATCTTGCCTCCCACGAAGTTAATGGAGGCTTCTTGTGGTCAACGCCATTAAGAGCTCTCTGGATTTGCATAGGACGTTCCAAGTGCTCCTGACAGTGACTCAGGTATGCATGCAATGAAATGGGACAAGGTGGCCCTGCTAAGGAAGATTCAAAATTCACGGTGCGTTCCACTGGCCCAGAGACCCTACTGGTGCTGCCAGCTTCCACAAGTGGGATTGTGCTTGCCCCTAGGAATCCTGTGTTGAGCTGTAACCTCTTTCTCTTTACAAGGGATGAATCTGGACATAGTTTCCTGCATGTGGAGATGGGACATGATGCTGGGGCCTCACTGCCATAGGAAATGGACCCTGGGCTCCAGCCTTCTGGGAATGACTCTGTTTTGCTTACATGAAGGATGCCTACTTTGTGCTATAGTCCAGTGTATATATTTGGACTCTCTGGGTTTAAACCCTAGCTTTCTAGTTGCCTGACTGTGGTCAAGTTAATTAACCTCTCTGAGCTTCAGGGCTTGTCAGCGTTAAATGAGTTTACTTGGGTAAAATTCTAAACCCTAGCGCCTGACATCTACTCAGTTAAGTTGGCCTCGATATTGTCATTAGTGCTGTAACAAATATAATGAAGGCTTTTCAGCTAAAAGTCTAACTCATAGGTCCTATCCAAGCACTAATCTGAATCAATGGCCCCATGCATCTCTCTCTTCCCATCCTTTCTCGCTTCCGATGTCTAGCTTCTGCTACTATGATTGCCCTCCCCTTCCCATGTTTGCCCACCTCCTAATATCCACTGCCCAGCACCACTGCTCCGAACTCACGGTTTGAGCACAAGTCTGGCTTACGGTTCAGCTGGTCCTTGGTGATGTTGCATAATATCTCTCCTTGTCCCACCCAGGGTGCTATTAACTATTTCCATGCCATGAACTTCCTTTAGCAGTGTGATGGAGTCTATAAACCCATTCTCAGAGTATTTTAAATGGGTAAACAAACAAACAAACAAGGATTTTAAAGAAAAGGGGTTATGTTGGAATACATTTATCATATTGAAATAGGTGTATGATATGGTTAATATTTGTGTTTCTTTAACACACTACATTTTAAAAATCTAACAGTAATCTAATACATACCAGAATTCTGAAATAACAATGGGTATAAATTTCCAGATATCTACAACAACTGTAATGGGATATAAAATATGTGTGGTATCTATTGATTTTACAGGTGCTGCAAATGTGACTGTGATTTCTCTCCTACATTCATAAAGGATATGCTAAATTTTAGCTGGAAATTAGTGAAAATAATGATATAAGTTTTCCCATCTCTACTTACAAAGTCCCAAATTCTATCCCCAGACTCTTGGAGGGTTCCTGGACCAGAAATCAAGAACCCTTGGTCTAGCCCAACATCTTCCAGAGGCTCCTCCAGCCAGCATCTCTGGTAAACTCACTCTAGATGTCTGCACGGGTCCCAGACTGTCTCAAGTGCCTCAGAACTCTCTCTCTGGGGATCATTGTACCATCTCTTCATGATGGATGAAAATCTCCAAGTTTCAAGGCACAGGTCAACCCAGCCTTTCTTGAGAAGCCTTCCCTGACCACGGATCCCATGGTATTCTCTCGTATCATGACCTTCACGCCTCTGTCCAGCATTTGTTATTATTCCAGAAGACTGAAGTCATTTGTGTTGGAGGTTTATTGTTGTTCTAAGCACTGCTTAGAAGCATTTGCCTTGCCTCGCTACTACATTTTATAAACCTGAACAGCAGATGTCAATTATCATCATCATCTCAACAAAATCACTTTGCATTTTACAAAGCTTATAAAGTGATCTCCTTTTATTCTTTTTTTTTTAAGATTTTATTTATTTATTTGACAGAGAGAGACACAGCGAGAGAGGGAACACAAGCAGGGGGAGTGGGAGAGGGAGAAGCAGGCTCCCCGCAGAGCAGGGAGCCCGATGCGGGACTCGATCCCAGGACCCTGGGATCATGACCTGAGCTGAAGGCAGTCGCTTAACCAACTGAGCCACCCAGGCGCCCAATCTCCTTTTATTCTTATACCAAGTCTGTGTGTAGGTAGATCACTACCATAATCTTATCTGACATATGAGAAAAAGCCAGGTGGCTTTCTAAAAGGATCTAGTAAGCAACTAATAGGACTGGTATCCCCTTTCTCCTGCCTCTTTGTGTCTACATCCCTCCAACAGCACAGAGTTTGGCAATAACAGCAAATTAGTGAATATATGGCTGATTATTTTAAGACCTCTCTCCATCAAAAACCTCAAGAACTGCAGTTGAAGTGGTCACTGTCTTCAGCAGAGTAGTTCAAGAACTAACTGATCACAAATAAGAGTCTTCAAGAGAAATTGCACTTCAGAGTTCTTCTCTCATTGTCCATGCTACTCTATTTCTAAAACCGTTGCAAGGCTGAGTCTGGCTGTCCATTTAAAGATTGCCAAAAATAAAAAGGCAAAGCATGTAATCACTCACAAAGAATCTGGAGCTGTTTCATGCGACACCCTCATGTTAAAGAGGAAGAAACCAAAGCCAAGAAAAGGAAATGAGCATCACCAAGGTGCAGGAGGGGACCTATATCTCCAGTGTCCCACTGAGATTTTAGGTTTATTTGTTCCAGTAATTAGCATTAACTTCACAAATGCAGTTTATTTTGAAAGATATAATCAACAGGGATATTCATGAGTGCCTACTCCATGCAAAGCACTTTCCCAGACATTCTTGGAAATAAAAAAAAATTATTAAACACAGTCTTGAGCTTCCTCCATAATATATTTTTTGTGCAAAAATATCCATGTTAAATATTTTAAATCTAGGACTTGATAAAGCTACATGCAAGTGTGTCTATATATTGGCATATGTAGAAAAATGTGTATGCCTGCTTACTCATATGGATAATCAGAGATAGCTACGTCATACAAAAATATACACACAAGTAAGTACATATATGGGGTATCACACATTTATGCATACCAAATTTATTTATATGCAGTGCGAAAGAACAAGCCTTGCTATAACTCTATGTAGAAAGCTGATCAGAATGAGGCACACTTAGTACATGCTATATATAATATGTATGTCAAATATATATGTAAGTATACATGTATGCACATGTTCAGATGTGCATAGAGATACACATAGATACATACATTTACATATACAAAGCAGAGAGATATATGCATAATTTAAAATACATTTATATGTTAAATTCATAAAATATGTACATGCATACATACATACTATACTTAGACAATAATGTGTGTGCATAAATCTTCATTTAAATCTACATGAATTACTTTAAAATTCAGTAAATTGTTCATTTGGTTTCCCTTCCTTATATCCTTGACACCCTTCACTACACCCTATTTCATCAGTGAACCCTCTGAGATGGGACTATTTATTGAAATGCTTCACACACCCTCATTCTTCAAGCTGCACACCCTGTTTGGGCGCTGGCTGTGTTCCAGAGTGGAAAGCCAATAAGCCAAGTGCTCAGGAGATGGGACAAATAGAAGGAAGTTGGGGCTGGAAGGAATTCTGGAAACAGCTCATAACGACGTTCTGCTGAGCTCTGACAGAGCTTGTGGACCTGGAGCCACATTACAGGGCTTGAGGCTCTGTTTCCTCAAATGAGATGTCTCTCTTCAGCCCACATGGCTTTCCAGCCAACTCAACATGTGTGACTGCTAAGAAAGTCCCCTTGAGCCCATCATGTGAAGGAACAACAATGGAAAGTATAATTTTAATTGCAAAAATTGCATGAGGAGTTATGAAATTAAAAACTATTTATAAAAGTCATTTCCTCAAATAATAAATCCCATTGAAAGCAGGTGGATGGTTTATTTATATGGCCATTGATTTGGTAAGTAAGTGCTCTCCACCCGCTGTGACTGTGCTGGCCACTGGAAGTAGAGAGATGGAAGCTGTCTGTCCCCCCCCAAGGGAGCTCACAGTGTAGAGATGGGCTTGAGCCCAGAAAATGCAGCACGGTGTTCACAGCTGACTCAGGTGTGCATGCACAGGAAAGTGTCCCCTTGAGATGTGATGGGTGAACAGGAAGGAGGTCGTTAAGAAAGAAGACAGGAAGGCACCTTGACAAAAGGAACAGCATGTGCAGAAACATAGAGATGATGATAATCAGGCATTATTGGGGAGAAACAAATCACTTGTGACTGGAGGAAGGAGGCCGGGGAGGGGGCGGGGGCAGGGATGAGGCAGTGCATAGGGGAGAGTGTACCGTCAGGAGACAGGATTTGACAGAAGACAGGGCCAGATGGGTAACATTCCAAAGTACCAAACAGGACTTCACATCTATGTTAGACATCAGTTAGGGGCCATTGCAGTGTATCTGTGATCTGAAAAGTCCCAGTCTGTAAACCTAAAAACAAGTAACTATAAAGAATTGTACGCCTCAATTTCTTCCATTCCTCATTAGGTTTCAGTTATAGTAAGAATATATCTGATGAGAATTTTATTATCCATCTTTCAACTTAAGTATGTGTGTTACTTAAACCAAGAAAAAGGCAATGTTGAAGTTCCTACTCCTTTACTAAAAACCGAAGAAATGTACAAAACTCAGCATTCTACAGGAGTGACATGCAGGCATAGGGGAAAGATTATAGCTTTGTGGTAAAGTACATGAAGGGCCCAATATTAATGGCCTGTCTATATCCAAACAACTTCTTTACAAGTGTGACTTTAGAGCTCCTCCTACCTACAGATGAAATCTATTTTTCTGCACTTAAATATTCTACTAAACAGATCCAACACAATATCCAAAACAAACATCAACACAATACTCTACCTTGGGTTGGCCAATGGGATAAGGTAGATGTACAGAATGATAGTTTGATACCCAGGCCCGTGAACTCAAGTTCTTGACCGTGGACCCCTGCCATTCCCGGGGAACAAGTCCAGGCTGGCATGCTTGAGGCTGAGAGGCCATGTGGGACAGGAAGCGGGTCTTCCCAGACAACACCATCCAAAATAAGCCTACACCAGCCAATCCAGCAGCTGACCGAAGACCCAGGAGTGCATGCAGCCCCAATCAGTGGATCCTTGTCCAAATGAGCAGAACTTCCCATGTTGCCTATAGACCAGTAAACAAAACTAAATGCCAATGGTTGTTGTTCACTGAGGTTTTGTGGTTGTTCATCACACATTGTTCTTGTGGCACTCGATAACGAATGCAAGTTTGGAATCCAAATGCTCAATCTAAGCCCTTGCCCTTCCCACCCTGAGCTACATGTCCTTGTGAAAGGCATTTCATCTTTCTGAGTCCCAATGTCGTTCTCTATAAAATGGGAATAACCCATATCCATCAGCAGGATTTTGTGAGGATCTGAGTGACATTCTACAAGCTCAGCAACCAGAATTTTAATGATTGATTCCTCTGTGTCATTGTGGGACCCCTGAGCCAATGCCTCTAACAGAACAGACTTTAAAAGTCATGATCTCTGTTGAGGATAGCAAACCAGCGCTGTGAAGTCAAAGTGGTTTGGGGGTTCTGATCACCTCTTCCTTAAGCCTCACTTGTGAAACCACCAGCTAATTTGAAATAGCCTCCTGAGGACAACGGAAGTCTCCACAACTGTAATGACCACCGGGCTGGGAGCTGACTGTGCTGTCTGAATGGTAGGATCTCTGTTTCCCTGTCTGGGCCCCACCACCACTCTGCATGCTTGGAGACCTCCCGTCAGAGCTCAGCAATGGTTAGCAACTGGAGAGTCCCACTCAGACCACCCAGAAGCCTTAGCTGATACACTTGGCTGCTTAATTAGAACATGAACTGATGGGAGCATAATGTTCCAGCAGCCTGGGCTTGCAGGCTGCCCTGACTTTGGCTCTCAGGGTCACTCCGTCGGGGGAGGCAAGGGCTTTGATCTACAAAGCCCACATCCACTTTGATCCTGGTCACCTTCAGGGTCAATCTTTCAACAGCTGGCCCTTCCCACCATGTCAGTCACCTGCACCCTGAGACAGACATTTAATATTTCCAGATGGAGAGAAACCAGGAGAAATGCTGGCTGCTTCTGTGGTGAAGCCAAAAACACAATCCCAAAGAGATCCGAGGTGCTGCACACATTATGTTTTATCTTTTAGGATTCTGTTTGCAATAGGAAAGGAAGGACATAAATTCACTGATATCTCACCAGACAGCAGGCTCTGTTACACCCATTAGCACAACCAACTTGGGATCCATTGCTCTCCAAGCAACTGTGGGAAAGCCCCACACTCTTCCAATCTCACTTTTCCCATTCGGAAAGAGCAACAATTTCTTTAGTAATAATATATGTAAAGTGCCTGGCATTTAAGTATGACCAAACGCAGTTCTCATACCAACTGCATAACTGAGACGTCCCCTCCCACTTTAGAGATGAAGAAATAGATACTCAAGGACTCAGAGTGAGTGAGAGCGGGACTTGAGAAGGGAGCCCAGGTTTTCCAGGACCCAAACACCCTTCCATTAGGTAACCCTGTCCACTGTGAACTGAACACACTTATCCGTGGGTTTTCTCCTCCGTGGATTCTCTCCTTCTCCTGGACTCTTCCTCTGTTGGGAATAGCTGATGAGGCCAGCTGGTGGGTGTGGCAAGGGCAAAAATGAACTGCCTAAAATGAACTCAGTATCCATGTCGTATATTAGCTCTTCCCTGGGAAGTTCATCTACAAACTTTTTGTGTCTAAATAAATAATCCATTTATTTATTCTTCAGTTTTTGAAAGTTTAGCCTTTCCATTGTGGGTAGAAATATTCCTAAAATGATTGATACACTATTATTCCTTTTTGGGAAAGTTTGCTGACTATAGGTTCAAACTTTTCTTGAGGGGGTTGAGGGGGGCGCCTGGGTGGCTCAGTTGGTTGAGTGCTGGATTCTTGATTTCAGCTCAGGTCATGATCTCAGGGTTGTGGGATCGAGCCCGGTGTCAGGCTCTGTGCTTAGCGGGGAGTCTGCTTGTGATTCTCTCTCCCTCTCCTTCTGCCCCTCCTCCCTGTGCACTCACTCTGTCTCTCTCTCTCTCCAAAATAAGTAAATCTTAAAAAGAAAAAAACAAAACAAAAACTTGTCTTGAGGATGCAGTGTCATTACTATAACTATCTATTAGACTCTCACGATTATCCATGAGAAAGTTCTGTTACCCGGTGGTTCTGACAGCCCACTCTCTCCCCAGTCGCCCGTCAGGCCCTCCATTCTGGCCAGCGTTTCTCGCTAGCAACCTTTCCCTGCTTCCATCTGCTGTAGCAGGTGATTCTTACATCAACGTGACTATAATTACCTGGGAAGCTTGCTAGCCATGCAGATACTGGGGCCTCACCCGAGAGATGCTGTAGGTCTGGGGTGAGGCTCAGAACTCCCAGTTTTAACAGGCTCCCCAAGGACACGCTGTTGCAGGTGGTCTGAGAATCACACCATGAGAAATATTATGCTATGGGCTGGAAACCAAGTTATTCAATCATTTATCTATTCAACAAATATTTTCCAGGCTAGGTACTAGGTTTGGGACATGCCAAGATGAAACATCCCAACTTCTGTACCCTGGAAGGTTCACAGTCTTGTGAGCTAACAACCCTAAAACAAATAATCATCAATTCTGGGAATTGAGAGAAGTAAGAAATTTGCACTCAGAAGCTCTCTCAACCCTTCAAGGTTGACTCTGCTGTGGCACGAACCACAAAAGCCCAGTTTTCAAAGATGAATTTCTGTTCCTAGAGCAGGAGCTTCATTCTGGGCCAAGGGAACAGAAGTGCAGAGTCATGGTGCAAAGAGACCCCAGAGATTGTAAGAAATGTGAGTACAGGGCGTGGAGGGCATGTGGAATGAGACTAAGCTAGAACTGAACAAGGCTCATCCTGTGACTATAGTGCCTGAGGGGAACAAAGGTGGCATTTTCTTCTGAAGGTGATCAGAAGCAGGTGGAAGGTTTTCATCAGGGCAGTGGCAGGATTAAAGCTCAGTTTTAGAAAAATGAAGTGTCTCAGGCTCCTTCACCTGGCTCTGTGGCCTTGAACACTGAGTTTCTTACTATACAGAACTGCTTATGTAGGGCATTTTTGACCCAAGCAGATATACAGTCAGGGCCATGAGCCTATGGAGATTTTATTTTTTTTTTATTTATTTTTTTTAAAGATTTTATTTATTTATTTGAGAGAGAGAATGAGAGACAGAGAGCACAAGACGGAAGAGGGTCAGAGGGAGAAGTAGACCCCCCACTGAGCAGGGAGCCCAAAGTGGGACTCGATCCCGGGACTCCAGGATCATGACCTGAGCCGAAGGCAGTCGCTTAACCAACTGAGCCACCCAGGCGCCCCTGGAGATTTTATAGATAAATACACACACACAAATTTCTCCTAACTCTGCCCCTCCCCCTGCTCATGTTTTCATTCTCTCTCTCTCTCTCTCTCAAATGAATAAAAAAAAAAAAAAAAAAAGTGGTGGAGACAGAATTCAGCTCCACATTGTCTGGTTCCAAAGCCTGTTCCCCTTCTTTGCCTCTTAGCTTCTCAGCACCAAATCACCCATGACAACTGAGCAATGGGCAGATATGGGCATTCCTGAGAAATGGTGTCCTACAGATGAATGCAAAACCTCCCTTCATTTTCCCCATATGGAAGGTGATGACGCTTTTCCTATGGACATCCTAATGGACATCTAGAGACATGAGTGTCTCCAAAGTTTCTCCGTCACTCTCTTTTTCTCCAGGAAAGGTAAGACATGAACCCACAAGACTTCTTGCAATATCTTCCCAGGCCCCCAGCTCCCATTGTCACATGGAGTCAAAGTCACCTCCAACCCAGACTTCTATTTGGGTAAAATGATTCCCAAAGCACTTCCTGGGAGAGAGTCTGGCACCAAACGCCAGTAAGCAGCAGACACGGTCCATGTGTCTGGCATTTGCCTGGCATATGACTGAAGCTCCTCAACTGTGGATTTAGTTACCCCACAGCCTTTGAAGAGGTCTGCTTCCAGACAGGGGTCTCCAAGGACCTGCTTCCCCACCATGTCTTTGCTGCTGGTTTCTTCTACCACTGCATCCCCTGAGCTTGAGTTTGCTGACAGTAAGTTCTAGCCTTCCAGGGAAACTTTGGGACTACTTACTTGCCTGGATACTAACAACCAATATGCCTCAAACACTGTCATTCATTGGCCCTTTCCCCCTCCAAGTGCTTGCTCCTCCTGTAACCTTTCTTTCTCTTCCTATAACCGTGAACACTAGTATTAAAATTATTTATTGAGCAATGTTTATGTGACGTAAAAGAAGAGGCACAGCATGTGTTTCTCCTTTACTCACACATACAACTTCAGACACCAGATGTGTGGGTTTTTTCCCCCCACACCAAGTGACTCTCTGAGATGCCAGCTAGGGGTCCTATAACCAATTCAATTCTGACTCTAATGGAAGTTGGTGTGAGGGCTTAATCCCACAAGACACCCACCACTTCAGATGCCACTCACCAGTAGGTCTCAAGGTTGCCCACAACCTCGGTCCAACATGGCTACAAATTAGAGGGTCCCACAACTACTCGTTGGATTTGATCATTTGTTAGAACAGCTCACAGAACTCAGGGAAACACTGACTTACATTTACCAGTTGTTATATAATAAAGGATATGGATGAACACTCAGATGAAGAGGTACACAGGGTGGGGTTTGGAAGAATCCTGAGCACAGGAGCCTCTGTTCCTGTGGAGTTGGGGTACACCACCCCCCCAGCTCACAGGTGTGTTCACCACACCTGGAAGCTCTCCAGAGCCCATACTACTGGGATTCTGCAGTAGAGAAGATTCATCCTGTAGTTGTAATCAATTATTAACTCCATTTCCAGCCCCTCTCCCATCTCTGAAGAATGGGAGGTGGGGCTAAAAGTTCCAAGCTTCTCATCTGGCTTGGTCTTTCTGGTGACCACCCCCATCCAGGAGCCCCCAAGAATTCCCTTTGTAGGACAAAAGACACTCTGATCACCCCAGAAAACGTAAGGATTTTAGGAGCTCTGGGCCAGATACTCCTATCACTCAGGAAATGACAAAGGACTTAGAGCTCTATGTCAGGAACTGGGGTCAAAGACTAAATGGTAGAACAAAAGATTCTCCTAGCACCCCTATTTGTAATGGATTTTAGGAAATTTGTGTCACAAACCAGGGATAGAGATACGTGTGTGTGTGTGTATGTGTGTGTTATTACTTCCCTATGTGCAAGACATTTAAATACATGATCATTTAGGGGCACCTGGGTGGCTCAGTCAGTTGATCATCCGACTTGGTTTTGGCTCAGGTTGTGATCTCAGGGTCATGGGATTGAGACCCGTGTCAGGCTCCATGCTCAGCGTGGAGTCTGCTAAAGTTTCTCTCTCCCTCTTCCTCTGCCCCTGCCCTCCATGCTTGCTCTCTCTCTCTGTCTCTCAGATAAATAAATAATTGTTTTAAAAATGTAAAGACATGATCATTTAATTTAGATCTCAAGCATCATTATCCTCATTTTACAGAAGTAAAAACTGAGGCACAATAATTAAATGACTTACTCAAAATCACTCAGTAGAATGTAGGGTATCTGGGGTTCAAATGAAAGGTTGTAAGCTAGTACCCATTATCCCACTGTCCTATCTCATTTGGTCCTTTTGCCAAAAGCAGGTTTTCACTTTTACTTCCTGTACCCCATGTACTCATGTTGGGGTTCTCAATGTTTGGACTCATACTCTGGATGCCAGCCCTAGAATAACAGTGACTGCCCCAATACTTCTCAGGCACCTACAGAAACTCCAACATACACATCTCTGAACCCAGAGGCATGTGAACCCATTTTTGTCCCAAATGTACCATAAGAAGTCATTTGTGTAATGACAAAGACAAAAACATAGCAACAATGGAAAGGATGTAGAAATGTCAAGTTAAGTTTTTGAAGTTTAAATGTTTATTAATACCATTTGGGAACTGGCTGTTAAATATGGCCATGAAGGAAGGAAAAAAATCCCTCTTGTCTCGCCGCCCTTCAGAGTCCCTCTGTATCACAGCTGTGAGGTTTCAAGGGGGGTGGGGGGAGTTTTGTATAGAAGACATTTCAAAGATGGAATCTCGTGCAGGAATGAGGCAGTGTGGTCCCAGGGGGTGACGCTGAGGCTTTCTTCCTAATTAAATCCTCCTGTTTTTCATGTTCAGCCTCCCAGCATTGCTTTTGGATCCTCTACCACCCCCAAAGAATGCAAAAAATCATCTAGAGCACTTGATAAAATACATATTGAGTAGTACTCTTTCAAGGCTAAAGATACATTTTATAATTAAGGACTCTCAAGAAGCAGGTTTGAAATGAACAGGCCCAGGCTCAGAAATGGTTGAACCAAGTGGATGTCCCTGGGGGTGGTTTTAAGCTAGGTATCCACATGTCCTTGGTGCCAGGTCATAAATCACTCAAAACCAGCCCACCACTCCCGGATTTTCCGTAGCCCTTTTTACATCGTCTGAAGAATCCAGATCTTACCAGAATGTCCATTAGATTTACTTATGCTTCTTTTTAAAATACAAACTCCCTAAGAAATGTGTGGAGGCTTTCATTCACCAACACTTGGGTGCAAATTTATTTCATCAGTGTACTTCCTTTCTAACACCTGGCTCTAAGCCATCAGTTGAGACAATAGAAGAAGGGGGCGGGGCTGGGAGGGAGGAAAGGGAGGGAAAAAAAGTGAAGAGCTCAGAAGAGAACAAAAGTTTCCTAAGATGAAAAGGTCAAAACAGCCTCAGAAGGTCAGAATTTCTGTGTGACGGAAGGTAACCCTCCTAATGTATGGAAGGTGAGCTGAGTTCCTAAGAGTGGGGGCGGTGAATGGAATAGATACGCCTGCCTCCTCTCTCCTGGGGGTGAGGTGCAGACCAAGAGGAGCAGGCGGTGTGGCCTCAGGGAGTCAAACTAGTGCAGGCGTGGAGTTCAAGACACAGGTGCCTAAACAGCCCTCCTTTCAAATCTAAACTCAGCTCTTGGTTTGGGGACTAAGGCGGCTGGCTACATTTGAATACTTCCTGGTCTATATAACAGAAGTGTGCTATTGAGCAAAAAGTCACACTGTACCTGAGTGTTCTCATCTATAAAATTGGAATAATATGATCTGGGGCTGCATGGGTGGCTCAGTCGGTTAAGCGTCTGCCTTGGGCTCAAGTCATGATCCCGGGGTCCTGGGATGGAGCCCCAGGACAGGCTCCCTTGCCCTCTGCCCCTCTGCCCCACTTGTGTTCACTCTCTCCCTTTCTCTCTCAAATAAATAAATAACAAATCTTTAAACAAAAATCCTGAAATAATATGATCTGCTTTATAGGATCATGTGATTATTCTAAGGTCACTCTGCAAGACGGTGGCAGAGGTAGCATTAGAAATCTGATCTCCTCATCCCTGGTCTGTTGTGTAGTGTGTGTGTGTGTGTGTGTGTGTGTATGCCCACATCTGTGTGTGTCATATGATACCACCTTCAAAAGACTCCCCTGTACTGAACACGAGTGCTGCCCAATACCATCAAACTTGACACATTCGTCCTCCCGATCTCGATTCCTGCCTGCATACCTGAAGCAAGTCAAGATGACATTTCTTATCACTAAGAACTCTTTTCTAATTCTCAAGACTATGACCAGATGGTACGAACAGCTGAATCTCCTTAGAAAAATTGGTTAAGAAAAGGCAGGAAATAGATGAATACAAAAATAATTTTCAAACTTTCAGGAGAGAAAAAAAAAAAAAACTCTGCAGAAGAGAGTAAAAGCTATGCATTAAGAAAACCAATTACTGGAGCCGAAGGTGATAAGGGCTGTGAGGGACAACGCCCTTGGTGCCACAGTGAGTGACAAGCAGAACCGCGGGTGAAGGGAAGGCAGGAGGAACTAGCAGGACAGCTCAGTCACCGGAGGGTCGGTAGGAACTGCGTGCTATCCGGTTACCTTCGACCTCTTAGCAAATGAATGAACATCACGCCGCCTCTGTGGCTATAATGATTGCTCCTTCCTCTTGGATATAGTTGCCACATAAAATCTTTTCCTTTGGAAAGAAATGATTGCTTTGTAGTAGTGCATATGCTTTGGTGCACCTGATCGAATGGAAATAGGAAGAAGGAAATGGAATGGAATCGAATTGGGAGCAGGTGCTTGGAGGGCTTGAGAAGGGACCTTTGCTGAGCACCTGCCGAGCACCAGGGAGCACAGCAAGAAGCCACCAGCACTCCTCGAGGGCCCTAATTGTCACATGTTCTGCAAGGGTCACCCTCATTGTGCAGATGAGAAGACCCAGCCTCTGAAAGGAGAAGTGGCTCACTCAGGATGAAGGCAGGAGTTGGATTTAGGATACCAAGGCTCAGGATTCATTTACTTCAGAAGAGGCTGATTAAATGTTTTTCACAACATCGGTAAAGATGATTCGGAAGGGACTTTGCACAGGACGCTGCGATCTGCCTTCTCAACTGTCTCCACATTACTTGGCTTAGTCCCTGGCTCCTGACCGCGATGGGAAGTCTGGGCCTCGACTGCCCACTTCCTAGCATCCTCCTGCCACCTTCTCTGCCCCGCGGCCTAGGAGTTCAAATGCACGCACAAGCCCCTGGGCGGTCGGCGAGTCAGCGAGCCACCAGCCAAGCCGAGTTCTCCGGCAGCCCATCTCTCCGGGCTTGGCCCTGGCAAGGGGACAAGTGCTAATTATCCCACTTCCAGCATCCTTCAGAAACAGCAGTGACTGTGTGCTGACGACCAGCCAGGGCAGCCTGCTCAGCTCCACTGGTTACACAAGTTCTTGCTCAAAGGAAGTCGTGGCAGGACAGATGCCCGTGGGTGGGGGGCACAGGACTGCAGCCTGGAGACCCGTCCCCCGGGGCACGCTAGTCTCCCCGTTTCCTGCCTCTCTCTTCTTCTCCTCTGCCTTTTTTTCCCTCCCCCCTCTCTCCCCCTTCACATCTAGGATTCCAGCCTCCCTGTGTCTTTCTCTACAAGCCGTTCGTCTTCCCACTTCCTTTCATTCCTTTCTTTCTTTCCTCCCTCCCTCCCTTCCTTTTTCCCTTCTTTTCACCTATTCTTCGTGCTTGCTTTCTTGCTTTCTGAGGCCCCACCGTTAGAGTGCTTGGCACAACCCGTGACCTAGTTTTACCAAAAAAACTAAAAGAAAATAGGCCTAACCATATATATTTTTTTAATATCCTGAAGATGTTGGTTTCCTCGGAGCCAAGTGTTGCTCTGTCTTCTGATTGTGGAAAAGACTTCGGTCTCTCGATCTCAAAACTCGGGGGTGTCTCAGAGAACATCTAGTTCATTCCCCCGTTGATGCAGGAATCGCCTTGGCAACACTCCAAGGTATTCCCCAAGGAGCCGTCAAGAGGACTCGGATGTGGTAGAGGAAAGTGGAGAGGTGAGGGAGAGGCAGCTCAGTGCAGCACCCGAGGTCATCCTGGAGGAGTGGAGACTCCACCAAAAGCAGCCAGCCCCAAGATGGGCACCCTTTGTTGAAAATTAATTGAGTCCTTAGAGAAATCTGAGTGACAAGAAATGCATCATGGCCAAGCGAGCTGAGCACATGAAGTGGCCCTGGGTGTTCTGTGGGGTGCCATGGTAATTGAGCAAGACATTACGGAGGAAGACTCTCGTGAAAAGGCAGCTGCCCATCCCTGATTTTATAGAGGAAGAGAAGAAGGGAAAGGTAGATGTCAGTTACTCGCAGAGCTGGGACTAGAACCCAAGTCCTCTGACAGTAATTACTATGTTAGTCCATTGCACGCAGCGATCTCCCTAAATAGAGCGAGCTGGTCTTGCTGAGAGACTTGGCTTCTGAAGATCTACCATTCAGACACACGTGGCAACTACCCTCCTCTGCCATACCCTCCTACATGGCTGGCCTCCTGCTTCTTCCTCCCCACCCCTTCCACCTGACCTCCCCTTAGTTCCCCCGTATCCTTGCTGCTCAGATCTACTCATGACGCATGTTGGCCTTCCCAGACTAGGACCCAGACTTTTGTCCTAAACAACAAGGAAGAATGCCGTGCTAAAATGAAAAGGCAGGAGGCTTTCCCCGGTCAGCACCGGCACGGAGCTCCAGAGCAAGCCCTCATTCCTGGACTCCAGCTGCCCCGCCTATGAAACGGAGAGGTCCTGGATCCTGCTTAGGTTCACTCACGGTGGGTGCAGGGGCAAACACTGGTCTCTAAGACTCTACATGTCTAGATGCATCGGCCTGGATGGCAGTTAGGAGATCAACTCCCCCAGCCTGGTTTGGAATGGAAAGACAAAGCCCAGAGAGGGAAATGACTTGCCAAAAGTCACATGTCATTGAATGATGAATCTGAACTAAAAAGCGGTCGGTCTCTCATCCTGGTCTCCGAGCACCCACCACTGTGCAAGACACAAGAGTAGGTAGCAAATGCTGGTTTTGTTTGTTTATACCCTCATCCCTTCCCTGTCCCTTCCTCCCCTTCCTTCTCGTTAGATTAAAGTAATTTATAAGGACTTTGTGCTTTTTTTTTCCTGTGATTTTTTTCCCCCAAATTTGGTTAGATTTATAGATCTATAATTTTCTCCTTTCATTCATGTCTATAAATGCTCTCAAAGGGGTTCTGAGATCTTTTCTCTGGCCCTCTTCCCTCTTTTCTTCCCATCCTAGACAGAGTGGGGGACAAACTTAAACAAATGACTTCCTACATCCTCTTCAGACTCTGACTGGGCCCACACAAGACTCCCTGCAAGATGGAAGGAGCCCCAAGGAGCCAGACGTCCTCCCAGTCAGGCTGCGGACCCCCACGCTGTTGGCGTGGCCCGGGGGTGCTCATGAGGAGGAGTGGGGCAGGCAGAGAACGAGCCGAGGAAGTTGGAGGTGGCAGGAGTAGGAGTTTCCCATGCTCAGGCAGGCTGTGTCAGTATGAAATGTGCAGTTGGGTTGGCCAAAGACAAAAGTGGAACATTTGCCTACAAATTCCAGAGGATTGAAGCCATTTAAAAAAAAAAATCTCAATGAGAGCAACAATCTTCTTGCCTTCCTCTGGAGATGACTATCAGGGGTTCTTTCCCTCTGGGGACCTAGGTGGGGGGTGGGGGCAGGAAGGTGCAGGGTGTGAAACAGAGCACGGCCGGGCTCTGAGGTCCCATAGACCCTGCTTCCAACCTCGCTGTCACTCGCAGGCTGAGGGACCCCAGCATAGGCAGTCAGCAGACAGGAGTGCCCCAGGCCCACCACTCACAATTGTGTGACCTTGGGGAGGTGATTTAACCTTGGCAAATATCCATTTCCTCACATACATAATGAGGATGATGACACCGACTTAGCAGAATTGTTATAAAAATTAGAACTGATTAGCAGAGTACAGACTAATTGTAGCTGTCCTGATTATTATGATGATCATTACAGAGGAGAGAGGGAGGGCCATTCGAGATCATCCTCCATTTAAGTGGGATTGTTCTGGACAGGACCCTGGCAGGCAGTTAAGCTGTGGCAGAGTGAGCCTTGGGCTTCAGCAGAAGAACTTGCTGTATTTGAGTTGTGTGTCTGGAGGGAAGCACCCAGAATGCTCACCAGATGGGTGTTGTATAAATAGCATCTTTGCCACGCTGTGGTTGTTGCCCAAATTTCCTTACCAAGAAATAAGTTGCGTCTGCCCTTCTCATTGCCCCAGGCACCGCCCCCCGCCCCCCGCCGGCTGCGTGACCCCTGGTCACCCTCGGACTTGTCCCCACTCCAGGGACTCCTGGAGCAGTGGGTAGCTCCCCGGGGCTGCCTCCTCAACCACTGCTTCCATCAAGAGAGCAGCACCAAGGATCCGGCACCAACCACAGCCCCATCCAAGTTAACAGGCGTGTCTCCATCTGGCCCCGCGTCTTCTGTCTGGGACGCGGCCACCCACACCATTCTCCTCCGATCCGCCAGTCGGGCTTGCGATGATTCAGCTCTGCCGGGTGCTGCAGGACCCGCTCTCCTCTCCTCTGAGGCCGGGAGGCCTGTCTGATGAGTGAGCAGGAAGTGTGGGCCGCAGAGCGCGACCGTCTCAGAGTCCGGGAGAGCCCACTCACATCCGTGAGGTTGGGGAAATGTCTCTCCCGTCATCACTTTTAGCTTTGGGAGCTTCACGTTTTCTTTGTGAGCTGAAGCGCAGGGAGGCCAAGAGAGGGAGTCAGGCCGCATGGCTTCTGGTTCTGGTTTTGTCACTAGTATTAGCATGACCTCGAAAATTCATTGATACCCCTCTGAGACTCAGTTTCCTCATCTGTACAATGGAAATAGTACTGTCTGCCTCTCTTCCCAGAGGGCGTTGTTGCTAGACTCCAAAGAGATGATCCTGTGAAAGACCAATGTCAACTGCAAAACACCAATGTTTAATTGTTATAAACTCACCACCCCTCTGTGAAAAGACACAATTTATCCCCAAACTGTCCCTTTAAGACTGAAGGTGCCTGCCAGTTGGAGGCAGGGCTTGTGATCAGGGCTTGGGAGGTTGGAAAGAGAAAGAAGGGCAAAGGTCTTCGAGCAAGTGGGGGACGCATTCTAGATTCCTGGACTTCCCCAAACAGAACCCTTTTCTTTCCTGCCTTCCCTGCTCCCTACTCTCCTTGCATCCCTCTCCCAGAGGAGACTCCAAGAGTCCTCCACCTGTGCTGTGAGACGGTGATGTGAAATCTCCAAGGAGCTGAGCAAGTGAAAGGGGACAGGGAAGCAAAGCGACACTGACATATGACAGAGTGTTGGGTTCTGGGAGCCCAAGGAGAGAGTGAACGGGTCAGCCTCATGTGAGCGGTCTCTGGAAGCTTTGTGAGAGAGGTGATATCACTTCTGCCTTACAGAGGAGGAAACACAGACTCAGGAAGTTCAGATGACTTGCCTCAGGTCTTAAATCAGTGCGTGGTGTTCCCTGGACTCAGCCCAATTGAATCTGGTTGCAAAGATGATTCTTTTTCCATTATACCATTTTGAGCCACTTTGGCTACAGGGAGGAAGTACGATGCTATTAAAAAAAAAAAAAAGCTTTTTCCTGTATCAACATTCTTGGAGTAAGGAGGTAATAGTCTTCTTCATAACCTTCTGATTGACTAGCAAAGGCCTTTTATTCTGGGACCTCCTCCCCGGCGTAAGCCTTTACCTTCTTCCATTAAGACTCCAAGGGTTACTGAGATGGCTCTCCTGAGACTAACCTCTCCTCCTGCCTGTCTTTCCCATTCACAGACATGCTGCAGGCTCTGAGGGGCAGTATCTACAAGTCACAGGGCAGACTCTTGAGCCCCCCTGAAGCTCTATCACTCTCATTCCCCTGACCCTAACCCTCCGCAACTTTCTCCCAAGTTCACCCAACCAAACTTGATCTCTGTTTTTATTTCCTGAGGTGCCAGTAGCAGGTGCAAGCTGTAAAAAGAATGTAGCCCTTGGAGTCACAAGATCTGGCCTCAGCTCCCAACTCTGCCATGAATAGTCTGTCAACTTGAGAAAAGTCCCTGGGGTCTTTGAGCCTGTGTCTCTTTGTCTATAAAATGAGAACACGAACATTGACCCATAGGCTTGATGGCAAGCTTAAGTGATGTGATTTATTACTGAGAGCCTGGGGAAATGTAACGTTTCTGATTGTTATCAACATAAAGGGAAATCTACGGGTAGGCTTCTGCTCTGGAATCAGCTCTTTTTCTTTCTCTCTCTTTTTTTTTCCTCCCAGCTTCACTGGGATATAATTCACATATAACATTATGTGAGTTGAAGGTGTACGCCTGATGATTTGATGCACGTATATGTTGCAAAATGGTCACCACAATAAGGTTAACACCTCCATTGCTCAGTGAAGTTACCATTTTTGTGTGTGATGAGAACGTTTAAGAACTTTCAAGTGTACAATACAGTTTTGTTAACTATAGTCACAATGCTATAGTTAGATCCGTACAACCTTCCAGTTATAAGCTCTTTTTTTTAAAGATAGGACCATGTTGAATGCCTTCAGTTCTATCTCTTTTGAAATGATCATCTGTCTGGCAGATGCCTCTTGCCTCTTAAGCTCTGAACAAGTAAATCAGTTCAATCTCCGACCTGCCTGCTTCCAATCAGTGCATAATTTTTCTCCTCCTCCTCTCCTCCTTCTCCAACTTTCCCTCCTCCTCCTCCTTTGCTTCCTCCTTCTTTTTCCTGCAAAATGCATTTCTCTTTTCTAGTGAAGTGTCCCTCCTGATGTTAGCTGGTTGGAGCCCAAGAACACAACATTTGAAATGATGTTCTGTGAATACATGCTGGGACATTTGGGCCCAATATCAAGAATGATCGCCTCCAGCACCGTCTAGACTGTAGACTGGGGCTGCAAGGAGAAGTAGTGGTAGCAATGCTTCCTGAGTCGTTACTAAGCCTTCAAGCCAGGACCCAGGCGTAGAGCAAGCAGCCTGTGCCTTTCTTCTCAGGAATGCTCTCTGGCTGGCAGAGCCAGGCACAGGATGATTTTAGGGAGGTGGACTGTGTCTCTCACTTCTTCAAATCTTTCTTGCATCTGTATGACATTGCAGCTAGCTGTGGGTTTTTCTGTGTGGTTCCTCTGGAAGGTTTAGACAAAAGGGAGAAGCCATCCCTTGGAGGTTCTTTATGTCTCCTGCTCAGTCTTAAAGCGCTAAGCTTACCTCAAAACTGAGGAAAGGGGGAGCACAGAGCTCTACCCTCCTGCGAGAAGCCCGATAACTGTCAGAGTTCCCCGAACCCATCTTATCTCCATCGTGTGTCTTGGGGAGAAAGCCTGTACGATTTCTTGTCAACATGGCCGTAGAAGGTCAGGAAGATAGGTTTAATTGCAGTGTCTGCCACCTTAAGCTAGAGACCAGACTTCCCTGAGCCTGTTTTCTCAGCTGCAGAAAATACATAATAATTTTGCATTTCATTGAATCCAAGCTGCCATTATTTTATGCACTTCTAAGAAAGGAAAAAAAAAAACCTCTTGCCAATTATACTGACACACTATTGACAATAAAATACATCCTGATATCAGAGATGTCAGAGTGTTAAAACGGGGGGGAAAGAAACATGTTAGAACAAATGAAATGTGGCACCTATCTCAGAGGGGCTCCTCTGAAGATTAATTAAGATCATGCATCTGAAACTGTTTTGAAAACCGTCAAGTACTGTAGATGTGCCAGTATGTGTAATAGAGATACCACGTTGCCGTAGAAAAGCATGGGCTTTGAGACTGGCCAACCTGAGTTCCCATTCCAGTGTGATCTCGGGCAATGTGTTTCCCCTGGTGGATCTCAGCGTTCTGCTCTGTAAAGAAGTCGTGATCCCTGCTCTGCTCCTGTCTCAAGTGTGGGATCGCAAGTATATGCAGGTCATACTTCTCCTAAAAGTTTATTATCTGAAATTCATATTTAACTGAGGATCCTGTATTTGCATTTCTAAATCTGACAGCCCTGTGTAAACCACAGGGATCAAAAAAATGTCAGGTATCCGGGCCACTCTGGGTCAGAGGATTGACACTTGAGAATTTTCAAAGGGTAGAATTAAAGGTGAATTGATGATAATCGGAGGCTAGGAATTCTTTTTTTTTTTTTTTTTTTTTTTTAGATTTTTATTTATTTATTCATGAGAGATGGGGGCAGGGGGAAGGCGGCAGGCAGAGGCAGAAGGAGAGGGAGAAGCAGGCTCCCTGCGAGCGGGGCTTGATCCCGGGACCCTGGGATCATGACCTGAGCGGAAGTCAGAGGCTTAACCGACTGAGCCACCCAGGTGCCCCTAAGCTAGGAATTCTTATAAGCTTCCTGGGGAGGGCCAGAGAAGGGGGGTGGGGGCGGTTCTGACAGTCAGCGTGGGGTGGCGGGGGGAGCCTGAGAGACGAGGAGGCAAGTAGACACCACCTCTGAAGGCTGAAAGCTTGGGTGGTAGATTGCGGGCGATGTTTTGCTGGTGTCTTAGGAAAAGCCAGGAGCAACAGACTCCAAATAAATGTCTTAAAAAAAAAAAGATGATGACTAAGTGAGTACTAGCTGCAAGAGGAGAACTAAAGAATTGCATTAAGAACACGTTCCAATGTTTTTCAATAAATGAAGGAAAAGCTGTAAATTATTCATTTGTTATTTTTGTAAAATTTTCAAATCTCTGATTTCTTTTTCCTATTTCATCTCCAGTTTCTGTATCCGCAAAAAGGCTTCTCCTCCTCCCTGCTAAGTAACTTCTTTTTTGCAAATGAGGTCTCAAACCACACCAAAATTGCAGATGTAAAGCTCATTTCTCCCTTTCGAGTCCCACTGGATAGAATCCTAGGTCAGCTGTGGGCTTAATACTACTACCTTGTTCCGAGGAGAAGGCAGAGTGTGTGTGGCGCTGGGTTTGTTTTGACTTTAGGAGTTGCTAAATTCGGGTCTTTGATATTTGACCACGTTGCTGAACTATTGAAATAGTCTTGGATTTCAGTCAATAAGAAATGAATGATGTTTGTATTTTCTCGGAACATACTCATACCTGTGAATTAGGTAAGCTGGGGTCACAGTTCCTGGCTTACCAGTGGGGAGACTGAGTCCCAGGGCCATAAAGTGCTAGCCCCCGCTCCCGCAGTGGGTTGGCGAGAGCTGGATCCCAGCCCTGGGTCCCCTCCTTCCCCACTAGCTGTCTTGGCACTTCATTTAAACCATCTGGGCCTCATTGCCTCATCGAGGAAACACGATGAGTACTGCCGACGTGCAGGGTTATTTGTGCAGATCCTGTGAGATAATACATTTGGGAGGGTATTGGAAACTGCAAAATGGCATATCAATATTAGCAATTCTTAAATACTTAGTTTATGGGCTGAACTGGGAGAAGAATCTCAATATTTTCAGAGGAAGCATTTATTCCTATTTTCAATATACACACACCCTCATGTAGGTAGAAGTACTAGCCTTCCAAGATTATGGCTGTTCCTCTGTTGAGATTTCTGTCCCTTTCTTTGGAGGAAGGGAAAGCTGACTGTGACTGTCAGATGCCCTCCTACAAGGCAGGGTGGTGTGGGACAAGCCCCTAGGGTGACTGACCGATCCAAGTGCATATCATAAGGAGAAGCTACAGAGAAAAAAGAACGCTATGAATCTTAAATTATATTTGCATATTGAGGGGGAGGGCTGTTCATAAAGAGAAACCATTAAGAGAGATGGACATTCAACATCTTTTTCAGCACAATGTAAGTTTTGTTAAGAAAAACAGAAAAAAACAAGAATATGTTGGAAATATGAGAGCTGACTGCCAATGAACAAGACCAACTTCCAAAAACTACATGTGGGAAACAATATTTTCACTTAACCAAACAAGCATCGCTTTTCTAGAATTTGTATTATTAAAAATATGATCTAGATATGGATATCTAAAGCCAGAAGAAAGCTTTACTAATCATGTAAACCAAGACTTGTATTTTTCAGATTTTGAAAACAAAGCCCAAATAGAAAGAGATTTCGACAGTCCCTCACAGCAAATGAGGACAGAGCCAGAAACAGAATCTACATTCCTTGGCTCTGAGGAACATTATTTTTTAAGTACACTAAGCCCTTTTTGCCTTTTTGTGGAATTTGTGTGCGTTCTCCTACCTGGAAAATAGAGAGGTTGCTTCTTCTTTGCATTCCTTGTCCAAGGAATGACAATGCAGTAATAATTCACCAGCATTATACCGTAACAAAATTATCTGAAGGTGACTCCTGTGTAGTGACTTTCTCAATGAAGCTGTCCTAATTTACAATGAGTTCTCATGGTCCCTATATTCTTACTGAGACAGAAGGAAAACAGTTCCACCTGAGGAGAACACAGTTGTGGCTGGTACTTCCTGTAGCCCAGAAACTTCTAGAGTGATCAGCTGACCCTCAGCATTGTTACCTTCTTCAACACACTCCAGCTCTCAGTAGCATGGCACCCTCATTTAATCATGTCTTTATTTTTTTTAAAGATTTATTTATTTATTTTAGAGAAAGAGAGAGAGAGTGTGTGTACATGTGAGTGGGGGGAGGGGCAGAGGGAGAGAGAGAGAGAGAATCTCCATGGGGCTTGATCTCATGACCCATGAGATCATGACCTGAGCTAAAACCAAGAGTCAGAGGCTTAACTGACTGAGCCACGCAGGGACCCCTGAAGCACATCTTTAAAAGATTCTGGCTCTGTTTACTTTTCACAAAGGTTGGATAGAGAACCTTCCAAGGTTGTAGACATTGGCTAGAAAGATTATCTGCTGATAAAACAAACAAACCTACACGAATTACACAAATGCCTCGTAGACAAAAGTGTCTGGGACAAACCAAAGTTAGATCTCAGTGTGAGAAAAAAAGTTGGTTATACCTTGGCAACTAGATTCTAATATTAGACAATGAAAATCATGCACACAATCTTCTCCTTCTTTTTTTTCTCCTGCTCTTCCTCCTTCTTTTTCTTCTCCTTCCTCTACCCCTCCTCCTCCTTCTTCTTCCATTCCTTCCCCTTCTCCTTTTCCTTCCTCCTCCTCCTCCCTCTTCTCCTCCCTCTTCTCCTGCATCTCCTCCTCCTCCTCCTCCTCCCCCTTCTTCTTCTTCTTCTTCTTCTTCTTCTTCGTCTTCGTCTTCGTCTTCGTCTTCGTCTTCTCTTTCTTCTTTAGTCTGGAATTCTAGAAACTCACAGTGAAGCCTGTATTCTCAGTTTTTATGTCTTCTTCCAGCTACATCATCTAGGAATAGTGTAATGGTCACTCCATTTTGCCTTTTACCTTGAAATCAAGGATTTGAGTTCTAGCTTTGCTATGCTCTAGTTTGAGCTGCTTGGAAGCATCTTTGAAGTTAGTCAATATTAAAAAAATAGGTAGAATAAGGTGATAGGTTATCAAGGAATCAATCAGAGAGAAAGAAGCAATATAATAGACTGTGATACCTTAGCTTTGGTCTTCCTACCTGCACATTCTCATCCTTTTTTTTTTTTTTCTATAAAACTACTCTTCCATTTTTGTTTAATGCTGGTGAGACTGTCCATAATAGTGCCCAGTCCCCTCCACCCGTGTTGGCACCTGAGTAATTGTTGGCTACTAAGAGTGTCCCTCTGCCCTTGGCTCCACTGATTGGTTCAGAGATAAGCAAGGGACCTAAGCATAACCAATAATATTCTTCCCTGGGATGACTATATGCATATAGGGAAAGAAGATATTTCTTTCTTCTGGAAAGTATAAATCTAGGGCTGTCAACAGTCATATATATCATCACTATTGGAAGTCAATTAGGACTAATGAAGCCAAGCAGAGATAAGCAAAGTGGAGAAACAAAAAGGGAAAAGAAGAGTAGAGTTTTTGCACTTATGGATGAAGATTTTCTGAATAATAGAAGCAGCCTGGATCAACTTAGTGGACTAATCAAAGGAATCTTGTCTTCAAGTGAAATTTTACATGAAGTCCTAGTATCAAAAGAGACAAAATGGCACCTCCAAAGGTGACGTGGAGATGAGTGGAGGGAGCAATGTGGAGCCCAGCTTGATCTCCTTTGCAGCCTCATAGTAGACCACGAAGCATTTCTGTGGGACCTCAGTGCTCCAAGTAACCAGGTTTAAAACCGTCTATGTGGGGGGCGCCTGGGTGGCTCAGTTGGTTAAGCGACTGCCTTCGGCTCAGCTCATGATCCTGGAGTCCCGGGATCGAGTCCCGCATCAGGCTCCCTGCTCGGCAGGGAGTCTGCTTCTCCCTCTGACCCTCCTTCCTCTCATGCTCTCTGTCTCTCATTCTCTCTGTCTCAAATAAATAAATAAAATCTTTAAAAAAAACAAAACAAAACAACAAAAAAACCCGTCTATGTGGTATCGATGCTAGAGCTCACTAGATCATAAACTTAGTGGAGGCAGCGACTATATCTGTCTTGTTCTCTCCCATATCCCAGTGCCTAGCACTGTGGCTGGGGAGTAAATGCACAAATAAATTTATGTAGAATGAATGATGGAGTTACATTCTATTTTTGTCTCCTTCACTAAGTGTCATATTTCCCTTCTTAAATATGAATTTCTTCCATAGTTGCTGAGAGGTTTAGCTGGAACGTGATGTGTATAGTATCTGGCATGATTCCCTTTCCACCTAGTTCCTCCTAGGAACATTGTAGGTGTCTGCTAAATTTTGGTAGATTACACACGGGACTTGGGATCAGGAGGCCTGCTTTGCAGGCCCAGGTTCAGGATGGTGTGATTTTATGCAACTTCCTCTCTTCTTTGGGCCTCCATTTCCCCATCAGTAAAATGAAGGAGCTGAGTTAGATGAGCCCTGAGAATCCTTCCAAATCTATCATTCCATGGCTTAGTATAGAGCAGGATAAACAAGTTCTCCTAATGTGCAGTCTGCTAAAGTAATGAGCAATGAGTAGAACTCTTTCTAAACAGAAAAAATTTTCACACCAGACAGAGTCCAAAACCTCTGAGGGTTAAATGAGGGGAACTATAATACTAAGCAGATGAATTCTCTAAAATAACATTGCAACACCTCCTGGCATTCCTATCCTTGTTTCCATAGGACCTCTCCTGAGTGATTGGACTGCTATGCATGGGGACACCTGAGGTCACCTCCAGCCCTGGCCCTGGCCCTGCTCAGCCCAGAACCCTTGGCACTGTGCTGCAGATAGATCTATTGGGCACACGGAACATCCAGAGACTTCCTAGGGAAACCATGGATTCATCTACTGCCAATTGGTAGTCATGCTTCCTTTCTCTTTCTTCTTAGCACATGTTTGGTTCCAAAGATTTTGAGGGTTCATAAGAAGCAAATTAAGATAGAGAGACTGAAACTGGCCATCTAAAAACCACGGGATGCCATTATTGCATCTCTTGCATGACTTATCCCATGTAAATATCACAACAGACAAATGAGGTAGGTAATATCAGCCCCAAATTACAGATGAAGGAACTGAAACACAGAGAAGTAACTTAGACAACATCATTCTGCTTCAAAGAGGCAGAGCCAGAATTCAGACCAATGGCATCTTACTCTCTTCTTAGGCTTTCAACTCCATTATGTCTATAGGCATGGGAAGCTATGTTTTCTTTTAGTAAATGTGAGAAAGTAAGCTTTTTGAAAAACAGGATGAATCTATTTTTTCCAACTGGTATGATATGGGCAATATAAACTGAGTCTTGGTGAAAGCAGATCAGGTGTTAGACTTGGGATCCAGAAGGACAAAATGGCCCAAGAGGACAAGATTCTACTTGAGCAGTGCTACCTGGCCTGATGGCGTAGGATGGAATTTGTTCTAAACGTTCCTGCGTTGATTTTTCCCAATCTGGGCTGTCCTCCGCAGTGTTCTACAACACGAGCATCCTGAAACTAGAGAGTGAGGCCTGGCTGTCAGCAAACCGGGTAACAAGAGTCACACAATCCCATCTGGCAGAAATTTTAATCCTAGGAAATCAATAAAAGTTCAAATTTAGAGGCATCTTTCCAGAATGTCTTTCCAGATGACCTCAGTCCCCATGGAACTGTCTTTCTTTATTAAGTTTCTATATTCTCTGGGAGGTTGTGCCACCCATGTCAATGCCGAGCACTCACTCACTGGGACTTTGAAGGGACTGTGAAATATGATCAGATAAAATTTGTGTCTATGCCTGTGACAAAATTGATCATGAAAACATTGCTTATCATATTACTGTATGCTCTTTATAACACCTGAGAAAAAGAATTGTCAGAGTTTGATGAAAGGAAAAGTGTGTTTTTCATGATTAATTCATGAATTTTATTTACTCAGACACAGCGGATTTCATAACCAATTGTTTCAGCTTTGGGCAGCAGCAGCTGAGACCATACCATAGTCTCCTACGGATGGGCCTTCCAATCGCTCTACCTAAAAATACTTATCTACCTTCTTGCCTCACAAATTGTTACTCATCCTTCAGGACTGAGTCTGGCCATATTTTTTTCAGTGAGTCCTTCTTTACCTCCCCCTAGGCTAGATCAAGAGGCCCCATAATGCCTCCAGCTTACCCATGCTATAGTAATTCTCAAGGAGCATTGTGACTGTCTAGTTTCTTGTCAGCTTCCCCATCATACCCTGAGTTCCTTCTGTGCAGGCATGTTGTATCCTTCATGTCTGCATTTCCTGAACAATGCATGATGCAGAACAAGTCATCGGGGATATTTGCAGATTTAATGTCTAACTGAATGAATATACAAAGGAAGGAAAGGAAGGAGGGAGGGAGGGAAGGAGGAAATGAAGAGAGTGGGAGGTCAGAATTAAATTTATGTTCAATCCTAAAAATGATCACCCTAGAGTTTTCAGCTATTTACTTTTTCTTCCTCTATCTTTTTTTTTTTTTTTTTAAGCCATGATGGCCATGTTTTATTTCTGAGGTTGGGTGAGTATCCAGGTTTTTGTTATACAAATTCTGCACATTCTTTAAAATCTGAAAGATTTCATCACACGTTTTTAAGACCCCCCCTACATGTATGCACTCTCCAAAAAAAGAACAGTAACTCCAGCATCTTCCTCTATCCATTTATTCTTGGTTTCTATTCTTAAAGTTGTATAAAAATATTTTATTAAGAAAGAGTAGAGGGCACCTGAGTGGCTCAGTCAGCTGAGCATCCAACTCTTGATTTTGACTCAGATCATGATCTCAGGGTCCTCAGATTAAGCTCCGCGTTGAGCTCTGAACCTAGTCTGCTTGAGATTCTGTCTCTCCCTCTCCCTCTGTTCCTCCCCCACCTTGCATGCTTTCTCTAAAAAAAAAAAAAAGAGGTGAGTGATATAAGTAAATTTATAAATATGCATAAGATCTCTGTGGAGTCACTTAGTTATAATAATACCAATGCGATTGATAATTCTGCTAACCCCAGGACTCACTATAGCCCAGAATCACAGAGATGTGAATTGTTGGGACATCTGTGTCCTGGGAGGTAAATGGACTATAGGGAAACTGAGTCAATAACATTTATGGATCAGAACTGCAAAACTGTAACTTATATCGAAGAGGCAACTGCAATTTTCAAGCCCTTCTCCCTGCTACCCTGCTGGTGGGGTGGGGGAGAGGGAGAATTGATGCTGTGGAGACTGTCTTGGGACAGTCTACAACTAAGCAGTTCAAACTAAGAAGGGAGGAAAGTGCACTTGTCAGCCTGGCCCTCCTCCTGGCCTTGATGTCTGCAGTCCGCACCCCCACCCCCATCCCTTCCAGGCTAACTCCATTCACAGAGTGTTTTAGAAATCAGCAAAACAGTTGTCAATACTCCAGTTTTATAAATCACACTTGGGCCTGGAGAGTCTAAGAGATTTAGCCAAATTCACATATTGAAAGAGTCTCAACACTGGAATTTGAGCCATGACTTTCTCATCTCTCATTCATTATACGTCCTCTTAACTGCCAAGGGCCCCTGAAATTTCTGTGGGACTCCATGATATGGGTTATTGAGTCCAGGGTTCTGCTCTCATGATTGGATGGTTTAAGACTTACAGAGACATTTCCCACGGGGGAAGGTCAGAAAGCCATTTGAGGAGGATGATACATGTGTGGCTTAAAAAAGCTTGTTTAATAACAAAGCAAACTTATATTTAGAGAGATATGCATTCTAGAAATATATTCGTTTAATACAGTTGAACAAAAGTGTCCTTGTTAAAATAAAGTTAACAAAAATCTCATCATGAAAATAACTGAAAATACACTCCTGGGGAAAATACCAGAAAATCCAGCTTGATGGATGGGGTGCAAAGATTGCTAAGCTTTATCCGAAGGAGTACTGTCCTTTGAGAAGTTTATCTAGCAAGAATGGCCTCATATTTATACTGCACTGAACATCCCCAGACCATTACTCTAAGTATCTCAATAGATTTCATACTGACACTGGTGAACATTGTAAAAATAATTTAAAAGAGTCTTAGTCACATTGAGAGGACTTCAAAATTACTCTCCAGAATAACATCCTTGGAACAAAGGTATCCAGCTGCTTCAGCTTTGTAAGGATCCAAAAGTCTGTTAAACCCAGTGTTCATTCTCTCCGCAAATACTGGCTGATGGCCACTTACCAGATCCTGTGAGGGTTCAAGGATGCAACATGGCGCCTACTTAAGATGCCTATAAGGTCTAGATCTGAGTCCCTTAAATGGTATGAATAATACAGACATTCAGTGAGACTGTGGCTGCACTTTAGTATTTACAACTTTGTACACCACCCCAGCTGCCAGCTGGATTCAATACGGTAAAACCTACAAAGTTTCCTTTGTCATAAAGAAAATTGTTGGTAATTTTTAGAAAGGATATTTTCTTCTACTCACCAGTTGTTCCTTGCTGTCCTCCCTGCAACTGTCCTCCCTGCAACTGTCCTCCTTCCCTACCTTGGCATTATCATCTCAGCTGTGAGATACATATCAGGCTCCTGTGCTCTGAATAACTGTGTTCGACGTATTTCTCTGCCTTGACCCTGAGAATGTCTCTGATCTATCTTCAGTCATTCAATATTCATTTGATGCGTATTGACTGTGCTAAGACCCATATGAAGATAGAGACATTTTAGGCTGAACCCTGCTGTCCAGGAGACTACAGTCCAGAGGTAGAGCAGAGCCCTTAGGCAGGTGGCAGCTCAAGCATGGCTTCCGGGAAGAAGTGACTGTAGAGCCCTTTCTTGAAGGTTGATGTGAGAACAGTTTCTTTCTTTCACTGACTTTCAGTGTCCTCAACCATGCAAGAAGGGGGCCAAACTAGATAATTCTTAGGTTTCTTTGTCATCCAAGTAGCAAATATTTAAAGACAGTAATTGTACAGGATAAGACAAATGGAAGATTTCAGATATGTGTTCATTTTTATCACTAATAAAAATCTTATATTTTAGAATTTCCTTTCATGCCCTAAGTATGGTTCAGTTAGATGCTCATTATACTAGAAGTCAAAAGACATGTCCACCAGCCCTGGCATGGTGTCTTTCTGGGAAAGGATGCTAATCAGTGTCAAGATCTGGTCTCACAGGACAAATCTCTTCATCTCCTACTCCACTTTCTAGGGCCCTGTGGGAATAGCAGTGCTAACAGCAGAAGGTGATGATGAACAGTACTCACTCAGGGGGTGGGTCTCCTCCTCCCAAACCTCCTCCAGGCCCATCACCAGGAAGTCCACCCAGACCCCCCTCTCCAGATTACTCTGGGGCCCCAAGCCTCCACCACCACAGCCAGGGAGAGGGAGGACCTGGAGCTTCAGATTCTTGCCAGGCCCCAGAGATGTCACTTCCTTCCCAGAAGAGGAAAAGCTGACCCAAGGATGTGACCCATTGTTTCTCCTTGCTATGGGCCGGGTTGTTCCAGGGAGGATGTGTACTTCCCTTTGAAGCTGGAATTTATTACTTTTTAATGAGGAACAATCAGAGAACTGGGAATCCATAGGCTCTGAAAATGTAATGCCTTAAACCTGTGTCTCCCGAACAAGCTTAAAGGCTCCTTCGTGGTAAGAGCCATGCCTCATGCCAGTCTCACAGAAGGGGCATATTTAAATTGAGAAGCCAGATCTTCGGAGTGGAATTTACATTTCCCTAGGAGTTATCCACTTGATCTACCCCACAAATGGGAACCCAGGAAGGCTCCCACTCAGATCCCCTTTCAGGGAAGGATTTCTCAGGTGTGACTGGTTGGCAGCCTGCAGCTTTTAACAATCCCAGGTCCTTCTCAGGGTGGCCCAACTGAGGACTAAGCAAGATGGCGGTACAATGATAATAATCACTGTGGGTGGGCTGCCCAATCCTGAATTCCCCAGTTTCCTTCCACAGGAATTTCACCCCAAGTGACATCCTGCATGTGTGATTCTGACTTAGCTTCTTCTTTGAGCAGCCCCAACTGGAACAGTGGTACCAGAAGTACAGGGTACTGAGAAAGTGGGTGTTAAGATGGGGTTTGAAGACTGGATCACTCATCACCCAGCTGCATCGAGGACTCCATACCAGGTGGTACGTGGAACACAGATGGCTTCTAGTACAAAGTGGTGGCCAACTACTAAAACTTTCAAGAGTGGTAACTCTCAAAGAATGTGTGGTGAAGAGGTATGCCCTGGCCAGAGTGCTGATTCAGACATTTGGAAAGTGGGGGTGAAGAGTGCATGGGAGAGGGAGATTGCGCAGCAGAGTGGAGGACAGTGACAAGTCTTGGGCAGTTAACAAACAACTGGACACAGTGTGAAGACCTGAGGGCCCTTCTGGAAGTTCATATCTGGGTTAGTGAGAGCACACAAAATAATGAAGTTTAGACTCGGGATTTAATACTTAGTAGAGAGCTTCGAAGACAACTGAATGTGCAGCTAAGGCAGGCCCATTGTACCAAAGTCAGGGCCTTGGTGGGGAAAATCTGGGTCGCTGAACATCTTGGTGGGTTCCCCCAAAGATTTTGGCTCCCTAGAATCCTGATGTCTCACAGTCCGAAGAAGTCACCCTCCTCCTGTGTGGGGAGACACCTCAAGACAACACGGCCTCCTTCAAACGCTCTTCTTTTGGAATTACCAAGTCAATAAATTATGTGTAGCAGCTGCTTCACCCAGCTACAAATATGTACTGTAATGATCTCCTAGACATTTTAAGGACCTTTGGTCACATAGTAGGATTGACAAAGATAGCCAGAAGCACAAAGTGTCATCATGGCTCCATATGGCACCTGATAAGGGAAGACTGGGACTATACCCCAAAATAGCTATACTTACTGGCTAGCATGTATTAGGGAACCAGTGGGTATTTATGGTCCCAGAGTTTAGCGATTCTTGATCAAGGAGACTAGAACATAAAACTAGGTAAGGGGGAGTCTGTTAACCTGGGGATATTCTTCTTGGGTATAAGGTTTACTACTTGCAGGAGGCAGAATATTTACCCGCCCCTGAAGATGTGCCAGTCCTAATCCCTGGAACCTTTCAATATGTCAGTTTACCTGCAACTGGGTTGCAGAAGGAATTAATACTTAATTAGGTAGGTCCTTAAAAGAGGAAGAGGAAGGCAAAAGAGGGTCAGCGGAAGAGACATGATAATGAAAGCAGAATCAGAGGGATGGTGTGTTGCTGGAGGAGGAGAGGAGCTACAAGCTAAGGAAAGCGGGTGGCCTCTGAAAGCTGGAAAAGGCAAGAATGGATTCTCCCCCAGAGCCTCCAGAAAAGAAGGCAGGCCTGCTGACTCCTTAATTTTGACCAAGTGAGTCCTCTGTATTTGATGAACCTATAGAACTATAACATAATGGGGTGCCTGGCTGGCTCAGTTGGAAGAGCACTTGACTCTTGATCTCAGGGTCACAAGTTTGAGCACCATGTTGGGTGTAGAGATTACTAAAAATAATAAATGAACCTTAAAAAAAAAGAACTATAACATAATAGATTTGTATTATTTTAGGCCATTGAGTTCGTGACACTGTGTTGCAGCAGCAATAGAAAGCTCCTACACCATCCCAGCAAGGGTCCTGGGGATGATGCAAACATGCTATTAGGGTGAGTGTTCCTAGAACCCTGGAGAAAGCAAAGGCCAACACCGAATGGAGTTAAGATGCCCAAATTACTAAGGAAAACAGTAGAGAAAGGGATTGCAGCTGCATGGAAGAAAACATGCTGGAACAGATGTGTTATGTGAAGCCAGGAGATCCACCAGAAGACTACATTTCATGGTGGCTCATAAATAAAAAAAGCCGTTTGCACTGACATGGAAGGGACAACAATATATATTCACCCGTTTGCCTAGAACTCTGCTAATGCTACTGTTTTTTTCACAGCATTGTCTGGAGAGCATCGCCTTCAGCCTTTCCATTGATAACATTCTGCAGTCAGGAAGGAGGAGCAAGGGTTGGCTAGCCTTCATAAGATGCCTCTAATTAAAGGATGGGAGATAAACCTTCTGAAGATTCAACGGCCTGCCCCTTCACCAAAGTTTTTAAAGATCTGATGTTTTGGGACACCATCTTCAAAGTAAACTATATATGGCCCAATTTTTCATCAGCTACTTAAAAGAAAGTACAATGTCTCCTAGGCTTCCAGGTAGAGGTAACGTGTTGAGAATTCATCACGGATAAATGAAGAAGGGTTGGGAGGTTCTTGCAAGCATGTCCTGGGCTAAGGATTTGTGAGGTTAAAGTCAGAAACAATATAGCTGGGGAGGATCAGCCTGATGGCCCAAGCCCCTTTCTTTGGGGGCCCTCCCTGAGTCGCTACCTATTACTCAGCTTCCGCAGCGGTCTCAGAGCCTGGGCTCCTAGACCAGGAGCTCAGAGGGGGTGTTGGAGGAATAGCCTCACTGGTGTAGCAGTGGCATCTTGGGAAGGGGAGCCTGGGGCTGTGCCCATGGCTGCTTCCCCACTTCTTGGAGTCCTGTTTGGCCCCCACCCTTGCATCCGACTTAGAATTTTAATTTTAGTACCTAAAAGATATAACATGGCTCGGGCCATCTGTCCTTGTAAAAGCACGTGTAGACTACTTTACAGTTTACATAGCATGTAAAATAACAAGAAACTAGTTACCTCCACAACAACCCTTTGTTCCTATTTCACACACGAAGTAGCCGAGACTCTAACAATGGAAGTGACTTGCCACAGATCGTGTGGGAAATGGGCATTCGAACTGAAACCATGTCTGCAAACCCTGCTGTCTTTTCGTTAAACCTACATGCCCATGTTTTAAAAGCTTCAACAGTCTGGATGAAGAGAAGTTTCTCGTCAGGGAAGGAAGGAAATTCAGGTGTGCAAAAGCTGCTGGTCCAAATCCGGTTGAGTTGTGATTCAGTTCAGGAAAAGGCAAAACCTTCATCTAGCTTCAATATGATACCCTCAGCTCGTCTCCAGTCCCACACCTCTGGGAGCTGCAGGAAACATTCTCTGCAAGGTTTGGGAATGGGGGAGGGCTAGTCTCAGCTTCCCCAGTTTTAGTATTTAGGTCTCTGTGCTGAGATGCAGTGTTTCCTTCTGGCAGGGTGGAATGGATTTATAGACTGTAAAACCAGGATTCAAACACAGGATTCAGCATTAACTACCTGGATGGCATCCTTCAATTAATTTAATCTCTTGGAAGCTCACTACTCATTTGTAAATCTTATCAGTGGATTAAATAGGAAATGTTGATTCCTATTTCCTCCTTCCCTTCATTTTTTTCTGGCCGGGTGTTTGTTTCAAAGTTTGGTTTCCTGAAATGACAACATATACAGAGAGACTCAAGATACACAGAAATTACACAGACCTGGCGGGGTCACCTGTGGGCTCAGCAAGGGACTCCATCTCCAAAATTGAGCTACCTGGCCCTTGTGTACCTGTGTATTGAGCTACCTGTATATAATATGTAATTACGGCAGATTATCATCTGACACCCATTAATGACCTAAAGATCCATCACTGAGCTAGTCACCGAGAGAACGGGCTGGGTCAAGGACAAGGGCCACTGGGGAAAGGACCTAAGATCACAGTGAGAGAAGTCAGGTGAATAACAAATCCCCTGATGTTCATTTAAGGCCACCCACCTACAAAGCTCTTTCACACTTTGGTCCTCCAGTTTGAAGTCTGATACTACTTTCTGGGTCATTCTAGCGATGCCTTTGATTTCTCTGGACCTTGGATGTTTTATCAAAGTTCCTTTGTCAACTCTCTATCAATAGTTGGATTTGTTCGATAGTTTTTAAACCTATCTTGCTGCAGAAATCTTATCTTCCTACCTATAAGTGTACATCAGAACTACACTTGGGAGTGCAACTGCTTTCATTGTTGCATGGGAGGAGTCTCAGTGGGCCCCTGTCACCTCTTCTTGATGGCCTTGATAAAGCTCGATAATCCTCAACTCCAGTAGCATTCCCCAGTCAAAAGAACTGCACCCAGTCATGCCCTTGGCTGATAACAGTAAGTCTCTAACCCAGCCAAGCACAAGACACTCCCTTGTCATACCCTAAGTCAGTTTCATCTTCACAACACCCTTGGTCCTTATAAAAGTTAAGAGATTTTCCCAGTCACAGCTAATAGTAAAGCTTCAGAGCCCTGGCCTACCACTTCCCCAACCCCTGCCCTCACTCCCAGCGGCCCAGGCCCCTTGCCCTGACCTAGGTCCAGATTAAATAGCAAGGGGGTGAAGTACCAGTGCCCAAAGGGATGAGAAATATAAAAGATTTCTGCTGGCAAAGCCTGGAGACGTGAAGAGGGAGGGAGCCTGCTGATTCTGGGTTCCCACCAAGGTGGAAGCTCAATATATAAAGGCTGGGAGTATGTGTGCCAACACCCCCCTCCCCCTAGCCGCCGCACATGCGAAGGTTTGACGGAATCCAATTCAAACAGGCATCCATTAGGCAGCAGGCCCATTTCTGCTTAACACAGGCAGTGAAAGAGCAAAGAAATTGGATCAGCCTATCTGTGCAAAAGCCCTAGCAAAAGCCACCAGTGGGCTTCAGTACTTGCAAAGGCTGTTTGCTAACGATGTGCCTCTTAGAAACCTGGGGTTGGGAGGAAATTTAGCAGCATACGGAGTGCCCGCACAAATTATACACCAATTTACACTTGTTGACTAAACACCTCCCATGGGCCAGGCGCAGGGTCAGGTGCTGCTGGGAACAGACACAGAAGTGACACTGCAGGGTGACAAACACTTTGTGAATTTAGAAGATGGGTCCGACTGGCTGGAAATCCTCCCCTTCAGCCACGTCCTCCCGGATGCCACAAACCCCAGCCTTCACAAGGACTCTGAGGAGATCTACCCACAGGTTGGCCCTAGTGGTGCTCACTTGGGCGGGTCTCCAGAAGGTTCTCAACGCACAGTTCCCCTGCTTAGTGCTACTGCTGTTTGTCTTCTGTCATTACCCAAAACCACTTCTTGCTGGACTCTAATTCAGCTGCCACCCCTTCCAGGACACCTGCTGACAGGTTTAGACTTAGGGGCTTCCATGGATCTATGCTGACCCACCACTCCATTCTGCCCACCGCCTTCGTCTGCTTTCATGTCTGTTCCCCAACCTGCACTGAAATGACAGAGGAGGCACGCACTAGACGTTCCAGGATCAAATTGACCCTCTGGGCTGTAGTTACTTCTAATAAATGAGGTGCACGAGAGATGGCATTGCCCACGAAGCCCACAAGTTTGACAATCTGTGCATCGGACTGGGGGAAGGGCTGCTCGGTAGACATTAGTTTCTGGGAGTTCGGTGGTCTCCTCCTTGGAGGTTTCCAATGGGGTCTGCAGCAGATGCTTTCCTTTTCCAAAGGAATCGTGTGGAAGCCTGGACGATTTGAGTCCAGGTGAGCCTGGCTACTCCAGAGCTACTAGCCTTACTTGTCCTGAAAGCCTCTGGGCTCTAACATCATAGAAAGCATAACGAGCTTCAGGATTTAACAGATGGGGGTCCATGCCTGACTCCATCACTTACAGGTGGTTTAACCCCAGGCAAGTGGTACACCTTTCTGGGCTTACTTCCTAATCTGTGATAGGAACATAATTCACACCTCCTCACGTGGTAGTAACGATTAATTCACTGTGAGATATTACCTCTAAATTGGCCAGCATATGCCCACACATGATGCAAGCTAGCTTTTGCTTTGTATTAACAGTCGTGGTGGCTCATCCTAAAAGAGTGAACCCCCGGGAGGACGTAGGAGTTCCTGGCTGGTGCGTGGTGGCCACAAACCACAGATGGGAGAGACTCAGCATTTGCAGGACCTCAACATTTTAGTTAAATACGCACAATTTTATTGATTGAAGAGATTAGGACAAAAACATTAAACCAAATACAGGACAAAGCACCAGAGGCCATAGATTCCCACCATGCACATCACCAATCTTTCCTCCTACGGGGTACTGAAAAAATAGGGGACGGGGAAGAAAAACGGGTCCTTCTTGATACAGCACCATCTTCAGAATGTAAAAAACAAAAACAAAACCAAAAAAAAACCCAAAACCAAAAAACTCTCTCCTTTGTGTCTTCCATTATCAAAACAGAATCAAGGGCAAATCCATGGCCGCCTTGTCTCCTGACTATGAACGGTTAAGCCGCCCTCCTGGGAACGTGGAGGCTGGGCTCCTGCTGAGCAGGCATGAAGCATCCAAGATCTGCACACACATGCCACGTACTATAATAAAGCACAGATTCAAGTAACATTTACATACTAGAGTCCACGTGTTACCTACCCAAAAACATGACCATTTCACAAAACGTATACAGGCAGTAAAATCCAAACAACTGAGGTACTGGAAACAAATATTTATGCCGAAAGAGTTCTGTATCATACAGCAAATAGAAAAGCCGTAATAAAAAAAAACAAACAAACAAAAAAAAAACATTTGCCACTCGAAATCAAATAAAGCTATCTAGAAAAGCCAAACAAAAGGTTATTTCAGGGACAGAAATACTCAAACAAGAAAAAATATATAGATGTTAACTACAGCATGTAACATGTCATCCCAAGTCAACCCGTAATTGAAGTACTGGCTTAATACATCACAATGTGACATTTTCCTTAATAAATAGAAGAATTCTTGAAAATACAAAGGTGCGTATTGGGATAAGAGAGCTGTTTTTATTTATATCATCCTAGCTTCCAGCTGATTTTTCTTGCCGCTTGTCTCTACCGAGGATTTTTGTCCAAACCAGAGGGCCTTCCAAGCCAAAAGGATCATTCTTCCTAAAGAAAAGGAAATAGCTGCCCTGTATTTCATACACGTGGGACAATCTGCTTGGTTTCACTAGTTTCCAATAAAACAAAGACAAAAGGTGTAGCTGAGACCAGAGTGTCGCAAAAGCTTCAGACTCCAAGCGCCTCCCGTGATCTCACCCCGTTGCCCCCATCCCAGCAGAGAGGACCCCCAATGAGGCAGCCCTCATCGTTCGAAGGAAAAAAAAATTCAGGAGTGAATTTCTCTTTTCCTTTCCCTTCCTTTTTTTTCTTTTCTTTCTTTAAACTACGATAGCAGTTAATGCATCTAGAAGTTTGACTTCTAATAGCTTCCTGTCACAAACCCATGGACACAGAACAGAATAGCTTGTTAAAGGACAGATTTTTTTTTTCCCCCTTCAGGGAGCAAAGCATCAACATGTTATTTCCTGACCAGGATATTAAATAGTTTATTTAGAAGAAATGAGTTGAAAAGAGCAATTAAGAGACACAAACTGGACTTCTATTTTCTTTTAGCTTAGCACCCAGGTTTCTGGTCAGTCTGTGTGCACCGAATTTTTTTTTTTTTTTTTTTTGAATGAACCGCATTAAGTATCATATAGGTGGTTGTCTTGTTTAAAAAGAAAAAAAAAATCCTTGGCCAATTGTACCTTCCCTGAATCATGACAAGAAGTTAAAAGCTAACAGTGCGATGCCAAGATGTGTGTTTGAGGCAGAGAGTTTTGATTCTGTCGGGATCTGCAACTATTTTGGGACAAATGAAAAGTGGGGTAGGCCGAAGCAGCCCAACTGATGGGGGTGGTCTCCAGGGGGCTACGTCAGGGAAGAGAAGCTCCAGGGGCACCTGCCCCGCTGACCTGACCCCAGACTCCCACCCCACATCTCTCACCCCCATGCTACATGTTCAGTCAGCTCCTTGAAGGTTCTCCTTCTTTGAACCGAGAAACTTGAGTGTCAGTGTCTTTCTTGCTACCAAGCCAGGCGATACGTGTCCCCTGGAAGGACTCTCCACTGCCCTCTCTCGCTCCTGGTACCTGCTAAGTCTCTGTGGGGCACGAGCTCAGTTAAAGAAAGGGTCCAAGTTCTCTTCCATGTTGACATCCGGCACCAGCTGATCAGACACTTCCTTAGCACCATATCCTGAATTCGAGACGCTAAAATCTGTAGAAAACCAAGGATGGTCCAGAATTTCCTGCGAGGTCAGCCGCTCTGAGGGCTCCCGCCGCAGGATGCTTCGGATGAGGCACTTGGCCTTGGGCGACAGAGTCTCTGGAATGTTGAACTGGCCACGCCGGATCTTGCTGAAGAGGGAACTGGGCTCAATGTCATGGAAAGGGTACCGCCCCACCAACATGGTGTAGAGCATCACTCCCAGGCTCCATACGTCGGCTGCTTTGCCCGAGTAGCTGCCACTGGTGTTCAAGATCTCTGGGCTCACGTAAGCAGGGCAGCCGTGCTTGTCAGAGAGGGAGTCGTCATCTCCCCGAAGAATATACGCATCTTCCAGGCTTTCCAGCTTGACCCGAGTCCTGCAAGAGAGAGGAGAGCGTGAGCTCCTACGGGCAGGCTGAGGCACGTGAGTCCCATCACTGAATCACAGCCCCCGCTTTAGTATTTCCAAGACCATGCACACATTCATTCATTCATTCATTCAACCAGCCAAACATGACTTACTGAGGGCCTTCTAGGCGCCAGACACTGTTCCAGGGTGGGGGGCCCAGGAGTGAATAAGACTGACAGGGAATTTGCATGATGCTTAAAATCCTCTTCCTACTGGGGTGAACCCACACCTCCAGCAAGTAAACAGACCATAAATGACATCATCATCTCCCCCATGTCAGTGATGACGGAATAGGAGATTCGTACTATTCTCAGACACATGTAGGTAGTGATGGGGATCTGCAGGATTTGAACTCAGATCCAACCAACTGGGAAGCTCCCAGAAGCTCTGTCTACAACTTACAGCAAGCTTCTGGCTGACATGATATAACAGTCTGAAAGGACTTTTTACTCAATGGCATCTTGGCTTTATAACAGACATGGAAGATCTGATGACTCCATTTTCCAGATAAAAACATCAAGGCTCATGGAGTTTGAGTAATTTGTCCAGTGCCTTTTAGCTGGGCAACAGAGAAGACTTGGTCCCACACGTTCCTTAAGGAAGTCAACCTGCTGCTCCTTCCCCACTACCAAGCTGCCTTTCTTTAGGACATAGGCAGAGCTGGGGAATGTTCGAGCAGGTATGCATTGCCATAAGCCCTTCCAAGGCTGACATCTTCATAGCAAGCCCATCTTCTTTCCAAGATTTACCACTGAACTTGCCTCCTATCTGGCCCATCACACTCCCAGGGGCTGGTCCTTGACCTGATGCTTATCTGACTTAGTTACCTCTAACTTCCACCTGTGCCAACACGTACACATATGTACATATGTGAATCTGATTTCTCACATGTGTGCAGGGGTGTGTGTGTCAATCTTCCCCTTGCCTTCTAAGGATGACTGAGCTGGCTGACAGGTTCCAGGATGCCTCCTGGCTGCACTCATGAACGGAGGAGGAGAAAACCCACACTGAATTCTGAGTCCCTGGGGCCCAGCACTCTTCTTTATACAGTAGAGCTTGATATGACCATTGGGCATAAAATAAGCACTTGGTAAATACTTTTGGAAATAAGTTAAATTCTTAAAATTAACTATACTAATTTGCAGTGAAGAAAGCTGAGGACCAGGACACGAAATGACTTGCTCAAGACTGACGGCTGCCCCCCACCCAGTGCCAGAATCTTCTAGACCTCCTTGGCTCAGGGGACTCCCAAGAATCCTGTTTCCCTGTTCTGCCATTCCTTGAGTGGAAAGCTAGGTATTGCGACCTTCCAGGGCTTAAAATGGAAATCCTCTTCCTGTTCTCCTGGCCAGAACCCTCTAACAGCAGAGTTCTCAGAGCTGTTAAACCCCACAGACTCAGTCTCATTCCATCCCACGAATGAAGGCTTGCCACAAAGGTGACGTGGGCCAGGGAGGAGGGGCTGGAGTGAGGGGTCAGGGCCTTGTAGACGGTGCCTGCAAGGGCCTACAAGGTCACGATTATTCACACCAGTGGGTTCCTTCGTCTCAAAAATGCACATCATAGTTTGTACCCTGTTGTCCCGAGCGGTGACGAGGCTCCAATGAGGGGAGAACAGGAAAGTGCTTGGAGAAACCACACTGAGGCATTTGCCTAAATCAGAGCTTGTGACTCAGGTCCATAAGCTGCTTTCCTCCTCCTCCCCCGGGGCTACAGGTCTTAGCCTTAGTCTCAGCCTGCTCTGAAAAGAGCAACTACCACGGCTACTCAGGGAGCCACAGAAGGAAGGTGAGGTTCAAGTTAATCAAGTTAGCTCTCTATAGCAAAAAAATCGGACAAAAAAGCCTGGGTTGATTATGAGATCTCGTATTTGAATTACAGAAGTTTCAAAGACTAAGGAGTAACTACTTCCCTGTACTCATTTCTGCCAATGAGCAATGAATGGTGGTAGTCTCTGGAAAAGGTGCTGGGCAGGGAGCTCCGAGAGCAGATTCCAGGCCAAACTACATCTCTCATCTGTTGTGTGGCTGTGGGGAGGTCACTCAACCTCTCTGTTTCTCAAACTTAAAGAGGAGCGTTGGACAAGGCCGTCTTCTTTTTAATTTTAATTTTTTGTGATGGTCCAATATACATAAAATTTATCCTTTTAACCATTTTTAACTGTACACTTCAGGAGCATTAAGTACATTCCCACTGTTGGGCATCCATCTGGACAAGACAGTCTGAAAGTCTCTGCCATCGCTTCTCGGCCTTTTGGCTAAGATCAAGTGAAAGTCTCTGCCAGTTTTAACATTCTGGGATTCTGTAATATACAGCAACATGTCTTCTTTACTCGCTCACCCCAATTCTACTATAACCTGTAGTGCACACGTTCTTCTCCTCCCCCTTCAGCTAACGATCTACAGACGCAGGAAAGGTCTAGATGTGCTCATCTGGAATTGGGCTGAGGGAAAGCAAATCCTGTTCTTCCTGTTGCTCTTTCTAACCAAAGGCAGCAGGTGGGGTGGACCCACACCAACTTCCCTAGATGTTCTAAGATTGGAGGTGAGTCAGGGAAACCCAAGAGGGCGGAGGGGAGGGGGCGCACACAATGGGGCCAAGTGGGTTCTCTCAACAGCTTCCTTCGCCGGACCCTCCCCGGCAGCAGCCTCAGAAGCTGGCCAGCTTCTTGGCCTCCACGGCCACTGTCGTGGCAGCAGGAGAGCGACAGGAATAACTATAGCTGTGGAAACTGTAATTAGCTGTGGGACAAGGGACAGTCCGGTGGAAGGAGCACCAGACGTGGAATCTGGTTTGGAGCTGGGTTCCTCGCCACAGCCCACCAGCTCATGCATGTGGGGCTGACATCTTCCCCGCGGCTGCAGGGTGAGCCCCAGGCCTCCTGACCACACCTGCAGCCCCACTTCCTCTCTGTTCCAGCCCTTCCCTGTTCCTCAAACGCACCGACCACCCACCACAGTCCTCCCTGGGGCCTCTGTGCAGGTTCTCTCCCAGCCTCTGCCCAGAACGTTCTTCCCCCAGATACGTGGACGGCTCATTCCCGCTCACTTCTTTCAAAGAGGTCTCTGCTCAAATGAGCTTCACTAAAGAGCCCTTGCCTGACCATCCTATATAGGGGAGCACTGCACGCCCAGTCCTCTCCTGCCCTGCGCGGAGACCTGGAATACTATGCATCTGTATTTGTATGGTCACGCATTTATACTCTGTATTATTCCCATGGTCACTGCAGGGTGATCGCCTCATTCTGCTCGGGAGCTCGGGAGCAGGTAGCTGAGGTCGCTCTGTATGTAGAGAACATCTTCTGTGTTGATTGCTGTTTCTCCAGCACGGAGACTAGTATCAGCCACCCAGCAGACACTCAGTCTGAGAGGGAAAGGGACAGTCACACCATTAACCCCTCGGAGCTTCGGTGTGCCCATCTTTAAGGGAACAACAGCCCTGCTCTGCCTCCCTCGCCAGGATTAAGTGGATGTCAGATGAAGTATCCATGGGGAACAGGCTTTGTAAATTCCAATACCTCAGTCCCTGGCAGGGGTGAGGGCGGGCGCGGATGTGCCTCGGGAGACCTGAGCTGCTGCTAGCTCAGCCCTTACAGGGGACAGACGTCACCACCTCAAGCTCCTGATGCTAAACCACACCCGAAGCCCTCTTCCATTCTTACCTCCCTCCAGGCCACAGCGCTACACTGTGACTCTCACCTTCCCCCTGTGACCCACCCCCTCCCCTAGGTGGCAGGGACCCTACTTCCAGCCTGACCCCCCTATACTGGAAGGGTTCGAGCTTGTCAATTAATGCCCTTCCTGGCATTCTCCTCTTTCCTCCCCCCGCAAGGCCTCAGGGGCCGTGCAAATACCCAGTGGACCCGAGAGTGCAGTGGAAAGTGCATCACACGTGCTGCAGACGCTCGGCCACCCCGGAGCTGACCCACCTGCCACGTCAGCCTCCTCCCTTCCGAAGCCAGACTCCAGGTGGGGCGAGTCTGGATCTGCTCGTCACATCCGGCTCAGCGCGTACTGTGCCAAATTTGCCCCACATATACCAGGCCAGCTCCGTCTTGAAGTCAGAGACCTGGGTTCCGCTTCTGGCTCTGAAAATTACTAAGTACCAAAGAGCAAGCACCATCTCTGTACCTAAAAAGGTGCTAGGTATCGACAGAGATTTCCTCTTTAAAGTTTATAAAACTTCCTGCCACGTCCAAGGCAGGAATTATTATCCCTTTATGTGGACACGGAGCCTAATGCTCGGAAAGGGTGAGTAAGTCCCTATGGCTAGTGAGGCCAGTCAGGGGCTGAGCGCCCATCCCTCCCGGGGCTCTAAGCAGCCAGCCCGCAGGCCTGGCCCACCCACCTGAGCAGGGGGTGCAGGAAACCACAGCCGGGGTGTCCCCGTCTATGAGGCCTCCTCAAAGTGGGGAGCACACATGCGCCCAGGGTCAGGAAGAGCCAGCCCATGGGGCAGGAACCCGCTCCTCCCATGGAGCAGCACGGACATCCCGGGCAGGCGAGGAGAGAAGAAAAAGAGGGGCCTAGAGAAAGCTGGGGAGGAAGTGCATGCTTCTGACCCTGCTTCCTGCTCGGAACACCCTGAACTTGTCTGTATCACTCCTAGGCAAGGGTCAAGGCAAGTGGTCGGGATTATGTCTTTAAACAAGGACCTTCCGGGGTTCACGCAGGTCAGGAACCCGAGGCCATGCTCCAGTCCCAGTGCCGGTCCCCGTGGACTTGCTGGACAATTGCAGGGACCGTCAGAAGGTCCCCGGGGCTTGGTTCCCGCTCTGGGGAGCAGGTTGCCTCTGTCTGCTCTGGAGAGCGTGGGGGGGTGGGGGGCGCGCCTGGCAGAGCACCTGCTCGTGTCAGCATGGGACGATATGAACGAACAGTCTTTGAACTTCTGCTGTCCCCTGAACAGTCTGGGGATTATGTATTCCCAGTCAAAGGAAACTGATTTTCGTAACAATCCCTAAGGGTATCGGTGGTCCTAGTAATTCAAATGTCCCACTAATCATTAGGGCATTGAAACTAGGCACCCACCAGGGATAAGGACATGACAAGTAATGTCCACCTTCTCGGGTTTTTGTGAGGATTGAAACAATGAAACAATGCAAGCACAGTCTCTACCAAGTTGCCCAGCATAGGAAATCTGCAAAAATCTGGTGGCAACTCTAACTGATCTTATTAGTAAGATAAGGCGCCCACCTCAAGCCCAGAGTCTAGACGAGAAGACAGATGAACACGATCCAAGTGGATGTGAATTCTGTGCCCATGTTCCTTCCCAGGCACTTTGCACTTATTTCCCACCCCCTCCCCCGAATGATCTCCCCCCGCCCCCAAATGTGCCCAGCTCATTCTGCTCACTTCATCCGGTCCTGACAAAGGCAATCAGAGTGGGCTTTGTGGAGGTGGCGGGAACAAAGACGGCACACGAAGAACAGAGATTCCCGAAAGGGACAAGGGAGGGCTGGTGGAGAATTTTTGTGACCAAAAAGCTATGAATGACAGTGGTTATCTCCTGCAGCTTCTTGGAGGAAAGAGCCATTAGCCTGGGGTGGGACCGACTCGGCCAAGAAGCTGCACCCTGCATGCATTTCGCAACCTGTCCCTGGCACAGCCTGCTTTGCTTTAACTTCTGAATGAAAAAACCTTACACGGGGGCAGCCTGTGGACTTGGCACCATTCCTGGTGCCATCGGATCCCCAGCCAGGTGAGGAAGCCAGGACCAGCAGGATGCGCTTCTATTCCTTCCTCCGCAGAGCAGCAGGCTTCGAAGTCCTAGTGCCCCGGCCCCTCTCAGCAGAGGCCCGCGAGGCTCCCTCCGGGCCCCGGGGTCGCCAGAGCAGTGTGACCACGGGCCCCTTCGGCCTCAGTTTCCCTTCTGTAAAACGAGAACATGGCCTGAAAAGGGCTCTCTTAGCTTCAAAACTCCTGAGCTTAAGTTTCCTTTAATCTGAAACTACAGGAACTGCAACACTTCTACGACACCCTGGTCATAACGTATATAATAGTGACAGAGCAGCAACAACAGCAGCCATGAATTCAACACCTACTATGTGCTGGGACTTGCTCAGTCGCTATCTCTACTTCTCATAACAAAACTGAAAGGCAAATATTACGATACATGCCAACTTCCTACAAAATAAGGAAACCGAGGCACAGAGGCTGGGAGGTCCCAGGCCACATACGGGGTACCTGAAAAAACTCAGCTGAGTCCACATCAGGAGGATCGTCATGTGGCTGTCATCTCCAAAGTACAGGAGCACCAGCATCACAGATTTACTCAGTGTCAAAGACAGAATCTGTGAAAGGAAGATTCTGGGTTTCTGGAGACAAACATGGCCCCGGGTTTATTCAGCACAGACAAAACCCTGGCATCCATGACCTAACTGCTGGAGCTCATGAGCTGGATAGAGGTGGCAGGACCTGCCCATTGGCTAGAAGAAGACACTGAGGTACAAAGAGGTGACCTGTCCAAGGCCACCTTGCAAATGAGGGGCAGAGCTGGGATTCAAAAGCAGGTTTTCAACCTCCAAATTAGTGTGCCATCCAAAACATCAAACAGGGCCTACCCCAGCAAATCGTGCTCTGCTTTGAAACCTTTAAACACCGCCCTGGGCTCCTGCAGCAGGAAGAGATCAGGACAGGGTGGGCCAGGGTGGGGCTGGGCTGGGAGTTCCGCCAGACCAAGTGGGCCTGGCCGGGACGGGAAGTCCGGTGGCCTGAGGTCAGTGGAATTCGAGAAGTCACTGAAGGCCATTCCACAGGGTGGGTCCAAGCAGGAGAAGGGTCAAGTGAGAAAGGTCAGCCACTGCCAGGTCTGGCCTTGTTCTGCCCAATACCGCAAAGCTACCCTTGGCTGTCAGTTCGGTTATATGAGCAAGGGTCCCCCCCCGGGGGGCTAATGGGGGAGGAACAGGATTGTCCCAGCACCCTACGTCGCATCCAGCTGACCCGACAGCCACCACTGGGACTTGACAAATAAATGAAGCTAAACTCTGCCAAATAAATCGTCGCTGTAATTCTGTTTCCTGTGTGCATAGATTTTTTCCCTCTGCGAGCCACTGATATGCCAGGTCCTGTAGATGCAGTGAACAGACCCGACACCCAGGTCAAGCTCCTTCCACATCAGCAGGAGAACAGCAGGTGACCCACAGGGAAACACTTCAGCTCAGGGTGAGGGAAGTCTCCAGGGATGGGGCTGGCTGGTTCTACTAGGTGGCGTGTCCTCCCACGCTGCCCCGTCACGACAGAAAGGCTTGTGTTGTCTGTGCCCTGACTCATCGTGGCTACGGGACAGCAGGAAACCATCCCACCTCCCACCTCCTAGGCCTTCACACCGCAGGAAAGCACCCCTCGAGCGCAGCCTGCATCTCCACAGGGACGGACAGGGAAGGAAGGCAGGGCAGCTCCGGACCCCCCCTCAGGACTCTGTTCACCTCTTGCCCCTCTGATCCTTTGATCTTTACAGATGAAGAAATGGGGAGGAAATGTCCTTCTCCCAAGTTCTAGAACATGTTGGTGGTGTGACCCTGGTCCCAAAGGATCCCCTGGCCCCGAGTCAGTTGATTCAGCTTCTCAGAGAAGCTTCTGCAGGCCACGTACCACTGCTCCAAGGGCCCACCCAGCCTGGATTCTTCCAGGAAGGAAGAGCCAGGTGCACCTTGAGGAGCTGCCCCACCCCTGCTGCTTAGGCGGACTCAGAGTCCAGAACATTCCTACCCATGCACCACTGGCAGGGCAGGAGCCGGGCTCGGGCCGGTCCCTATGACCCCACCGACCCAGCGTGCACTGGGAGCAACAGTGCAGCCCTGGGCCAGACAGGGATTCCACTTGGCAGAGTCCTGAACTGGGCTCACCCAGATGGCCCAGGCACATACCACACACGTTCCGTCAGCCAGAAAATCTGGGCTCTTGCTCTGGGTCACACCACCAACATGTTCTAGAACTTGGGAGAAGGACATTTCCTCCCCATTTCTTCATCTGTAGAGATCAAAGGGTTGAGTTTAACTCTGCCTCTTACCCACCCCTCCTTGATCCCATTGCTTGGGTCCTTGTCCCTGTCAGCATCCTGAAGTCGATACCCATGCCCAGGCCATCCTGCACATACACTTCCAGAATCACGACCAGACCCCGTCCCATCCTGTCTCGAAAACAAAACAAAACAAAACAAAAAACCCTTCAATGGCTCCTCTTGGATTTCAGGTCAAGTTCAAGGTCATGGGCATGCATCCAGGCCCTAGGCCTTTTCTTGCCTCTTCATTCTCATCTCTGATCCCCCACAGTGCTGTCCACCAGCACGCCCCTCCCTGCCCAGGGCTCATTCTTGTCTCTTGGCCTTTACTCACACTTTCTGAACATCCTTCTACTTCACTCAGACCAACCCGAGAAGGAGCCCATCTCCTCCTGACACGCTCATTCTCTACACCCCATTCTGCCATTAGGACATTTTCTTTCTGCTCCCAGAGAGTTCTCTAATGTACACCCATTCTCTGTAACATGGTATGAAAAATAACTATTACACTATGTCTTCCATTAGAAAAGGATTCTCCAGAGGTGATTCTCGTACCCTCAATACCTTGCGCCGAACGTAGCACATAATAGATGCTTAATAAATATTTGCAACATAGTGTGGATCCCATGTCGAAGATGCTCCCGGCTGCAACATGCTGCCTAGAGTTCAGGGTATCTGGGCGTGATTCTGCTTAAGAATTGCACTCTCTCAAGTCCAAAGAAATTTCAAATAGGCTTGACTCTACTTCATGCTTTAGAGAAACTCCTGAGAGTCCCAGATAAAGGGCATTTAAAATGTGTTTCCATCCACTGCCTTCTGCCATCAACATATCTAGGGGATTTTTCTTATAATATTTATGCCTCCAGGGCAGCGTAAGGGGCTACTCACACACCCATTTAGTCAATTGCCAGACATTCACAAAGTATTTACAAGGCTAGTCCTGTGCTAGGTAGGGAAGACAGAAAGAGAATTGGACCCCACTTTACAGTTCCGCAGAGAAAACAAAACCCACTCCATAAAATGGAAACACAGGGCATCACAGGACTGCCCGTGGGGTTGGTTAACTGGTGGCCCATGACCCCTCAGAGAAAAGGAAGTACTGAGCTTCAGTACTCAGTGCTGGTCAGGTCCTCCTGGTGTTCACTTGTTGCCCAATTGCGTGAGAAAATTCCTTCTATGGATCGGACACAAGGGGTGGTATTTTACCTGGTGTCTATTTCCTAGAGCCAGAGTGGTATTTGAAGGCCTAGGCACGGGACTCCAGTGTCCTGGGCGCAGACCCCCAGGACTGCCAATGATTAGCTGTGAGGCCCTGAGCCTCAACTTCCTCATCCATAACATGGTGAGAATAGCACTAGTTTACTCACTGGTTTTAAACTGGTTGATGTAAATACAGTAGTTAAGTAGGATTAAATCAGTTTTCCTTTAAGTGTCGTAGTTAGAACAGGGCCTGGTCCATGGTGGAAGCCAGATAATATTTCACTGAAACGTAAGTCCCGTGGGGGAAGGGTTCCGTCTCTTCGGGTACTGCAGGATACGCAGAGCCTAGAACAGTGCCTGGCACATGACAGATGCTCAATACTATTTGTCGAATAAATAAATGAATCTCCAGGTTGTTGGGTGATGAGGGCCAAAGCCAACGGCTGATCATCAAGAGCAGTCATGACAGGTGCCTTTTTAAGGCTCTGCAGTGCAGCAGGGACCCTGCTGGATCCTCTAAGTTCATGATCTCTGACCCACGTCAGAGAAGGTAGGCCAAGGTCAAATGGCTCAGTGAAGGAGTAGGAGACCCTACTGCTGTGCCCTTGGCTCTGCTTGCCCAGGGTCTCAGTCTAGCCCATCAGCTAATTTATTAAGCACAAACAGGAAACAGCTCAGCCAGAAATCCCATTTCTAAGCAAAGAACCCTGAGGGTGCTCTCCCTTCTATGATTAGGGAAGTCCTTCATAAATGAAAATAACCCCACAGACATTGATAACAGTGTCTTAAATGTCACTTCTGCATAAATCATTAAATCAAAATGGGAACGATGGGTTAATTTCTCATTCGATGCAGAACGCTGAAGGAGCTCTTTTTGAAAAGGTGTCTACGTGGGAGATTTATACATTTTAGTCTTCCAGGGCCCCCACTCTGGGCAATGTCCTAGAGGCCAACGATCCATACTTATTCCCACTTCTCTCATTCTGTCATGAGAATCCAATCTGAGATGCATATACTCAATGAGGGAGATCTTCATTCATTCAATGCCACTGTGTTCCCACAGCAGGGACCACAAGACAGCCTCTGTCCCCAAGAATCTCCCAGCCCAGCAGGAGATGAGGCATGAGGACAGTCGAGGGATGCACATGGACGATTCGAGTAGAGGGGAGACTATCAGTGTGCTATGGGAGGGGGATCACTTACCCATCCAGGGAGAAGTGGGGGAGTAAGCCTCCCCCAAGGGCTGGCAGTGCCGGAAGCACAGAGAAGTGGTCAACATAAAGAAGGGAATTCCAGCTCTGTCTCCTTCAAAGCAAAAAGGTCAGGTCTTTTGCTAAAATACAATGAGCCTACAACTTCATGTGAATCGCTATTGATGAAAGAAGGCAGGGTCTGGTCTCCAGTCTGGGCTCTCTATTTTGTTAGCTATTAAAGCCTCAGTGGAGGCTGAAGATCTACAAGAAGAGCCAGTACAGAAACTAATCTGAGGAGAGAGAGAAGGTGTGCAGACCTCAGCTGGTGGGAGGAGGGAAAAGGCCTCCACCACACCGGAGACACAGGTCCCGTGCCTGGGCAGATGGTGGCAGGTGACACTGAGAGGCCCAGGGCTGCTGGGTTGCTACAAAGGGTCCAGCCTCCCTCCTGCAGAAGCAGGCACTGTTCAGCTTCCACAAAGCAGAGGAAATGCAACTTGTGACGTCAAAGAGATAAAAATCTTCTAACCAAAGAAGAAACATGTACAGAGGCATGTTTCTCCATTCATGGGGGGTTATTTCTGCGCAGGGAAATGTCAATACTGAATCGAGGTTGGGGGTAGGGGGCAGTGGGTGGGGGGCAGGGGGTGGCAAGGAGCCTGGTCCCAAGGGAGAAGAGAAAGCAAACTGGCCAAACGGGCCGCTATAGGAACACTGGCTCGCTCCCGGGGCAGCCTGAGGTTGCACCTGCTTCCTGGGCTCTTCACATCCTGACTCAGCAAGCTGCCCTATGTCACCCGGGGCGCCAGACACTACGTGCACAGGAGGTGAAGACGGTGGGAGCTACCACTTGTCCGTGGCCGATTATGTGCCAAGCTCTGGGTTCACCTGCATTCATTCATTGAGTTTCATGAGGAAAGTCTTCTGGATATTTCCACTCTGCAGATGAGGTAATCTGGACAAAAGAGGTTATGCAACTTGTCAAGATTAAGTTTGCTAATCAGTGCAGGAGCAGGGCCTAGAATCCAGACAGTGACTCATCCTCCACATGGGAGTAACGGGTCTTCTCCCAAAGCTCAGGCCTTCCCTTAGAGGCTCAAAGTGAAACTGGGGGCCTCCTGGAAGATCTGCTGGCCAGGCAGATCAGCCCACTACCACAGCAGGGAGGGGGAGGCTGGGGGACCTGGGCACTGCCCTCTATCAGATTCAGGGCCCCTTCCCACACACGGCCCCTCCCACTCTACAGCCCACCTCTGATTTTACTACGGGAACAAACTGTGGATGCAAAGGGTGTGTCCACGCTGAGTACAATCAGGGTAGGGGTTTAACATCCTCAGAAAGAAAAAAAAATCACCTTAGTTCTGCTCTGCAGAAACGTCCCAGGGATGGAGGAGAAGCAGCAGTGCAAGGCTGGGAACACCGGGGCCAGTTCAGGCCCGGGAAGCGGGGTCCTTCACTCCCTGCATGCGCCTGGTGTCCGCCTTCCCCTGCGTACATCTGGTCGACCTTCTGGCCTTTCTGAGCCTGGTGCTTGCCCTGTCAGTCACCCTTCTAGCACTGATCCAATATTGCAGTTAAACAAGAAAGGAGGATGTGGCTTAAATCTGAACCCTCGCATCACAAGAGTTCCACTCCTCGTGAAATGGCTGCCCAAGAGGTTGAGCACATTCTCCAAGAGCCTCCCGCACCCTGGGAACAGCTGGTCGAAAATGGCACCACTTTATCAATGACTTTAGGACCGGCGGGCTATAGTGAGCACCTGCCCCACCCTGTGCACCTCTGGTTCATTCACTGGGCTCTCACAATCACCCACAGGGATGCAGTCCTAATTTCTGCCAGGAGGAATCTGCAGCTCAGAGGCATTAAAGGACTCATCCAAGACCAGGTAGCTAATGAGGGGTAGAGACAGAATCCGAATCTAGAATCCAGATCAAAATAAAACGGAAGCAAAGGAAATCGGTGGTGCTACTAATTCAACACAGAGGCAGAAGGCACACTGGTATCAGGCCCTCACGTAACATGGGGTGTCATGCATGTATCATGTCTTCACGCTGCTCATGGGAAACTGGACTGATGGACCTGATCATTCTACCAACAACACATTCATGGGTGGTCAGGATTCAGTTACAGATGGTCCAATATCAGAAATCCATGCATAAAGAGTCAGCACACGGGCTGGTCTCATTCTGAACCTGGTGGGGCTCAGCCAACTTCACTATGTAATTCTTTCACCTTCAGTTCCTTGCAAGAGCATCAGACAAAAAGGTGCACATCCTTGAGAGAGAGAAGACCATGCACAAAAGTGTGGTCTGGTGATTTGAGGCTTAATAAAGTAGTACTTCCAAAAGCCTCTTCTGTGTTTCCCCCCTCCAAAAAACCAATGCATAAAGGGCCGGAAAACAGACACAGACTCCATCCTTCAACGTTTCAAAAGCCTTTCAAATTCAACCCATTGTTTTCTCACACGCTGGGTGTTGTCAGGAGAGACACAGACTCTAGTCCTATTGAAATACCTATTGATGAGGTCTTGCTGATTAGGATGGATGGTGGGGGCTGCCAGCCCAGTGAGGTCCCAGACTGCTGTCCCCCTCAACACACAGGCAGGTTCCTTCACACAAGCCACTGTGTGGACCAACAAAGAGAAACTGCCACGAAACTCAATGGCTGCAGGGACACACGGAGGGAGAAATAATCTGAGTGACAAAACCAGAGTCTCCTACTCTGAAATCGAAGACGTTCAAAGGCAAAACAACAAGGAGGAAGTCTACAAGGCATTATCCCTCTTTCACAAAAAGTTGACAGATGGCTGGGGGAAAAGTTCCTATCAGCTACTGATGAGAACATTTGGAAGGTCCTTGAAAATGAGAGTGACCTTCTCAGAGCTGCCCAGAGACACTTGTCATGCTAGGAACAGCCAAGTCCTCCGGGACTTCAGCGTGGTGGAGGGGCAGGGAAAGAGCTCTGGACTGAAAGGATAGGATTTCCAGGCCGGCTCCATCGGCATGCATGCTGTATGACCGTAAGCAAGGTCACTTAACTCCTGTGCAACCCAGTCACCTCGCCCGTCGGATGAGGAGCTATCATTCTCCCTGCTGGTCCCGCAGGGAGGCAGGGCTGCATGGGCTCAGGTGCCGTCAGACATGCCGGGGACAGATGATGAGCAGCTTCCTCCCTGTCACTGACGCTTCCTTTTTCAGAAGGAAAATGCTCTCTAAAGTTAAAAAGGATTTCGCTCTGACATGCTTACTCCAGTGAAGTCTTCTGGTTTCACATTCATACAGGATACTTCTTTCTAGATCTTTCTAGAAAGGGTCATGCTCGTTTGCAAAAGTCAAACACAGCTCCAAACTCAGTGCCAGAGACTCACAGTCCTTGTGTTGGAAGCCTCCGACATCTTGGGATTTCTTCTCTAGGCCCTGGGACATCAAGGATTTCAGCTTTGCCACCATCTACTCCTGGGCACTCTTAACTCAACTTCCCATAAAGGACAAGACAGGCCTGGAGGAAAAGGCCTTCAACAGCAAATGTGAGGTCTGACTCAGCCCCTTATTTGCTTCTAGCTAACTGTGGGCCCTGGGGCCGGCACCCTCACCTCTGCTGTTCTGATTCCAGGCAGCAACAGGAGAAAATTGAAGGATGGGCCCTCTGGAGACCCTGGAGTTCACTTGTGCTCCCATGTTCTGTGACCTAAGGATGTCCACCCTACTATGACTCACTTCATAAATATGTATTTACCATGTGTGTTCTATCCCTGGACGCACCACCCCGTCAACTCACTGGTACCTGAAATTCCTCTCGAAAGAGACACAATCGAAGGGGACGTTTAAAAACTTGGATCCCCATGAGAGAGGGCATTCATCGCCCTTACTCCCTGTGGCAGGCAAGTGAATTTGTTGAGATCTGATTTAATAGAGAATATGTCCTTATTTCTGCTCTTTCTTATCTATAACTTTGAGACCTCACACAAGATTTTGGAGTCCTCCTCCATAAAATGAACATGATGATCCCCACCCTACCCCCATTTGCAGAGAGAAGTAAGTAAGGTTAACAATAACCTAATAATAAGACCTTAAAGTACTCCCAAACAATCACCTCTTATTTTTGTAGTTAGAGTTATTACATTTCCAAGAAAGGTGGAATGCAGAAGGACAAAGAAAGTATCTTTGTCAGTATTCTGCTGGGGGTCAGGTATATATTTAACTTCCAGTGAGAATATTCAAAGAAGCACACACCTGATGTTATAACTCAGAAAGACCTCAGAACCAATAAGACAGAGCCAGGACAATAAAAGGATAAGAAACTTGAGGCCAGGAGGAAGGGACCAAACTAAAAGGTCACAGAGGATATTAAAGGTGAAACCAGAGTAATAACTTGAGTCTCCAGGCTCCAAGGGCAGATGCATCTGAGCTGAAGAAGAGAATATGTGTCACCCCACACTCGAGATCTTAGAATAGCTCCCTCTTGTTCCATTTGTTAGTAAGGGTCAAGACCATGCACTCTCAAAAACCAGGCTATTAGCTACCACGAATGCCTAAGATACCTGTTTATGGGGAAAAAATATGGAACAATAACCAATCTCTGTGGCCAGTGGCCCTCGGCACTTTGTATACTCAGCTGCATTATAAATTGTCATCAGGGGCACCTGGGTGGCTCAGTCAGTAAGCACCTGCCTTCGGCTCTCAGGTCATGATCCCAGAGTCCTGGGATCGAGCCCCGCATCGGGCTCCCTGCTCGGCGGGAAGCCTGCTTCTCCCTCTCCCACTCCCCCCGCTTGTGCTCCTGCTCTCGCGATCTCTCTCTCTGTCAAATAAATAAATAAAATCTTAAAAAAAAAAAATATATATATATATATATATATATATAAACTGTCATCAAATTATTCCACTTGCATTAAGTAAACACAGGCCCTTTACCTTTGCTAATCCCTAAATGCTTCCCAGACATTTACCTCCCAATTAGCTCTAACCATAAAATGAAAAAAACCAAAGCAGACACCACTAGATCTCATTATATATTTTTTCTATAGGACATCAACAGACTTCCCTAAGCAATAGCCTAAAATATCACAGGCCATTAGATACATGGCACAGTAACTGGTAGGTAGAAAGGGTTGCTAGCCAGTTCATCATCAGACACATAAAAGATATTCCAGATTAAAAAAAAAAAAATACTCCAGATATGTTTGTTGAGTGAGTAAATGAATGGCATGCACTAGCTTTGTACTCAAATGGGCCTTAGTAGCTTTGTGCCCATGGACCTCCACTTCACCAACCACTTCCCTAGGAGGAGTCCAGGATGCCCAAGGCCTTCATGGTAATTCCACGACCCACGTGGGTAGAAACTCTAGAACGATCTTTGGAATAGTCAGCAATGAATATAAATCACTTGCCTCCACCCCTCTAAAAAAGCACATTCTTCAAAAGAAAAAGAGTGGCTCGAAAGAGTTTTACAAGAGAAGTCAGCTGGAAGAGAAAGCGGGCCCCAGTGGGTTTGCTCAACAGAATGTCATGAGTGGGCAGAAGAACCATGAGTGGAACCCAGATGCCCAGTGTCCTGCCCAGCTGTCTCCTACAATAACCCAGACCTGCGCATTGCTGTGTGTATGTATCGACACCTTCCTTACCTGCAACGCCGGTCCTTCCCACACTGTCTGTAACATACTCATCTTTCAAATGAGCTCCAAAAGCACCTCTCCTGACTTCCACGTCCTAGTTAAAACGGACATCCCAGCCCCCGGGTCCCATCTAACCCCGTATATAGTCTTCACTCAGGGCTTAGAGCATCCCTTTGTAGGTGAGTTGACTAGTTAATGCGCCCCGATATTCACAGTACTGAGAAATGTGAGTAATGCACACACACTTTAGCCGTACATACACGTACACTTATGAAACATCTACCGAGTGAAGGAATGAATGAATGAATTAGAAATCAGTGAGGACAGGCACCGAGCGTTCTGAAGGTAGGATTATTTCAAAAGCAAAATCGTGCCTTACTCGCACTGAAAATGTCACGCAGGCTTGCAGCCATCTTCAGAGTTCACAAAACCAAAAAAAAAAAACCCTAATCACCAGGTCACAGACAATCCTGGCACCCGACCTCTGAGCATTCGTTAACGCGGCTGGAGTAGCAGCAACTTAGTTTCCCGGGGCACTTAAAACATCTCAACATCCATTCACCTCCTTCTGTCTGCTCACCCTTCCTTCTCACCTGGAGGCAGGCAGCAAAAAAACAAAACAAAACAAAAAAACTGTCCATTCCAACCCCTCAAGCAAGCATGCTCCCGAGCAGCCCGTCGGAGTCCGGGCTCTGGACAGGAACGACACTCACCTTTCTTCGTCCTTAAAGATGAATTTCCGCAGCTTCAGATCCCGCAGCACCAGCCCCCCGTCGTGGCAGTGGGCCACAGCCGAGGCGATCTGGTAGAACAGTCTGGCCGCCTCCTCCTCCCTCAGCTTCTTGCAGGTGCGGACAAACGAATGCATGTCCCCATAGCTTCGCTCAAAGAACACATAGGCTTTGGTCTCCCCCAGGATGATTTCGGTGATTTGGTTGATGTTGCTGTGGGCAGACAGGCAAAAGCACGGGGCCAGGGATTCCTGGTAGCAGCTGATATCGAACACCTAGGACAGGATTCACGACAAGACCAAGGGTCAGGGGTGCGTCTTAAACCACGGAATCACAGAATGGAACAGGCTTTTGAGGAGACAGAAGGCAGACCGAACTCGGACCCAGACCGCACTGGCCCTGCCTGCTCCCAGCTGTGCAACGTTGAATAAGCTGCTTGACCTCTCTGAGCTTCCAAATCTTTACGGGTAAAATGGGCAAATGACCCTTGACTCACAGGGCTGGGAGGATTACTTGACAACGTGGAGGTAAAAATGCTGTGCAAGACGTAACACGGTACACAAATGGTTAAGTCTTACCACTTTTTTCTCTCTACCCCAATCGCCTATTTATAAAAGAGCTAAGGCAAAATCTGAAAGTGACCCACCCCAAGCTACGCAGACAAAGCCTTATTTTCCTTCCAAAAAACGAAACAGGACAGAAGCGGGCATCACTGCACAATGATAGCGATTATGTACAATATATTTTACACTATGCAAATGTGTTGTACAGTGCTCTACAACATATTAGCAATTAACAGAGCAAATATGCAGACTTTGCCTTAAGGTCCTCTAATCCAAAACCTTCATTTTACAGATGTGGATATCGAGGCTCAGAGAACAAGTCAAATCGAGCCCCAGCGGCAGAGCTAAGGAATAGGACACACAGTCCTTAATAGGAAAGAAAGCAGACACAATTCTCAATTCCCTCCACACTATCTAGCTCAATGAATCAGTTATGCAATGATTTCCTATGAATCAAAATTAGCCTGTGAAATGCCACCTCACTGTGGGGTTATTTAAAAAGAAAATCCATCCTCAATACCTTTTGGAAACCATCCTAAGAGGAATTAATGCCACAGAGAATCTTTGAGGTCATAAGAAAAAAAAGCTTTCATTCATTTCAAGACCTCCACTAAATCAGGAATACAAATCCCTGGGTTTGGAATGTGGTTTTACTATCTGCCTGGGAATGTAGGCGCATGACTCCCTTCTGTGCCTGCATGAGTGAGGGGCAGCCATGAGGTGCTTTGCTGGAAAGCACTGCAGGCCAAGAAGGCTCCAGCAACAAACCCTTAAATGGTCCCCGTGCACCACCATTTAGCTTCTTAAATCTTTTTCATTAGTGAGAACATCCTCTCCTTGATCCTCATTTTGCAGCATGGCCTAGAAATCACCCAACTGAGGCTCTAATCCTGGCTTGGCCACCAATAATCTGGATAAGATGGATAAAGCACTCAGGGTCACTGGGCCTCCCTCCTCTTCCTAACCTGGAGACGTTGATTTAGAACCCTGTTGACCTTTTTGGGTCCGGATCCCACGTGAGAACCTGATAAAAGCTCTGTCCCCTCTAGCTGACAATGCCCATCCTCCAATGCGCGCACAATACTGGATTCATTTTCAGGGGATTCACAGGCCTTCGGAAACCCATCCAGGGACACAGACTGCCATTTAAGATCCATGATTGAAGTTAAGTCGCCCTTCGGTTCAAAAACCAAAAGAAATCTGTGCGTCAAACAAGGATAGTAAGAACCTCAGGAGGGCTGGTGCTAACCCAGGGCGAGGAAGCAAAGTAACGTTGTGAATGAACCATAATGAGGCATCTCAGGAAGGCGGCACAGCTGCTAGAATTTAAGAATGAATACTTCAATGCCTCCAGAGACCACAAATCACACCCTGATACTGTCAAATGATGACCCACGAGCAGTGACCTCAGAGGTCCGTTCAATTAGGAATCTGAAATGCCTGAGTCAACTTTAACACCCAGGCTGCGGGCAGCAGAAACCTAGGAAAGCCTCAAAAATTTCACAGAGAGTAATAAACGTTTTGCAGTGGCTAATGTAAACACCCCGTGTTATATAACGGGGGTGGGGGGGATGGGTTCTGAAGCAGGAGGCTGCAGGCTTGGTCTCTCCAGTGCTCGTGGAGTTACGATGATTTATCATATACTTCCTCCTTCAAGTGCATTTTTAAAAAAATAAAAGGTGATTTTTGCTCAGCACCTTCAGTCAGTTACCCCGTCCCACTGATGAAAAACTGAACGGACACAGAAATTTAAAAACACAAAAACAAAAACAAAAAAACAACATATTCATGGCAGCTTCACGAAATAGCCAATACCCTCTGTAAGAGATCAAATTCCAAGATGGTGGACAGAGTATGAAAAATAAAGCAATTACTTCTGTTCTCCCATATGGGTAGGTACCAAACTTTTAGTAGCAGTTATAACAGGCATTTACGGGGGTTGGACTGATATTTAAACCATCACCTTCAAATGCAAAATCAAGCCATAAGCCTGGTTGCCAGCTTCTTTTAAATGTTTAATTTGGAGCCTAAGTTATATAATGTGACAGTTGAGATAAGGTAGGAAGATTAGGCCATCATGAGTAGCATTTGCAAAAAAAAACAAAAAAAACAAAAAACCAAAAAAACCCAAAACCAAGTGCCCATTTTGCCAAAATAGTAATTATGTCAACGTGCATAGTAGCTACCAGCATTTCCATGAAAATAATAAGGTAAAGACCCCCTAAAGCTGCCTTCCTTCATTTGCCTAGCTCACAGTGGGCTCAGGGAGACAATAAACAGGCTTGATTATTTTGGTTAAACGACCCCAAATGGTGTCCTGTAGCATTCTCTCCTGACAGTCCTCTATAGGAATGGCATCTTTACATTCGATCTGTTTTTGCAAAGACTTTTTCCTTGGGTCAACATAGAGCTAGGAGACAGGAACTCTATATTCTGAGACATCAAAAGGAACTTGATTCAATGTGTAGATTTCACAGTGCCTTGCAGTAAGCTGAGTTCACACTGTGTATCTGAGGGAGGCTCAGAGAAGCAGCCTTATAAAAACCACTTGGAGCTTCCTAGGATATACACAGCTATGCTTGCATAAAAAGTCACCCATGTCACCTCTGGTAAAAAGGCAGGAAAACAGGCTGCTGTGTCTTAAAGGGATGACCTCTGCCAAGCAGAACAATGATACTGCACTTAAATCCACTTTCAGCCCCACAGTAATTGGTGAGGGCTGATTCAATCTTTGCAAGAACTAAACCAGCAGATTAAGTACAGTTTCAGGCCAAAGAGCACGTCTACGAATGACACCGTAAGGTCAGCCCAAAGTGAAATATGTCTTGAAGAATCTGGAGGGAGAAAGGAAGAGCAGGGGCAGGTCACCTCTGCCTTTAAACAAAGAAATAACAGCAAGATGCTCCTGCAGAATTTGAAGGCAGAGTCCCTTTACTTAAAAGCATCCCCAGCCTTTGAAAAATATTAAAATGCTGTACCGAAGTTGAGCAAAAGGAGTGAACACACTGCTGGGCGATTGTGCATATTTCATAGAAGAGTGGCAGCTCTGTGGAATTCATTCATTTCAAAGGATGACTCCCCTATTGTGCAACCTTGTAGGTCTTCTGAGAATTCAATCCAGCTCTGAATAGCCTACGGAATTTTGGTTAACCGGGCACAGTTGCTCTGGGTCTCAGTAACTTGGGAGAAGATGCAAAATACCAAATGCTCAGTACAAGCAGAGAGCTGTCTTTGAAGAGTCTCTGATTTTCCCCTGAGATCTGAACTGAGCAATTGCAAAACTGACTGAAGACCTCCACAAAACGCATATTTACAATGAAAGACTCCAGTCCGCCAGGAAATAAAGCAATCTGTGGTTAATGGTAAAAAGTGTGATGTATTATTTGTAGCACAGCTGTGCAGAGTGCCCATTTCAAAGACAGCAGAGGTCCTCACTCCTCACTATCCCCTTACCCCTCCCCCAAGAAAAACCAAGAGGGACCAAATGTAAAATTGACAATGAATTCTTGATCTTTGTCCAATGCCTGGGTATCCCCTATGCTCTACTCTATTCCTTTTTTTTTGCAACTGTCCTCATCCCCTTGTCTGGAGTGCACACACACAAAGACACACAGACAGTCACTGTTGGGGGTCAAAGACAAAAAGGAAGCTGAAGTGCCCATCTCGGTGTTAGCACTGTGAATCCCTGGGCCTCCAAAGGCCGGCCTGTAAACCACACTGGCAAAGGTGTGTGTTGGGGGTGGGGGGCGCAAGGGGGTGTTCGCGCACGGAAGTCTGGAGATGAGAAGAAACGAGACAAGAGAGGAGGACCCAAAGGACTCACTCTTTCCTACACCCAAAGGTGCGCTGGTGGCTTTGATTTCCACCCCCAATACCTCCTCTCAAGGCTGCAAGGAGCAGAGAGCTCTTTGTAAACTCCTTCCCCGCGCTGGGCCCCTGGCTCAGCGAGAGGGGACACCTTTGTGTGTCTCTTTTAAAGGGCACCTTCTGAACAAAGGTTTAACACCTGCACGCTTCTAAGAACAATGGCTGCAAAAGGAACCCAGTCATCAGTGCCTTAAAATTAGCGGGGGATTCCCTACTTCACGGTGGAAGGGGAGGGGGCTAGACACAAGGAGAAACCCCTTGGGCAGCGGGACCCGGCCTAGAGCTGAGGCGCTCCACGAGCCTCTGGAAGCACGCGTGTTCGTGGCCCCCGCGCAGTCCCGCCGCCCTCCCCAAACCCGGGCTCTCCCCAAAACGCCCCCGCCGCAGCCCGCCCCATTGTCTGCAACGCTCTAAAAACTTCGCAACTAGTCGAACGTGAACAAATAAATAAACCCATTTAACGAGGCCACGGATAATTATCCCGCGAGTCTCCCTCCTCCAGGCTCCGCAGCTTGGCGACCTCCCGCCCCCTCCAAACGGCCCCGGGGAATCTTTTTAAAAGACAAAAAGCAAAAACAAACCCCGAGCTCTTTACCTTGCACACCAGCTCCTCCCCACTGTGCAGATGCACGGCACGAAAAACGTGGTCTCCCTCCAGAGGTTCCAACAATAAGTATTTCCCGATGCAAGAAACGCAATGCGACAAGTTCGGAGTCTCGGGCGGGCTCGGGGAGCCGAGGTTCGGGCTGAAACTCTGGCTGGGTTCGGCGGACCTTATAGACGACAACTCTTCGAAATCCTGGGTTTTGTTCCGCGATCTCCCATATCTTGCTATTGTGATGGGGGTAGACCTGTGTATGTTCATGAGTGTGGGGATCGCACTCGGCAAACAAAAAACCCGCTGGAGAGATGAGTCGCTGGCGAGTGCGGCTGCAGGCGCCTCCGTGCCACGGATTTTAAAAGGGAACGAGAGGGGAGGGGACGGGAAGGGGGCTACGCGGAGAAAGAGTTAGAAGCCCCCAAATGGGCGCCGCCGGGCACCTCGTCTGCTCCGAGCCCGGCTCCCGGGGGTGCTCAGTCGGCAGTAACTCGGGTCCTTTTGTTACCCCAAAGCAGCCAGCGATGTGCAGAATCTCCGCACTTTTAGTTTCTGTCTCTCTTTCTCTCTCTCCCTCTCTTTCCAACGTGGGTCTAGACGAGTAACTGGACTGCTAAGGTGGGGAGCTGCAGCGCCAGGTCTCCCGAAGCGATCCCCACGCAGCCTTCCGAATCGCAGACGGGGCGGAGGAGCCCTGCTGTAGTTTGTGCAATCTTCGAGGAGCGCACGGCAGCAGCTGGGTCTCAACGCGTTAGAAACCAAACAAAAAGAAAAAGGAAATAAGCACGGGTCTACCGGCTCGCGCCGCACGGCAGACAGAATCCGCGCTGCACCCCTTTTTTTGGTGGAAAGGGTGGGGGGCGTGGAAGGGGGGGCGCCGGCGAGGGTAGTTACCTACGTTTTAACTGTAGATGGCGTCTGAGGCTTTTCCAAGATCGCAAGAGCTCTCCAAAATTTAAACAAACAGACAAAAAAAAGAAGAAGAAGAAGAAGAAGAAGAAAAAGAATAGCAAGGGAGCATTTAACTTAGAGCGGTCACCGCTGCCAACAAAAGACTGCAAAAGCCGGGCACAGAGTTGCGGCGCGGGCCGGGCGCAGGTACCGCGACAAAGCCCGGGTTGGCCCGCCGGGCGGAGGTCAGCACAGGCTCATGCTGTCGCAGCTCGCTCGTGCTCCAGATCGTCCTCCGAATAAAGCGAGAAGTGCGGGCACGGACGAGAGTAGATCAATGGTCTCCGATTCCCCCGGCACGAGCTTCCGGGCGGGGGGGGGGGGAATCCTCCGGGCGCTGGAAGGGGTTGCGCCCCCAGCCAACCTGCGGCGTTCCTTTCCCGCTGGATAACTGGACCCTGCCTTGGAATAATTTACAACCACTCCGTCTCCCCCGACCCTAAACCCAAATTGCGCGGTGGGGTTTGTTTTGGAGAAAACTGGTGGCTTTTCTTCTTCGTCTTTTATTTATTTATTTTTTTCTTTCTTCCCCAGAGGTAAGAAGAATGTGTATTTAAAATTGAAGGGGATGGCCGATGGTGCCCGAGGCCAATCCCCGAGCTCAGCACGCCCGCAACTCCCGGCGAGGCGGTATTAATAGTTACTTACGTGGCCGGGGATCTCGGAGCGAGCGGGGCCCTGTGTGCGCGTGTGTGCGCGCGCGCGCCTCGCTCGCGCTCCGTCTCCCCATTCAATGTCACCGACACATTTCCACGGAGCCTCCGCCCCCCCCCCCCCCCCGCGGCACCCGCGACTGGCTCAGCCCAGGGCCGGCCCCGCCCCACCCCCGCCCGGGCCCCCCTCATTGAGCCGGGCGCCCATCAATCAGCCCCGCCGCTGCCAGTCCTCGGGCGGCTCCCCGCGCCCGCCGGCCGCCGCCACTACCATCGCAGCTCTCGGCCCCGGCGCTGGCGCCGGCCTCACGGCTCTGCGGCTCGGCGGCAGTGCCATATCCTTCCGCGGCCCGGGCTGGGAGAAGGCGGCCCCGCAACGGAGCGGGAGGGTCGCGGGGTCGCCGCAGGCCTCGGAGCGCGCGCCCCGTCGCGAGCGTCTGTGGAGTCGCCAGGCCGCAGCCACGCGCGCGTCGCCCCCGAGCGGCTCGGCCGGTGCTCAGTGTGCTTCTGCGTACCTAGTCCCTCTTGCTGGCGCTTTGCCCCGGAAAGCCGGGCATCCTGAGAGCATCAGGCCACCGCGCTTCGGATGCTGCTCTGAGCCAGGAGCCGTTCCCTGTTGGTGATCCCTTGCATCAGTGGTGCCGCATGGAGTTTCAAAAATTAGTTTCATTAGCTTTCCCCGACACCCTAGTCCCCATCTAAAAAGAAAACAATCGCTTGCTTTGGGTTGCTGTCACCCTGGTGTCGCCACCTCCCTACCCCTCCACTCTCCGCCCCCGGGGCTTGGAGTGTTTTGAGCCTGAGGACACCTTTTGACTCAGACCGATTTTAATCACGAATTCTTCCCCTCTCGGGGCAGTGCCCAGAGGGCCTTGGTAACCCAGTGAAACAGACACCTGCGCACACGCATCCAAGTGCTCTTGGCTCCCACCGGAGTGCGGGGCTGCACAAGATCTCGTCTGCCAGCCACCCCTGGCCCCAGCACACGCAAGTACCGCGAAGGCATTCGACACTGAGAATCAGGCGCAGTTTTACCGCCCGCCGCTCCCCGCCAATTATTCCCAACGTTCTAGAGAGGCTCCAGTCCTCTGGCTTGGGCAGAAGCACAGCAAAAGTCTTGAACTCCTTCGGAGGCTTGTAACTCAAGGCCTTAACCTAGTGTATCTTGGGAAACCAGAAGCAATGTGGTTGGGGGATGAACATCTAAAAAAAAAAAAAAGCAAGGGACTGGGAAAGGTGAATTTAAAAGACTTCTGGAGCCCTCTGAGCTTCTATATGGACATACGCATATTTTCTAATACAGGAGGGAAGGGGGCCATACAATTTATTGTCCACAGTAGGACTGTTTTGAGTAGAAAGGGGACCTATTTATAACTATGCACAACTGAGTTACTCTAGTGGGAAGAAGTTCCTGGGAAATTGGCCAGAGAGGACACTGACTATACAGCAGGTCACCACAGGGCCAGAGTTTGAAAAGAAGGTCAAGAAGTGGCCTCATGGGTCCTGGCACCTCTCACCATCTTAGAGCTGGCAAACCTGCCTAGGACTTGGTCCCTGGCCCCAGGGGAATTCACAGGTTCCCCCCGACTATTACCATTACTGCTAAGCAGAGTCCTTTAATCCAGTTCTGTCCCCTGAAGATACTCAAGTGTTTGTGCTGGTCTCAGGAGCAGCCTGAAGTAGCCTCTGCAGATGGATCAGAACGACACTGGCCTCCTCTGTTCAGTGGCCACCAAGAGTGCTTTATAACTAGGGGCCGGGAGGCGTTGTCCCAGCCCCGTCTGGGCCTCCGATTTTAAATGAAAATTGAGTCAAGACTTTTTTCCTCCCTGGGTCCCTGTTCCTTCAACTGTAAAATGAGAAGCATAACACCCGCCCTGCTCAGCTCACGTGATTGCTTTAGAATTACATTTTCAATTCCAGGAAATCTATGCAGGCTTACTATAAGCCAGGCCCTGCGCTGGTTGTTAAGGACCCACGTATGAGTCTCTGCCACCCAGGAGCTCAGAGTCTAGCCCCAGAGAAAGGCATGGAAATACATCATTTCATTGCATAACAATGTGGCAATCAGAATATCAAGGGCGCACACAGGAAGAAGCAACTTTTCCTGGACTTCAGGGACTTTTCCCAGAAAATGTGGTGGGTTTTTTTTTTTTTTTAACTTGAATTAATCCAGAGCAAATATTTACTGAAACCTACTATGTGCCAGACACTGGGTATGGAGATACAATGATTTTAAAAAAATACATTTCCTGTCTTGGTGGACCTTGAAAAAATTCTATGAGCCATAAAATAACATGAATAAGAGATCCTCGTTGACATTTCAGGCAGAAAGAAAAATGTGCAAAAGCAAAGCAGTGGGATCCTCTGAAATTTCTAGTTAACTTGCCACGGCTCCAGGATCGTCAGTTTAGGAGCAGTGGCCAGGCCTGCGGCTGCCCAAATAGCTTGGAATTAGAATGGGAAGGGGTTGGAAGACCAGCTAGACACCATGCTCTTCTTGGTAGAGGAGATATAGGGTCAAGTCTGGAGTTAAACTGGGAAGTGGCGGGGTCCGATTGGGGTTTTAGAAAAACCCTCGCTGGAGGAACATTCTAGCGAGCCTCCCAGGAAAGAGAGAGCCCTGTAGCCAGAGAGATCAAGAAAATTATAAACTGATAGTGGTGTGGAAGTGATGCTTACGTGATTGATGGTGTATTTATTACTTCTGATGTAGAGTATGCAATGGCTAAGTCTTCCTCATTCTCAAAGGCCAGATTCATGTCCTTTGGAAGCTACTACAAGGCAGGATAAATTAGATAATTATACCAAGTGCCTTCAATATTTTTATGCTTATTAACAGTAATCGTGGTCAGATTGAAGAAGAGCAAGTAGTAGGAAGATCTGGGTGGGACTTCTCATTCATTCACTATTTAGCCATACGATCTTGGATGAATTTAGAATATCTTAATTTTAAGGTGAAATTATTATCTGAATTTTACCTAACACATGAAAATTATGGAAGATGTGTATAAAGCAACGAGCACAATGTCTTGCATGTAGTAGAAATAGTTATTATTACTATTACTATTCCTACTATTATTATGATTGGAATACACATATACAGAGCAATCCAACATGCAATGATTAATAATAATAATAATAGATAGGGATGCCTGGGTGGCCCCGCTTCTCCCTCTCCCTCTGCCCCTCCCCGCTACTCATGCTCCCTCTGGTATGCTCTCTCTCTCTCAAATAAATAAATAAAATCTTTAAAAAATAGTAATAATCGATAAAATAGATAAAACGCTTAGAGTATCAGTAAGATGTGTGGGAGTGGTTAAATATACAGTGGTAGGAATGGCTACATATAATATGCAGCTATGATAAAATATGTGGCAATTAGAGAAGGGAGGCACATTTTAACCCACCCACTTTCATCGAGACTGGATCAAATCCAGTCGCCTTAGTTTACTAGCCTGCTGTGCATGCTTTCCAGAACATTCTCCATTTTGCAATGAACTTAACTGCTCACTCCTTTACGTCCGTGCTCATTAGTTCATTCATTCAGCAAGCATGTGGTAGTAAGTACCTGCTAAGTGTGAAGTCCTAAGCTAAGGGCTGTGTTTATTGATCAGATAAATGGTTTTTGAAAAGAATTCCTAAAACGACTGTATCACTTCAGGGCTAACATCTACCAAATGTGATGACCTTCATCTTTCTGAAGCAGCTCTCACAGCAAGCCATAGCTAAGCTCAAAAATTTGTGGCCAACATCCAGGACAAATTGTAGAGAATGCCACCGTACGCCGACACGCAGACTGTGGACTCCACAACTCCAGAACAATCCATTTCCATTGAGGTCTCTGAATGGCAGCCCTGGAGGAATACAGAGCAGTTTTCTTGGCCATACGTGGAGCGTGGAGTTTAGACTCATGGGGCTGGAATTCAAGCAGTTAACCACCTCATCTCCCACTCTCATCTGTTACACACCCAGCAGCTACCCACCACTCTGTGAACTGCAGTTTCCCACCACTGAGGCTGTGACCTGAGTTATACCTTCCTCCATGTTTGGTGCCTCCTTGGTTCCCAGGAATTACTCCCTGCCAAGGTTTTTTTTCCACCTTGCTCGACTACTCCAGCTCAAGTTCATGTTCCCAGTTCTAGCTGGCCTTATAGATTCCTCAGCTTTCGAATGTTGTGGTCAAAGTCAAGGAGGTATGGGTGTGCTTGGCCAATAATGGGGAGATTTGTGGTCTTCTTGTATGAGTTGCCATCTAGATATGCCTGATAGGATCTACAGATGCCTTAGCATGAGGGTCAGTAAAAGTAACCAAGATAAGTGCCCCTAACTATTCCTCCAAGCAAGGTTTAACTAGCCAGTATATGCAAGACCAAATCGGGATGCCATTCCCACATCCTGCTCTGCAGTGGTTCTAGGAGGTTCCCTGTCTTACACTGACTCCTTCACTGTCTCTCCAGGTTCCATTAGAAGCGTTTCATTATTCTGTATTCAACTTCATATCCCTTGTTGCCTTCCTTAAACATTCTGCCAACTCTAGAAAGGGTTTCTGTCCTCCATTGGTGTAAGGAGGAAGAAAAAGATCCAGGGAAGAAGGTGCACACATCCACTACTACAGCCACTGAAATGCTTTTGGCCAGGTTCACTGTGATCTGGGGTTCAAGTGTAGTCGGGACCAGGAGACAGATCTCCAGTGGCGATGAGGCCTGTTGTTTGCTTGCAGGTTCCATGCCATAAATTGTCCCATTACTTTGGAATCTTCTCTATTACCAACTTCAATGTTAGTTATATTTAATTATGTCTTTTGAGTACCACTTTCTTTCTCTCTGGTTCTTACACAATGCTTCTAAATAAGTATTATTACCCTCACTTTATAGATGAAGGAACCAGGACCCAGATAGACCAATTAATTTTTTCCACGGTGGCCTGTTATTGCTCAGTGGCTGTGTAGGTGTGTGTGTGTGTGTGTGTTGGGGAGGAGGGGGAGCAGGGCAATGAGTTTCTTCTGAAACTCTATGATGTTTTGTTACATCGTGTTGCCTGCCACCAGGCTTTCTAGAGAGTTCTAAATCTTTGGGTTGAATGCCCAACTCAAAACCTTCCCATAACAGTGACTTCTTTTCTCAATTTTTTTAAACCACTCATGCTCAGAAAGCAGTTGTTTATTTACAAGATGATTCCTAGTAGTACCTATTAAAAGGTGACTTCTTGGGGCACCTGGGTGGCTCAGTGAATTAAGTGTCCGACCCGATCTCAGCTCAGGTCTTGATCTCAGGGTCATGAGCAAATAAATAAATAAATAAATAAATAAAAGGTGACTTCTTGTTTGTTTGTTTTATCACAGCGAGGTAGGGTATGTGTTTTTCTTTTTGGTTAAATGGTCCACTGGGGCAAGTCCAGTGTATAAATACAAAACAAATTGCCATGTAGGAACCATTTTCCTCCCAAGCCCTGGTTTTATAGTTCTTCTTTTCACACAGGAAAGTAGTTCTGAGTCCTCACCAGGGAAATGAGCAGAAGAGAATTATTACTGTTACATTAAGAGGAGTGTAGGAGCTCCAGCTTCTGGGAATTTTCTGGGTCTTGCTGATGGTCTAAGGTCCTATTACCCATTGTTGAGCAGCTAACAGAAAAGTGAAAGCAGGTAAAATGAACCGGCTTGTCCAGGAGGAAGTCCCCATTTACAAGTCATTAGACTGCTAGGTTTCCGTCCAGACGAACTCAGCCTGAAGCTGTTTTGGTAAATCGAGAGTGTGTTTCCATATGTGGCAGGAGGAGCCCCCACAGGCTGTAGGGCTCGGAAGGGTACTTACCTTTCCTTCCCTCCGAGGCGTGGAGATAATAATACTTTGCTGAGAGAGGGAAGAGGAGAAATCAGATGATCGCCTCAGTCCCCCTCCAGCTTCTAAGATCCAAACTTCAGTACAGGGGAAAATAGGCTCCTCACCAGTAGACGAATGTCTGAACAATGGTGCATTGAGTTTTCATCCTATTTGGGCCCCAATTCAGCCAATTAGCAGCATGGCCTTGGATGGCCCTGATTGTTCAGATTAAGGTTTCTAAGAATTAATATGTGCAACAGGCTTGCCAACTTAGAGAGCACTCTTACAGATTTGTCCCCTTTAACCTCACAACAGCTCCATAAGGAGGCTTCATTATCAGCTCCAGAAGAAGAAACTGAGTCTCAAGGAACTGAAGTTGCCAGCTAATGAGCACAAAACCGGTCCATCTGAAAGCACAGCCTGCATACACTTTATAATCCAGATCTGCTTCCTACCATGGCTCCTTCTTTTCCTCGGCCCTTCTGTCCCTTTTCCTCCTCTGCGTGTCTCCTCTCTCTCTTCTTCCATCTGTGTCCACATATCATCTTAAATTTAAAGCCACTTTTGGATCATATGTTGGGGGTCCTTGCATGGGATTTCATCTGATGACAACTATGAAGTTACAAACAAGGAAAGTACGTCTGAATAGAAAGGTGATATCGATGGAATAGCAGTTTCCACCTTGTGAGCCCTGGATCCCCAGGTGGGCTTGGAGCAGAGCACAACCCAGCAATGGGGACTCAGCTCCACCTGGGGCAGCCCACTCAGCAGACCCCCCGGGGAAGGCACATGATGCATCTCACCCTTGTCCATGCGATTCGCTTTCAAATATGCATATGTGATTTTGTGGTTAATAAAATACAAAATGTAAACAAATCACTGATTTCATAATACAGTTTCCCATGTAGGCAATTAAAAATATATCTCAGCATAATTGCCATCACTGGAGACAACATGAAATTTTATATCCTTCGCTATGGGACCCAGAACTCGAAGGTTGAGGCTTGTTTGGCACTGGATGGATGGTTCCTAGCAATTCACACAACACTTGAGAAAATGAGTCTTTCTGTAAGTGTGGGCCTGGGGGATGGTGCAAGGTCCTGAGTGTGTAAGTTGGAGGAGAGTTTGCTGAAATAAAATCCCTTGTTGTAAATATGAGCTATGCCCCAGGGCCCAGGGGTCATTCTTTCCATTTGCATGATAAAAGAGCCTGCTAACAAATATGACTTTTAGGGGGTTTTGCCACAGGGAAGTAAGGCGTTTTCTGTATGGGCCCCAGGGTTGCTCAGTGACTGTGAGGCTTGATCCCTGACAGACTTGAGGAAACAGCGTCTGAGAAAGAGCTCAGTGCAAAAGTCAAACAACCCTCCCTCAATAGGTCCAGAAGACATTTAGTGAGCCCTTATTTGGAACTTCAGGAGCTCTGTGACCTTAGGTCAGTTCCGGGACATCCATAAGTCACCCTTAGTTTCTGCTTCTTTAAAATGGCCGCCATTGGGCGCCTGGGTGGCTCAGTCGTTAAGCGTCTGCCTTCGGCTCAGGTCATGACCCCAGGGTCCTGGGATCGAGTCCCGCATCGGGCTCCCTGCTCAGCGGGGAGTCTGCCTCTCCCTCTACTCCTCCCCCCTGCTCATGATCTCTCTCTCGCTCTCTCTCAAATAAATAAATTAAAAAAATAAATAAAATGGCGGCCGTCATGAGGGTTCAGTGATGTAGGTGAAGTGCTCAGGTGGGCCCTAACTCACCACAGGGCCGCCACCACCACCATCACTACTCAGTACTGCCAGGTCCCATTTCTCCCCCTCCCCTGCTCCCCCTGCTTCTCTCCCTGCCTCCCCCTCCTCTTTGTTCTCCTCGCTGACCCCTCTCTGACCATACCGGTAAAGGTACACTAAGGTCCCCTGCCTCCCCTTGAGCTGCTGTCAGCCTGGTGAGGAGACAGCACCTCAGGGACAGGTATAAAGACCAAAGGCACCGCTGGGAATCCCAGCCAGAAATTCAGTTTGGTTCCATCGGGAGCCGGCCAAGCCTTGACAGCTTGGACCCATTCCTTTTCTCAAAGTTCCCTAAAATTCCTCAGGTAAAACTGGCAAAGGATCACATTTTGAAAAACCTTTACTTAGCTCATCATCTTCCCCACTTGCAGGGCCCCTCTCAGGGAAAAAAAAAAAAAAAAAATGCCCCAGTGTATGTCGGAAGGCCTCATCCCCAGATGACAAGACAGAGTCAGCACTTTCTCCAGACACCAGTGTTGTTCACACAGCCTGTCGGAGTCCGGAGGGGGGCTATTTCAAAAATAGGGACAATCCCCAAAGAATTTGAATCAACTTTCTGCTCAGGCCAAAGGAGGCTTTCTTTGTGAGTTATGTAACCAGGGCCCAAACTAAGTAAGGAGAGTAAAGCCCTTATCTCAGGTACAAAATTTAAAGAACACCAAAAACCTCAGTAATCAAGAGAAATAATATTTTAAGGCAGTATTTAAAAAAATAAAAATCAAGGGAAAAAATCCACGATGAAAAATATATACAGATTTTAAATAAAGAGTAGATCAGAATTTGTGATGTTTCCTTTTGCCTCAGGCTCCAAAAGGCTTCTCTGGCCCTCTTACTGATTGATCTGGGCTTTCCCCAGGAGACGGAAGAAAAGAAAGGAAACAAGTAGTTTATTTATTTATTTTTTCTGCGTTTAGTTTATGACCAGCACTTTGCAAACACTATCTCCTGTCTTCCTTGAGATTCCAGTGTAAAATAGGCATGATTAACCGCATTTACGGGAAAGGAAAAGGATGAGTTGCTCTTGTTGGACTGGCACCAGGTAGAAAGAGAATTCAAATTCAGATGAGGCTGAGCCCACAGCTTCTGACTTTTTCACACCACTATGGATCCACTGAGCCTACTGAGGTGCTGGCTGAGTTCTTGTCAAAAGACAGTGTATTAGTCTGCTCAGACCACCATAACAAAATTCCACTGGCTGGGTGGCTTCGGCAACCGAATTTTGTTTTCTCACAGTTGTAGAGGCTAGAAGTCCAAGATCAAGGTGTCGGCTGGGTTGGTTTCTCCTGAGGCCTCTCTCCTGACCAGGGTCACCTTTTCCCTGTGTCTTCTTGTGGACTTTTCTCAGTGTATTACACTCCTGGTGTCTCTTTCTCTTCTTTTTTATTTTTAAATTTTTTTTTAGGATTTCTTTATTTATTTTAGAGAGAGACACAGAGTGAGTAGGGGGAGGGGCAGAGAAAGAGGAAGAAAGAATCCCAAGCAGACTCCCCACTGAGCACAGAGCCCTATGCCGAACCCCATCTCATGACCCTGAGATCAGGACCTGAGCTGAAACCAAGAGTGGGATGCTTAACCGACTGAGCCACACAGGCTCCCCTCTTTCTCTTATAAGGGCACCAGTCTTATTGGACTGGTGCCCCACTCTGATGACCTCATTTAACCTTTATTTCCTCTTTACTAGCCCTGTCTGCAAATACAGTTGCACTGGCGATCTGACCTTCAACGTATGCATTTGGTGGTGTGGGGGAGGGGGAGGACACAGTTTAGGCCCTAACAGGCCGTCACTGTGCTCTGGGATTTTGTTACCATAAACATCACAGAGATTACTAAAATCATATCTCTGGCTTCCAAATTAATAATTTGAGTTGAGGCATGCAAGGTATACATAAACTGTACTATACAATCAGTCCTAAAAACTATAATTGTAAAATATAAACTAGAGTAAAGAACAGGGGATTTTGTGTGCCCCTTCATCCTTTAGAGTAGTCCGTGGCACAAAGTAGGGGATACATACGTATATAAAATTCTGGAGAAGAAAAATAATTTCTCCCACCAGGAAATGAAGCAAAGGAAGCATTTGAACCGGCCTTGAAGTCTGAGCAGAACATCAGCGGGTCAAGATGGAAGAGTGTCTAGGAAAAGGTACCATGCGGAGTCCTGGAGGGAGGAAGGCAAAGACAGCCAGGTTTGCTCAAGGCAGAGGCAGAGGCTACAGGGAGGGAGACACGGCTGCTATCAGACCATGGGGGAATACGAATGTTGAGCTAAAATGCTTGGACATCATTCCACTGGCTAGATGGTCCCCTGGCCTCTGGATGAAAGATCCCTATTAGCCAGAAATCGCATGGTGTAGTAGAAAACACATTAGCTTCAGAACTGACCTAGTTGAATTTTCTTCTTCTTTTATACACTTGTATTATCTATGGCTGCATTACAGTAGCTCCCCAAAGCTTCTGCCTCCAAGGTCACTCATGGAGTTACTGGCAGGATTCAGGCCCTTGTATGTTGTTGGCTTGAGGGTCTCATTTCTTCCATGGATGTTGACTGGAAACCATTCTCAGTTTGGGCCACTGGCCTCTCCATAGGGTAGCTCACAGTATGGCAGCTTGCTTCATGAGAGCAAATATTTGAGAAGGGCTAGAGGGAGGGGACAAGCCAGACAGAAGTCACAACCATTTTTAGCCTAATCTTGGAAGTGATATCCCATGTCACTTTGTCATATCTGACTCATTAGAAGCAAGCCACCAGGGCCACCCCAAAATGACAAGAGAGAATTACACAAGAATGTGAATACCAGGGCACAGGGATAAGTGGAGGCCATTTTAGAAGTTGCCTGCCTTGGCATTCTCTAGGGGGACATATCAGAATCTTGGGATGGAGATTATTATGTTTAACTGGAAGGGGTGAAAGCTAAAAGTTGTTGACCCACACTGGAAGAGCTGATAGCCCTCTGATATCCTTCAAAGACTTTTCCCTCTGACATGGTGGCTCCATGGCTAGGCAATGGACTATCTCAGCTTCTCTACCCCTCTACTATCTTGATCTACCTCGAGACACCTGAAAATTTCCCTGGATTCTAAGAATGGGCAGAGAATGCCCCAATCTGGAGACATGGAGGTCCTTGAGACTTAGGGCCATATTTTATTTCCCTCTATACTCATAGTGCTAGGACAGTGATGGATGTTGGTTGTTATCATTGTGTTCTCAATAAGTCAATCCAGGACTGATGTTCTCTTAGAAACCTGGTGTTATGAAAAGAACCCGGACCTCGGAGTGGGGCAGAGGGACCTGGGAGTGACCCAAATCTGTCTGTGCCTTTGTATGTCTGTGCCCATCCAGAATCTGCTGTTTGTGCTCAAGCGAAAGGGGCCGCATGGTGTCATCCAGTCTTCAAATACTTTATGGATGTTTCTAAATGATTACTTTTTAAGTCCACATTTCACAACTAAAATGATTCCATTGTGTTCTGAAAATCTCTTTAATTGAATGTTCTCTTTGTCAACCCAATAAACTGCTAGTTTTGCAATAAGATTCCCCTGGCACCTTTCCTGGGAGGTTTAGTGTGAGAAATTCACTCACATAACAAGAAATATAGTAACAAATGCCTGTCCATTAGCTCAGTTCTGTTGATGGATCACCTTCTATGTGTCAAGCACAGTGCTAGGTGCTGGACTGAGCACAGTGGATCAGGTAGGAACTCACAATTTAATGACGGAAGCTGCTCAAACATGACCTTGCTTTCCCATCTGAGATTTTGCATTTTTTCCTATCACATTTTCACTTGGGCCATAAATCACCAAGATTTTCTTACACACACGAAGTAACACAGTAGAAAGATAAACGTGCCAGTTAAAGATGTCCACGCATTTTTGACTCTCCACCTGTTGAGAGGTAGGGTTCATTCCCCTCCCTTTGAATATGGACTGGTCTGAGACTACTTAGACCAACAGAGAATGGTGGATATTATGGGTGACCAGGCCCAGGTCTTGCCTTCAAGAAGACTGGAGGCTTCCTCATTGGCCTCTTGGAGCCCTGAGCAACCATGCATTAAGTCCAATCGACTATCCTGCTGAAGAAACCATACAGAAAGGCCTCAAAGACTACTTGGAGAGGGAGGGGGCCCAATGGAACCAAGCCTTCCAACCAAACCTTGACAAAGCTCCAGGCACAAGAAAGAAACTGACTTGACTCTTCCACACCAGAGCAGTACCCAAGAGAGTACCACAAAGATGACCCAGTTATGCCATCTTTCCAAATCCCTTCCCTACAAAAACACAGTCTAATGAAGTTGTGGTTGTTTTACTGCATTAAGTGTCAGGTTGGTATTTTTTACTCAGTAATAAAAAACTGGAACAATGTAGTATAGTCCTCTTACTCAGTCGGCTAAAGCAATTCCTCTGGAAGACTTATCCAGAGGGGGGGGGAGAAAAAAACCCTATAATGAGAGAATATTTCATAAACATAGGCTGAATGAATCTTAAGCCTTCCTTCTCCTGACAAATCTGCTAAAGAAATATCTTCTTTCCTGATGTGCATATCATCATTTGACAATGATTTTATAATGAATCCTGATTAATCTGTCATGTTTGTAGGAAGTGAACATGACTTTTTCAGGGGATCAGGAGCTCTCTGAGGGCAAGGACCAGTCTTCTTCTCTCCTCTCCTCCGTTCTGCACTTGTCACAGTGTTGGGTACATATGCATGCCAAGATAATGCAAATCCATCAAGAAAACCACGGTTGCTTTGGTCTAGAGGTTTTAGAATTCATCCAGTCCTTAGAAGAGCCTTGACATCATTCAGGGACCCTCATGTCTGCTCTTGTTCTGCCACTAATTTATCAGGGGTCTGTGATCCAGATGATTTTTCTCACTAGAGCTTGGTTGCCTCATCTGTAACATAAGGACATGAGATTAAATGACACTCAAGTTCCTTCTATCTCTAACAGTCTGTATTCCAACAAGGAGTTTTTTTAATCATTCATTTTTCAAACATTGGTAGCCCAGCTGCCATACAAAACTTTACTAGATCATGGAAAGCAACACATGTTTCTCTGATAATGAAGATAGTGGGTTCCTTTCTTTAGGGATTTGCGTACTAAGGAGAATCTAGATAAAGTAGGATGATTTCCTTTCTCTTAATTCTAATAAGTTCAGCATTTTACAGCAAACAATTTCCCTTGGAGATGGGCACAGTAGTTGCCGTGGGGGCCGGGGAAGATGAGTTGCAACTGCCATTGTATGAAAACTCTCCCCAAAATCCCCTTCTTGATTTTCAGAAAATACTGATGTTTGTAGTAATAACTAATATTTTCTAATAGCGATAAATATAGCTTATTTTTTTTATCATTCTGTGCAATGCAATATATTTTCCAGTAACTGAAGCCCATGGTCTTGACTTTCTGGAAGACCCTTCACATCTCCATAAATCTTGCCAGGATTCATCTTGAGCACCATCTCTTTCAAGAATTCTCAGGAAGAGCTAAGAGTCTTTCCACTGTGCACAGCTCTATCTTAGCCCAGTCATATTTTGTTGAGATGACCTCCGCATATATTCCTATTTTCGACTTGTCAGTTCCTTGAAAGCATGGGTTGCATCTTACTCATGGTTGCATCTATAAGGCTTGAACAGTGCCTGCACATTATAACTGACGGACCCAGCACTGTTACAATTTATAAAGGGTGTTCTTTATTATCCCCCTTAAACAATTGAACCGTGGCTCAAAGAGGAAAGTGACTTTCTTAAGATCATCTAGCCACACACAAAGGGGCCCCCACACAGAGGCTTGCTAATATTCTTTCCCACATCCTGAGAATTTGGGACTTCTCCCTGGTAGGAGGGAGAGAGCTTGAGCCCTGTCCTCCCCATGGATACAAAGCCTTTGTTTTCAGTGTCTGGGAAATGCCCCAGGATTCCCTGCTGCGTTACCCCGGGAGACTATTGCTCAATCCCAGCAGCTGTTCTGGAGGAAAAGAAAAAGCAGACATTCTGAATGTATCATACATACAATGCAATATTGAATTGAAGATCGCTAATGAGTGAGGACTCTTTTATTGTGCAGTTTACTTTCAGTGAGGTCTAGCTCTTAATTTTCAGTGGGTGTAGCAGGAAGTACTAGTGTAAAAAAAAATAAAACATATATATTACTAATGCTGTTGCTATATAAAACAATATTTGGCCAAGATGGTTAAGATATGATTCAGTCCTTGTTCATCAAGTTGCTAAATATTATTCAGTGAGTGGAGTCAGCCATATGGCATAACTGAGTTTCCTCAGGAGGCTGGGTAAAATATTGTGTTGGATATAGAATTTGGACTTGGGCAGGTCTCTGGTGGATAGAGTCTGGATCAAGCTGTAGACTGCTAATTCCATTAAGACGAAAGACTAAAGACATGCAGAGACTAAAATGCACATGCAAATGGAAAAAGCACAGCCCAGCACGGATTGCTCTACGAGGCCGTTTCTCTCAGACACTGATGAAGAGTGGGCAGAGCCACACATCTAGACACAGATGCAATCTTGAAAGAAAAATGTGTGTGGGCAAGCACAGTACCAGCTGGGAAAGTCTAAATGACTGAAACCTATGACTCAGAAATCTTAAATTGCCTTAAAATTAATGAAGCTCTGTGGGGATGACTCAGTTCATTCATGTCCTTAGCTTGCAAGCTCAAAAGCTTGCAGAAGGGGCCATTGTCCAAAGTTTGGAAGGTCAGACCCCAGAGAGAAACTAGCCACACACGGAGAGGTGGTCTGGGATGCCGCTCCAGGAACACTGGCTGGAGACGCAGGTGAGCCGGTGCTCATTCTCCCCACAGACGCAGTGACCTCAGGCAAGCTGTGCTCTCTCCTGGCACTTGATTTCTGTCCCTGTAAAATGAAAAGGAGAGATCAGATGAGTTCTAAATTTTCATCAGCTTTGATATTCTGATTAGCCATGGTCCCAGTAAGGAAAAGAATTTGATCCAGATGGCTCACCGGAAGAGATTTTTTTAGGACAGGGACCCCTTGTAGATGTGCATGCCAGGTTAAGAGAACAAATAAGGAACAGTTAGTTAGGCACCCAGAAACTAGTTAGGGACCACTGGAGAGTAGGCAGGAGGCAGTTACCACTCCCACGGCCAAAGGACAAAAGGAAAACAGGGTTCCTGAAGCCCGATGAGAATTGGAACTCTGGAGGAGACCCACTCAGAACTTGGGAGGAGCCCCAGTCCAGAGGGTCACACAGCCCCTCCCAGACACGCAATATAGATGCCAGGACTGAGCAGAGAAGAAATAACCTGAATGGTATCTTATCCCCTTCCTAGTCCAGTTTGTCACTGGTGCATCCCCTGGCTCAGACCCCATGACATCAGGCAAGGGAGCTCACATAGGAACTGGCCTCCTGTGGCACAGAGAAGTGAAAAAAAGAGGAGAGAATACATCCGGAGGGGGTGAAAACAAAAATACCAGCACATATTCTATGACGTTATACATGTCGTTATGCTTCTACAATAGGCAAAAGGGCAGAACACATTTCTTCTTCCTGGAGCGATTGAAGAATGAGTCTCAAGTGACAGAGCTCTGGAGTGCAGGGACCAGGTTTTGCTTCATTTTTTAACCCAGTGGAATCTATCACGTTGTTTGGCACGTAGTGGACAATCAGGAAATATGTGTTGCATTTATAAACAACTTCAAATGTACAGAGCACGATGCACGGTGGATGCTTCATTAATATCTGTTGAATGAATAATGAATGTGTAGGTTCAAAACAAATTACGTAATCTTTCAGATGAAAGGTTCTGCAAACCTCAGGCAAACCCTTGGTGTTTTTGTTCTCAGAGTTGTTTCGACTATGATTTATGTTTGTCATTGCACAATCCACGTAAATTTCCTGGGCTGTGAAAATGGGCGCCACAGTGTGAGGCCCAGTGATGTAATCAATTAATAAGCAAGAGTGGGCTTAAAGGAGACATCTTCTGCCTACCATCAGTTTTTCTAGCAGGAGTGCTTATAAGAGAAGGATGTCTGGCACATTCAAACCCTCATGACATCACCTCCGGACATGCAGGTGCTCCAACGGAGGGATGCTCTTCAGAGTTGGACAAGCCAAAAATGGACACCAGGCTATGCCATCTCTCGGCTCTCTGACTTGAGACAAGTACTTGACCCAGTGAGCCACAGTTTGCATCAAATTTCCATCAAATGAGGAGTGACAGGTTGTGTGACAGGCATCTAGTAAAGAGTCCGCATGGAATGGATGTTCATCTCTTCTCAGTTCCAAGTTTCTAGTGGAGTCAGTGATTTCTTTGGAGTCGAAGTGAGGTATTGACCAAGGAAGAGAAAAGGTGTTTTCTGCATTGCTATGGATAGGATATTTAAAAGAAAGACCCTTCTTTTATTATGGGGACAACTCTGTGCATAAAAGAAACATGAAGAGTTAGTATAAATTACAGACTTGTTATTACTTGTTCATATTTAAGAACTGATGTTCACCTGTGTCCCCTTAGCATGCAAAGCATCATCACAGGTACGGGCAATTCTCGTTAGTGTTTGCTTAGCTCATGTGCACACACCATTGTCTGCAGAGCCAACAGCCATTCCCCTACCCTTCTTCTAGGGTTCTCTTTCTGGGGGCTGAAAAGCCAGATGCTTTTTCCCCAGCCTTCTTTGCAACTAAACAAGGCCATAGGATGTAATCTTGACCAGGGGAACTGTGGAAAGGTATACTCGAGAAAACTTCCAGAAAAGGTTTTCCTCTCCCTCTGGTAAAAAAAAAGAGTGCTTCACAAGGAGAAGCTCTTCTCTTGTCTTGTCTTGCTGTGTGAGGATGTGATGCTTGAGGCTTTAACAGCATCTTGGACCACAAAGGGAAGAAAGCCAAGCTGGGATAGTGGGACTTATAATAAGAAATGGACATTTGGTCTTCCTCCACTGCTCCTGGCACACAGCTCCTAAAACTCTTGTAATTTCCTATGCAAGAGCCAAAGGGGCATCTTCTGTTAGAATATTTTATTTTGTCCTCCATTCCTGAAATAGCTGCAAGAACAATAAAGATGAAAGGGTGACTTTTCTCATTCATAATAAGCCCCTTTCAATTACACCTGAGTTTATGTTGATGAGGTGATTTTGGGAAAGCCCCCAAGGATGGGGGGGTGCCGGTTGCCAGGGGAACCAGCCAAAATTAGAGGGTTGGAACTTTCAGCCCCACCCCCAACCTCCCGGGAAGAGAGAGGGGAAGGAGAATGAGTTCATCATCAATAGCCAATGATTTAATCAGCCATACCTATGTAATAAAGCCTCCATAAAAACTCAGGAAGGTGGATGCAGAGAATTCCAGGTTGGTGAACCATCTGTGTACCGGAAGGTAGTGCACCCTGAACTCCATGAGGACAGAAACTCCTGTGCTCAGGACCCTTCTAGACCCTGCCCTATGTATCTTTTCACCTGGCTGGTCAGTGGTATCCTTTAATATGCTTTGTAATAAACGGTTAATCTAGTAACTAAACTGGTTTCCCGAGTCCTGTGAGTCACTCTGGCAAATTAAATTGAACCTAGGAGGGGGTTGTAGGAACCTCTGATTTATATAGTCTATCTGTCAGAAGCACTGGTGACTGACTACCAGACTTGGGATTGGCATCTGAAGCGTGTGCATGCGTGCGTGTGTGTGTGTGTGTGTGTGTGTATGGCAGTCAGGCGTGGGTGGGGGCTATCTTGGGGAAGAGAGCCCTGAATCCGTGGAATCTGACCCCATCTCTGGGTCAGAATTGAGTTCAATAGTAGGGACATCCAGTTTGCGTCACAGAATTGCCTGACGTGTGGATAATCTACACCTCTAGTGTCACGTGAAGTAGTGTTGGGGGAGAGTCCTGTGAGCAAAGGAAACACACCCCAGGGGTGCTGTTTTTTCCTGTCCAGAAGAACCGGAGAGAAGCTGCCCAGAGCTGCCCTGGTCTAATTGAGCTGTGAAAAAACCAAACCCCTGTTGGGAGCATTCATGTGCCTAGAGGTTCATTTACGAACACTTCGGGGTTGTGCCTTGCTTCAGTCCTGTGTTCTGTTCCAGGCTGCCAAAAACACTCTGACAGACAAGTTCTCTTCAGATTTGCTCTGGAAGAATAATTGAGTTCCTGTGCTTCTGTTTCTTTTCTCCAGTGGGGAATTAAAAGCCTAGAGGTCAGACATCACATGTTAGGTGTTTTTGATTCCTCCATCCACTTACTGTTCAATGAACCATTCATTGTTTATTCAATCAATTCAGTACGTATTCAATATGTACCAATTCTTTATGCTGTCGGTTGACTTCTGCTGGCCTTCTCCCTGCTCTAGCATCACCACCTCCAGGAAGTCTTCCTGGGATGCCCACACCCGGCTAAATGCCCTTCCTTGGTGCATCCATAGCAGTCAGCCATGACATCCTTTATGGCATTTGTTGTATTATATTGAAATAATTTGTTTGTACATCTTTCCAACTGGAATATACTTTTCCTAAATGCAGGAACTAATCATAGCTCCCTCCCTCCCGTTCTTCTTTCTTTTCTTCCTGGTTCCTTTACTTTTCTCCTCCTCCTCCTTCTGGTCCTGCTCTTCTTCCTCCTCTTCTTCTTCTTCCACTCTCTACTCAGAGTATTGCAAAGTTCTTGGCCACCAATGAGTATTCAAAACTCTTTGTTGACCAGAATTGAACTGGATTCTGTGAGAAGCACAGAAGAATAACACAGTTGATAATTAAGGGCAGAGATGGTGCTTTTTAACTTTGTAATCCTATTGCATGACCCAGAAAAAGTGCTTAGCATGTGTTTGCTAAATGAAAAACTTGGGCTCAAGGAGAATTGACATAACAAAACTGATATAAGAACCATTTCGGATATGAGTTACTGCTACCTCTCGTAGCATTAGCTAATAGCGATGTTTCATAAATATGCATTAAATAAATAATGTGTGCCTTTAATGCATCCAGAATTTAAAATTAAAAATGTTATGTGTTGTGAAGTATCACTCTATCCTGGTAGCTAATATCTTTGCCTCCTTTTGTACATAGTTTATTCTTTTTCTGGGATTTGAATTATTAGCTTCATTCATATACCAAGTACTCATATGTAAAATGGATCATTTTCTGAAATCCTTATTTTATTACCTTGCACCTTGCAACAATGCCACACTGTTTTCATCTGTGTGTGTCTGTGAGTGTGTGTATCCCACATTTGTCTTCCTTTAATTTCCAGCATTTTTCAGTAATCCTTAGACATTTCAGGAGCCAGATAAACTTTAGGCTTTAAGATTAAGCTCCATCAACATCTCAGAATGATTTCCTGAAGTTGAGATAGTACTAAATTTAGAGATTATGAAATGCAATATGGCTCAGTGAATAAAAGCACAGCTTTGGATTCAAATGCCCAGAATGAAAAGAATGGCTTTGCAACTTTCTAACCTGTGGTATCTGACGAGTCAGTGAATCTGTTTCTTCATGTGTAAAATAAAAATAATAGTACTACCTACACATACAGTTGTTAACTAGATAGAATAAGAAAATGCATATAAAATATTTATCCCTGTGTCTGGCAGATAGAGAGTGTTAACAGATATTAATTAGATACTTAACTTCCCAACATTTTCTGGAAAGTTCCCACACCCCCATCCATAGCTGATTGGGTGAGGGTGATGCTCTAACCCAAGGGAACCAGGTCACAGGAAGGGTTGGGTCATTCAGATTTTCTATGTTTTTAGGAGACCCTGAAAATTCTTAGATGATGGTGGTGGATTGAGGACGATGCAGTTGGACAGAGACCTAGGGGCTGCCAGCCACTGTGGGTCCTGAGGAAATCAATTGAGCTGAGTTAGAGATGAAGAAAAGCAGAAATAGAAAATTCAAGGTGACCCGTGGTTGGAGGGAGAGAACAGTCTTCCTCTGGCTGGTGGGATGTCATGTGAGTTGGAAAGGCAATCCTTACAATAAATTTCCCTTTCAACTGATCAAGTTTGCAAGATGTTACTTTCAACTCCAACAGCCTGGGGCAGAGAAGGGGTCTAATTTTTATGCTGACTTTCTCATCAGATTGTTTTCAGGATCTAATGAAGCGATGTAAAAAACTTGAAAAAAGGGAAATCTGACTCTTGAATTTTTCTATAGAAATATTAGAGAATTATAACATTGGTCTATCCTCCTCACAGTTGATTTCCTAAATCCAGTGAAGTGACATATCAAGGAGAGTTATCTAAAGTGAAAAGGATCACAGCCATCCATGTGAGAATGGTGATGACACTGCTCACAGGTGCCAACGCTGTATCTAGAATGTTCTTTTTTTTTTTTTTGTATCTAGAATGTTCTGAGAATCACATGAATGCTTGCTATTGGATTGCTTCATGTTGCCTTCATCTTAGGTGCAAAGTTCTTACAAGTATCTGTGACCTTTGGAACATATGTGTTTTATAACTAGGAAACATATCCTGGGATCCAAAGACACATGTGTGACGACTTACACACTGTCACATTAAAACGGCTTCAACATTCTTGTCTGAGCTATTTTTAAAGGTATTAACCCCGAGGCATTAATGGTTAAGCCTCCAATGAAGATAGGAATGACTAATAGAAGTACGCCATAAGGAAGTACACTCTTGTACCATACATGATTCACGGTGTATAGAAAACACTTTGTAACACGTTCGTTTGCTCTGACAACTCAGGTTCACTTTGAACAATAAGGAAACACTAAAACCTCTTGGTCTTTGTGCCGAAAGCAAATCCTAATATTCTCTAAAACCCTTTGTGACCATTTTATTCTGACATTCTCTGCCCACGTGCTGTAGCAAAGACCTTGAAACATGTCTCTTCCCCAGGCCAGTGCAACAGACATGACAGATTGTCCCATGAGATACTATTTTATAGCTAGCACATTGGTAACCAACCTTTTTGGTTTGTGACAACAAAAGAGTATCGTTTTTAACCATAACTTGGACATTTCTCACTACTTAATAGAGAGGTTCTCCTAAGTAAACATGAATAGTGATTTTTAAGGACATTTGAAAGAACGCAAGTAGTACCTAAAAAGAACATCAAAATCCTGAACTATTGCACTACTATGTATTTACCCAGAACTTTCTTGATCCAAATCCTGGATTTTTCATCCAGAAGCTTCTGTCATTCCGGGTTACTGGGCCCAGTGTAGCTGAATACTGAAACACTGTTCTCTAATCTTTTCTTCTGCACAGTGAAAATGGGACTTTTGAAGTGCTCATTGATGGCTTTACTTAGAAAACAAACAATATGACACTGAAAGAGACCTGAAATACACTGACTCTCCAATTTATTGTTGGAGCCAGGATAAATTTTGAGACTGGAAGAATTGAAATTAAATATGTTTTTTAAAATGTTTTTTTTTTTTTTTTAAGATTTATTTATTTATTTGAGAGAGAGAAAGAGAGAGAATGCGTGTGAGAGTGCAAGCAGAGGAAGGGGCAGAGGGAGAGGGAGAGAATCTCAAGCAGACTCCCCACTGAGTGCAGAGACCCATGCGGAGCTTGATCTCAGGACCCTGAGATCATGACCTGAGCCCAAATGAAGAGTCGGAGGCTTAACCAACTGAGCCACCCAGGTACCCCTTAAAATGTATTTATTGACTGACAAATTAACTGTATGATATTGATGATCTATAACCCAATTCTAGTCAAACCTATTTTTAAAAATAATTTTTAAGTAAAAATAACATACTCAGAAAAAAACAATATATATCTATGTACATTAAAGCAAATGTCAAAACTTCTTTACACTGATTATCTCAAACAAAAAATAATCTAAGTTGAATGAACAATCTTAGAGTGTCTTTAAAATTATGTACTTTCCTGAAAATTTATTCGACAGTCTTATCTTTCATTTTAATAAAATTGTTTTTAATCTTCTTCAAAGTTTTACTTTAAAATTTAAAAATTTGACATTTGACACTTCCAACTGACTCATTTCTCTAGAACACACTTTAAAAAGCTCCCTTCAGGGGCGCCTGGGTGGCTCAGTCATTAAGCGTCTGCCTTTGGCTCAGGTCATGATCCCAGGGTCCTGGGATTGAGCCCCACATCGGGCTCCCTGCTCAGTGGGAAGCCTGCTTCTCCCTCTCCCACTCCCTCTGTTTGTGATCCCTTTTCTCTATGTCTCTCTCTGTCAAATAAATAAATAAAATCTTTAAAAAGTTCCCTTGATACTGAGAAGTCTAAGTATTTCACTCTTCAAAATTTGTCCCTGGGCCTAATTTTGCCTCATTCAGAGTACCTTTCTTCGTCAGATGTGGTGGTAGAAAAAACTCTTCAAATAGGTTATTTCTGTTCATAATTCTTTAGAATTTTTTGTCAAACATATTAAGAAATTTCAGAATGCAAACTTGTAAATTACACTTTCGACATTGTTAATTTTTTCCCTTGCTTTTGGAGGGATATTTCAAGATCTTCTTGTTTATAAGCTTTGTTTTACTAATTGCAACTTAAGAGCTTCAGAAGCCCCCGGAGTTATTTTGCTGTTTATTTTGGGCAGTGGTGATGTGCATGCCATTTGTCGAATACTTTGATTCAAGATTCCACCTAGTTTTGAACAGAATATAACCAAAATGTAGAGGTCTTTTTGCAAAAAGTTTAATGGCATTGTAGGACATTTGGGTTGATTTACGGAGTAGTTCTGCAAAAATCAAACGTTTCTAAAATCTGAATAAAGAAAGGGAATAAACAATGTAGACGTACATAGATTGATTTTTTAAAAAAATATTCAACATTAGCTGAGTCAACAATTTTGTAGTTTAGCTACTAGGGATGATTATTTGCCTGTGGGTGTACATATCGTGTGTATGTATTTATTTTTACATTTTGACAACTACAGCTTTTATTTTGATTGGTAGATTCCCTATAATTTATCTGAATGGCTTTTTTAAAACTGAGGTACAATTGACATAAAACGTTGTATTAGTTTCCAGTGTGTATGAATGGCATTGTTAATTATGTTTGCCTCACAGCCAATTCCAAGCCAGCTTCTGTCAAACAGGTTTCTTAATCTTATTTTTACATTACCCTGTAAAGACAAATAACTTGATCTTTAATTTTAATGCTAAATTTGCAGTAACGCTTAAATAGCTCTACCTTGATTTCATGAATTGAAAAAAAAAGATTAATTATTGAAATAATCTGACTTTCCATTTGAAGTATTTATTCAGTAAAACTGGAATCATTGAACACTCTGTGAACTTCTTCTGCTCATAGAGACAACACATAAGCCATCATAGTTTCACATTTGGTATGTGCACAAGAAAACTCAGGATGAAACAAGAGCCAATTTAATTTGAAGAGCGATTTGATCTAAATTCAAAGTCATGCTTCATACAGTGATTACAAACACACCTTCTGCCACTTCGTGTGTTAAATCATGGTGGTTGGGCACTGTCTTCTCAAATTATGTTGAAATGGATACTGATGCTTCTTCAGTACAGTTGGTCTTTTAGATTCCCTGTGGTTAGTGACATCACAGCAGCCCTCCATGGTGGAAAGTAAATGTCTGCAAGCATTTTGTGACTTAGCATAATTAATTTTCTTGAAAAGAGAAATTTATAATGTATATTTCACTAATTACACACTTTTCTTTGGTTCTTTGTGCCAACATAATTAATAGCAAAAGAAAAAAAGTGTGTCAAATAAAACCATTAAAATATAGTTGTAGATTTGTATTAACTAATAGATGACATCCTCCTCTCCTACAACATTCTAAAGCAGGCTTCCCAAACTATTTCTTGCACATACTTCATCTACATCTAACCTGTATTTTACCCGTTCCTACACACGCCTCTGACTAGTGGCCTAGGAGCTCTGTGCAGCTTTCAAGCTTCCTTGTGGACCTACCACAGCTGGATGGATGGTATACCAGCTGACCGGTGGCAGGAGCTCCAGCTTCTCTCCCACTACCATTCAAGGATGGAAACAGTTAGCTGTCCTTAGCTGCTAGTGCCCAAGCACATTTTGCTTTATTTGCAAGTCCCTTGCATGTTGTCACTGAAAGAGAGGTGTTAGTTACATTCTGTCTGGGACGGTCAAGAAAAGAGAGATGTGTTTTTTTAGCCACCTTTCAGATTTAATCACATGTTAACATGGGTCTCTCTTGAGTGCACTCATTTCAACTCCAATAGATAGATCATGCAGAAGGGTCAAGTGCAAAGTCAAGGTCTACCAAACCCATTTGAGCTTATTTCAGTGCAACAAATAGCAATATTTTGTTTAAAAGAAGGAAAGAAGAAGAAAGAAAGAAAGAAAGAAAGAAAGAAAGAAAGAAAGAAAGAAAGAAAGAAAGAAAGAAAGGAAGAAAGGAAGGAAGGAAGGAAGGAAGGAAGGAAGGAAGGAAGGAAGGAAGAAAGAAAGAAAGAAAGAAAGAAAGAAAGAAAGAAAGAAAGAAAGAAAGAAAGAAAGAAAGAAAGAAAGAAGAAAGACTAGGAAAATGTAAAACAGAGGCGACACTAAAACAGACGAGACACTAAAACAGACGTAAACCAAGGCCGTTCTGCATAAACAGAGATATATGGTCATCCTAGGTAGAGAAGGGAAAAGTTAGTTAATGTCACAAAATTACTGCAAACAAATCACTCTCAAACTCAGTGGCCTCAAATAAATAACAATCACTTATTCTCACGGTTCTGTGGGTCAGCTGATGTTCTTATTTCTGCTGGGCTTCCACATGCTTCTAACAGTTAACTGAGATCAGCTCACTGTGGCTGGGCTCTGATCCGTGTTTCTTTCCCCCCACACCCACCCGCCAGGCAGCTCTGCCTGCATAGAGTTTTGCTCAGGGCAATAACAGAACCAGCGGAAGACAAGAACAGCCCTGCCACTCTTCTTCAAGCTTACGTCACACCAATTAACATCTCATAATCCAAAGCATGTCCTGCAGCCAATCCCAGAGTGAAGGGGTGAAGAGGTAGTTTGCTCTTGGAACTAGAAGAGAAAATTTTTAATATTTTTGAATAGTAACTCAATCTCCCACCCAGGGAATCCCCGGGGAGCCCCAGTTAAGAGTTTTCATCTTTCATTTTGTGACTATTTCTTATGCACCATCTTCCCTGATATAATTTATAATATACGTAACAATGTATCCCTCATTCAATCATCACAATTACATATGCTAGTGTAGCATCATTTCTCATTTACAAAGAAGAGAACTAAGGTTTCAAAGACTTAAGTCTTGGCTAGTGGATGACAGAGGTAAAATTCCTCAGGTCTGAGTGAGCTCACACACAGCCTTTCCTCTTAATTTTTTTTGCTAAAATGCTCTACTTAATTATTTGGCACAAAGAAACTGCTTTCCTGATGGTTGCTAGATGTCCCGCTAGCAGTTTGGAACACACTCATTCTCATCTGAGCAGAATATAATTATTGCTATAATTTTGGACTGCTGTAATCTCATTTCACTAAAAAATCACAGCGTGCATCTGAAATATCGGGAAGACTTTGGGGCTAAAGGAAACAAAGTGCCTGGAAAAAGGCTGCCATATGCACAGGATTCAAGTGGCATCTGTGTGCTCATCACAGCCCACCACTCTGTATCTGTTCAATTTGTTCACCAGGTAACTCAAACAACTCATGGGGTTGATGCTAGGATGTGCCCAAGACCTCTGCCTCTGGCTTATGCCTAACAGGGCAGTTTATTATTTTATTTTGTATCATACAAAGGAGACAGTGTTTCTTCTCTCAAACAACTGGGTAAATAACCTTCCCCATATATTTCTATTGACAGTAGCATGTTTATTATAATACACACTGTGTCTTTCCACGCCATGGCTCTGCGATCAATGAATGGTGTTAACTTAGAAGTGGGCTTTAGGAGCGAGTGGGCTCAAGGATGGAAATGTGGACAGGATTGATAGTAACACAGATTGTAAAGAGCCAGAGGGGTTCCTGAAGGGAGAGGAGCAAAAGAGGACTACCTAGAATCTACAGCCTCTAGCTTTGTTTTCAGCACTGGAAGCCAGGAGCAGAGCCTGGCAGATCTGCCCTTGGGTGTGCTGGAGGCACAGGTGGGAGGCGGGGGCGGGGCGGTGGCCACTGAAGTTGGGACTGCTAGCCAGAAATCAAGTGCCAATCCATGGAGATTGACTCAGAATTGGAGCCAAAAGGAGATGAAGATAAGAGGCGGTATGAATCCTGGAAGGAAAGCAGATTGGAAGCAGGAGCAAAGTGGACGGATGCGAGGTAGCCTCGCACAATCCCAAAGGCAGAATGTGGGTGACGGTAGTGACTTCTAATGCCGGCACCACGTGGACTTGGAGGCCCACCCGGGGTGTACTTAAGGAGATGGAGCAGTTGAACAGTAGACAGGCCTGGGATTATGCCTGTTGCCTATCAGTCCATTAGTCTCTCTGGGGCTCCCAGGAGGGAGGTCCTGCCCAGGAGCTACTTCAAAGCCAGTCCTTCTTCTGTGTGACCCTAATCCCCTGTCCCTCAGCACTTCCCAATAGCTTCGCCAGAAGTCTTGACAATGGGCTTAGCACTCAAAATGGATAAGGAAGGACTCCCTTGAAGGAACCACAAGGAACCACAGCCTTTTGTTTTCAAGATGTGGCCTCTGCAGACAGATGGACACACTACCACCTGTCCTTTTGCATGGCCATTGGCAACATCTGTTAATTGTGCTGACCTGTCCTTGTAGATGGCAGCGTTCAGGGCTCTTGCTTGGAGTATGGAGTGGCCAGGGGTCATGGTGTCAATCCAGTCACAGGCGGATGAAGCCAGTTCCACTCTGCACCAGGATGTGTGAACTCATCCTTCTTTGTCCAAGTCCAAAAGCCAACACATTCCCCTAATGGCTGTATGCCCCCTGCAGGCCCTTGGAGAACAGTAACTCATTGAAAAATTGAGTCAGGGCTGGTGGGAGCCTCGGAGAAATGGCCACTAGATCTACATGATCTTTCTTTCCCTTTCACCCCTACTACTTGCCATTTGAAACACTTTGTAAACTGTAAAGCACTAGTAAATATCAATTAATATGATTTACTCATTCATTCTACAAATATTTGCTGGGCATCTAGTCTGTACCAGATGCTGGGCTAAGCAATGGCCACACAGACATGAAAAAGACAGTCAACATTCCCAGGACTGCAGAGAGTTGGGGGGACAGATAATATGAATGCATAATCACAGTCGCCAAACCAAGAGAGCGAACAGGAACTCCAAGGGCTACCCTGCCTGGGAGGGCCGTAGGGGTGGAGCATCTATGAGACTCCAGGTTCAGGGGAGGAGGTTCCTGAGCTAAGTGTTGGAAAGGTGGTTGGTTTGTGAGGCAGAAGGAAGAGCAGGAGTGAAGCCCTGAGGCAGGAGAAAGCCTGCTGTGGAAAGGGAGCTTTGACTAGGGCAGCAAATCTCAGCTTGTTTCAGAGAAGCAAGCGGGAAAAGGGTGAGAATAGCAACAGGTGTGATAAGTCACAAAAGGAGTTTGAACGTTTTGAAGTATGTGATGGAGAGACACTCAAATTTTTTCTCTTTTTAAGACTTAATTATTTTAGAGAGAAAGAGCTCATGAGTGGGGGGAGGGGCCCAGAGAGAGGGAACGAGAATTTCAAGCCGACTCCCTGATGCGTGTGGAGCCTGACTCTGGACTCAATCCTCCCCACCAACCCCCGACCCTGAGATCATGACCTGAGCTGAAACCAAAAGTCAGATGCTCAATCAGTAAAGCCACCCAGGTGCCCTAGACACTCAACTGTTTTTAAGAGGGAGATGATTTTTTTTTTTTTGACTCTTGATTGCTTTATTATTACTGTTATACTTCAGAAAGGACACTCTGGCCACACTAGGGCTTGCATTCACTTCTGGATAGGTATGAAAATAAACGGGAATTTTTTTTTAATTTAAAAAATTTAAAAAAACATGGAGGTATGGTGATCAAAGCCCCATGGTGGAGAGCGACAGTGAAGTGAGATCTGATACAAGGAGGATGGCAGCCCTGTAGAGCACAGAGCATGGGAGGAAAGGAGGGGAGAGTGGTGTTGAGGAGTCAGACAACTTTCATAGTCAAGTTCACACAACCAACAGATGGGTCCAATACGGTCTGGAGCATTGCAGTTTTGTATTGACCTGTCACCTGGGATGCAACTCACTAACCCCCGCCTATCGGGGCACCCATTGAACCAAATATGGTGGACACCTGGTAAGGCAGCCATGGCCTCGCTCTAAGCAGCATGTGGCCCAGTGCAGCGTCTTCACCCCGCTGCTCATGAAAAGCACCTGGGGAGCTTTTAAAAATGCAAGGGCTGGGTTCCACCCTAGACTAATTTAATCAGAATCTCTCGTGGGAAGGATGTAATTCCTAATTGAAGTGTAAGGTAGGAAACGGGAAGGTGCCCAGGTTATTGGGGAAGATGAGATGACACGTTCTGAGTGTGTAGAGGAAGGGGCCTTGGGAGGGGGAGCTTGAGGAGGCGACAGGTGGGGGGTGTGGCTGCAGAGGGGGTCAGCCAGCATGCTCCCCATGAACCTGTACTCTGGCTCTCCCTCTCCTCTCTGCTCTGTCACCTCAGGCATTTGTCTAATGTCTCTGTTCTCAGCATTGTCAGAGGTATCGACACCACAAACTCGGGGCCTCAACAGAAATTTATTCTCTCACAGGTCTGGAGGCCGGAAGTCCAAGGTCAAGGTGTCAGCGGTGGTGGTGCCTTCGGAGGCTGTGAGGGGAGATCTCTTCTCAGCCTCTCCCCCGCTGCTGGTGGTTTGCTGGCAATCCTTGGTGGTCCTCGGCTTGTAGAAGCATCACGGGGACGTCTGCCTTCATCTTCACACAGCGCTCTCCCCATGTACGCGTCTGGGGCCAAATCCTCCCATTTTATAAGGACACAGTCATACTGGATTAAGGCCCATCTTAATGACTTCATTTTAATTTGATTATCTCTGAAAAGACCTTCTTTCCAAATAAGGTCACATGTTGAAGTACTGGGGTTAAGACTTCAACCTCTGAATTTGGAGAGGATAAAATTTAACCTGTAACCACTTGGAATAAACATGTTACTATTATCATCCTCTTTATTGTTATTTCTACCCATTTTTGAACATTAGGTGCCAGACTCTGCAGAACATGATCTTGTTAATCCTCCCCCGAACACTGTGCAATAGATGGTATTGACCTTATTTTAGAGCGAAGAGCCAAAGGAGCTGGCCTGGGGTGGTGAAGAGCAAGCAAATTGCCTAACCCATGTCTGTGTTATCCAACACGCTCCCATAAAGGATGGGGTGAGTCTGAGTTCTGAAAGCCCTTTCAGGCCTCTGAGATCCGTATTTTTCTGCAGGGCTAGAGTGAAAGGCTTTTTTGGCTTTGCCATTCTCAAGAAAATGGAGCTCTGCAGGACTCACAGGAAAGGTATGCATGTATTGAATTAGTAACAGGATCCTGAAGTACCAGCTGTCTTTCTTTATTCATAGCTTTTCAGAGCCGGAGGTACAGTGCAGGAGGAGGAGGAGGTAAGAGGAGGACAGAAGGTTGTGTAATTCTTATAGGAAGAAAGCCAAAAAGAAAAGGAAAAATGCAAGCAGCAAAACCGTGCAGGCGACTTTACAGAAAAGAGATGAATGTTCCACTGTGTCCTGAAATGGTCATGGAACACAGGGCTGGAGGAACTGTTGCCTTTTGCAGTTTTGCTGGAGGCGAGATCTAGACTTCATAAATTATCAGCCACTCTGCTCAGCTCAGCTCAGCTGTGTTCAAGAAACATGTACAGAGGAGCTGTTGAGCTGCATGCTCACATACAGAGACAGTCCCTGCTCTGCAGGAGCTGGGAGTCTGCAGGCGCTGCAGACCCACAAAGAGATCACCTTGGAACCAAGTGCAGAAGAAAGCAGATTTGTTGAAAGAAAGCTGAAGGGAGGCTCCGGAGCAAGGCTGGGGGTGGGGTGGAGTCAAGGAAGGCTTCTCTGAGGAGGCAATGGCTGAATCTTCAGAGTTGAGCATGGAGTTGCAAGGTAAAGTGAGGAAGGCAGTAGCATGAGCAAAGATACACACGTGTGGAGCCACACATATGTTGACCAGCAGGCATGGTGATCGGTGTGCATGGATATTCTAATTTGGGCTAAATGTGCCCCTTCTGGTGAGGTGAATAATGCCAAGCTTCTCTTCAAGGGTTGGGAGAGCACACCTTTCTCACTTCTTCCACTAGAATCTTACAGGGACAGAAATATAACACAATTTTGTTTCGGCCCAATAGGCTTAGAGTTGCCAAATATATACTCAACTCAATATGAATCAGAAAAATCAAAGCACTTTAAGGAAAGGATTAATTATTAAGACATATCTATTAGAGCTTAGCACTTAGGAACTAGCTACAAATTGGTTCTGAACAGAGCAGGGCAGAGATTCTGGACATATTCATTAGGTTCTTATTCCCCAACATCTTGCAAAGCGTTAGCTGACCCAGGTAACAGAAAGAGAAGTTCACATAACCCCGGCTAACTATTAAAATTTTTCCATTACCTTCCCTTGAGATCCACCCAAAGATTAGCCAAACATTTGGGAACACATCCTGCTGCTCAAAGTTTTATGTACTGTGTCTTCCTGCTGGTAAAATGATGCTTAGTTTGTAAAAGTAGCAAGGGGCAGAAATTCAGAAAACGAATCTGTTGTTATTATAAATATACTCCCCTCCACCATATTCCACTAACAGAGATATCAGATAAAACGGCCACATCACAGAGGTACATTTTTCCTTGGAACAAAAGCCTGTTTTCTTTGTAATGTTAATCCTAATGTGGCTTTTAGAAGAAAATTAAATATTGATGAACCTTTTAGAAAATTTGTGGAATATAATGTGTCTTCCTTCATTATAAAAACTTTTTTTTGTAGTTTTTAATTGTATTATGTTATGCTAGTCACCATACAATACATCATTAGTTTTTGATGTAGTGATCCACGATCCATTGTTTTCATATAACACCCAGTGCTCCATGCAGTACGTGCCCTCCCTAATACCCATCACTGGGCTAACCAATCCCCCCTCCCCCCTCTCCTCTAAAACCCTGTTTGTTTCTTAGGTCCATAGTCTCTCATGGTTCATCTCTCCCTCCAATTCCCCCCACCCATTTTTCCCTTCCTTCTCCTAATGTCCTCCATGTTATTCCTTATGTTCCACAAATAAGTGAAACCATATGATAATTGACTTTCTCTGCTTGACTTATTTCGCTTAGCATAATCTCCTCCAGTCCCATCCATGTTGATGTAAAAGTTGGGTATTCATCTTTTCTGATGGCTGAGTAATATTCCATTGTATATATGGACCACATCTTCTTTATCCATTCATCTGTTGAAGGGCATCTTGGCTCTTTCCACAGTTTGGCTATTGCAGACATTGCTGCTATGAACATTGGGGTGCATATGGCCCTTCTTTTCACTACATCTGTGTCTTTGGGGTAAATACCCAGGAGTGCAATTGCTGGGTCATAGGGTAGCTCTATTTTTAAATTTTTGAGGCACCTCCACACTGTTTTCCAAAGTGTCTGTACCAACTTGCATTCCCACCAACAATGTAAGAGGGTTCCCCTTTCTCCACAACCTCTCCAACATTTCTTGTTTCTTTCCCTGTCCATTTTTGCCATTTTAACTGGTGTAAGGTGGTATCTCAGTGTGGTTTTGATTTGGATTTCCCTGATGGCTAATGATGATGAACATTCTTTCATGTGTCTGTTAGCCATTTGTATGTCTTCAGAGAAGTGTCTGTTCATCTCTTCTGCCCACTTTTTGACTTCATTATTTGTTTTTTGGGTGTTGAGTTTGAGAAGTTCTTTATAGATTTTGGATACCAGCCCTTTATCTGTAGTGTCATTTGCAAATATCTTCTCCCATTCTGTGGGTTGCCTCTTTGTTTTGTTGACTGTTTCCTTTGCTGTGCAGAAGCTTTTTATCTTGAAGTCCCAAAAGTTCATTTTTGCTTTTGTTTCACTAGCTTTTGGAGATGTATCTTGAAAGAAGTTGCTGTGGCCAATGTCAAAGAGGTTACTGCCTATGTTCTCCTCTAGGATTTGGATGGATTCCTGTCTCACACTGAGGTCTTTCATCCACTTTGAGTTTATCTTTGTGAATGGTGTTAGAGAATGGTTGAGTTTCATTCTTCTGCATGTGGCTGTCCAATTTTCCCAGCACCATTTATTGAAGAGACTGTCTTTTTTCCATTGCATGTTTTTTCCTGCTTTGTCAAAGATTATTTGACCATAGAGTATTATAAAAGCTTTTAAAGAAACTGATGATTATTCTTTCAAAATTACCTTTCTGACCGTAAACACTGATGTCTATTGAAATGAATTTTTTTACTGTAAAATTATAGATCTATCATGGAACTCATCTTTAAGGCAGGGACTTCAAAATTTAAATCTTGGGTTTTTTTCATTTAAAAAAAATATGGAATGCCTCAGGAATTTGTGTGTTGTCCTTGTGTGTGTGTGTGGGGGGGGGTGGTGGTTCATGCTCATCTTCCCTGAATCATTTCAATTTTATGATATGTGCTTCTGAAGCAAGCACTCATCTTGTATTGTTTTTAAGGCAGCACATTCTTGAGGGCATGGCTCTCTATCCTTTGAAAGTATGCTTGTGTGTCATTCAAGAAAAGCAGAAGCTACTTCAAGCCTTCAAAGCAGGAGGGATTTCATCCAGGGAATTAGCTACAACTGGCGATGAAAGATAGGCAAAGCCAACTAGAATAAATTACAAGCAGAACAAAGCGACCCAGAGATTAGCAAAAGGAGGAAAGCCATCCCAAACTGGACAGCAGAGAGGGATGGAGCTGTGCTACCCAAGGTCAGGGGCCCATCACCAACGAGGGGGGCAAGTCGCCCTGAGGCTGGAGAGAGGAGGGAGAGGGAAAACCACCCAGTTTCCCTTCCTCTACCATTGCCGTCTCTCATTCTCAAGATCTTTGGTCAGCTGGAGCCCAAAGCAGGGGAGGTGGGAGCCTGGAGTGGCCGGGGCAGCCTGGTGCCATGGAGTTGGTGGTAAAGGAAAGGCCAGGAACAGATGGATGGGCAGAAAGGCCTGGGGGTTGCCCAGCTTATTGGCTTTCCATTGGCATTATTATTTATTTTTTTAAAGATCTTATTTGTTTATTCTACAGAGAGAGAGTGAGGGAGCATGAGCAGGGGGTAGGGGGTAAGCAGAGGGAGAGGGAGAAGCAGGCTCCCCACTAAGCAGGGAGAAGGGGCAAGTCCGTACAAGCCCCTCTTGGATAAAGCCTGGTGAAAAATGAGGGAAGAGGAGAAAGAATGTTCCAGCAGCTAAATAGAGAAAAGAGCTTGAGCTGGAGGACCCACCTCCTTCAGATCTCTTCCTCGACACTCTGGAGTCTGCAGATGTATTTCCGATTTTTATTTTTATGTATTTTTTAGTTTCTTCTGACTCCCCACGTTTTACTCCATGCCTTTCTAAATTATGCCCAGGACCTAATGGGTCTCTCGCTGAGAAGTGTATTTGTTGGGGGCATCTAGGGAAAATTTCGTGGGAGCGGAATCTGCTGGAGGCACAGAAGGATGCCCTGCTGTCTCTTGTCATCTGTTTGTTGGCGCACGTGGCCCCTCCCCTCTTGTTAGCTGCCTGCCCATAGCTCTGAAGAGCAGGGATCCATCCCTCCAGCTCTCAAAGTGTGCCTGCATACAGTAGGTGCCCAATGCTTGAGAGCCAGGATTTGAAATCGGGCTCTGCCATTCAGTAAATACACGTCACTGAGGAAGGCCTTTTTCTCCTAATTCAATCTTTTCATCTAAAAAGCAGAGTGAGGGTTCTTAATATTTACTCGGCATGGTTTCTATATGAATGACTGATGGCATCTCCCAGGTATTTGCCCGGAAATTACGTTTTGATTTTTCCTCATGTTTAATACATCGTTCTTGCTTGGACCACTGCCATAGCCTTCCCATGGCCTCCCCACCTGCTCTCCTACCACCCACTGTCTATGCCCAGCTTTACAACCAAAGTGATCTTTGCAAAATGTAAGTTGGATCTCCATCTCGTGCCTGGCTGCAGTCCCGCAGTGGCATCCATTCCATGCAGGGTGAAAGCCAGGGTCTTTCCAGTGGCCTACAGAACTCTGTGTCACCTGGTTCTCATTATGGCTCATTAACTGTCTCCTCTCCCTCTGCCCCCCTCCTCCCACACACACCTTGTGCTTCAGCCACTCTGGCCTCCTTGCTCTTCCCTGGGCAGGTGGACTCCTGCCCTAGAGCCTTCTTGTTGACTGTTCCAGTAGCCTTTTCCCCTGATGACCATACAATGAACCCCTCAGCTCCCCTAAGCTTTTGTTCAAATGTCACCTCTTCACTGAGGCCCCCTCGACTCTTCTATTTAAAATCACACCTCATTCCCCATACCTTGCCCAACATCCTGGCATTTCTGATCCTCCTTTATCTATTAAATTCCCCTTTTCCCCATAGCACATGGCACCTTCTTTCGGGATGCTCTTGCATGGATGCAGTTGGAGAGAGACGCTGGGCTTCCAGAGCTAGTCCTGAAGCACAGGTAGCTTCTGTGTCCTCATCATTCCCGTGGAAGAGTTGGTCGCGACGAGCTCCAACATGCCTTCATGCTTTCCATTCAATTGTGTTAGCCCATGCACACTTTTTGAGAAGCCATCCACTCTGCAAGGGAAGCACACTTGTATTTCCCTAACATATCTGTTCCCGTTGTCCGGATAGAGGCAATGGATTAGTAACAGAGAGACTAAACTCCCAAATGAAGGAGAGCAAAGGGATAAGCTTTCCAAAGAACCTCTCTACATGAACAGGTCTCTCAGCAGAGGTATCTGGCCCCTCGCCCCTCTGCTCAGGGTACCCACCTTTCTGCAGCACCTGACGTGGTCACTTCATTGACTGCGTGGAAGGAGAACAGGATGCTGAGAGGACTAGGGTCCAAGTTCAACTTGCATCTCTCTGTAGATACAGAATAATATCTGAGCTCCTGGGCTGTAGGTGCTAATCCATTTATCCACATGTCTGCCCATTGATTGATTTGTCCCTTCCTTTCGTAAGCCTACTGTCCTTGAGGCACTAGACATATTTATAATGTATCTCTGGGTTGATCGCACTTCCTCTCAAAACACTAGATTTTTAAAATATTATTTTTGTTATTTTCCTTCTTTGAGCTCTTGCTCATTCTGTTGGCTTCGTCCTCCATGTCTTTGCCTATCAAAATCCTCATCATCCTTTCATGTGCCTGTGGCAGAGACTGGCAGCAAGAACAGTGGATGTCTCCCACTCACCTTTGCTCTTGGCCAGGGGCACTGGAGTCTCTAATGGAAGGACATTGGAGTGGGGTTTTCTGTAGATGCTGGGAGTTTAGCTTATAGAAGGGATTATTAATTTGCTAAATAAATGATCAAATGAATAAACCCTTCAGTTAAATGATAGTAGGAAAAGACCAACGGAAGTAGAAGTGAAGAAAAAGAATAAAAACTTGGAGATGAAAGGTATCTTCTCAGCAAAGAAAAGTATCTGTACCTATATATTTTTAAAAAAGGTATATGGGATGTTTCTCTCTGTAGAATCTCCCTCAACCCCAAACCTATTGCAATTAGTGAGAGGGATGTGAAAGCCTTCCTCAATCTGTCTTTCATAACATGAAGCTTTCTAAGGGGCTTATTCTGTATTTCAACCCCCATTAAGATTTTTCTGGAGACTAAACCTCCGTAGGCATGAGGGTTCATCAGAGGAAAGGAGAGTCTGCCTTTCACATATTCTACAGAATCGAAAAAGAATTGATTGGTGGGTCTTCATGGCAAATCTGGACCCAGTGTTTGGGAGAAGATGCACACAATTATTTCCAGCCTCCTACACTGCCACAATCGAGGGAGCCTTTGTGCTATTTGGTGGTTGATAAACGGATAATTTATATTTTATAATGTAAATTGTCAGAGTTTCCTTTATGTAATGACAATAGACTATACCCAGCTACTTTTGTGGAACCTAAAAACATCATTGCTTGGGGCCAGATGTAAGGTGCAATAAACAATTTAACAATAGAGCTCTTTTCATTCTATTTACAGTAAGTTAGAATTCATCTCTGTGGCCAACGTGAAATACCACTTAGTGGATGGCAAAAATTAAATATGTCTCCAGTGTAACCAGATGCTCACTGAAAGGGCCCCAAGAGTTCCAAAGATACTTCAGAGTTTGGGATTTCTTCTGCCCTCACATCGCGATATGCATCCTTTTTTTCCTCCTGGCTGTTTTTACTCCAAATTAACTCAGTGCCTGGTATGTACATCAATTTGTTTGTATCTTCAAATGCAGTTTTCACCTCCTAAAATGCATTGCATAGAAACTGTGGCACCTCAGTCCCACACAGTATGTTAATGTTTTATGTCTAAAGAGCTTTCAGATTCCACAATCCTCACCACAACAATGCAATTGGCCAGGGAGATCCTTCCATATATATGGAAACCAAGGCTCAGAGAGCTTAGGTCTTCCCCAAAGTGACTTAATTGATCCTGTCATTCATTCAAAATATTTTAACAAGCACCTTCTACAAGCAAGGTGTTGTCATCACAGTGGATCCTGGGTTCCGATGTTGAAAAAGAGGAGATTGTCCCTGACCTCATCAAACTTAATCCTAAAGGAGAAGAGAGACATTTACTATTTATGCAAATGATGATTTTGTCACAGCTGTATGGTGCCAGGGAGATTCATGGGGTGACATCTGAGCCCAAAGTAGGAGACCCCATGCAGTCCTGGGGGCCAGGGGGAGTAGCACGTGCACTTAGAATTAACTGGTTCAAAGAGGGCAGGGGAGAGCATATCAAGGAGACAGACTAGCAAGCACAAAGACCCTGAGGCAGGACTTGTCTGAGCATGGAAAGAAGACCTTTATCAAGGGGCAGAGGTCTCCTTCAGATCCACACCTTTCGATGCGGACCGCCAGGCTTTTCCACTGTTGTAATGGAGAGTTTTTGTTGTTGCATCTGGCCTGAGTGTGGTCTGAGTAGACGACCTCTACGGCCCAGAAAAAAACTCTAACTTCAGCTTTAGTGCACAGGCTGCTCTGTTAAAATTAGTAACAACTCATGACAAAGGCACCCAGGCTATATGAATGGATGGCAAACGCTAACAGTGTTTATTTCCTCGAATGGGCTGGAAGCAATCATGTAATGATTGTAATACTCTCATAACATGGAATGGGATAGAAACCTTAATGTGGCAGCATTGCCCAGCGAGTAACATTAGCTCACATTTTGATAGCACTTTCACACCTGATTGCCTCTCAGCCCCTCGACAGCCATAAGAATGGATACAATCATCTCCATTTTACAGTTGAGGTTACTGATGTTCAGAAGGTTGACTTTCTTGCTCGCGAGACTCCTCTGTTGAGAGGCAGAACTTTGAATCCACTCCTTTTGCTTCACCTACTTTATTTCCTGCAATCCGGCATGAATCCTGGGCTCCCCACATTGCAGCTCTGTGACATGGGGTGGGGGGCGTTACTTACCTCTGCACACATCCATGTTCTGCATTATAGAAGGGGATAACAATAATAGTGACTCACAGGGTTAGTGTGATGATGAAATGAGTTCACATATGTCAATGGGCTTCAGACCGGGTAGAAGTAGAAGCCAAGCGACCATTAGCCATACCATGGATATTCATCGCTACGATTCTTGTTTCCAGAAGAACTTGGTTTAATATTTTAACTTTATATTGATAGCATCCGACCCTTCTATCAGCTCACTCTGAAACTAAAAATGAGTTAAGATGACGGGGGGGGTGGGCAGGGAAAGAAAAGTATTCTTTCTTCTTTTTTGATAAATGGAATCTATTAAAATTGGATTAATGGACCTTGAACTTCAAGGGACTCTTGAGCCTTTAGGCTAAAGTGATCACTCCCTTTTCTAACAAAACTGCCAGCCACAACACAGGTAGTTTTTGCTTCTCGTTTGTTCGTTCGTTCATTCATTCATTCACTCATTCCTTCTACAATATAACACGCATGGAACAGCTAAGGTTTGACAGGCATTGTTCTAGATACAGCAATGAGCAAAACAGGCAAACTTCCTGCCTTCATAAGGCTTACATTTTAATCAGGGGGAGAAGGTAAGGAAGGAAAGAAGGAAAGAAGGAAGGAAGGAAGGAAGGAAGGAAGGAAGGAAGGAAAGAAAGAAAGAGGGAGGGAAGGGAAAGAAAAGAAAACCATATTCCCTGATAACCATGGCATCAGAGAGACATGAAGCAGGAAAACAGAATGTGGAGTGCAGGGTGAGGGTGCTTTAAATGCAGTGACCAGTGTCACCTAACAGGAAGGTGACATTTGGGCCAGGACTTGGGGGGTCAGGAAGTGGCCCACACAGCTCCGTGGGTTAATAGCATCCTAGGCAGACGATTCCCTGTGTGTCCTCTAATGGCTTTATACTGATTTCTTGGAGGAAAGAACCCTACCTTTACACTTAATTAATTAAGTAATGATTTTCATTCACTTATTAAGTATTTGATGATTACTTGCTTTGTTCTCAGCTGGGCCCTGGATGCTTTGGCCTCAAATGAACAATGCACCATTCTGGCAATTACTGTGGGACAAAGAGTCTAGTATCTTCAGTGACAACGCTATGTGATGGGGACTACAGCTCAGGGATCAACCTGAAGGAAGGGAGATATTCCTAAATACCAAAGGTGAGGCTGAGAGAGCCAGGGCCTTGGGCCTGGGGAAGAGTCACAGAGGAAGTGACAGTCAAATGAGCCTTAATAATTGAAGGGGACTTTATCAAGAGGACCAAGGGAGGAAGGGTATTCCAGGCAGAGGTCCATGCACCCTCAGTGACCCAGTGGTGTCCTCTGGTGGCAGGAGCAAAGGATGGGAGGAGGGGTGTTGTAGGAAAGAAGCTGAAGACATCAGGGGCCAGAGCACATGGGGCCTTGCAAGTCATGATGAAGCGAGTGACCTCTTTCCTGGAACAGGCCAGGGTCATGGAAGACTTTTGAGCAAGAGCAGGGTGTGATTACGTTTCTTTGTTAGAATGGCCACTTCCGTGGCTGTGAGGTGGGAAGGACTGGTTTTCTACCAGTGCCAGGTCGCAGGACTGGAGACCAGTTCTGTTGACAATGGGAGGGTTATGAAGCCTGACTGGCAGAGGAATGAAAGAGTCGATGTTGGGTTCTAGATGTCACGAAGAGGTCAGTTCAGCAGGACCTAATGATCACTTGGCTCAGAGCATGATGGAGGAGACCAGGAAGTATCTTGGGCTTCTGACGTGGGTGGCCAGACGATGGTGGATGACAATGTCACTGACCAAGATGGGGACTCTGAAAGATTGTGGGTTCAAGTTTGGACATGCTGACCTTGAAATTCTCCAGGGACATCTCCAGGCAGTTGAAGACAGCAGCTGTGGATTAGGGTCTGGAGCTCATTTCAACAAGCAGCATCACTGTGTGGGATGCCTGTACTCCATAGGAGCATATTGCCCTGGCCTGGGTCCTGTTTCAGCGTTCTATGACTTAAGAAACCCTGTAGTATGGTGCCTTCCCACAGCCTGGAGGTGGAGGTGGCTTGTCTTCAATGTTCAGGCATCATGTTTACAGTAACAATTTGTAGAGCATTAGGCATGTGCCAGACACTGTTTAGAGAACTTGACATTAGCTTTCACATTTGGATCTTCAACTGCTCTCCAAGGGTAGGTGCTCACATTATTTCTATTTTATAGATAAAGAGACCAAGGCCCAGAGAGGGAAGTTACCTTGCCCACGGTCACTCCACTAAGAGTAGATTTGGGACTTAAACCCAGATCAAGTAATAGAGCCTGCACTCTTAGCTACGCTTTACCACTTAAGGTTTTGTTGTCATTGTTTTGTGTTTTATTTGGCTTTTTGACAGTTTCACTTAAAAGAAGGGGGCATTTCCTTTATGTGAAGATAAAGTGTTGCTGACATTCACTATAGAAAGAGTGCTTAAAGGAATATTGGTCTCACTTAACTTGGATTTGATAATAAGTTCATGGACACAGGAAATAAAGCTCTGGGTCTCCTCGAGGGTCTCTCCAGTACATTTACTAATCAACCAACAATTACTGAGTATCAGCGGGCACAAGGGGGCTGCTGGGAACAGAGGAGTAGACAACATAGATAGCACTCATGCCCTCGGAGAGCTTACCGGAATGAGAAACCAAAAGTGAGTTTATCGTATTGTCCCCAAGATGAGGTCCTTTCTACCACATTTAGAAGCTGAAGCCTCAAAACCAATTTGCCTAGATTGGTCTTGGTAACCTAAGACCCCACACCATTCTCTGACAGGTCTTATGTCAAGGATCACTGTCAAAATCCATCAGGCCTCTGTTAGGAGGGTGGAGTAGGCAGGGGAAAAAAATCTGGAATGGAAAATATGATACTCAAATTGATGACTGTTGTTTCATTATTATTAATAATGATAACTAGTGCTTTTATTACACTTTAGAGGTCATTAAAAAGGGCGTTCTGTTAGATCAATGCTGTAGGATTGCTATCATACCCATTTCATGGATGAGGACAGTAGAGCTCACCAATGTAAAGCCATCCACTGGTTATTAGCAAAGCTGGGATGCAGGTATTCCATCCCCAAGCCCTTGCCCTGGCGGGGTACCTGGCTGTCTTTCTATTCCAAAGGTCTTGCTGAGATTGCCTTCCTATGCAATGTTTTCAAGGCTGTGTGGGGAAGGAAGATGTGTGAGAGATTTTTGAAAAGTTTGCTGGGGAAGGTTACCAATACTTTTCAGCTTCTGTGGCCCCAGCTCCAGCAGCCCACACAGAAAGTAAAGGCTGTTGGGGATAAGTTGTTTCCACTGTGTCAGAGGGTGAGGACAGAGGAAGGTCATGTCCCTGGGCTTTATAATTTTCGCTTTTTTCCTTTCTGGAGAAGACAGGTTGCCTTGCTTTGGGGCAGATACTCTCTTGATGAGGTATATCACACTCCAGGAAGCTCGTGGCTTAATTCAGAAGCAGGGAAAGCCATGCAATCTCTCCCAGATTGTCACAGCAGGACTTGGCTTCCCCTGAAGATGCCACCACCAGGACTCTGAGACTGGCTGGGGTCCCTCCAACCAAGATCTGTCACATCCTGTGCCACCTCTGGCTGGACCCAGTGAGCCCCATGGAGCTCCCTGCAACCAGGCGTGTTGGGAGGACAGTTTCTCTGCTGTGTTACATGGCAGAAGCCTTCCCCTTAGGCACATGAGGCAATGCACAAGGCACCAATTTTCCTGCTTCCAGAACAATGGGAAACTCACTTCACCCCACAACCTTATTCCTGATTGTAAAGCGAAGCAAGGGCTCTCAATTTTCCTTTAAAAAGTAGTTCTTTTTTGTCTTTTTTCTTGCTAGTGTTCATGAATACATATGTATGCTTGCTGAGATGGAAAAGCTGGAAAACTTCAAAATTGTGTTGCAATCCAACACATAAGCCAGAAAAATCCCCAGGGAATAGGAAGGGGGTGCTACAGGGTGATGCTTCATTCAGCAAGAGTTTGGGTATAGCATGTGGAATTTACCATTCCATTCTTGTGCTAAATATTTCATGCCCAAATATATACCAAGAAAAGTCCTTATGTTCCAGATAACAGGTGATTCCCCTTGCTTTTTCCTGGGTGGCTGCTGATTCAACCCAGCAGCAGAACGGCACTCCAGATTGGCAAGAATTATCTGCACACCCTCTGTGTCTTGGCAAAATGAGAATTGCTATGAGCTGGTTAAGAAGTGCAGCCTACAGTCCCTACAAACAGGATTACATCTGGTTAGAATTGTGCAACCTGCTCTTAGAAAGTCATTAAACCAACTCTAAGTCCCTGTAGGTCAGGACTCACATTGTATTTGCATTTATATTCTTGACAGCTAAGGAGGAAACTGGATCCTAATTCACACTCAGTGACTATTCCTTGCATAAATAGATAGTGAACGAGAACTTAGCATGTTAGTGTTATATTCAATAGTGCTTTCTACTAGTACACTACATTTAACATTAAAACATTGAAAGATATGGTCCAATCAGAGTATAGACACATTAACAGTTTAACATAAGACACATTATAGTCCTCTGGTAAGAATCTTTATAGAAAGGTTCTCAGGGAAGGGGATATTTGAATTGATTTCTGAAGGGCTATGAGAAAGTTTTAGTATACTGTTACAATTTGGGATGGATTTATATGCATTTGCCTGTCCCACTAGACTCTCATTTCTTGAGCGGTGAGGAATCGAATGTGATTTACCTTTTTTTTTTGTTTCCAAAGCACCCCCCAAAGGCAGCCCTGCGAGTCAGTGTGTTATAGTAGAAAGAGCGGCCATTTGAATCATACTTCTACAACATAGAAAGTAGTATTGAATATAACATAACTAGCCACCACCAAAATGGGTTCTGAATGCAAATACAAAGATGACATCCAGTGTCGTCTCCTATATTTTGGCTAATTTTTCTTGGATTTCTGTCTTAGGTACTGTCACCTTCCCTGGGTGAAGGACATCAGTGACCATTTTTTCCCACTAAAATAGTTGGTTGGTCATGAATTTCCTGGTCTGGATAGTTACTGTGTCTTTCATGACGGCGGCCGAGCTTCAAGCAGCCAGGGAGAAAAAGAGCTGCATAGCATTTACTTAATGATCTATTTTTCCCATTGCCAGGGAGTTCCTCAAAGGTGGCAGTAACCAGTTCTGATGAAGCTCAGCAATACTCTCCACCACTTGCTTAGGAAGGACCTGCCATCCAACACATATGTTAATGAATTAAGTTTATGATATCATTTACATTCCAGCTGACCTATAGAAAATGATGATGGGGTATCCACATCTTCAATTTTTTTCTCCTTCTAGAAATCTAATTGTAAGGCTTTTTGTGTGTGTCAGGAGGAGGAGGGAGTTGGAAGGACAATAGCTTCTTTGCTAAATCTGGAAATAAATTCACAGACATGCTGTAGATGAATGATTTTTTTTTTAATAATGGAAGTTCTCCACTTTTAAATTGAATAATATATAGTTATTGACAAAGAGAGGTTAGAAATGTTAATTAAATCCAAATCTAGATATTCAATCAGATACCTATTATGTAAGCTTAATTATTTAACTTTTTTTAGTTATCTCATGCTGACTCATGTTCTCCAATAGCTGTCTTTCAAATCACAAGCTCTTCTGCTTGTCAAACTTTTCAATGCCTGGAGACTTTTCTATTTCATCTGCCTTCTCTTGTCAGATTCCTTGGGGTTTTCTCTGTCTCCCAATTAAGCACTAACACTGATTCTTAGATAATTCATTCAAATGCACAAGAACTCAGCAGTCTAGGAAGGAATTTTAATCACAAGGAGACACAATCCTCATTTTCTCCCTCTCATCTCTGAACATTTGGATTCACCAGGCTTGCTGGGAAACCATGTGTGCCTTTATGTAATGGCTGGAGAGTTGGTGCCTGACCACATGCGCTGGAAGGGAAGAGAGAAATGAAGATGTTACGGTAGTTAAAAGTTCAGAGAGATGCAGATCTTGAAGCAATTTCAGAGATTCACTTGTGCAGCCTCATCTTTTATAAGTAGGGGGCTGAGACCCCTAGATGGAGAGATGCCCAGGCTCACACAGGAGTTCTAATTCTCAGCCTGGTGAACTTTCATCAACCATCTGTTACTTTGGGGTTCATGCATTTGGGTGAGGCCACCATTTGATCCAAAAAGGCAAATTCATGTGCAATGTGGCTGTAATATTGGGCCTCTTGCTTTGAGATCTTTTCTGAATTTCCCCTCCATCTTTCATTGTGTCTAGGATCCCTCTCCGGAGTAGTGTTCTGTGGTCTAGACAGGGCACAGATTTGAAATCCAAGCTCAGAAGAAAATGGTTCAGTTGAAACCAAACTAGCAACCGTGTTGAGAGCTTGCTTTATCTCCAGCCCTCCTGGAGCTAACAACTTAAAACTTTTCATAAAGATATTTTACTCTTAAGCAGCCAACTGGCAAGACTTATTATTTTTTTTAATTTTATTTATTTATTTGACAGATAGATAGAGAGCACAAGTAGGCAGAGCAGCAGGCAGAGGGAGAGAGAGAAGCAGACTCCCCGCTGAGCAGGGATCCTGATGCGGGACTCAATCCCAGGACTCTGGGATCATGACCTGAGCTGAAGGCAGATGCTTAACCGACTGAGCCACCCAGGCGCCCCTGGCAAGACTTATTTTTAAAAGATGTTTTCAGTTAAATAGTTCAAAACAGACTTGGCCTGAGAGAAATGAATAATGCCACTCATCCACCTGTTACTGGCTGTTGGCTGAGGTTCCGTGAATACAAATTATTTAGAGAAATCCAAGTGGTAATGAACATGACTTTGGCTGTGAATTGAAAGCTCTACCCAGGGCATTTCTAAGACCAGAAGAAGCTGCTTAAATAAAACCAGACAAAAAACTTCTTAAACCTACTACTAAATTTTCCAGTATGTCACACTGTTCTATAAAGACAGATCCTGGTTTAACACTTCTTAAGACTATTGAATGAACAAGACCTACTACCTTTTATTGAGCATCTATTACATGCTGAGCACTCTGATGGTGTTTCATACTTGCAAACTCTTTAAGTAAATATTTTCTTTCCCACTGTATAGATGAAGAATTTCAGGTGCAGGGCGCCGGGGTGGCTCAGTCGGTTAAGCGACTGCCTTTGGCTCAGGTCATGATCCTGGACTCCCAGGATCGAGTCCGGCATGGGGCTCTCTGCTCAGCAGGGAGTCTGCTTCTCCCTCTGACCCTCTCCCCTCTCATGCTCTCTCTCTCTCAAATAAATAAATCTTTAAAAAAAAAAAAAGAATTTCAGGTGCAGTGAAATTCACCGTTTCAGGGTAAAGAGGTATGTGCCTTGCTGAGCTGGGGCTCAATCTCAGAGCCCATCTTTCTCCAGAGTTATCTGTTAGTGTTCTTTCCATTGATCAGACTTAGAGTGTCCCTCAAGACAAATCCCATGCAGCTCTGAAATTTCAGCTTAGAGGCTTCTTTCTCAAGAGAGCCTCAAATGCATGTTTGGGCCACTTATGTTACTTATATGCATTCACAAATCATTCACTTACTTGCTATCCACAGGGTGTGTGCATATTCCCACCACTGTGCTAGGTTCCAGAGAGAGATCAGAAATGATTTCTGTCCTCAAGGAGCTCAATGCCTTAAGCTGGATTAGATCAAATTTCATTCATTCATTCATTCATTCATTCATTCATTCATTCATTCATTTTTAAAAAATATTTTCATTTGTTCTTTAGTTTACTCATTCACTTGTTGCCTCTGGGTGTCCAATTGCTTCAGGAACAATTATTGAAAAGTCTCTCTCTCCTTTATTGATGTGCATTTGCATCTCTGTCAAAAATCAGCTGAGTCTCGGGGCGCCTGGGTGGCTCAGTCGTTAAGCGTCTGCCTTCGGCTCAGGTCATGATCCCAGGGTCCTGGGATCGAGCCCCGCATCCCTTCTCAGAGGGAAGCCTGCTTCTCCCTCTCCCATTCCCCCTGCTTGTGTTCCTTCTCTCGCTGTCAAATAAATAAATAAAATACTAAAAAAAAAAAAAAAAAAAAAAATCAGTTGAGTCTCTTTGTGTGGATCTGTTACTGGGTTCTCTGTTCCATTCCAGTAATCTGTGAATCTATCCCCTCACTCATACTGTAGCTCCTTGGTAACTCCGATCATAAGGAAGAGTGATTCCTCCCACTTTGTCTTGTTCAACATTGCTTTACCTATTCTAGGGCTTATGCCTTTCCATGTAGATTTTAGAGTAGTTTTGTCTAAGTCTAAAAACCTTGCTGGAATTTTGATACAGATTGCATTAAACTTATAGATCAACTTTGGAAAAATTGACATTTTTACTAAGACTTCCAATCCATTAACATTGAGTCTTCCAATCCATTTGTTTAGGTCTTCTTTGGTTTCTTTCGCCAACAATTTATAATTTCCAGCATACAAATTCTGTACTTGTTTTAAGTGCATATTAAATATTTTATTTCCTTTGGGCCAATTGTAAATAATATTATGTTTGTAATTTGGTTCCCACATTTTAATTGTTAGTATGTATAAATATGACTTTCTTTCTGCTGATCTTGTATCTTGTGACCTTGCTGGAATCATTTATTAATTCTATTTTTTTTCTTGTTGATTTCCTTGGGATTTCTCTGTAGTAAATCATGTCATCTGCAAATACAGGGAGTTCCCTTTTCTTCTTTTCCAATTTGTGTGCATTTTATTTCTTTTTCTTGCTTTATTGTAAAGATTAGACCTTCCATTATCCCTTTAAGGTGGATGTGCCCTTAAGCACCTAACATCAAATGCTGGTGAGGATGTGGAGAAGCTGGATAGGCATACATTGCTAGTGGGAATGCAAAATGTTATAGCTGCTCTGAAAAACAGTTTGGCAGTTCCTTAAAAAATGAAACATGCAGGAGTGCCTGGGTGGCTCAGTCGTTAAGTGTCTGCCTTCGGCTCATGTCATGATCTCAGGGTCCTGGGATTGAGCCCCGCATCAGGCTCCTACTTGGTGGGAAGCCTGCTTCTCCCTCTCCCACTCCCCCTGCTTGTGTTCCCTCTCTCGCTGTGTCTCTCTCTGTCAAATAAATAAATACAATCTTAAAAAAAAAAAAATGAAACATGCAACTATCATAGGACCCAGCAATGGTTCATTAGGCATTTCTTTGAGGAAATGAAAATTCATGCTCACATAAAATCAGTATATTAATATTCATTGTCGCATTATTTGTAACAACTAAAAACTGAAAATAACTCAGATGTCCTTCAAAAGGTAGATGATTATACAAACTGTTGTTCTCATGTGCCATCATGGCCATGATATATGCATCAGCAATAAAAAGAACTGTTGACCCAGTCATGTCACAACTTGGATGATTCTATAGGGAATCGTGTGAAATAAAAAAAGCCAATTCCAAAAGGTTGTGTACTGTATGTTTCCATTCTTGAAGTAATATTTAGACTAGATTAATGGGCCAAGGGTTAAAAGGGGGTTGGATGGGCTATGGGTGTGGCTGTAAAGGGGTGTCATGAAGGATCTTTGTGGTGATGGGAATGTTTTGTATCTTGACTGTATCAACGTTAATATCTTGGTTGTGATACTGTACCATTGTTTTGCAATGTCATGGCAAAATTGTAAACCATTGGGGGATAGTAGGTAAAAGTACATGAGATCTTTAAATCATTTCTCATAATTGCATGTGAATCAAAATTATCTCAAATCAGGGGCACCTGGGTGGCTCAGCTGATTCAGCTTACTACTTGATTTCAGCTCAAGTCACAATCTCGGGATTGTGGGATCAAGCCCTGAGTCTGGCTCTGGGCTCAGCAGGAAGTCTGCTTGAGATTCTCTCTCTCCCTCTGCTCCTCCCCACCCACTCACATGCTGCCTCTCTCTCTCAAATAAATAAATAAATAAATAAAATCTTTAAAAAATTATTTCAAATTAAAAGTTTAATTTGGAAAATCCATTGTCTGAATGTTATATAAATTGTACAATGCAAACATTAATTATAGTTTTTACTTTTATCACTGTTACTAGTATAAGTGACATTAAAGAGAGGGGTTATAGAGAGTAAACCTTAAGAATGAGAAAGAATTAAAAATACAGATACCATCACAAAGCCTCGGAATGACATTTTTGATATGTGGTTGGAAATGGAGTGAGGCTGGCTAGAGTCTTTTGGGGTTGGCTCTGCTCTCCTGAGGATGCCATGAACATTCCTAGTTCATGGGAATAGAAGCTGGTGAAAGGCGGGCTTAGGGTGTCCATTCTTTTTTTTTTTAACGTTTTTATTGTTATGTTAATCACCATACATTACATCATTAGTTTTTGATGTAGTGCTCCATGATTCATTGTTTGCGTTTAACACCCAGTGCTCCATTCAATATGTGACCTCTTTAATACCCATCACCAGGCTAACCCATCCTCCCACCCCCTCCCCTCTAGAACCCTCAGTTTGTTTTTCAGAGTCCATAGTCTCTCATGGTTCATCCTCCCCTCCGATTTCCCCCCCTTCATTCTTCCCCTCCTGCTATCTTCTTCTTTTTTTTTTTTTTAACATATATTGTATTATTTGTTTCAGAGGTACAGATCTGTGATTCAACAGTCTTGCACAATTCACAGCGCTCACCATAGCACATAACCTCCCCAATGTCTATTACCCGGCCACCCCATCCCTCCCACCCCCCACCACTCCAGCAACCCTCAGTTTGTTTCCTGAGATTAAGGATTCCTCGTATCAGTGAGGTCATATGATACATGTCTTTCTCTGATTGACTTATTTCGCTCAGCATAACACCCTCTAGTTCCATCCAGGTCATTGCAAATTACGGTGCCCATTCTTAATTAAGCCACATGAGGAATGCTAATAAAGTTTGCCCAAATACTTTTTTCCTAAAGTAAGGGAAGGAAAGTGTGAATTAACAAAGGCATATATGCATTCAAGTGCGGTAGTATCAGATTATACGATAGACTAAGAAGTATGGGCTTTTGGAGACAATGAGTAAACACAGAGACTGTTAGGCAGGGAGTGACCCGAGAAAACCACATCCCATGCTGGCTGTGCTGTGAAGACAGAGAGTGGACAGGAGCAGGTCTGAGGACTGAGTTGGAGGCCAGGGATTATGCAGAATCCAGGTAAGAGATGAAAGGGGCCAGGAGGTTTCTGTTTCTGAAGAAAGAGGCCTGTTTCTTATAGGTGTTTGTAAATAGGCAAAGGAGAGAGTGGGTCTACTGCACATTGAGGAGGTTGTCTGGGGTTTCTTAAAATGTTGGGGGCAGGGAATTCAAGAGGAATCAATTAAGAGGAAGATATTGGAAGAATTAGAAAGGGAGGTGGGGGGGGCGCCTGGGTGGCTCAGATGGTTAAGCATCTGCCTTCGGCTCAGGTCGTGATCCCAGGGTCTTGGGATCGAGTCCCACATCTGGCTCCTGGCTCAGCGGGGAGCCTGCTTCTCCCTCTGCTTCTCCCTCTGCTCATGCTCTCTCTCTCTCTATCTCTGTGTCTCGAATGAATAAATAAAATCTTTAAAAAAAAAAAAAAAAGAAAGAAAGGGAGGTGGGTTTTTAATGGTTAGGTGGGATCCAGAGTTAGGAAGTCAGGTTAATCTCAGACAGAAAAATACTCTCTTCCTCTGAGAGATGGAGAATGCATGAACAATGAAAGATAACCCAGGGAAAGGCTGAATTGCATAAAGTAGGCACTAGATGAGATGGGGACACTAGAACAGTGTTCCATTCCATCTGCTCTTCTAATGGAAGAATCTAGCTTCTTCAAAAGTTCTCCTGAATATTCCAGTCTAAGATGCCCCATTCAGAGGAAGGGGGAAAAATCATAAGAGAAATGGCTCCCAGTAGACTAAGACAATTCATTTTTCCTTTTAAAAAAAAAATAAATTTCTTTACAGCTTGTGACTTTAAGAAAATCAATGTCGGGGCGCCTGAGTGGCTCAGTCATTAAGCGTCTGCCTTCACCTCAGGTCACGATCCCAGGGTGCTGGGATCGAGCCCCACATCGGGCTCCCTGCTCAGCGGGAAGCCTGCTTCTCCCTCTCCCACTGCCCCTGCTTGTCTTCCCTCTCTCGCTGTGTCTCTCTCTGTCAAATAAATAAATAAAATCTTTAAAAAGAAAGAAAGAAAATCAATGTCATTTCTCCTGTTTGCATAGCATTTGCTTAGCTAATTTAGGGAGGGAGTAAATTTCTTCATGACGAATTTGATGAGAGACATCATTAATTCAGAAAAGCCTCTCTCCTTACCTGTCTGATCTCCCCAACTTCATAAACCCATTCAATACCAAAGCCAGAACTCAAGTTTTATTGATTCTTTTAAGAGTTGAAGACAACATAGGCCAAAATATTGAAGAAGGGCTACGAAATAAACCACTGACACCAGAACCTGGATTTCCTGGCTACTATTGAAATTCCCTTTTATGATTCCTTGAATCAGTAAAATGGTTTGGAAATGACTCCAGTTTAATGCAGTCATGCCCAGATCCTGGTTGTTGACTCCCTTCAGTGAGTAAATCCAGGGACCTCTGGGGTCTGGACAATAAAGAAATAAGATCTAATGGGATTGGAGTTGGTAAAGGTTTCAAGGTCCAAGCAAGAGACATGGGGCAGCACTGTGAGACTGGAAAAGCCAGTTGCGGAATGGATTTTGGGAAAATGAGTTCAGGAGTGAAGAGGCGGAGGCTAGCTGGGGAGAGAGCAGGAGAATAGGTAATGGAGACTTTGAAAGATTTATGTGTACTGGGATCCTCCTTTTGATTTTTTTTTTTTTAATCCACATGGTAGACCATGCAGATATAAGTCTACATACTATGTGCCTGCAGTTTACCAAATTTGTTAATGGTGTCCCAGAATAAAAGGCATAATTCTAGACAGCATTAAACACTTGATTCTCTGGTTCTGATGTCCTGTTATTTGGTACAGTTGGGCAGATTTGAATCAGTCTCGGACACTCTGGGTAAATGGGACTGGACTGACCTCTGCCACAGATTCACTGGGTGACCTTTGGTATTTCCTTTCTCCTCTCTTGGCAAAGGAAATGAAGGTATTAAACTGGTCCCTTGGGACCTATTAATTTCTGGAATGCTCTCATTGTTTCTGGACCAGAGGGTCAGGCGAAGCATAGCCAGTGAATTCCATGAACTTCATTTCGTCTTTCTCCAGCTCCCAAGTATTTCAAAAGCCACCTTCTGGATGATGTGAAGCGCCACCAAAAGGGGCTCCCCTATTCCCTAGGGAGATGTAGAGAGCTAGCAGCATTTCTGCCCTCACTGCTACAAGGACATACTTTATTTTCCCCATGTGCTTAAAGCCCTCCACGCCAGCCTCCTGAGCTGGAACGAGGGGCAGCTGTGCCCAAGAGTCAGGCAGAAGGGGTGGCTTGTGCCCGCTTTTACTTCTGCCTCATCTGCAGGGGATGCCCTTGTCTTGATATCATGCTATATAATGATTGACCTCTGAGGTCTCCTGATGAAGGGAACAATTACAGAACTGGACAAGTTATGCTAAAGGGAATGAACACATAAGGAAATGGGCCTAGAACCTGGGATGGAGAGGAAGTCGTGAGCACGACAGAGAGATAACACACATCACACTGTGGACCCAGCATCTGCGACAGAGCACAAATACATTTTAGGAAAATTTCCAGCTTATCCAAACACGTTCTTTGCCTTATTCCAAGAATACAAATGCAGTGATTTTGAGCTTATGCCACATATATTTATATTATAAATTTTTATAACTTTAAATTGTCCCTTGGGCAAGAAAAAATTCTCATTTAACATAACCAAAGAAAACCTTTAATAAAGAGATTCAGATATACATATCCTTCACAATTGCTCTCTCCAGGCATCTAGAAATAAATTCTGTCCTGGCAATATTGACAGGGTGATTCTGGTCAAGTTGCTTTCTCTCTCTCTGGACTTCAACTCCCAAATTAATGAATTAGATTAATCTCTCATTTGTTCATTTATTCATTAAGTTTCTATGGAGTGTCATCCATGTTCTAGGTGCTGGGGGAAATAAAATAAAGCTATTGCCTTTGAAGACAAAGAGTGATCTTCAATTAGGAGACAAGAGGCATTGACTACAAGCTTGAGAGCCACTTCTCCAACTGAAATCAAAAAGTGGCTGACGTTATAACGTTTTAGGTCCACAGGTCATCAGCAGGCCCTGAGCACTGTGGAAAAGAAAGAGAGGCTTTGTCTCCAGGAGGGCTTGTGTTCAGTCCTGGCTCTGACCTCTATTAGCAGTGTGACCTTGGACAAGGCTCATGGGCTGTGACCTGTTTTCCTTCTGTTAATCTTCGGTGACATCTGCCTACCTCACAGGGTGGACATCAATGATTATGTGTATGAAAGCTCCTCATAAACTTCAAAGTGATGTCAAATATCAGGAGTTGTTCATGTAGGAAGAACCTGCCTTTCATAGAGGGCAAATTGATATCTAGGAAATGAATCTCTCCCTGATTGTTAAGGTTCAATATAGAATTAGATTTTGCATCTAGTTCAACCTTTTGTTGAATGATATTTTTAAAGTTTTGATTGGATTTTGTATTAGCCAGTGAGTTTTGGCAAGGTAGCCATAGAAATAAACTACAACTTGATACAAATTTCAGGTATGTCTAGTTCTATGAATTTCTAGATATATTCTGGAAATGCCCCTAACAGTAGTACTTGGAAGTCTTGTTGGAAGAAATTCTAGACATAATATATTCCAGCCCCAACATCTTCTGGTGAAGAAAATAGAGTACAGACAAAGTTAATGATTCTCTCTGGATCATATACGAATTTGACTCATATGTTATGTACAGCTGGTAATTCCCAGGTCTTTTCGTTCCCTGTTCAATGCTTGGTTACTCTACTTTTCCTTATTGCAAAAATTTTTCTTTTATTTGTTACCCTGAAGATATGGATTATCTAAATGCTTTGCTCTTCCAAATAGCTATTTAACTATGCTTGTAATCTATTCATTCTAACAATATGGAACTCCAAGTTAGGATCCCATCTGTTGATAAGGGATTTATTATGTTGGATGGGGTTGGGGAAAGGGCAGAAAGAGACAGAGAAACAGGCTCCTCACTGAGCAGGAAGCCTGATGTGGGGCTCGATCCCAGGACCGTGGGAGCATGACCTGAGCCAAAGGCAGACACTTAACCAACAGAGCCACCCAGGTGCCCCAAGGATAGTGTATTAGTTTCCTTAATCTTCTGTAACAAATCATCACCAATATGGTGGCTGAAAACAGGAAAAACTTATTCTATCACAGTTTGGGAGGGTAGAAGTATAAAATTCAGTGAGGAATGTTTTCTACCTAGATAACTTGGCTAATGTTGAACCTGAAAGCAGCTTCCAATTATTAAGCAACTGCTCTGAAGCTGGAATTTTGCACTCATTGCCTGACTTAATCTTCACAACTGTAAAACTAGAAACCAAGGCTCAGAGAGGCCCAGTCCCTAGTATGGTCACACTCTGTGAGTAGCAGAGCTGGGAGTCAATTCCTGGCTGACCTGCCTATTATCTGTGGTGTACCAGGCTGTCTTTCTCACTTAGGGAAGTAACCCATGGAACAGACCCAATGCTCAGATAATTTGGGTTCCTTGAAAAGTGTTCCTCCCTGAATATCTTCAGGTGTACAAATAAGGGTTTACTGCCTCTCTTCTTATTCCAATTTCCAGACCTCCTTCATCCTAGATGGCTCTGAAAGCATTCTGAACTTTTTCCTGAAATGGCTATGCATCTTCTAGCTTCTGAGTCACCTGTGTGTCCAATATGATTAGACTTTTAATAGAATTCTTAATTTAAAAAAAGTTTTCTGAGAGAGTCCACATCATGAATTTTAGAATACTTGCTTTCATTTGCCTCATCTTATTTAAGAACATGGGGCACCATGATTAAACATCTCTTCCATGAGCAATTGGGCTTTTCAGAAGGGGACTCCATTGAGATTTACTGAAGTGTTTGGAGGAAGTTCTAATAAAACAGTAGACTGTGGAATCTGCAGCTCAGGAAATTGAGTGGATGGAAAAAGCATTCAGATGTTGGTGGGTTCTGAGGCTTGGGATAATTTTTACATCTGATGATTCTTCTCTGTATTAGTATGCTTATCTTCACTCTGTCTGTGGGTCCTAACGAGTGTAAGGGAGGTACTTGTGAAGATGGGAAAGAATGCTGCTTTAGACTAAAAGTCCATCTTCCTGGGATCCTGTTGGCTGGAACTAGAGAGAACCACCCCAGAACAGGGAAGCAACATTTGGCTAAGCTCTGCATTGGTCAGTGAAATGTTGGATGACTCCAATTATATATGGAGCTGAGCCCTGCACTTCTGCAGGGACATTAACGAGCAGAGTATGTTCAGAGAAAAGAGACCAGGATTGGACTATAACTGGACCAGGTTATAGAAGATACTCTTGAAGAGTATGTTGGCGGTTGTCCAATATCCAACTTCAGGAATCTGAAAGAGTAGCCAATCTGCTAAATCTCAAGGGAGAAAATGAGGACTAAAATAGGTGAAAGATGCAAGAAGACCACACAAGATAAACATCAACATCTAGCATGCACGGGGGCCCCACACAGTTGGACCCAATAAATACTTGTTCACTTCATAAATGAATGAATATAAATGGAAGAGGCTTTGGTGTGAAAAGATTAAGCTTGGAGTCAAATAGATTCAGCTTTAATCTGCCACTACTTAGCTGGGGGTACTTGGTTGAGTGCCTTTAAGCTCTTAGACTTGATTCTTCTTCTTTAAAATGAGGACAATGGTATTTACCTCCCAACACTATTGGGAGGATTAAGATTAGACAAGATCAAGTGTGGGAAGGCACTTTTTGAGCCATGGTTAGGTTTGATAAGAGCACACAGGGAGGGGCTGAGGGAGGACATTCATGAGCAAAACAAGAGCAGATGTGGGCAGTGTAAGAACTGTTCAGTCAGGACACTTCATGGTGGGTGAATGGCTGAGACTGGGTCCACCAATGGCACCACTAAGTAATTCATGTGTGTGATGATGACTCTGTGCTATTCAGAAAATGTGACAATATGGTATTTTTTTAAGCAAAGAGACATTTGGAATGCATTAGGGGACTGTTTTGTAAAAGCTGAGTTTTTTAAATTTGAATTTTTAGAATGTCTTTCATTTAGTTCGTTATCTATGCTTTAGACCTAAACAAGATAAAAGTCAGTTTTTTAACAAATTTTCTTAGGTATAATGGCTCTTCTCCAATTGAGGCCTGAAACCTTAATTGTTCAATTGACTGGTTGGTGTCCACTACGATTTCGTGAGGCCAAACACTGCTCCAGTAGAATAAATAGTTTCTGTTTCATGAGTGTGAAATTAGAAGACTATAATATTAATTCTCAATTAACATCAATTTACAAAACCATGTAGGTTTTTTTTTTTTTTTCCTCACTAACGCATGGTCAAAGTTACAATGGAATCCAGGTCAAGGTAAGATGGTCAAGATTAACATGGCCTCCAGGATTCCTGACGACTCTACCTCCCCAGACTCAACTCCTCTTTCTGCTTGAACCCTATATCTCAAAGCTTTTGGCAGCTTCCTCCTTCCCCTCTCTTCTCTCTGGAAAGTTTTCCCTGACTTTGCCAACCTGACTTAGTTCCTTCCTTTCTGTTGTGTTTACTGAATCGCCTGCCCACTTCTATTGTAGCACAAATAAAATAATCGTAGTTCTCTTTTACTGAGTGCCTAGGATATAACAGACACTGCATCAAAGGTTCTGCGTCTATTGACTCAAGAAATCCTTTCAACAACCTTGAGAGAACATATTATTTTCATTTTATAGATCTAAAGCTTCATGGGCTTAGGAAGCTTGCTAATAATCACTTAGCTAATGAAAGGCAGAGCCTGAATTTGAATGAAGGTTTATCTGAATCCAAAGTCATTTTCCTCAACTTTTGCATTACACTGTGTCTCCCTCCACTAGGCTGTGAACATTTTTCAGGGCAGATATTGAATCTAATTTACTTTTGTGTTCCCCATAGGGCCTGGATTACATTAGATGCTTAGGAAATTTCTTTAGTATCATGAAAGGTGCTTCTGAAATAGACGGTTCCTGGGAAGAAGCTGAACGCACATGACACTCCACGTGTAGAGGGGGCTCTGGCCATGCAGGGCTCTTGGCAATCTCTGAAGGTGCAAAGCCTTCTCTTATCTCAAAATATTTATATTTTTCCCTCCCCTCCATTTGGAATATATCCTCTCCACCTTTAGTTTTATTTAGTCTTCTGTATATTTCAGCATTTATTTCAGGTAACTTCTCCCTCATCCTGGGTGTGGTTGGGTGGCCCTCCTGTTCACTCTCCCAGTTCTGAGTTCACTTCCCCATCACAGAACTTAGCACACTGCTCTGTCATTGCATGGTTGCTCACCCCACTCTCTCTGTCTCTGTCTCTGTCTCTGTCTTTCTCTCATTAGATTGTGAATTCATTGAGGGTCACAACTGGTCTCACTTACCTTCTATCTCTAATACTTGGCAAAGTGTGTCTGGGATAAAATAGGGGTTCAGTATGTATTTCCCATGGAATGAAGAATGAATGATTACTCCTTATGTAAAGTTTCCCTATCTCTCAAGGTCTTTACCAAATTTTCTTAGTATGCTCATTCCAATGAGAATTTTGTTTAAAGAGAAAAAGCCCACTGAGTTTCAGATTGCATTGCATTATAAACAAAAGTCCCCCGCCCCCCACTGGTGGCTCCATATCCTTTTCATTTGAATGGGTTTTTTTAAGTTTATGGAAAGCATTACAAATTTCATCTCCTACCAGTCAAATGAGGTAGGCAGGGTTATTAGTACCTCTATTTTACAGATGAGAACATAGACCCTTTTAGATCAGTTGGTTTGCCCATGGTCACCCAAGCATCAGTGATGAAACCCATATTAGCTGGTTCAAAGCCCACAGAATTTATGCTGTCTGAGTTTGGAACTAAAGTTGCCTGTTAAAAAGCATATCAAGCAAATGTTACTGGAATCAAACTGATCTGTGGTGAGTAGAGAATATGCAGTGAGACCATCTAGATGATGCAAAGGGGGACTGATGCAAAGGGGCCCAGGTCTACGTGACCCAGCCACCCCTCCTTCTTGTGAGGGCACAAGGATCAAAGCAAAGTGCTGTCAACAAAGTGTGGTGTCTAGGCAGAGCTCAAGGAGGCACATATGTATCTTTAAGTCACTTAACCCAAATATGAAGATCTGGAGTTAGAGAAGAAAGGGAGAAGGGAACTGGTCTGTCTGAGGTCAGGCTACCACTCCAGCCAGACGTGGACAAAGCAATAAGAGCCGCACCCATGTTATAATCTTACTACACACAGTGACCCACCCACCAGTAGAGCTGACTCAATGCATGATCAATTAGATTAGCACCACTCACTCCTTGGGGGAGGGACAAGAAGGGGGCATACTGGGGAGTTTCCCCAACACATGCTGGATCCCAATGACCAGTTCAGCAGTTCCTTCAGTTCCGGGGAAGTTAGTACCATCAGTGATAGTGTACGAGGTTCTCCTTCCCAACTGTGCCATCAGTGATAGAATAGGGGAGGAGACTGGGAAGCAGAGGTTTGATTACATGCCCCTCGGTGCCTTGCAACAAACAATATCTTGGTCTCTAGAGCAGTGGTCTTGAAAATGGGGTGCGCTCACTCAGGCAGTGCTGAGGATGACCCATGGTAATGGAAAGACAATATCGGAACTTCTACTGATTCTTACCTTATACTCACTCTTTTAGAAAATTTTTACTTTTTTTTTTTTTTTTTGGTCAGTTCAATAATGAACATACTATTTTGGGTGCAGTAGTCTGAGCATATAATTTATAAACAAATAAATGTATGTAAAAGACAGGTAAAATCAAATCATTTATAGATTACTAGCTTAGAAATATTAATCCGGTCAACCAAGGATTCCATCTAAGCCAGGCTGGAATGCTCTAAATTCAGTGATTCTCAAACACCATTCCATAAATCTGGCTTTATGAGAATAACTGTTAAAAAGACAAAATTTCAGATGCCACTTCTGGAAATTGCATAGGTTCAGAGGAGGAGCCAGTCATCATTTCCTGTCATCTTCTAGCTGGCCAGTACATAGCCAACAAGGCCCCTTTCTGGGGCTTTCCACTCCCTTTTGCCCTCTCTAGCCTCGACACGTTGTGGTTCTATTAATTTGACTGATATGGATGAGAGGGCATTGTGCTCAGAGTCCGGAAACCTCGATGCAGATTTCTGCATTCCCATTAATTTACCCTCTGACATTGCATCTGAGCACCTCGGTTTCCTTATCTATCAAATAGAAATAATGAAATAAGTGTTGCATTTATTCAAGTCTTACTAAATGTCAGTCATTCTAGGCAGTGAATGTCTAGCAACTTATTTAATCCATCAACTTCATGATGCCACTTGGGTTCACTATCACTATTTCGTGGACAGGGAAATTGAGACAGAAAAGATGAAGGGGTTTACCTAAGGACACACAGCTGGTGAGTGTCATGCCCAGGTTACAGACCCTGTGACTCGGTCTCCAGAGCCTTTGTTCTGAATCACAGTGGTATCAGCAACATGCAATAAATTAGATTATAGGAAAAATGGCTGCCGCACCCATGAGAAGGATCCCGTGGTTCAAGAACTCTGTGATTCCAAACTAAGGGAGAACAGGAAACTCTCTACATGCCTGTGGGATTTCCTGAGTCAGATTCACCTAACAGCCAGAGAGGGGTACTGTGGGAAGGAAACAGAGCTGGACGTAGGGCCTGGGTTCTAGCCCTGCCCTGTCATAAAATCAGACACTCCACCGTTGTACCCTTTAGCTATTGTATCTGTACCACATAGACGGTGCTAAGGCGCCTTCTGGCACTAAGCACTAAGGAGTTCTTCTGTCCCTGATGCCTGTATGTAAATTTTTTTTTTAATTGTTCATTTAGGTAAGATGACAAGAAATGATGGCTGGCTCCTCCTCTGAACCTATGGAATTTCCAGAAGTGGCATCTGAAATTTTGTCTTTTTAACAGTTATTCTCATAAAGCCAGATTTGTGGAATGGTGTTTGAGAATCACTGAATTTAGAGCATTCCAGCCTTGGCTTAGATGGAATCCTTGGTTGACTGGATTAATATTTCTAAGCTAGTAATCTATAAATGATTTGACATTTTACATACATTTATTTGTTTATAAATTATATGCTCAGACTACTGCACCCAAAATAGTATGTTCATGATTGAACTGACCAAAAAAACAGTGACAAGGCCAGTCACAGCTGGGTTGGCTTCGCAGGAAGGTGTCTGAAATGACTGCCTTATACCCATGACCGAGGCCACGACAGCCCACGTCTGAAGTCTTGGCCATGTGGGTGTCTGTGCATTGCCAGCATCCACCTGTGGGTCTCTGAGGGGTATTGGGGACCACAGGGCTTTAGGCAAGTTCAGCTGGTGGAAGGTGGGGCCGTTGGGGGAAGTTATGAGCCCAACACATATAGCCAGGTAGGCTGAGGCCTACAGCTTCCTCTTGGGAATATATCCCGCAGTTTAAAAATGATTTTACGTTGGGGTTCTCTCTCTGTTTAACAAAAACTTTTGTCCAGTTTTGACAATAAGAAGGAGCTTCAAACCTGTGTGAAGGATAAGGAAGAATCATAAAGGTAACGCTGTGACTTTGAAGAAAGATATTCTGAACTCCCATGAATTTGAGCTTGGGCTGGTCAGTTTTCTCTTCTGGACTCACAACCCTTATAAGTTAGTAACATTTTTTTTTTTAAATAAATGAAGAAAGAAACAGGCCACAAGACCCACCATCACCTCGAATACATTATTAGACACACTGCTGGTGATGAAATGGAGCTCCTGCACTTAGCTGACCTCACCCAGGTCACCCACAGGCAGGTAAGGAGATGGAAGGTCAGGCCAGTCCTTCCCAATTTTCTCTGGGGCCTTGGCCACTGCACCCTGGCTGAATCACTGGAGCCGGCGAGGTCAGCGAGTCCATAACCATGCACCAAGCCCCGACTTCCCTCTCATGGGCATGTCAGTGAGGGACGCGGTGTCATTTGACACAAAAAGTTCTTTCAGCAGCTGCCCCCTCTGAGGACCACCCAGGACAAAGTTGGTTTCTGCCACAGTGGGACAACTTTAGGTCCGATCTGTAGAGGAGTTTCCCGGCAGGGTGGTTGGACAAGGAAGTGAGCTCCTGAGCAAAGTTGTCATTCTCATCTTTGGAGGATATGAAAATCACTGCCATTTTCCCCTGTGTCTAAGTGGCAGGGGCATTCACTTGGTACCCCTAGACGGGACCTTGCAGCCCGGGACACACAAACGTGCCCCGAGAAGAAAAGAAGTTGCCTGGATTGGAAAGAGGTGGTCAGTCCACGGTATTTATCAAACCCAGCACTGTCCGGATGCCAGGGACGGAACAACACATGAGACAGAGTAGTCGTCTGGACAGAGACTTGATCCCGGTGAGGGGAGACAAAACCCTAGGTGAGTAAGCTGATCTCATGTACTGGGAGAAGGGAAAGAGCTGGGTCTGCTTTAGCGGGGTGCTCGCCATGCTCCAGGCCTTCCACCTCGGAGGAAGGATCCATGGAGTTTGGACCCCCAGGATAAAGGCAGCGCCCAGGTGGATGTACAGGGAAAGAGCATCCTCAGGAGAAGGGACAAGAAAGGCAGAGGTTTGAAGCCAAGCAGACCCAGGACTGTGCATTCCACTTGCCGGCTGACCGTAACCCTCAAAGCTTGAATTTCTTTCTTTCTTTAAAAAAATCAAAGTTTTATTATTGAGGTGTAGGTGACATACAATGTCCTATTAGTTTCAGGTGCACAACATAGGGATTCGACAATTCTATACATTACGCGGGGCTCCCTGCTGCAGGTGTACTCACCATATGGGATTACAGTATTATTGACTGTATCTCCTTATTTTTCATCTCTATGGCCTATTTGTTTTATACCTGGAAGTTCAATCCCCTTCACCTGTTCTACCTATCCTCACAACGCCCTCCTCCCTGGCTCTGGAAACCACCAGATTGCATTTCTGAGTCTGTTTCTGTTTTTTATTTGTTTCTCTCAGAGCTTTATTTTAAAGATGTATGTATGTATGAGAGAGAGAGAGAGAGTGAGCGAGCAGGGAGGGAGAGGGGCAGAGGCAGAAGAATCTCAAACAGAATCCCCGCTGAGCATGGAGCCCGATGCCGGGCTCCATCCCAGGGCGCTGAGATCACACTCTGAGCCGAAATCAAGAGTTTAACCGACTGAGCCTCCCAGGCACCCCGGCTCAGAGCTTGTATTTCTTTATCTGTAAATGGGGACAGGATCAATACCTGCTTCATTGGCTTGTTGTGAGGATTACCTGAGGAAAAATACAATTGACACCCAAATATTCTGATTGTAGCCTCTGGACATGCAGGTGTTTGGGTTGGACCTTTGTAAAATCTGGAGTCAGAGTGGAATGAATCCCAAATGGAGAGTCAGTCAGACCTTGAATTTGGGACAGCCTTGGTTACCAGGGTGATTTTCTCCAAGTGAATGCTTCTCTTCAAGCCTCGGTTTCCCGTCCTACAAAACATCACACTTTCCTCTGAGAGCTACTGAGAGGATCCCATTTATTTATTCAATGATTGCCTCTTAAGTGCTTACTATCTGCCAGGTCCTGTTTTACTAACTGTGAGGACTCAGCAGAGAAAGATCAGACCGCTCCCCCCGCCCCCAAAACTTGGGGACCTTTTGGTCTAATGGGGAGAAGAGACGAAATGAGAAAATGCAAACATGAGGAAATGTATGTGAACATTCTTCACAGGGAGCGGCCTTGGGAAGCCGTGCGTCCTGGTCAGCCCTCACCATCAGCAGGTGGGGCGAGCCCCGGGGCAGGCCGAGGAGAGAGCTGTAGTGAGGTCTCACGGTTGTTTCCTCCTCTGGCTTAGGATGTCTGCTCAGAGCTGTCGCCACGTTTACTCCTCCCCAGGACTCGGGGAGAAAACAGTTTGCCTTGCAATATATGCTAGCCCTGCATTTGGAGCTCATGGTCTTATCCTGGCTTGGGCATAGAGGTCAGTAGGATGGGGACCCACGCTACAGGAATTGGAGAAATGTGGCAGCTTGGACCCTGGAACAAAGGTGAAGTCCGTTTACTAGAACGGGGGTATGTGCAGAGAGTGTGCAAGCTGCCGGACAGAATCAGCACAGTGGATCCAGGCGGTGGATACGGGCAGGCCATCAAAGGCCAGAGAGTGTAAGCTGCCCCCGACCTGGGGTGAGGATGAGGCCAATCCAATTCAGTTGTAGAAGCTCCTGAGGAGGCGGAGTGGTCCTGTGTGGGGTGGAAGCTGTGGGGGCAGCCGTGGGGGTGCACCACCAGGCTCTCCCTTCACAGTAGCTCATCTGCTGCAAGTCGCCTTTCAAGATCGGCCTCGCTTTTCAAGTCAAGGCTGTGCTCTTCCCGAGCACCCCCAAACAATGACTGAGCATGGCTATGTACCGGGGTCAGCCCATCCTTCCCCACACAGAACACCTCTAATAGCGCTCCTGGCTCTGGAGCTCCTTGTCGGTTTGGCCAAAGTGGTCAGATCTGCACCTGTTCGCGGGTGGCAAGTCTGCATCAGGCTCCAAAGGCTTCAAGGGTCCAACCCAGCATCCCCCCCCACTCTTATTCCTCACAAGCTTTCCCCCATAAACCTCCGCTACTCCTAACCCCCACTCAGGGTGGCCTTCTCAAGCACCCAGCTGACACAGGTCGGGGCCGTTACGATCAGACCCATGCTGCTGCCGCTGGCTGGGCAGTGCCAGCTGGACAGACTCATCTCATCGCCTGGCTGGCACGAGAGAGCAGGATCTGCTGCAAGCCTCCCAAACCTTCTCCTTCTCCAGTGTGGCTCGTGGGGCCATGGGTGCCTCGCCGAGGTGCTGAACTAAGTGATTTTTTGTTGGAATCAGAATTATTTCTAATCGCACTGCATCCTGGTATGTGGGGATCTTCTTGCAAGATGGTCCAATTTTTCAGAACGATGGAGGCAGAAAGGCCATTCCTGTAATTATTCACTTATTTGCCATTAAAAACACCCTATGTCATTTGTCTTTTCCTCATCTGCCTAGGTGGCAAGCTCTAGATCAGTATTCAATGACTGCGTCAAGCATTTTCCCCTCTGGGCAGCCTGCCCCATCCATTTGGCAATGGTTGAGGCTTCTTTCTTTTTCCAGCGTGCTCAGGCATACATCTGGCATTTCTGTTTCACCCTCTACACTCTGACTTCTTAGGGGCCAGGAAACTTGGACTCCTAGGACCATGTCTGACAGAGAGAGAGTGTGGTTTTAATAAATATGTATATTTCTAACATAAAGAAATCCAACATTAACTGAGGGCTACTATGTAGTAGGCCTATGCTACATGTTGAGAAATGAAAATGAGGGACAGTGGCTGCCCTTCGGGAGCTCACAATACGGATGTTGATGAGGAGGTGTAAGCAACGAAGTTTAGAAAAAAACAATTGAAATGTATCATCAATAATCATATAATAAAATCAATAATAATAATAATCAATAATCAGATCCCAAGTGCTGGTCTCTCCTTAACGAACAGACCTGCTATTGTAATCTAACATCTGTTTGTCTGAGTCATGAACTCAAACTCTGCCTGGGAACAGCTCCTTTCCACCCTGCCCCCACTTTTCCCCCAGGGCCACCTCAAATATTCTTATTCCATATATATGCAATATATATATTTCCCAGTGTCTCTACCCCCAGGAAAGACCATGACAATTATATATAGATAGATAGATAGATAATAGATAGATAGATAGATAGATAGATAGATAGATAGATAGATAGATGATAGATCAGCAAGGGGAACCTAAGAAAGAAGAAAAAGAAGTTTTAACCATAAGCTCCAGTATTTGCAGTCATAAGTAATTAGTACACACCTCTTTGTGCTTCTACGGATGATCACTATTGTCTAGTGCTTCATTTTCAAGAATGCTTCTCACCTTCCCAGGCAATTAAAAGCTATAAATCATGCTGATTATAGCTTTATTCTAGATGATCCATTTTTTAACCTCCCCAGACAGTGCATATTTCAACTTTGGATATAAATGATATAATGTCATTTGCTGGCGGTACTGAATGTCTTTCTAAGAGCCTGCATGCCATCACAACCAGAGGGATTATATACCAGGGAGGACTGTGAAATCAACTGAAGAGTAATCTCCTCGGAAAAGCAGTGCTGCTGAAGGAGGTGGTGTAATTGACTGTTCTATAATAAGGAGCAGAGCTCAGGCAGCATTTGGATGGAGAACTTTCAACCATTACCTTGTATGTCCCCCAAATTGGTGCTGGTGCATTGCCCTGTTGGCGCCGCGTGACTGCTCAGCACAGAAAGGGTCGGGGCTCCCTCCACATGGACCACCTGCTTCACTTTTCCTATAGACCACCTGTGACACTGACCATGGCCCTGCAAGGGAGGCCATGGTATTATTCCTACTTAGCTGGTCAGTAACTGGAGGCAGAGAGGTAAACTGGTGATGACCACAGGGGGTGGTTAGGGGCGAAGCTCATTCTTAGCCCCTGTTTTTTTGTTTTTTTTTTTTTCATGAAGCAACATTAGGATTCATATCCTAGAGTATTTTGAATAAAGTGTAAGATTCAATCTAAAGGCATATGAGGATGATGATAATTTAATAGGTACTATGATTGTACAGCTATTTGGTCATTACGAAGAGAACTTGATCCTTTTCTGAGAATGAAACTTTTTTCAACACGCTTTAACCACAATTGCCTCTTTACAGGAAAGTTTTCTGTGCAATTATACATATCATCCACTCCGCCTGACATGACCTTCTCCTGTAGACCCTGCCTTCTGGTAAATTTGTCGTTATCCTTCCTAAAAACTTCAGGTACAGGTAATCACTCTACCTCTGCTCCCAGAGAGCTTGCAGCACTCGTCACTCTGAATTGTGTGTCTTCATCATCACACACTTCAAATCCTTATATCTCAGTGGCCAGTCTGCTTTGAGGTCCAGGACTGGGGCTAATTCACCTGTTTCCACATTGCCTCTGCAAGGCCTGTATACAGTAGTGCTCAGTATGTGCTTAAAGCAGAAAGCGGGGGACAGAGAGAGAGAGGGAGGACAGTGTGTGCACCCCCTTCACCCGTCTGGATTCAGAGGTTAGACCAAAGACAATACCACCAGGTCCCTGAAGCAAAAGGTGGTCAGGGTATGGGAGCAGAGGGGTGACCAACGTATTTCAGGGTCTGCAGGAAAACTGAGAGTCCACAGGGCAATTTCATCCTCGGACCAAAGAATTGGTGCTTAGTTCATAGCTGTTGACCAAATTCCAGGAGGACACCCTCATAGACTGTCTATTCCAGTGGGTTTGTTATCAACCTCCTGGTGTTAGAGAAGCAAGGGAAAGCAGTCCACACCCCACAGGGTGGCCTCCATTCGTGGGGGATGTTAAAAACGTCAAGCACCAGCCCAGTTCTTAAAAGGCATTCTCTGCCACCAAACACCCTCCTTCAGACCTCTGGGTGTGAACGTGAGGAAAGGCTCCATCCCAGGGTCCCCTCCATGCCAAACTCCGCTGCTAGGTCCTTTACTGTTGTGTATGTGATACACAGCCACCCCTGAGATGGGGATTACCATCAGCCCAGTTTCTTCGTGAGGAAAGTGACGTTAATAGAGCTTACGTGAATTACCGCAGCTACTGAGTGAAGTCACGATTGGCCCCCAGATCTGCCTGATCCCAGGGTTCTTTCCAGTTTCCGATTCAATTTCTTTTCCGGAGATGTTTCATTTTCTTTCCTAATTCTGGAGGAAATGTAGTCATTAACTATTCAATCATGAAGCATTTTCCCCCTGGTTCAAAATTTCATCGCCTCCCATGGGAAGACACTATTCAGGGCACTTGGCACTACTGAGGCATTTGATGTGGGCTCTCCCTTTAGTGTACTTACGGTAGAGCTGGGGCTTGGATGGAAGGAAGAGAGAGGATGGGAGAACAGGGAGCCCAGGGGCTTGGATGGAAGGAAGAGAGAGGATGGGAGAACAGGGAGCCCAGGGGCTTGGATGGAAGGAAGAGAGAGGATGGGAGAACAGGGAGCCCAGGGGCTTGGATGGAAGGAAGAGAGAGGATGGGAGAACAGGGAGCCCAGGGGCTTGGATGGAAGGAAGAGAGAGGATGGGAGAACAGGGAGCCCAGGTGCCAGGGCCTGAGTCTGCGCAGTTCTGAAAGGAGGTGCCAATAGAGGCCAGTTCCTAGGAGATGGAGGCCGAGGACAAGCTTCTGGAAGATCAGTGCCAGGTGCCTGGCTCCATCTTCATTTTCTTGACAATCATAAAACATTCGGCTGCTGTTGTCATTTACTTTTATTTTCCTGTAACATCTTTTTTTTTTTTTTTAAATTTTTCAAAGGAAAATACAATGTCCGTCCAAGAGCGCTCGCAGAGCTTCGGAAAAAAGTGATTTTGAATTGTTTTGGGCTGTGCTTGGTGGCCCTCGGAGGTGGTATGAGTTGTGTGGATTGTGGTGGCGTTGGGTTTAGCAAACTCAGTGGCTCTCTTTGTCTCCACTGTCAGACACCATCAGGACAGGGGATGGCAGATGCCCCAAGGGCTCCACCCACTTTGAGATTGCGTCTCATCCACGCCATTAGAGATTAACTTTATTTCACAGGTGAGGAAACAGCTCTGGAGAACTAACTGGTCCGAGGTCCCTCAGTGATCTTCTGTTCCAATCTCAACAGTTCCCATTGAGGAAACTGAGGCCCCGAGGGAGGTAGATGCAGCATCCAGCTTTTGCTCAAGATGATGCTGCATGCTTGGTCACCTAAATTGTTAGACATCATCGGCATTGGGAAAGCTGGAATAAGAATTCCCTGTATCCGTTTCTGAACCTTTGGGCTCAGAAAAAGTATAAGGTGTTTATGAACTTTCATGCTAAAATTATTTTCATATTCATCATTAATATGGATGTGGAAACTCAGTGGAAGATTTTATACATGCAATGTGCTATGTGCTGTTGGTACAGACATCCTGGGGGCAAAAAGATGCTTCCCGAAAGTGGTAATTTTCTCAAAAATTTGATATGTTCACATTCTTTCCTTAGGATAAATACAATCAACTCACACTGAAAAAATGAGTACATATACCTTAGAAATTGTCATGGATTGAGGTCTGAAGCTCCTGGAATATATGGGTTCTAGCAAAATTACTGCAAAAAAACCCCAAAATAAAAAAAACAACACCACATTATTCCTGGTGCTCTGTGTTCTCTCACAGGTAATGAATGCTTACAGTGTGTGAGCCCTTGGGTTAGGCCCTGAGCGCTGATTTGGGAAGAAATATCAGGAACGGATACTGTTCATCACATGAGACAGGAGATCTGATCATATGATTGAGACAATACAATACAATAATAAGTAAGTCATGCTGCAAAAATATCAGCCTTTTCCAGGTTAATTTACAGATTTAACACAATTTATATCATACTCTAGAGTTTTTAAGAGACAAAATGTTTCTGAATTTCATCTTGTTAACAAACAAATAGGAGTAGATAAGAAATTGGAAAACAAAAGCAAGATGTAGGACTTTAGTTGATCATATGTAATAATTTCTTACACAGACACAAAACTAAAAAAGTATCGTGGCTCCACAAAGTTGGCAATAGAAAATATCGTACAGAAAACATAGCAGTCAAATGACTCCTAGTGCAGATAAGAATCTAATGTGTAATCAAAGATATGTAATAAACAAAAGGGGGTAAGTTCTTCATTAAAATATGCTTATAAATTTGGCGAAGAATGTTCTTAAAATTACAATTAATTCTTACCTCAGGCAGGTCATATACTAAGATATATTCTTGTTGGATTTAAGAATTAAATCCACAGCACACTTATAATTTAATTGAATATTTAATTGTTACTGGACTGGGAAGAATTTCCATAGCAATGGAGAAAAAAAAATCACAAAGAAAACAGATCTGAATATATACATATTAAAGTATTTTGCATATCATAAAACTTCAAAATTCAAATAGAAAAAGCCAATGGGAAAGCATATCAGAACAACAAGGATCAAATAAAAGACATCAGGAGGGATTTCAAAGAAAATTCAAAGATTTCGTAAACTAATAAAAAAATGTGAAGCTACATTAGAAATCAATACACTGATAATTATTGAATAATATTTAATGTTTGGGAAAATACTTGAGATACAAACTTGAATATATACATATGGCAAGATGAACATTCAGATGGTGACATTGTACATGGTTTTAGTGCCTTCTTTTTACTTTACTTTCTTCTTCCTCTTCTTCTTCTTTTTTTTTTTTTTTTAAGTAGGTTCCATGGCCGGTGTGGTACCCAGTGTGGGGCTTGAAATCATGACCCTAAGGTCAAGAACTGAGCTGAGATCAAGAGTCGGACACTTAACATATTGAGCCACCCAGGCATCCCTTTACTTTACTTTCTAATAAAACAAAACAAAACAAAACACTAACTGATGGTTAAGAAAGAAAATACCTGCATTAAAAATAATAAACCAAAAAGGAAATGAGGCACAGATGAAGTTCTTTGGGGCACTGGGGAAAACAAAAATTTCTAGGGAAAGTATTATTTAAATTCTCTCTCTCCTTTCAGGTTTCCCTTTCCCTTAATTCCCCCACTATCAAAAAAATCACCCTAAAAGTGGTTGTCTCTCCCACCTCAACTCATCTTTCCCTTCATGTAATACTTTTATTTAGACTGAAAAACAATAACATTCAAAAGACTTTCTTCCCATAGTCACAAAATACCAAACCTCTATTCCTTGTTATATCATGCTGTGCCCTTAAGAAGGCTGGGTCCAGAACAAGAGGACCAAACCTCGCCACCCTGATGCTGGGCAGTGAGCTCTGTGTGGTGTCACACCCAGTACTCAGGAAGCTCCAGCCTACAGGAGCGGGCACCCTTAGCTCCATTTACAAACCAAGAAAAATTTCAGAAGGTGCAAGGACGCACCTAGGTCTTCATGTAGCCAGGGAGTGGCAAAATCTTGGATTACCATATAGGTAATCAGGCAGGAAAGGTAGGCAGGAAATGTTCTCGGCCTCTCAGCTCATTTACACTGCTCCATCACGGTGTGCTCCCTTGAAGGGACAAAAGGTGCCTTTGTTGAGTGCCACAAGAAGTCAGGCATTGTGCTGGGGACTTTCTATGTTGCAGTGTATCCTTATGGCAATGGCAGGATAAAAGCTATTCTCATCTGATGGATAAAAGTCCCCAAGACCTGAGACCTGGGCAGGCTGGTGATGTGCCCAAAGTTACACCACCGAGAGAAGTTCCCGGTAAATCCCCAGGCTTGGAGGAATGGTGGTCTGATGACACAGAGGATCCCATTGTTAGCTCCCTTATGCAGAGATGGCAAACCCTGGGCCATCCCAACTCCCACTGCAAGCAGCCTTGGGTCTGCTTTAGTGCTTTTGTTTCCCTGTGGTGGAAATTTCTGTGTGATTCCCTGCTGTCATGTGCTTCAGCCTAGCTCCTCGCAAAATTCTTCTTACAAAAGCCCTAGAGAAGCATGAACCATCCCCCTGCCCCCCAGGGGAGTCGAATGACTTGGAGTGAGATGAAGCAGGGTCTCTACTTCTTACATATGTATTTGCAAATAAATGGGCATAAGCAGTTTCCCCAGCTAGACCTTGTACAAAAAAAAAAAATAAAATACACATCACAATTAACACAGTCAGGAAGTACCTCTCCAACTATCGCCATGTGACTCCCCTCACTCCTGAGGACACCCTCCCTCACACATACATAGACATTAAGACCAAGAATTCACAAGCAAAACCAAACACAGACACCATTAGTAACTTCCTTCTTCCCATCTCCCCTCCCCCCGCTGTTGCTATGGGCAACTGCTGCCACCAGGTACTAGAGGTTTGAGACCACATGGTCAGGCTGACTGCATGTCACATTGCAGCTCCAGTAGCTGTGTGTGGGTGGGAGAGGGGCACTCACCGGATGTGTTCTGGAATTAGTCCTCAGAATAGCCTCTTTGTCAATCTCAGATCAAAAGAGCATGGCTGTGTCCAGATAGAGAGATAATAGCTGAATTCTTGGTAAAGCAGAAGTTTCATTTCCACAACTCCCTAAGAGTGTTGTGCATAACAGGGGTGAGAAAGTACTAAGCATAAGCACCCCATCTGGAGAACCTGTGACGTGCTGGGCGGGCACCTTACGTAGAGTCCCGCCATCGTTCCTTTGGGCGAGCCTTGCACAGTCAGCATTCCTATTCCCATTCCAGAGGCTGGGCGGGTCACTTACCTAAGAGCACACATTCAACGCGTGTCTGAGTTGGGACCCAAGGTCTTTTTATCTTTCTTTTCTGATTCAAAGCTTATTCTTTTGCCACAGTACTGCCCTGCTATCTCGGAGGTTCAGCTCCAGGACTGGGCTGCACCTGGTGGGGAGGGGTGCTAGGACGGAAGTCAGGGGCAGCGCATCACTTCCTGTCTGCAGGTGTTTGGATCTGGCTTTGCTACCGATGAGCTGTGTGCTTTGGGCTTGCTCTGGACCCTCTAGCCCTCCAAGGGGCTTGTTGTCATTGATCTGTCTTCATGGATCTTTATGATGCTGCCCTCAGCCGCCTTCTCTCCCACTGGGTGCTGGGTCGTCCAACTTGCCTGCACCTCCCACTGCACACTGCTTGTCCAGGACAGCGATGACACTCTTCTGTGATGTTTCAGCTTCTCATCTGTGTAACCATGAGGCAGGACTGCAGCACCCTGTCCTCTTACAACCTAATCATCATTTAAAACAAAGTAAAACCAGGAAGGCTAATATCTCCCAATGTTTAACCCAGCTGAAAATAAAACGAGGGTAAATTAGGTCCTAGACGTAAATAAGATAGCAAGAATGTGAGAATTCAATACATGCTGCGTGTTCCTCTTTTCTGGGTCCCTTCAAAGCCTAGCGCTGTGCTAGGCACAGCCAGGATATAATATGTTTATAATGTCCTGTTAAATCAGCAAATAAATTGGTGATGTCCACATGGCACAAAGCCCCTTGGCCGTCTTAGCTCCCCTTAAGCGGACATGGAGACTCTGGAGCCCCACTCGACAATATAAACTAGGTCAGTTTTTGTTTCTGTTATTTACAAATGAATTCAATTGTGCTCTCAACTGATCATTCTGATTGGTCTTGCTGAACAGGGAATTATGTCAGTTACATACAAAACCTGGGTATTCTGTCTGTCTCAGAATTAGCTGCAGTCTGATAAATGACCACATACACCCAGTGATTGAGCGACCTCAACAAGACAAAGAAAAGAAAGCCTGCATGTAGCATGTCCAAATCTCACTTTCGTTATCTGGATGAACAGAAAAAAACGATATAATGATACTAAAAATAATAAAATAAGCGTCATTTTGGTGAGCTGCTACCAGGTCCTGGGTCTTCCACAGAATAGTGCATTTTTTCTTCTTTTTCTTTTTCTTCTCTTTCTTTTCCTTTCTCTTCTGCAAAGGTTAATTTGATGTGTCAACTTGGCTGGGCCACAGAGCCCAGATATTTGGTCAAAAATTATTCTGGATGTTTCTGTGAAGGTGTTTTCTTGGATGAGATTCACATTTAGATGGTTGAACTCGGATTGAAGCAGATTGCCCTCCATAGGGTCAACTGGCCTTGTCCAATCAGTTGAAGGCTTGAATGGAACAAAGATGGGCCTCCCTTGAACAGGAAGAAATTCTGCCAGCAGACTGCCTTGAAGTTCAACTGCAACTCTTGCCTGTGTGTCCAGACTGCAGGCCTACTCCATCAGAGTTTAGATTTGCCAAGAGTCCGCAATCACAGGAGCCAATTCCTTATAACAGATCCCTCTCTCTCCTGCTGGTCTGTTTCCCTGGGGAACCTTGATTACTATACCTTCCTTTCTTCTTTATTTCCCTCTTTCCCTCCTTCTCTCCTTCCTTCCTTTTAGATGAGGAAATTGACTCAAAGAAATAAAGTAAAATTGCCCAAGTCTACTGGCTAGTAAGTAGTCCAACTGGGACTGAATTCCAGGTCTGTCTCCCTCCAGAGCCCCCACAGGTTTCCCAGTCCCTCTCTGTGAATTGTGAGGTGCCATGCAATCAAGAAGGCCAATCTTTTTTTTTTTTTTTTTAACATATCATGTATTATTTGTTTCAGAGGTACAGGTCTGTAATTCAACAGTCTTACACAATTCACAGCGCTCACCATAGCACATACCCTCCCCAATGTCTATCACCCAGCCACCCCATCCCTCCCACCCCCCACCACTCCAGCAACCCTCGGTTTGTTTCCTGAGATTAAGGATTCCTCATATCAGTGAGGTCATATGATACATGTCTTTCTCTGATTGACTTATTTCGCTCAGCATAATACCCTCTAGTTCCATCCACGTCATTGCAAATGGCAAGATTTCATTCCTTTTGATGGCTGCATAATATTCCATTGTGTATATATACCACATCTTCTCTATCCATTCATCTGTCGATGGACATCTTGGCTCTTTCCACAGTTTGGCTATTGTGGACGTTGCTGCTATAAACATCGGGGTGCACATGCCCCTTCAGATCACTACATTTGTATTTTTGGGGTAAATACCCAGTAGTGCAATTGCTGGATCGTATGGTAGCTCTATTCAATTTTTTGAGGAACCTCCATACTGTTTTCCAGAGTGGCGTCACCAGTTTGCATTCCCACCAACAGTGTAGGAGGGTTCCCCATCTCTGCATCCCCGCCAACATTTGTTGTTTCCTGACTTGTTAATTTTAGCCATTCTGACTGGTGTGAGGTGTTATCTCATTGAGGTTTTTATTTGGATTTCCCTGATGCTGAGCGATGTTGAGCACTTTTTCATGTGTCTGTTGCAAGCAGGCCAATCTTGTGGCAAATCTGGCTTTTGTTTTTCATCTCTCCCTGTCGATACTGCACCTGCGAGAGCTTCACTGAGTCAGACTCTTCAGAAAGTCTGGGGCCTCAGAGAGCCCCACATGGAGTATTTATTGTCTCTCCTCTGTTGTCACTTGCAAATAAAGCAGACATTTTATTAGTAGTAACATATCATGTCATGGGAAAAGGGAAAAAAAATTGTGTTCTCTCCATGGGGCTGTCCATGCAAAGTGTAGTCAAAGCACCTTCTTAAGCTCTCTCTTCCTTTCCATTCCCACCTCACCTCCCGAGCTCATACTTCCATCACCTCTTCAGAGGTGGTCTCTTTCTCTGCTCCAGCCAGCAGTGTACTGCCAAAGAACCATTTCCCCAACAGAGACCGGATTTGACTATCCTAACCCCTTCCCTCACTGCCAGGCAAAGACTTACCCATTTTATAATCCCGTTCCTGGTCCTAGCTTCTTTGTATGACAAAATCCCTCATTATCTATTTTCTGCCTTAATATCAAGTCTCGTTTCTCACAACCCTTCATCTCACCTTATGCTCTAGCCATAATAAATAACAGGCATTTTCCCCAGTGGTAGGTTGTATTATTTTTCAAAATATTCAATGCCTTTCCTTATTGGGCCTTTCCATGTGGAGCATTAAACCTAAACCTGGGTGTCAGTCTTGGCCATGTGACTTGCTTTAAAAGGTAGCAGGACGTGACAAGGGGCACTTCTGACCCCTCATGTCATTCTACCACATGTGCTGTGGTGGGAGAGCCACATGTCCCTGTCAGGGGATGCACCGTCAGCCTGGATTCTGGAATAAAGATGGTGTGGAGCCAACCCTAAATCAGTCTGTGATTGTCATGTGAAGTGAGTATGAAATTCAGGTGTATTGTAAGTTGCTAAGATTTTAGGGTTGTTTGTTATCCTCATATACCACAGTCTGTGCTGACTCAACCCTCCCTTATTCTGAATTAGATGGCCCTGCTAGGGCTCACGTGCCATGCACTCTTTTTTTATTATAGCACATATCACATTAAATAATGTTTGTTTTTTACATACTTGTCTTTCCTATTAGCTGGGAAAAAACCTCAAGGGCAAGAGATTGTGTTTGTTTGCCCCTGTATCTCTAGTGCCCAGAACAGCCTGGCATTTGGAACATGTTGTTCGAATGTACCAAATCAAGCTCTTGACCCACAAATTTTGCTTAAAGGTGAATTCATTGAATTAATAGGAATTGAAGAAATTATTATCAATACCTAGGATCAGAGAGAGCTGTTGAATATGTAACTAAGATCAGAAAGGTATGCATTATAGAAATGAGCAGAGCTTGCCTTCCCCAGTAAGTAGAAATTATGGTGTATAGTAGTAAGGAAAAAACTCTGAACATGATGTCAGGGTCAGTATGGGACCATTCAAAAGACTCTCCGCTGAAGTCCTGGGCCATGTGGATTCACATCTCTTTGGCATTTGTCAAGTAGAAAGACAACATTCACAATATTCTTGCCTTGAAAGGAAGAAGAGATTTGATCATGGACAAAATATGTAATGAAAGGATATCAACTCTCATGGAGTCAGTGATTCATAAGAGTCCTGCTGACACTCATCTTTCTGCTTCAGCTGAGCTGAGATGTTGCTCACTGATATGTGCTGTTAATTGTTTCCTTTCCACAACTTCTCTTACTTTGTTCTAATGTTATCCTGCTACCAGCAATTTATATTTCCCATGTATGCATAGAGGCTAAGACATGTCGGATATGTACAAAGCATCCACAAGAAGATAAATTTCCTGAAATATTAAATCCAAGTAAACATACAAGAATGGATAACTGATTCATTAATTCATTTACTTACTTAAAAATGAATATTGGTAGGTTCTGGTTGTTGGTCTGCTGCTAGCAACCTTACCTGAGCATCCTTCCTAGTCTAAGGATTGGTCATTAAGAGGATATCCTAAATCTTTTTCTCTTTAGTTTTGCCATCTGCTTTCCCATAACATAAGGTAGTTAGAGATTCGGTGTACTTTTGAAATTAGCAAGCCCAAACACCTCATTTGTCTGGGATCAAGTTTGTAAAAAAATGACTCCTTCAAGGTCAAACAGTGAATTTGTCATCAAAGCCAGGACTAGAACCAGAGTAGCTTGTGTCTTAAGCTTTATTTCATTCCTTTATTCTTTCACGTAAAAATACTTTTTTTTGAAGGACATATTGAAGAGAATTTCAAAGACCTTCAAGGAGCTTCTGTCATGTTTTTCAGTAATTATGGAAATGATTTCATACTAACCTCTAAGTTGATTTATTTGGATTATAACTCATGGTCCATACATAACCAAGGGGTACAGTTATGGAGCAGCGGGAATCAGACAGACCTGGGCTCACAACTTGGCTCTCTCCTGATCACTGCAAGTTCTCAGACAGGTCACTTAACACATCAGAGCCTCAGTTTCCATTTCTGTTCAACAGGTGAAAGCTACCTACCCACTGTGAGGATTACATGAGAAAGTGATCTGCAACTAACAAGAGGCACAATGCTGCAAGCCATTATCATTTCAGATGTGTTTTTATACACAGGGGGTTCAGACGAATTAGCATCTCTCTGTTCAACTAGGCCAAGTGTAAGCTTAGAATTTCCTGAATACATAATTTCATTGTTAGGCATAGTGTTAGTATGTAGGATTTAAAAATACATATATTTTTTCCTTTCCTCATTAGTTTTAGCATGTGATTTCTCAGTAAAAACATTTCCTTTGTGACTTTCATGAAATCACTGTGATTTCCTAATAAGGAAATATACTCAAAGTCTACCCAAGGCTTCTATTTCCCACTACTTAGGAGTTGCAGATTATGGGAGTAATCACTGGGGCTCTCATGCTAATTGTCCATCCAATTTCCAACCGAGACTGATGGGCAGAGTAATACATGCAAGAAAACAAACAAAATGAAGACGTTTTGAGAGGTTTTTTTTTAGGTTTATATTTATAAAGGCTTTAATTCCAATAGACATTGTGACAAATTCCAATGTAGACGAGAAAAATATATATATATATGTGGTTGTTCAGCCAAAAGTCAAACCTGATTGACTGATTAATGCATCTGTTTGGCACACAATACAGACCCCTGGGCTCAAGAATAAATTGGAATGTTGCTGGGCTTAAGGTGCTCCCTGGTTAGGGAAGTTTGGAGATGCATCAGCAAGTAGGTACAAAGGTATGTTAAAGACTCTCTGGTGAAATTCTGCACAAGGAGTAGAACATAATTCTTGGGGGGACAGGGGTGCAGATAATAGGTCAGGAAAGGCTCCTTGGCCAGGATTGAAACCAAATAGATGTTTTCTAGGTGTGCCTGGGCTGAAGAAGGAGTAGATGGTCGCTCTAAAAAAAGATTAGTATGAGCACAGACATGAAGACTATGGAAAAATTTTGGGAATGAGACACAGATCCTAATGTCTAAGATGGTGTAGTATAATGGTGAGAGGGAGAGAAGATGAGGATTGGCACAACGAAAAGCTGGAGAAGTAGGTTCAAGTTTTCTAAGTAAGTGAAGATGGGGACCCAAAGCAAGAGAAGAGAGTGGGTCTGGATATAAGAGACATTTAGGCAGTAACACCATGGGATGTGTTCATGTGGGAGAAGGAGTCTGGGATGACTCGAATTTTGAACTGGATCTACTGGCAATGTGGTGGCATGCAGCTGAGGAAGGAAATCTAAGAGAAAGAGACTTTTTTTTTTTGATTGATGATTTTTTTTTAATTAACATACAATGTATTATTTGTTTCGGGGGTACAGGTCTGTGATTCATCAGTCTTACACAATTCACAGCACTCACCATAGCACATACCCTCCCCATTGTCCATCACCCAGCCACCCCATCCCTCCCAACCCCCTCCACTCCAGCAATCCTCAGTTTGTTTCCTGAGATTAAGAGTCTCCTATGGTTTGTCTCCCTCTCTGGTTTCATCTTATTTCATTTTCCCTCCTTTCGCCTGTGATCCTCTGCCTTGTTTGTCAAATTCCACATATCAGTGAGGTCATATGATACATGTCTTTCTCTGATTGACTTATTTCACTTAGCATAATACCTTCTAGTTCCATCCACGTCGTTGCAAATGGCAAGATTTCACTTTTGATGGCTGCATAATATTCCACTGTATATCTACACCACATCTTCTTTATCCATTCATCTGTCGATAGACATCTGGGCTCTGAGAAAGAGACTTTTTGACAGATATTTTCTTTTGATTCCAAGAAATAAAATCACTTCCTTATTTATTTATAATTGTGAATAAATGTAAAGGCGCTTCTTGGCTGGTGGTTTGTGAGACCACAAAAGAACACCTGTCCCTGTGTAAATCACTAACCAAAAACTTGTTGACAGTAGGAGAAAGAAGCATGGCCAGATAGGGAGAGAAAAAAAAAATAAATGGAAAAATGTAATCTATGGAATGGGATAAACCCAGATTCAAATCCTGGCTGGACCACAAGCTATAATTTGACTTTGAGGACAGTTTTTTAATTTCTCTCAGTCATGTCAACATACGTGGGTTCATACTATGGTAATGGATATAAGTGCCAAAGCGTTTAATAAACTTCCCGCCTCTTCCTTCCCTTCCACTCTTCCTCGCTTCTGTTGTGTTTGATATAACACAGATACCCAAGCTGAGAGTGAAGGAACCTAACTTCTTTCCCCCACCCTAGATAACTCCCTCCTGTCTCCGTCCTCCTCTTCCTCCTTTAGCAATCTCTAAGTGATAAAGAGTACTTACTACCTTCTGCCAGCCGGGCTTTCCTCCTCTCAGACCCCCCTCTGCTGGTGTTCTCTCTGGCATTCCGCGTGCTCGCTCTCTCTCCAGCTCTCGAACACACTTAAGTTCTTGATTTCCTCTGACAGCTTTTTCCAAACATATAGCATGCTCGTGTTCCCTCCAATCTGGAAAAGACCCGTCAAAACAAACCCACATTTCCCTTAATCTTGCCACCCCTGCGTCCTGTTTGTCCTCCCTGCTATTTTGTCTCAAGCACTGCCATGCTAGGAATATTCTCTGGCTATCATTCCACACTTATCCCCAGACCTCCTGTATGTAGATTCTTCACTCAAATGAAGATGGAGTGGTGTCTACCACTACCTTCCCAGCTCAGACCTAGAAGGTGCAACCATCTGGAGTTTTGTTACCCCAGAGCTACTAAGAAGAGACAGGATACAAAATGCCAGAAGGCAATTTGAAGGAATTGGAATGGGAGGAAACTGGAGGTGCCATCCACACTAGGCTGAGAAACCAGGAGACAGTGGCCATGGGAGGAGAAAATGGCACATTTATATGGGCATTTGGTTAGGGCAGTGGGTACTGAGTAGTTGCCTGAAGTAGTAATTGTCCACTTTTTTTCTTTTTTTAAGACTTTATTTATCTATCAGAGAGAGAAAGACAGCATGCACGAGCAGGAGGAGCGGCAGGCAGAGGGAGAAGCAGGCTCCCCGCCGAGCAAGAAACCTGATGCAGGACTAGATCCCAGGACCCTGGGATCATGACCTGAGCCAAAGGCTGATGCTTAACCGACTGAGCCACCCTGGTGTCCCATTATTGTCTACCTATTATTATTATTATTGTTATTATTAACCAGGCAATGGATTCCTTTTGAGAATACAAGCCTATAGACACAAACTATACAAAGCCCCTACAGGGGCTGTTCTTACTGACACTGGTGTGGAGAGCAAGGGCTAGAGCAGAACAGAGAGAGTCTCCCCATGGCCCCCCCGGGCAGGCACCTTTCCTCCATCTCTCCTCCTCCAGATCTCTACTGCTTTTGACACGAGTTCTCTTTCTTCATCCATCCTTCCTCTGTGTTTGACATCCTCTGATTTGGTGGCAATGCACTGCTCTGGTTACTTTGTTTCTCTGAACCTGCCATCTTGCTTCTCTGCACTCTTTACTCGCTCCATTTGGCCCACATCCCATGGCAATGGGTGCCAGAATTCTGTTTTCCCCTCTCTTTACCCCGTCTCTGCTGTGGAGAACTCATTCAGGCTATCACCTCTTCGGAAAGATGATCCACACTTACATCCCTGATACCGGACCAGCTTGAGAGACTGACGTCCACAGAACACCCTGTATATTGTGACTCAGCACATCGAATACAAAACACAATAGGTCTGTCCCCAGACATTCCCCACTTTATCCCATTGGCTTTTCTCTCCCTGCTGTTTCTGTTCATGCAGACCTGCCAACCAAACTTGACCTCTGCTGCTGCCCAGGTCCCTACAGTGATCAGCGGACTGTTGTCTGATCTTCTTTTAGAATTCTTCCCTGTTGTGCCATCTTGTCTCCATCCCAGGTGCCTCTGCCGGTCTCACCTAGAGCCATATCATGGTCTGTCTTGTCTACCACCTTCATGCCCGGGCTTCTTCTCTCCCACCATGTGCTAACAGTCTGACATTCTACAAATGATGGACTCCAACTCAGGGAAGATTAGTGATGCTCCCGTGGCTACCTGCCATGTAATTGGCAAAGCCAGACTCAAACTTGAGTCTTCTGCATCCAGATTCTATGCCTCCAGATTCTATGTTCTACACTTAACATTTCTGTAATTGGGATGTTTCACGTAGTTATGCACAGACACCAGAAAAGGTGGGCTTCTACATTTGAAATGGGCGAAGAATAAATACCAACTATATTCGCTTAGGCTGCTGTGTGAATGATAGAGCTTAGGAGGAAATGGAGCCAAAATGAGTCTTGCAGAAGGGCATCCAGCATGAGCTCATGGAGGATTTCTGAGGAGCAGTAGGAAGAAGCCCTTCACAATTGATGCTAACAATTCTGTGCCATAGACACCATTCCTCTGACACTCATTCATTTTATAGTTGAGTAACTTCAGACTCAGAGAAGTTAAGAAACCTTCCCAAGGTCACCCAGCAGAGGTGGAAAAAGCTGGTGTCCTATCCCATCTATCTCCAAAACTGGTTCCTCTCCAGTCCATCATCTTCTTAAAGTCTGGGAACTGTAACACACATACATACACACACCTTTGCACCTCTGTCAGTGGTGAGTAAAATGTATCTAGTGGATTAATTTAATGATTAATGGATTAAATCACCATATAGCTTTCTTAGGATTTAAATCATTTCTCCTGATTCTTATTTGGTATCATGTTTTTCATGCTGTGTCCCTGGGAAAACCTTGTAAGAAATGTGTCTTTTCAACAGCATAACAACCTCACCTCATTCCTCTCCCATACATCGTGCTGAGCAAAAGTCAACTTGCACATAAAAATGCGTGCTCACGTTGTTTTGCTCTTCTCTCACTTCGGCCACAGAAACCCATCTGCATCATGGAGTTCAAGGTCTCAGGTAGGTTGAGTGGTCCAGTTTTTCATCCCTAGCTCTCTGACTGACCTAGAGCAGAAGCCAGGATGGAGCCTCTACCTTCTGAGCTGATAAGACCTTCTCCAACCTCCACAGGGCGTGAGTTCCTGCCAGTCAACTCATTGCCATCAGAACAAGATTCTGTCTCTGTGTCTTTTTATCTTGGAAAAAAAAATGAGTGCCTTTGACGGTTGTTCTTCCCTGATGAAATGTCTAATAAGCTGTCTCACCTAGACAAAAAGTTACTTTATCACAGTGTTTTACAAATAAGGAGAAAGTTGTCAAGATTCAAATAAAAGTGGTGTCTAGCTCTCTGGCTTTGACATCACAGGGATGCCAGTTTGGCATTAGGAATGTACGCGTGGATCACCTTCCCACAGGGGTGGTAGCTTGAATATGTTCCCTGCATTGTCTGTGAACTGCAGCCCCATGGGAGGCTGGAGCAGGGACACAGGAGCATGGAACACACCCAGAAGAACAAAATGGAGATGCAGCCCCCTTCATGACAGAACAGCAAAAAGCAAAGAGACTGTCAGTCTCGGACTTGCGATCAAATCCTGATCAACTTACTCACTAACCTTGGGCTGTTATGCAACATTCCCGCTTCAAGTTTAAAAATCTATTTAAGAGGGAAAAGAACCTATCATTTCTGCAGAGCCAACTATGTGCCAGATGCTCTAGTAGTTACATGTTTACAAATATCACCTCCCCACGTCCTCACAGATCTACAAATTAGAGATCGTTTCCTTTCCGTTTCAGATCATTGATTCTTTTTCTTTTTAGAGATTTATTTATTTACTTTAGAGAGGCAGAGTGAGGGGAGGGGTAGAGGGAGAGGGAGAGAGAGAATCTCAAGCAGATTCAGCACTGAGTGTGGAGCCTGACCCGGGGCTGGATCTCATGACCCTGAGATCATGACTTGAGCCAAAACCAAGAGTTGGACACTTAACTGACTGAGCCACCCAGGTGGCCCTCAGACCATTGATTCTTTATATATATATATATCCACCTTATACCTTTCTTCTTTTGTTTCCAAGTTGCTTAGGAATTTTATAGTCAATATATCCTTAACTTTAATGAGCAAGATTCAGGAGACTTGAATTTATTGAGCCCTTCGTAGGGGTCACGCATTGTGTCAGGCACTTTATATCTTTACATCCTTAGGTTATTCTTTTTTTTTTAAGATTTTTTAAATTTATTCATTTGAGACAGAGAGAGAGTGAAAGAGAGAGCGAGCATGAGCAGGGGGAGAGGCAGAGGGAGAGGGAGAAGCAGGCTCCCCACTGAGTCAGGAGCCCAATGTGGGGCTCGATCCCAGGACCCTGGGATCATGACCTGAAGGCAGATGCTTAACCATCTGAGCCACCCAGGCACCCCGTCATCCTTAGGTTATTCTTTAAAAAAATATCTTTTACTGTGGTAAGAATACTTAATATGAGAACTACTCTCTTACAAATTACTAAATGTACAATACATTATTGTTGACTATAGGCTCATGCTACACAGTAGATCTCTATAGCTTATTTATTTCCTTGAACAGAAACTTTATGCCTGTTGATTGGTGCATCTTCCTTTCCCCTCCCCCCAGCCCCTGGCAACCACCGTTCCATTCTTAGAGTCTATGCATTTGACTATTTTAGATACCTCCTATACATGGAATTATATGATATTTGTCTTTCTATGACTGGCTTATTTCCCTTGGCACAATGTTCTCAAGGTTCATCCATGTTGTCATGTGGCAAAATTTCCTTCTTTTTCTATGGCTGAATTATTTTCCGTTGTACGAATATGCCACGTTTTCTTTATCCATTCATCCTTTGATAGACACTAAGTTCATTTCCATATGTTGGCTGTTGGAAATAATGTTGCAGTGAGCATGAGGGTATTAAATCTCTCCAAGATCCTAATGTCCACATCAGGTCTAGAGGCAAATATAATGCCCATTTGTAGAGGAAAAAAAAATATTTCAAAAGACTGCATCTCTAGACTGGAGTTACCCCGTTAGTAGTGGCCAGCTGGGGACTCACACTCAAGTCTGGCTACCTCTAAAGTCTTGACCCTTTGCACAATCCATAGCCACCAAGCTTTTATTCTCTTATTATCTCTTCCAGGGCTCTTGAAGACATTGAAAATGTCTCATCATTTTTGATTAAAGATATAATTTTATAAGTCACATCAGTCTATCTTCATTAAAATCTAGAAAATTCCAGTTTGTGATACTGAATCAGTAGCAAAATTTACAGTAGCTAATTTTTTTAACTTAATTATGCTAATTGCTATTTCTAAGCATAATTAGCATTTTGAATTATTTAGTATAATTACGTCAAACAACATGTTTAATTTGTCACGTCAAGTATAATAATTAGCAATAATTCTTGAAAGGATGTCATTACAAGTTTGAGGTATTTACAGGGTGTAATTATGTCAAATGTGATAATACTAAAGAGTAAGACTAAAGCTTATAGAAAAATGTTGCTGCAAATATTTTGAAAGTTTAATGTTGTGGCCATTTCAAATATTTTTGTTCCTCAATAGAAGTCAAACTTGTCGTGGTTTGGTGGTCTGCTTACAAATTAAGAGAATAAAATCAGGGTCTCGGATTATGGCTCAACTAATATTTAATCCATCAAATATCATCCCGACCAACCCCCCCCCTTTTTAACTCCAGATTGAATAAAAATAGTTTTCCATATTAAATAGTTATATTTGAAAAATGACTCTGGGGAAATAAAGATAATCCAGAAACAAATGGATTTCTTCCAAATAAGGAAATGAAATATCAGGCTAAAGTAAGAGGTGAGTTAAGTTAAGAAGCCCAGCTGTTCCACGGCTGTGTGGCTTGCCAACTCACCTGACATATTTAATTTTCAATAACCTTTGCTGTAGGATGGGGATAATGCATACTGTTGCAGAGGGAAGTGAGACATGGCTAAACTGCTTTATAGCTATAGGTGGTCTACCAGTGTGTGTATTTACATTGTTATCTAGATATTCCTGACATCATCAGACACAGCAACAGGAAAAAAGAATGACTAGTGGTTGGAGGTGAGCCACGGGGTGGAGGTGAGCTGCTTACCAGCTGAGTCATTCTGGATAAGCCATTTTACTCCTGAGCTTTAGTTTCCCCACCTATAGAATGAAGGAAATCGTACAAATTTCAAAAACACGCTGAGGACAAAATGAGGTGGTGAGGATAAAAACATCTAAGTTAGGGTCATCCACGTGACTTTCACTAGATGAATGTTTGGATTTGCATTAAAGCAGAGCCCAGAGACCACATACTGGAAAAGCTGGATCAAGAGTCTTGTTTCCCTACGTCCCTTACTCCCCAGTTTCTTGGAAGATGGAGTGAATGTTGTGATTAAGAGCCCAGCCTTTGGGCTTAGCCTCCCCTGACCTGGAATCCCAACTTTAACTACTTACTTATTAAAGGTTTAAATAACTAAAGGACCCTTCCACCCCTTCAATTTTGTACGGTAGCCCCTCATTATCCTTGGAAGGTATGTTCCAAGACTCCCGGTGGATGCCTGAGACATGGATAGTATTGAACCTCATATAGAATGTATTTTTTTTTCCTATATATACACACCTATGATGAGGTTTAGTTTATAAATTAAGCACAGTAAGAAATTAACAACTTTAATAGTAAAAGAGAACTATGACAATATACTGTAATAAAAGTCACAAAAGTGGTCTCTCCCTCTCTTTCAAAATATCTTATTGTCCTGTACTCACCATTTTTTGATGACGTAAGATAATAAAATGCCTTTGTGATGAGATGAAATGAGGTGAGCGACATAGGCGTTGTGACGTAGTGTCCAGAAGGAGTCATCTGCTTGTGGGTAATTGAAACCATGAAAAGCAGAAGAGTGGATAAGGGGAGACTCCTATAGGTCTTTGGGACAGGGAGAGGAAAGGGATAGTTTGTAACAGAGGAATTCTCCTGCCTCCCAACCAAAACTGATTGGGCAATCCTTTTGCTATTTCTATTATTTGAATGATTTTGCATTAGATGGTTTCACGTATCTGTGGGTATGTGAGATTCACACTTGGAGTCCCAAGCTCTGCAGAGTCAATTGCACTTCTAGGGGCTTGTTCACCTGCACCAACACATGGCACGGCTACTGTCCACCCTACCTGTGACTGACAGACATCTGTCTGTTGAGATTTATTGTGGGCACTACCTCTTCTGTGGGATCTTTCTCTAACCTCATTCCTTGAGGTAAAATGGGTTGTTCCCCTCTTTGCTGTCCTAACTCATTTGCAGCAGAGATCTATGATAATATCCATTTAACATGTTATTACAGAACTCTGTTGTCCTTACTTGCTTGGTCCCTTTCATTGCAATAATTGAAACTCTCTGAGGGATAGGGCCTATGTCTTGAATATTTGATGAATATCTTTACATTCCCCAAGATCTAGCATTGACAAATCATATGGTGAGAGTTAATAAAAAACTCACTGGATGAGTTAATAAATGAATAAGCGCGGGCATGCTGTCTAAAATGAGAGCTAGCTAATAGTAATAGAAACCGTTTAGGATTTAAATTCAAAAAGAAATGGCTAAGTTAACGTTCACTCATTCATTCATTTATCAGTTCTACAATTACTTATTGATCATTGGCTAAGTACCATGGCCTTGGTTAGGGTCTGGGGACGTATCAAGAAATTCATTGAACACAGATACATTTTCCTTATGTTCTAGTGCAATAGTTCTCAGAGTGTGACTAAGGAACCATCTGTATCAGAAACCGGGGGTGTGAATAAACTTTTGATATGCTAAACTAAATCCTCTTGGTATGGGTTTTGGGCTTTCCATTTGTAACAAAGACTTGATTCTTACAGTTTTTCAAGTTAGAGACTTAATGGATTACATACATGTTGACTCAGTAATACACTAAATGTATGAACCTGGAGTAGCTAGCCATCATTTCTGAACCTTGATTCTCTCATCTGTGAAATGGGACTGGTACTATGCATTGTGGAGATTAGTGGTGAGGACTGTAAGTCCTCTCTTTAAGGCGCCTACTAGGCACTCAGGTAGGCTTCAGTGATTGTTTCAAAGGACGTGATTTTGCAGGCACCTGTGCTCCTGGGAATGGCATGACCATGAGGTTTTCTTAAACCAAGTCTTGGTTTAAACATAGAAGCAATAAACCACTTAAAGTGAATGACTTCTCATTTAAATGCTTATGATGGTAAATGTTATAATACATGTCTTTTACTGCAATTAAGAATGAGAAAAGTAAAAAGGAAGCAATGCTAAGAATATAAAAGAATGACTTGTCAAGCCAATCAATTTTGTCAGCTTAGAGGTCATGTAAAATTTCAATGCCAGGGAATTTTCAATTCAGTTGGACAATAATTTGCCAATTACCCACCCAAATGTACGTGCACAAAGATATGGGGTGGGGTTCTTGACTTCCAGCAGTTCATAATCACATCAGGGTTCAGACCCGTGTGTTACTGGAAATTGGTTGTACAGGGAAAAAGCCTGACAAGCCTACCAGATCCCAGAGAAGCAATATAGAAATTGGGATGGCAGTAGACTGCTCTCACTACTCTGTGGCTGTTGGAAAAACAAAGGGAGGAGGTGGTGCGACCAGAAGCTGGTGACTAGGGTCACTTGGGGTCACCTGGCAGGAACTGAAGCCAGCACGAGCTTCCCTGAGGGAGCTGAAGACACAGAGCAGACACAGAGGGTGCTGCTGTTGGGGACAGATTTTGAGGCAGAGAGAAGGAAAGAAATGTCTGGCTTTGCCCTTCTCAGCCTCCCATCTCTTAGCGTCCCCTCATATTGGCTGAGCCCAAGCTGAAGCAGCTGCACGAGGACCTGGGAAATGGAGATAGGGCCAGCCCTCCTGCCACACAGAGCCGGAGTGGGCAAGGATGGGGTCTGCAAGCAAAGTGCAGACTGACAAGTAACGGAGAGTCAGTACAAGGAGGCTGCACTAGGTGATGGGACGGACGTGGATAGGAAGAGAGAGAGAGAGAGACAGAGAGAGACAGAGAGGACAGCAGTGTCCTCCTGTGGGAGCCAGGCTGGCTGCCCAGGCACAGACTTGCATCGGGACGGAAATGAGATGAGATCACCGTGGTTTGGCATCCTTTGCCCAGGTTTTTCCAGTTGAGATGTTGCATTTTGCCAAAGCACCCTTTAGTGATCAGACTCAGGATTCTCAAACCAGCCGATCAAATCTTCGTGCAACAGAAGTATAAACCAGGCTCTCTTGTTACTGGTGTATGCTGAGAAACACCCTGCCTCGGGCACTCATGTCTACTGTTTGTCTAGTCTCCCCATTTAGTGACAGGGGCTGGGGAAGCTAAATTGTAGTGACAGGCTGTTCTGCGAGCCTAGAACCAGGCTGAGGAGGACACTGGAGAATCTTCAGACATAGTGCAATTCAGCTACATCCCCTCTGCAGGATTACTTGCATTTCATCTTACCTAAGACACACCAAGTATAAGAAACACCGTCATCTTATGAACCACCAAGAAGCAGGATGAGGAGCAAGAGGAAGGGAAAATGCTGTCATTATATGGTAACACAATGCTTCTTTATCACTTCAAATTTGTATCTTAGACTTACCGAAAGAGCTGCTTTTGGAAATGTTTATTTATTCATTTTAAACTCCAGTATAGTTAACATATAGTGTCCTATTAGTCTCAGGTATACAATATAGTGATTCAACAGTTCTATACCTGACTTAGTGCTCATCAGGATGTGTCCTCTCAATCCTTTTCACCTGTTTCACCCATCCCCACTCTCCCCTCTGGCAACCACCAGTTTATTCTCTCTAGTTAAGAATTTATCTTTTTTTGTTTGTCTCTTTTTTCTTTGCTCATTTGTTTCTTAAATTCCACACATGAGCAAAATCATATGGCATTTGTCTTTCTCTGACTGACTTATTTCATTTAGCATTGTATCCTCTAGATCCTAGATGCTGTTAAAAGTGGCAAGATTTCAATGTATAGATATACATACCACATCTTTTTTTATCTATTCATCTATGGATGGACACTTGAGTTGCTTCCACATCTTGGCTATTGCGAATAATGCTACAAAAAAAAAAACATAGGGTGAATGTATCTTTTCGAATTAGTGTTTTTGGTTTCTTTGGGTAAATACCCAGTAGTGGAATTACTGGGGATATGGTAATTCTATTGTATAGTGTTTCAGATACAGAAGTGAAAACTATGTGAACAGCGAAGTCCAAGTTCATGACTGTTCAGTTGGTGACAACTCCATTAACAATGCCTTGTTGGCAGTGATTTTAAGACTCTCTCACTTAAGATGCATGTGGATTTATTATATGTCAAAAAACAAAAACAAAGCCCTACAGATTAGACCTGGTAGAAAAATGGTAGCTTCAAGAGATAAGAACAGTTCTTTATGGGTTTTTTTTGTTTGTTTGTTTGTTTGTTTGTTTTTATCAGCTAGAGATAATTTGTGTTACATTAACTTGACCTTGCTCTTGGATTCTCTTTGAATCCAACCTGCAGGCAGATAACTCTCTACCCACGTGGAAGAGATCAATACAAACAGTTCAGTTTCACTTTCCTTAGGCAAAACCACACTTGGATATCTGTGATCAGGTGGGGCATCTCTAAATCCCCGTGGCCTTTGTTTAAAAACCGAATTTGAGCCACCAGGAAATGTGACTGATATCACCCATTACATTTCAAATCTTTCATTTCCATCTTTTTTATTGCCATCAGGAATTTCTGGGGTGCTTTCCTTCAACTGCATAAAGAGAGATCTGTTCAGTATTTTTCACTTGCAAGTGTCTTATAGTCTAAAACATTTTTTTTCTCTCATTTTCTTATTTGACCCTCACAATAAAGTTGTAAGGAGGACAGGCATCTAATATGGCATTGTTATCTTTTGACAGATGAGGAAACAAAGAATCTGCTGTTCCGCCAGCCACCTTGATTGCATGTCTACAGCCATACCACCCTGAACGTGCTGGATCTCGTCTGCATGCCTCTTTAAAAACAACTGGGTAGAATATTATCGTAAAACATAAAGCAATTACTTTATCTGGTGTTCAAACCAAATAAAGTGGTAATCTGTTACATTGCTGGGTCTGAAACAACAAAACAAAACACTGATTATGTTGACTGTGTTGGAGTTATTAAGGAATATGTTGGTCCCTGCCATGGTACCCCCCTAAATGATTATCAAGGGCAGTTTGACTGTATGTCATTTTCTACCTATATTTGCTTCCTAATCCTACCTCCACATGATATATGCCTTTATTATATGTCACCAGAGAGACACGGGCTAGGCTTCATGCAGTGGATACGCTATCCTGGACTCACTAAACAAGTGCTGAATATGTACCAGGCACCATGCCAAGCCCTTCCCATGCGTTACCTCCAGTCCTTCTGGCGATTGTTTACACTAGATATTTTTATTCCCATTTGACCAGGAGATGCAGAGAAGGCAACCATCCTGCTAAACATTGTTCAGCCAGGAAAGAGCAGCATGAAAATTCCTTCACTGATTCCATGACCCCTGCTTTTCTATCTCTCTCACACCGATTCCTAGAAGCCTCCGTGACACTAAGAGGCTTCACTTCTCTTCAAGACTTGGTCTGGAATCCATTCCTTTAGCCTTCTAAGAAGGTTTCTCTTCTATCCAATCGAAGTTGGGAATCCCAATTCTACCCTGTACCCATCTGCATCCTAGCAGGGCAGGCTGGGTGTGACCACAGGATGGGGCATTGAGAGTCAGCACAAACCAGAGATAAAGCTGTTGACCAGCTTGCAGTTATTTGTAGGTCTTCTGCTGAATCTTCAACTGTCATGTTACCCTCCCGGAGAGCAAGGCCAAGGGGGAACACGTGAGGTGAACATAACCGTTCTATTATATGCCTGTTGCATTGGGAGTAGAATTTAATGGTGCTGGCAGAGGTGTGTGGATGTCAAATCCATTTCCTTTCACTGCACTCCTTGTTGAAAATATTCACTTTTAGATCACCTCTCTTTATCCTTGACTACATCTAAAGGCCAGGCTTTGGGCCAAAACCTGCCTTGGCTTCAAGGGAGAGATTTGCTTGTAGATTCTGTTTATGTGAGAGAGGGATGATTTATCATTCATACTCTTCAAAGATACAATGAATGTGTCAGGCTGATGGGTGCACACATGTACCAAGAAAGACCAGAGATTCCGTTGTTGACACATGGAAGTGTCATAGATCCCAGAGTTAGAGCCAAGATTAGAGGGAAGTAAGTCAACCCACTCCCCCTTTCCTGGAGAAAAACAAATTAGGGCACCTGAGCTAGGAGCTTGCACAGCCTCCAGATCGAGTAGGCATTTAATTGGCATCCGCAGGGCTGCTCCAGCCACAAATCCATCCTCTTGCCCCATTCCAGCCAGACAATATTTCTCACTGTGAATCATAGAAATTTACACTTACCACTGTCTGCTTTTGTGCTTGCATTGTTGCATGAAATGCCCCCATTTTTCTAAATATCCTCTTCTTGTTGGGCTGATGAACTCCTGCTCTTTCTTCAAAGTCCAGCTGAAATGCTGTTTTCTTCCTCGGCTACTTGAGGGGCAAAGCTGTCCGCCCTTTCCGGTGGACTCTACCACCACCGATTTATATATATTTGCTTTTAGCACACGTGGATCATTTTACAGTGCATTAGTTTAGACTCGTCCCTTCGATTTACAGTAAGCTTTTCAAGGGCCTTGTTCTTCACTTGCTCCCCTACCCCTCCCCCCAACCCCCGGTTTCCAGGGACATTGGAACCACTTAGCAACTCCTTGCTGACAAAATGATCTTCATATATTTAATTTACGTATTTCCTGCTTTGTTCAAAGACCTTTTAAAGCAGATTGGAAGGAAGGAGGAAAGTAAGGAGAGAGAGAGGGAAAAAGGGAGACCAAGGAAGAGTAAAACAGGACAGTCAGGGTTAGGAAGGAGAAGTTTAGGAAAAGTAAAAGACGGAGAACAGGTGTTGTGAGACCCACCTTGGGCAATGTAAAGGCTTTGTGCTATCTCTCAGCGTTGGATGAATGTGCAGAGACACAGGAAAGAAGCAAGTACCAGGGTTTGGTTTTATTTCTGCCCTGAGCGTGGGGTTGGTAGGATGGAGACTCAGAGCCTCCTGCCTTTCTGAGTTAAATGCCCCACCCCATGATCAGAATCTGAAGCCCTTCTGCACCTCCAATGGGGACCACCGAATCATGTGGTCAAAGGAGGTAAAACATTTCCACCTTTCCTTCTGTTTTTAATTTATTTTATTTTTTATTTATTTATTACGGCTTTTCAGTTTCTGTAGCTTCCTGTTCTGCCCATCTACCCTCAGGCCACTTTCACCTGTGTGTTTCTGGAAGCCAGCAGGTCCTTCCAAGTGCTGAGAAATACCCACTAAGGAACTAAAAAGGGCTTCCTTTCCTCCCACTGTAAAATAGTTACGAGGGACACTTGGGTTTGGAGGGACTTTCCACTCCACTGAATTCTGTTCGGCTAAGCTGTCACTGTTTTTCCTTCAGGCTGTCTAGCTATGATTCCACCCAGGACAAGCATCGCTGCCTCACATTCATATCCTGTGGCTTATTTTGGACAATTTAATCAATATTTCATCAGAAAATGTTTTTTTTATGTCCTTGGGAAATGTGATTTTTAAAAGATTGATTGTACTTTTAAGTAGAACTGTTCTTAAAAACCATACTAATTATTTTTATTTACAATAAGCTAAACAAATGTATTTAAAACAAAGAATTTGATAAGTTTTTGCAGATGAATATGCTCGTGAAACCATCACTGTAGTCAAGATAATAACCATATCCATCACCTCCAAATATTCCTTGTGCTCCTTTGTAATCATTCCTTCCTGCTTCTCTCTCTTTAAAAAAAAAAAAAAAAAAGATTTTCTTAATTTATTTGGGGGGGAGATGCATAGAGCGAGGGAGAAGCCAGTGCCCTGCTGAGCAAGGAGCCCTATTTGGAGCCTGATGTGGACTCAGACATGGAGCCGGATATGGAGCTGGATACGGGGCCTGATGGAGGGCCGGATGTGGGGCCGGATGTGGGGCTCGATCCCAGGACTCTGGGATCATGACCTAAGCTAAAGGCAGATGCTTAACCAACTGAGCTACCCAGGTGCCTGCTTCCTGCTTCTCTGCACCCCTACATGCTTTCTCTCACTGTACATTCATTCATGGTTCTCAGAATAGTATCTAAATGGAATCACACAGCATACACTCCTTACTCTACCTTCTCTCAATTGGCATCATTATTTTCAGATTCGTCCATAGCATAGCAATAATTTGGTCCTTTTTATTCCATTGTATGGGTATACCACAACTTGTTTATCCATTCACCTGTTATTGGCATTAGGATTATTTCCAGTTTGGGTCTATTGCGATTAAAGCTGCCATGAAAATTTTTGAACAACTCTTTGTATGGACATACACTTTCTTTTCTCTTGGGGAGGTAAGTAGGAGTAGAATGGATAAAATGGTAGATGTACCTATCAAACTACCTCCTAACATGGTTTTGCCATTTGACCTCACACAAGCAGTGTATGAGAGATTCATGTCCTCACCGATACTTGATATGGTCGTTCTTTCTAATTTTAGCAGTTTTAATAAAGGTGTGTAGTGGTGCTTCACTGTGGTTTTAATTTGCATTTCCTTAATGATTAATGGTATAGAGCCTATTTTCCATGTGCTTTTATCTTCTTCAGCCAAGTGTCATTCAAATATTTTGCTCAGGTTTTGTGGTTGTTTGTTTTCTCATATTGAGTTTTGAAGGCTTGTTATGTATTCTGGATACAAGTAGTTTGTATACTTTGTAAATTTTCTTCTCCATTCCTGGATTCTTCTTTTTATTTTCTTAACAGGGTCTTTCAAAAAGCAGGAGTTTTAAATTTTGATGAAGTCCAACGTATCAGTTTGTTATTTTATAGATCCTGTTTTAATGTTGTAGCTTTGCCTAACTCAAGCTCACAAAGGTTTACTTCTAGAAGTTCATAGTTTTAGCTTTTGAATTTAAGTCAATAATCTACTTTGAGCTATTTTTGTATATGGTGCAAGACATAGATCTAAGCTTATTTTATTTTATTTTTGCATGTGGGCATCAAATTGCTGCAACATCATTTATTGGAAAGACTATCCTTTTTCCTCTGAATTGCTTTTGCATCTTTGTTGAAAATCCATTATCCAAATACATGTGGGTCAATTTCTGGACTCTGTTCTGTTCTATCGATCTGTCTTTCTATACTTGCACTAATACCATGCTATCTCGATAATTGCATGTTTATAATAAGTCCTAAAGTCATTTGTTTTCTGTCTTTCACTGATCACTGTCTTCTTGTTGCCTGATGTACACTTGAAAACCATTTTCTCATATATTTTGTTAGTTTGACTTTTATTTTTTTCAAGTGGGAAGGTAAATCTAGTTCTGTTATTCCACCTTGGCTCAAGGAGGGAGATAAATTGTATTGCTTTTGATCCACAGAATTACATCTCCAATATTAATGAAAGCCCAAGGGCAAATACAATTTGAGATATCTTTCCTTTTGGCACAACTTTCCAAAATTACACACATATGTATGCATCTAGGATGACAGTTAACAAAGAGGTAAGTTCTAAGCTAGATCTTTTTGGTCTTACCCGGGTCCAGTTGAAGTATCATTATGGTTGTTCTGAGGACAAAACATTATTGATTTGTGACATGTGAGGAATTAATTTTGTATCACATTCAGTTCCAACAATCATTAAACATGTGACGCTGTCATGATACTTAGTTTGAGTACTGGGGAAATGGGACACTTCGGATATATGGAGCATAGAGAAGTCAGTGTGTTTCATAGAGACCTGGGTTTCTCATAGGCCACCTTTAAGACCACATTCACAGAAGAGGTCAAAAATGTGGTTGAATAAAAAAATAAAGAAGGGAAGTCTGACTATAAAATGATGAGGCTGGCTATGTACCCACATGGTCTGGTATGGTGGAAGAATGCAGACTTTGAACTCAGAGAGAATTGGAGTCTAATTCCAGCTCCCTATTGATCTGGTGGGTGAGAGAAGTTAAAATATCCAAGTTTCAGCATCTTCATTTTTAGACTAGAGATAACATTACCAATCTCCAATATTATTATGGTGATAAAATCAGATATGTGTGCTATACACCTAACATAGAGCATGGCATACAGTAGGCATCTAATTAATGTAAATTCTATCTCCTGTAGAGCAGCTCACTAGGAAAGATAGAATCTTTGCATGGTTATTGCTCACAATGTGTAAGGGACTGATTTAAGATGTGGAGGAACAGACTTTACAATTTCTTCATTGATGCCAAATCTTTGAACTTTGAGAATGGATTTGATTTTTGTAAAAAGCCAAAAATCATTCAAAGACAAGGCAAGTAGCTAAATGGAGTGACTTACCAATGGGGATACAAATAAATAAACACAAAAGAATGTGACTATAAAATCACGTCATACAAAGTCAAGAGTTGCATAAGCAAGCCATTCTATCAATTCCCATTTTTGAAATCAAAAGTGTTTTGAGGACTGCTATACAATAGGAATAAGCTTTCTTTCTTCTTGAAGGAATTGCTTGGCAGGAAATACATTCACATAGACATATAACTTCTGGTCTACCAAAAAAAAAAAGAAAAAGTCTAATTTCATTACTATCTGATCACATCTTTTATAACCCCTTGTTACAGTTTGTGGTGTCCTTTTCTATATACTCATTTGTAACCGGATGAAACAGAGGCCAAGATGTTTTAAGTACCTGGCCCAAGGTCTAACTATTGGTAACTCACAGAGCTGAATTTTGAACCCAAATCATGCTCTTCCCATCATATTACCCCCCTTTGTGTGTGTACCCCAGTTTAAAAACATCTTGCTTTCAGAACAGAGTTAATATAGTTAATCAATGGATAATACAAGGGGAAATAGTTTGAGAAGTAAGTGATGCTACAAATTATTACTATTATTCTTCTTACTAATTTTCATTCCCAGTGTCTCCAGCTGGAGATAAATGTAATCTGCAGGCATTCTAGAAGCGTGACTTCACTGTCCTATGGCTGAGTCCTGGCAGTTGGGCAGATGTACTCAGTGATTTCAGAGAGATTCCCAGTCATTATCCCAGGAGCTCCAAATGCAACAGGAACTGTTTTTCTCCACCTTTCTCAAGCAAATTCAAGTTCAGAGTGCTGGGATAATCCAGCTGCATCCCATTAGACTCCTTCAGACAGGCTGGGAGAGGAGCTGCAGAAAACACTGGCATGCACCTTCTCCTCCCCAGGGGCTCTTCAGCCTCTCACCGAGGCACACTTAGCAGGGTGTGGACAAGGCTCAGGCCCGGGAACGCAGGGATTCCTACAATGGGGGCATTGTTCTCTGGAGCCGACTGTTTATTGCACTTTGAGAGTGCCCATATTGTGAGTCAAGGGGAAGCCGACCAGAGCTCCAAATCAGCTCTGCTCTGCCTTTCCTGACCCAGATTCACAAATGTCTGGCTTGAAAAACCATACACCTTTGAGGTCAAAGCAGGCCTGTCCCTCTCTCTACCTATACCTATTACAAACCATCCAGGCAGATTTTGATGACATATGGAAGTCTAACAAAAATGAGATTATAAAGCAAGCCCCTGGACCTACATGAGGAGACATGACCTAGGTGAGTGTAGAGACCACAGAGCCCCTGGCTCTCCCAGCTTTCTTTAGACCTCAGCCAAAGAAATGAATCTTCATCTGAATTGGAATGAGAGGGTCCTTTCTTCCTGCCTTGCCAAAGCCCGTAGGTCTCACCAGTACACCCTATTGGGTTCATTGTTTGGCAGTTTTTGCTTATCTCAGCTCAGGGAGAAGGCATGCATGGACAGGCAGTCGAATCATTATCAAGCCTCAATTTTAAAGGGATAATCATATTTCATTTCACTAGTCAATGGTGCTACTACGTCATGACAGTGGAATGAGTTACCATTGAATTAGATTGTTAACACTTCCAGATAGCCAAATATAAAAACCTTTAGCTCCTCAAAACCAACATGAAGATAATGCATATATATATATATATTTTTTGGCTAGAGTCCAATATTCAGGTAGCTTCTTTACTCCCTAGCTAATGTTAAAGACAGTGAGCAGAAACTAGCAAATTTAGCATATTGGGAAAAGTTTTGACGTTTAATCTTAAAAAAAATGAATTAGGTATTATTATCCCTACTATTTAGAAGAGAAAATTGCTATTCGGAAGAAGTGTGTACTTTGTAATTATCAGAGTAGTGAACAATAAAGCTGAAACTTAAATTTGGGGTTCCTAGCATTTGGTGTATTACTTTTTATATCCCTTGACAAACCAACAAATATCCTTTGGTACGTTCAGGCTAACACATGAAGCAGGTCAGTCCAGGAAATGTCTCAGGCTATAGATGTGTCTATCTATTTAGGAAGTGGGAAAAAATGCACAACAGTTGATGGGGAATAGGAGTGATCTGGACAGACCTTTGTCCCATTCCTTATTCCCCAGTCATGGCTTAGGTCACCCTAGTCAAAATAGGTAACAAAACCCTGTGAAGATTTAATGGGGATTAAATATGAAAAGGTCTGAACTTGAGGTCAGATAGAGCTGTTAGAGGGCCTCCAAGATTGGAGAGGTCCCCATTCTTCCTTTTATGAACTTTAACATGGGATGTGTGAAGGTGAGACTCAATCGGGGACATTTGTCTCTTGCAGCCATGCACAGAAAAACTGAATTACAAATGCTCATGCCTTCCCAGTAAGTGGCTCCCTCTTCTACCTCAAGGGCTCAGGAGATATTTGCTGAGCTGGCTTCCCTGTTCTCATCCAGAGCCACACTTCCCCAAGCAAAGCAGGACAGCTTTGGCCGCAGAACATAGGAGGGCCACCAGAGCCTTGGGGAGGGCCCCCATTGGTGGCCTGGCCTCAGCCATGTTTGGCGATATCCAGGCCATGATGTAAGATTAAGTTGTTTGCTTAACTTTTTGGTGAGAACAGTGTGGGGCTCTACTTGTATCTTTTTCCAGTTCCTGACATTTGTGTTATTGATATGTTTCTTCCTCCCTTCAGAGCTACCTACATGCAATGGAATGCTTTCACAGAGTCGTCGCACTCCCTCCCCACTGCTTACTCCTTGACTGTCCCACATCCCGGATGTCCCCCTCCTCTCCCCCCTCCCCTCCCCACATACTCAGGTCTCCAGGATGCGGGACAGGCCCTCACTGACGTTCCTTAGTAAACTGACATGTCCCACATCACAGCAAACTCTGGTAAGGCTGAGCCCCAGGGTGGCAAGAAACCTGGGGTGGGGAATGCCGTGTCCTGGAGCTGTCATCTGGTGGAGGGCAGGGTCAGAGCAGCAGTGAGCATGCTCATCTTTCCAGAGCTCACAGCGACCTGGTTGCTGCCCTTCTCCTGGCTCGAACCTTCATTTCTTGCCTGGAGTAAAGATCAGAGCTCATAAATATTAACATAGAGCATTCTCCAATGTTCTGTTTACCAAGCTCCTGGCTCCTTCACATGGTCAATGGCTACAGACTGTACCCCGATGTTTCATGGGCATCTCAATCTCAGCAGGTCTAAATGTGGAGTTATCAGCACCCTTGTCAAAGCTGCTTCGAACCCTGCATTCTCTACAGACTAATGAGTGGGTGCATCATCTGCCAAGGCCCCAGAGCCAAAAGCTCCCCTTCTCTCACCCCTCATCTGGTTAATCACTCACTTCCTCTGTCTCCCCTTACATCTTACATGTCTGCCTACAGCCTCTTCTGCTGCTCGACCCCAATGTCACCGTGCCAGTTCCTCCTCTCACTTCTTCTCACCTGCACGATTATTGTATATCCACTCACTATGGAAGCTGTAAAATCATGGTAATTTCCGGGCCCCATTTTTGATCAATTAGAATTATTGAGGGAGGGACAGAATCTGGGGACCAGTGTTCTCGAAACAGCTTGCTGGGTCATTGTAATGCATAGCTGGGGCTGGAAAACACGGACCAGTAATGCAGAGCTGGCCTGGTCACCCACTTGGGTGCAGAATAGCTCTCCTGCACTCCTACCTGACCTTGAAGCAGACTCTACCGTGAGCCCTCACCCTGAGCCATTCTATCATTGCTTGGCTCCTGCCTTTGATCAGTCTCTGCCTTCTCCCCCGATTGCCAGCAAAACTATCCTTTTTCATACCAAAGGCTAGTGGTGCTATAGGCCAAGGCTACTGGAGCAAAAGAAAACAAATCACACTACTTTTAATTTGTATTTCTATCTGGGCATCTCCCAGCAGGATGATGTTTTGGAAAACCCTATTCTGGGAGGCAGGGGATCTCACTTCTGCCCTAGATGTGTCAGCAGTGTTCTGTGATCTTGAGTAAGTTGTGTCTCATGCTCTTGGCCCCCATCTCTCATCTATAAAGTGAAAGAACCAGATTAGATGTTCTCTTCCATGTGAGTTACAAAATCTCACGATGATCTCCATCATTATGTGTTTCCCTCAGAGCTATTTGTGTTCCCAGAACTTATTTCTTACCTTGAAACATTTATTTTGTTCTGTAACTGAGCTTCATCCAGCTCAGATGTTATCGTAACTAGTCATTTTTGTCTGTTTTCTCTATGATTGAGCCTGGCACAAATCAGTTTAGTTTTGAGGATTAAAGTGGATGGGTTAAATGGATTAAAGACTTCTTGGTGAGAGAGAAAGAGGAGAGAGAATGAGAGAATGAGGGAAAGCATGATCCCAAAACTCCCAGGAGATACCAATACGACAAGGACAAAGAGACACGAGATTCTCAGTCCCCCACACCCTTCAAAAAGTACAACCATCAAAATTATCCCCAGTCCTAAAAATAAAGAAATTAGCTATTCTGGGCTTTTCTACTCACGGAGTACATGTTGGGATGTTGGCTAGATCCTTAAGCCTTTCCATTCTGCCTGCCTGCCGAACCCAACCCAAGACACTCAGCTTCCAGATTGAGCAACCAGGTCTTTTCAAATGGAGTCCTGAGGCATCAGCAAGCTTTTTACAAAATAGTATTTCAATGAGGACTTAAGTGTCATTGAATTACAAACAGATGGTTCATGTTGCCTCTTAAAAATACAAAAAAAAAAAAATATATATATATGTATATATATATATACATATATATATATGCTTGAAATCAGGAAGGAATATTTGACACAAGCTTATGCAGGGTTTCCCAATCTTTTAATGGTTACAGTGCCAGTGTGTTGCATTTAGTGGACTCCAAAGACCTTGAAATATGCTCTCAGCACTCAGTTTTCTTATCTGCAGAGATGAGATAAACCTCCAGGATCTTAAAAGATCAGTCTTCTCAACCTTGGCTATACATTGGAATTACCTGCAAAGTATTGACTAGCAAACTGAGGCTTTGGCTGGGAATTCTGATGTGATTGGTCTGAATGGGTCCTGGGCACTAGGTTTTATTTAAAGCTCTCTAGGTGATTCTAATGGTCAGCAAAGGTGGAATATGTCTGTGATGTAGGACTTCAAGGAGCCTGGGCTTTTCAGCAAAGAGCATTTTTCTTCATATTCTTTCAATGAATCAGAAGGGAAAAAAAGGATATGTTCTGTGTCCATGAGGGCTAGAATTATAGGGAAAAAGTAATGATGTTTCAAGGCATCCAGAGATAGAAAGATTGCCTGGGAAGGTAGTTGAATTTCATCACTTAAACCAAACATAGACACAGAGAAGTTGTAAATGGGATTCTAGCATCAACTGGTAAACAAGTGTTATGGATTGAATTGTTACCCACCCCCTCAATTCATGAATTGAAATCCTAACCACCATCACACCAGAATGTGATTTTATTTGAAGATAGGTTTTTGACTGATATAATTAGGTAAGATGGGGTCATTTGGGTGAGGTCTAATCCAGTATGCTTGGTGTCTTTATGAGAAAGGGGAAATTTGGAAAAAGAGGCATGCACATAGGGAGAACACAATGTAAAGATGAGGACAGAGATTGGGGTGATGCCTCTACAATCCAAAGATTGCCAGTGAGCCACCAGAAACCAGGAGGAAGGCATTCCCGTAGTCAGGGTTCTGCAGAGAAACAGAACCGATAGGATATCTATATTTTCTATATATAGATACCCTATATATCCTATATATATATATATATATATATATCCTATATATAATATGTGTACATATATATATATATATATATGGGATACACATGCATACACACATGTACATACATAAATAGGCATATATATATATACACATATATGTATATATAAAAGGAGATTTATTATGCACAATCAGATCATGATACTTTAGAGTCTGAGAAGTCTCAAAATCTGTCCCCTGAAAAGCTGGATACTCAGGAAAAGCCAGTAGTATAATTCAGTCTGAGTCTGAAGTTCTGAGACTCAAGGGAACCAAGGATGTAAATCCCAGTCTGAGGACAAGAAAAAAGTGAAATGAGGTGTCCCAGCTCAACAGTGAGGCAAAACAAAAAAGAGGAGAATGATTTCCTCCTTGTTCCACCTTTTGTTCTACTCAGACCCACCCACACCAGGGAGGGCAACGTGCTTTACTGAGACCACTAGATTCAGAATGCTAATCCCATCCTAAACACCCTCACACACACACCCAGAAATGATGTTTAATCTGAACACCTCGTGGTCCAGTCAAGTTGACATAAAATTAACCATCACATGCATGGAACAGATTCTTCCTCTTTGCCCTCAGGAGAAACCAGCCCTGCTGACACTTTGATCTTGACCTTCCAGCCTCCAGAAGTATGAGACAATACATTTTTGTTGTTTAAGTCCCCCCAGTTGGTGGTGCTTTGCAAGAGCAACCCTACCAACTTTTACAATTCGTTTGATAGTGTGTAAGACTCCTTTCGATCAGAGACTCTCAGAGAGGACAATTAAAATGGGAAACAAATCAGCATTAACTGAGTCCGTATGGTGAGCACCTAGTGCTCTATGAGGTGTTTTGTATACTCAATCACATCTTAATACTTGTAACAGGTTTTAATGACTGGTGTGATCATCTCCAATTCCAGAAGAGAAAACTTAAGTGAAGGTCACTTAGGTAAATAGAGTCATGCAATGAGTTACAGGGCAGCCTGGGGAGGGAGACCTGCCTTGTGCCAGCCACAGGCAGTTATCTTTGGATTCTGAACAAATTTTGTTTAACTTTTTTTCCAGAAGGATGAAGAGTCAGGAAATCAAAGCAACACAGCTCTGAAGACCCTTCCACCCACTCTTGGGAACCGTAAACCAAAGCCTACTAACCACAGCCGAGTGGATGGCTAGTCTATACCTCCTGCCCAGGCCCCGGTGCCTCTGCCTTGAGAGGAGGCAAGGACTGTTGTTTGGCTGCCGCTTGCTTGTACAGACGCAGCCAAGCATGTGGTCAGGACAGTCTGCAAGGCCAGATGGAGGCGCCACGCCTTGAGCAGCAGCGTTTGTGTTGCTTGGTCTGTTACACAAGACTTCCTTTCCTTTCCTTTGGCCTCTTTTGCTGTCTGGTGCAGTGGTGGGTAAAGAGAGAGCTGTCATCTGGCACATCACTAAAAGGAGAATTACAAATCACCGAGCAGATGTAACTATTTGCTTTGCATGGGACAGTGGTTGGGAAGTCTTCCTTAACTTAGAATCTTGGGAAATTGGGGATAGAGAGGATCTGTCACTACTTTATGGTATAGCTGAAGAGCGGGGCTCAGAGAAGGGAGCTCCATCTACATAATGCACACAGAGAACTTCAAACTGTATTAGACTGAGAATTGTCCAAAGCTCTTGGGTCCAGTTCAGTGATCCTTCCAGCTCCTCTAAGTCCTTTGTTTACCTCTCCTGGTCCCTCTGCCAGCGATGCCTTTCCCCTGGAACTGTGATGTGCCCTAATACCTCAGTTCAGTCTTTATCCCCTCTAGAAGACTTCCCTGATCCACACACCTGCTGTGATTGAGTGATGAAACCATCATCCTCTGCACTGTCAAGTACTAGTCTCGCTGTCCTATAATTGTGGTACCCTGTATTCTTTCTAACTTTCTGGAAGACAAATAATACACAATCCTTCTTTAAATCCAAAGATAAACTAATTCAAGGGCTCAGGAATGGGCTTTACCTTAGAATCAGGAGACCATTTTCTAAGGAATGTTGGCTCCCTCAGTAGGGTTGGTGGATACACAGCAACAGCATAGCATTTCCCAAGCAGGCTCCTTTAGAAGCCTTCAAAAGTTCCCTCAGATCCCTGCAATTTTTGTTGTGGTTGTTGTTTTTAAGACATTGACATCCCTCTTGTAAATAGAAATACTCTCTGAGTTGAGAAATCCAAGGAGTTAGTGCCCTGGGTTGAATTAGTATTGCCATTAGCAGGATGTAAGAGGCTGAGGGAAGGTACACTGAGTGGTAAGTAGGAGAGGCCACTGACTTGAAAGAGATAGAGGAGAAAAGTGACACCATGTAATTCATTTTTTATATTTTATTTTATTTTATTTTATTTTATTTTATTTTATTTTATTTTATTTTATTTTATTTTATTTTAATTTGTCCTTTAAATTGTGCCTGGGCAAATGAGTTCCATGGAAGATAAGAGAATTTTCTAAATCAGTGATTTTCAAACTTCCCTGACAGATTGATTTGTATATATTTTAAAAATACTAATGCCTCTACATCTGAAACTAATGATATACTATATGTTGGCTAATTGAATTTAAAGAAAAAAATACTAATGCCTAATTAGTATTGCCTAATACACCCCAGGCCATGAAACAAGACACTTTGGGGTGAAATGCAGGCATTGGTGTTTGTTAAAACTTCTCTTAAGTCAGGCCAAGAGGAGCACCACTGATGGACACTTCAATTTAGTGCTGATGTGGGACACACCTACCTTTTGTAGGAGTTGAGGATCATTTACATTTCACTGTGGTCAGAACACTTCCCATGAGATAGGTCTCTCTTATATTTTTAAGGGCACAATACAGTATTGTTTACTGTAAACACAATATTGTACAGCAGATCTCTGCTTTTCTTCATCTTGCACAATGGAAACTTTATGCTCATTGAACAACAGCTCCCCATTACCCCCACCCCAGCTGCTGGCAACCACTATTTTAGTCTCTATTTCAACATGTTTGACTGTATTAGATACCTCATATAGTGGAATCCTACAGTATTTGTCCTCTTGGTACTGATTCTTTAATTTAGGATTATGTCCTCCAGCTTGATCCATGTTGTGACATGTGGCAGAATTTCCTTCCTTTTAAAGGATGAGGAATATTCTACTGTATGTATAAACCACATTTCCTTTATCCATTCATTCACTAAGTTGTTCCCATCTCTTGGCCATTGTGAATAGGTTGCAGAGAACATGAGGGTACAGATATTTTTTGAGGCTCTGATTTCAATTCTTTAGGATATATACCCAGAAGTGGAATTGCTGGG